>NC_047117.1:30030848-30638348 GCF_902500255.1 Thalassophryne amazonica
AAATTACCTTGAAGAAAATTTAAGTTCAAAGTCCTGTTAGAAATGGCTTTTTATAAGCCAAATTAGATGTGATCAAATGTCAGGAATATGTATTTAGTTCATGCACATGAAACAAAGTTTTTTTTTTTGTGGTGTTGTCAGGTTTTTGTTTTTTTTTTCTCTCTCAACTTTTTAGGAAATAAATTTGATCTTTTTGGACCGTGTTATGAATTTGTTCACTGTTAAAGATAGGGGTTTTGTCTGACTGACCTTTGACTTACAACCTTGGAAGTTGAATCAGGATATGAATCTTAAGTAAAAATTTCATAATGATATATGAAAAATTGTGGGCTTCAGGCTGTTCACAAACAAACAAACACTGGTGAAAACATAACTTCCACCAGTTATGATCAGTTGAGGAAGAGTTTACATCATTCATGGCTAAAGATGGGGGTGGACAGCAGACTCATGCACGTGCCTACAATGTCCCGATGATTGAGATTTAGAAAAGAAAATCAAACAGCTTTCTAACTCTGAATAGCATGCGTGTCCATGTTTCTGTGGGTGCACAGCTGTGCAGCATTCTATAAATAAGCTGTGGTGTAAAACCAGCTTCAGTTCAAAGTTGTTTTAGAGGTTTAAACCTCAGAGGTGTTTTAACTGTGGTTTTATATCTGTGCAGTCAAAGCTATCACGGGCTTAATAGTAACGGAATCAAGCGCCTGAAGTTCCCTTACCAACACTGACTCAGAGTTTGAGCACCAAATATTGACTCTTTGTGGTCTACGCTGGTCAAAGACTGGAGACATTACATCATGAAGCCTTTGCTGGTTAATGGTGTTTGTTCAGTTTTTATTTATTTTTTAATTAAAAAAAAAAAAAAAAGGTAATCCCGTGAACTTTCCCAGAGTAAAATCAGAGTTGAATTTATTGCTAGGCAAGTTCTCACATACAAGGAATTTGATCTGGTGTATTGGTTCATGAACAACAATAAAAAGAAAAGGAAAAAGAAAAACAAAAAAAATATATACATTATGTGCTCACCAGTATATATATATTTTTTTTTATTCCTCAAAAGTGCTGCCCTGTACTTCAAGAGCGACATATCAAACTGTGTTTCTGGATAACTATCCGTTTATCTGAACAGGCATACGGCGATGGAACTACTTTGCAGCTGAACAACTGCTCGTCTACGATATCGCAGACTATCGCAGGTGTGAAAATGTTGGCAGGTTTCATAAAAGCAACAACATCATGTACGTATATTTCATGCAAAGCTTCTTGGGGTTTGCTTCATCCGTCTGATTTGATTAATCTTCTCAACAGGATTATTGTGGATCTTAAAGAGGAAGTTTGGTACCAAAAGTGTCACGATCCAGACTGCAAGAACTTCAGATCCTCAAGTATGCTGTTAACCAAAGTACTGCCTTGTTTTTCTTACATAAAGTACATGAATACATTTCATAGGAAAGGTACTGCAGTAGTCAGGTCCATAAGTAATTAGACAGTGACAGTTTTTGGATTTTTGTCCATGTACACAACCACAATGGAGTTGAAAGATGTCCTTGTACTATATATAGACTTCCAGGCTTAATTCATGGGGTTTCACAAAAATATCACAATTATACACCTGTAATTTAAATTATCTGATGCTAATGAGGGGGAAAAATAGGATTAAAACAATTTTGGCTTTCACACAATATTAAGGTAAATCTTCTAAAATTGTTTTCCTTCAGTTGCTCTTTCTGGAGCTGATTTGTGTATATATATATATATATATATATATATATATATATATATATAAAATGTCAAGCAAAATATCCTCATCTTGTCTGTGCCGATAAGAACAGATGGATACTCCACATAAAATGACCACATGAGCTTTGAGCCAGAATGTATACAATAACAAAATGTTTAAGAATGGGATTAATAATTTACTAGTTGTGGAAACTGAACATTTCTTGACCTCCAAAATGGTTTTCAGATGATTGAATGACCTCAGCTGCATGGGGTCTTAGAGGAGATGACTTTTGTGAAGCACTAATGTATGTACAATAAAGATTCAAGATTCTAAGTGTTTATCGTCATACACAGCAAGAAAAAACAAGTTTCTCTGTGCAATGAAATTCTTTCTTGGCTGTCCACACTGGTGCAGAGTTATATATAAATGGCAAAAAAGAATGAATATATACAATAAGTAAAATACAATGGCAAAAAAATCTGATATATATATATGTCTGATACTGACAATGGGATGTGCAACACAGTTGTGCACAAAATATACAGTGATGAGGTAGTCCATGGTTGTGACTCCTGTCAACTGATGAGGCAGAGGGGAAGGAAGGTTTTTTAATCTTAGATGTTCTCTATTTCACACTTTTGCACCTTGAGCCTCAGGGTAGACCGGTAATCAGTCCTTCTTGTGGGTGGGGTCTTTGAGCATGGAAGCAGCTCTCCAGCTGTGAGGTGTTCAGTGTCCAAGTGAGATCCTCACTGATATGGACACCCAGGTATTTAAAGCTGCTCACCCTCTCCCCTGAGGTCTCCTCTCCTTCCTCATGTCTAGTATCATCTCCTTCATCTTGTCTGTGTTGAGAGTGAGGCTGTTATCCTCACGCTATGTCACTAGACCAGCCACCTCTTGTAGGCCACTTCTTCACCTCCAGTGATGTGACCGATCACTGCAGTGTCATCTGCGAACTTCAGGATGAAGTTTGACAGTTGTGGGTTAACAGAGTGTGGAGCAGCTGTGCCTAACTCTGTCCTGGAGGGCCCCTGTCCTGCATGCTTTCTAACTCTCCCTGCTCCACTCCAAGCAGTTAACTATCAGGTGTGCTCAGCCAATCAAGAGCTGGAAGACACCACTTAAAAAAAAAAATAAAAATCAGGTGTGACTTGAGTAGGTAGATGTGGATAACTTGCAGGGCAGGGGGCTCTCCAGGAACAAGGTTGGTGACCCCTGCTGTACTTTAAATATATTGTATACTTCATATTCTCCTAGCACAGGATGGGGCTGAGGACACATCCCTGAGGGGTGCCAGTGTTGATGATGCTGGTTGAAGTCATATTACCAGTCCTAACAGACTGGGTACTGCCAGTCAAAATGTCTAACAGCCAGTCACAGAGGGTGGGGTGCAGGCCAGGAGTGAGCAGTTTGTGGGGGATGACCGTACTGAAGACCGAGCTGTAATCCACAGAGTATCCCGATGTAGGAGTCTTTGTTTTCCAAGTGAGAGAAGGAATAGTGGAGTGCAGCAGTGATGGTGTCTGAGGTGGACCTGTTGGGCTGGTATACATTTTGCACGGGGTCCAGAGTGTGTGGCACGCTGCTCTGAACGTGGGCCAGCACCACTCTCTTAAAACATGTGGTGATGATTGGAGTGAGTGCTGCTGGCATGTAAAGGCACTTTTTCTTTGGTTTTTGATTGATGTCAACATTACAGGTCACCCACTGCCGCCAGAGATCTGCATGAGCTACATCATGACACTGGTGAGTTCCTGGCTGAAAAAATTAAATCAGGAACATGGAGCTGTATTAACAGAACAGTCCTGTGCACAACATGGAGCTGTGTAATAGAATGTCCTGTGCTTTGTGACAGGATGAAGAGGACCAGGTGTACCTAATGGATGAAGCCGGCAACATTGAACTCAGTCAGACACCAAAACAGCCCTCAGAAAGTGAAGTGGCTCCAGAGGTCTGTGCTGATGTCTGGGCAGACAGAGAGGACGATCAGGTCTACTTAGAGAGTCTGGACAGCTTTGAAGGAGACAACTGTGAGATCTCAGATCAGCTTCTCCTCAAATCTATGGAAGATTTTGATAACCAGTAGAGCCTGCTGGTTCTTTGGCAGTAATGTAGACAGTAGTCATAAAATAATATAAATAACAAAACAAGATGTTTGCTCTCTCACAGTAAAACTGCTCCAAGTGATTAAGGGAACACGGTGCTCCTCTAATTATTTTGAGGAGTTTGTATTGAGCACTTAACGTGATGTTTATGGACATGATAGTTATTTTGTACAACTTTTTGCAGCTTACAGCAAATCTAGATGTTCTGAGAAGACCTATTATTGTTACAGTTTGTAATATTCACAAACTTCACGTCTTTCTGAATGGAATCAGTCAGTTTCACAAAAAGTTTTTTGCAGACTGACTCAGTTGTGACATCCTCAGGTTTGCACAGCAGTAACAGGAAGTGTTGATAGCATGGTGTCGCTGACGTGTAAATACATGTGGTCTGAGGTCATGTGGTCAGCGTGTCACGCTGTCCGTATCGTATCGACTGCACAACCTATAAACAGCGAACACACAGATTGTTTGTTCAACCTGCCACTGACATTCCAACAAGCTGTTATTTTTTGTTGCATGTAACCTGACTGCTGAAATTTTTTTTCCCCCAGTATACAAGCTGGTGTTTAATGTGAACTCTTTTTTTTTAAACATAAAATTTAGATATTGAAGGAACGTCTTTAAGAAAAAAAGCACCTTACCCAAAGCATTTGCATATTTTTATTGTTAGATGTTTCACTCAGTGCACTTAATGAAATAATAGATGATTTTCTAGCAAGATGTGTTTTCCTTTAAAAATTAAAATCACTGTATTGGAAGAATGTTATCTGACAGTGTCCAACACAAAACTGCACCTTGGTCCTTATTCTTTTAAATTATCAGGACCTTCATCCAGATGAGAGATCAAGATTCCCAAGAAGTGTCTTCTCAATGAGGAGAGAGATGAACCATGGAGGAGCCTCAGTATGATAACATGAAATATAATCACCACAAGTACGCTAACAAAGACCCTGCTACTCCTTTTCACACAAGGCTAAAGTTTGGGGAATTATTTATGCGGTCCCTACGCTTCCGTTTCTCTGCCGCCTGCTCATTCAGGTAAATATTTTTTCCAGCTCAGAGGACAGCCCATACGGATAAAAATAAGGTTGTAGCTCATCGTCTACTTTCCTGAGGTTAGAAACTAGTGTTACTTTTTCTACAACATGTCTCTTAAGATTATTGAGCCGTTCACTGGAGGTGGAAGTTTCTGTCCTCCGAGTTTGACACCTTCGTTACCGGCTGACAAGTGGACCGTTCCAGTCAAACTACTCACTTGACACTGTCACACTGTCCCCGGAGGGGGACACACCCAGCGGGGCCTGGCGCCTCACGCCAGAAGCGAGAGCCCGCTCGCGAGAATCTGAGACTCAGTCTCAGACAAGCTGCTGTGGTCCCAAATGACGCGTGTCCAGTGAAGGCAGGGTGGACCAATTTTTAGAGGGGGACTGTTCGGTCTGCGACACGGGGACACGTCTCCGTGTGACTGCAGACTCGAGTACACAAATTAACCTTTGTGGGTTCCAAACATTTAAGGAATCACTCCCAAATTTCAGGAAATGTTCCCTGTGCCATTCTGACATCACTGAGCCCAGCATGGATGGAGCAGCAGTGACTGGGGGTCTACTGAGCTCTGGGTGAAAAACAAAAGGTACAGTCCCTGATTAAACATGGATCTGATCCCAACTGTCAGTTCTGAGCTGTTGTACTGCTACTCCCAACACTTGAGTCCTGAGTACAGCTAGAGTCAGAAAAACAGGAATGTTGAGTCTTGATGTAAGTATGCACTTTGAACACACTCTAGTTTAAAAAATAAATGCTTATGAATCTGCAACATTCCTAAATATTTGTCCACATAGTCTTGAGCATTAATGAAATCACAGCCCTGCACTGTTTGACATCTAAGAGTATGAAAGATAGTTAAAAGCCTCCAGAAATTTGTCTCTAACCACTGATTTAAAGACTGATTTTTTTGGTACTAGGGCTTTTCAGTGGACCACTGGGTACAGTCTGAGTGACTTTCTGTCAAACTGTTACTCTGTTACAAACTGGAGGGAGGGTGGACCGGCTGGTGACCTGGTGCAGCAGCAACAACGCCCAGAAAACTGGAGATGATCGTGGACTTCAGGAAAGCAACAGCCCCCCCCTCCCTCCCCAACAGCCCCATCACCACTGTGGTCTGCCACCGCTTCCTCAGCACCACCATCACCCAGGACCTCAAGTGGGAGTAGGGTTGCCAACCGTCCCTTGAAAAACGGAATCGTCCCTTATTTGGAAATAAAAGTGTGCGTTCCGTATTGACCTGAAACGGGACGCAGTTTGTCCCGTATTTCTGTGAGAATCAAAAAGTCTGTAAAATGTCAATGGAATTGACTGGCGCTTTATATGGAACTTACGGTAAATTTGATCCCAGCCTCTCTCCTGCTTTTCACCAATGAGCTGACACACGAGTTGACAATACAGAATCACTCTTATCTCATTGGTCGAGGGACATCTGCTCGCAAGAAGATACCGACGTCATGAGCCGACGACGGTCGCTGGACAACAATAACAAATCAGCATGGCTGATATCGATACAGACACCGACACTGGCACTGCAGATATGTCTACGGACAGCAATGTCTGTAACGTCGTTACTACTACAACTAAAAAAAAAACCAAACAAAAAAGAATGCAAAAATACATGGGAGAATGAGAAAAGGAAAATGGGCTGGGTGGAAAAGGTGCGCGACAACAGTATTGTTTACTTTTCAGACTTTATTTTTTGCACTTTTTATTACACTAAATGTGTAAATGTGCACTGTTACATTGTTTTGGATGATGCAAATTTTCTATTGTTTTTTTTGTTAATTTATACAATTTTAAGTAATAGCACTACAGAGATTTATTTTTAAAGAAGACAGAATGCTCATATTGAAATTGTGAGTGAAAATTTATTTTGCACTAAAAATAAATTGCTAAATAATTTGTTTTCCACGTGTTCATATGAGAACAAATGCATGTATGCATCTACCTAAATTCAGGGTCAAGTCAACAGTCAAATGGTTAAAAATCGTTTCACACAGACGCTGGGAAGGGTGAAGGCAATGGTCAGTCGGCCGGTCGGCCCTGGCGGTGAGATGTCCCTTATTTATTTTTCATAGAGTTGGCAACCCTAAGTGGGAGTCAACCATCAGCTCCCTCATCAAGAAGGCCCAGCAGAGGATGTACTTCCTGCGGCAGCTGAAGAAGGCCAAGCTGCCTGTCCAGCTGATGGTGCAGTTCTACACGGCCATCATCGAGTCCATCCTCTGCTCCTCCATCACGGTGTGGTACGCCGGGGCCACAGCCAGGGACAGACACAGACTGCAGCGCATTGTGGCCTCTGCTGAGAAGGTGATCGGCTGTAGCCTTCCATCTCTCCACGACCTGCACGTCTCCAGGACTCTGGGCCGAGCAGGTCGGATCACAGCTGACCCTTCTCACCCTGCACATGGTCTATTCAAACCACTCCCCTCGGGCAGGAGGCTACGGTCCATCCGGACCAGAACCTCCCGCAATAAGAACAGTTTCTTCCCCTCTGCCGTTAGACTCATGAACACCTCATAACTCAGTCACCTTAAGCTTAACTCTGTCACTTTATCATAGGTCACTTTAGACAATGTACTTTGGTTTTTAATTGCACTCCTCCCACTGCACTGTTTTTTTTTTGTTTCTCTGTTGCACACAGCCTTTCATATTTCTTTTTTTTTTATATCTTATTTTGACACATATGTTATATTTTATCCTAGCATTTTATCTCTTCTTAATGTTGCACCATTGTACCGAAGCAAATTCCTAGTCTGTGAATCCTGTTCACTGGCAATGGCAATAAACTTCTTCCAATTCTGATTCTCAGAGAGACTTGTATGAGGAGTCTCACTTGTATTGTAAAGGAATGTCAGTTATGGCATTATGGCCATGTGATGCACATCTCTGAGCATGATCCAATACATATGTGCCTCTGTTGAACACACCAGAGGTGGCTGCAAAAGGCCAAGGGGATGCCCACGTTTCACCTGGCTACAGCAGGTAGACAGACAGATGAAGATGGACTGGTTGTCTGCTATCCAGGACTCCGGGCGGTTAGATCGAGCGGAGGATGCAGCGATGTGCAGCACCAGCATATGCTAACAGACTTGATTCATTTGCCCACACATCCGTTAAAAGAAAAAAATCTGACCACCAGGAAGATTAAGATAATTATCAATATCAACTGTATTTATTTGCGGTGCAGCTCAGAGAAACTTGGGAATGCACGAAATCAACAATACAGTACCACAGACAAAACGCCACATATTTAGCATAGACTATTTACATGTTTGATTATGACATTAAATACTGTCTCATTTTAAAAATCAAAACAAAATACTTTGTATACCAATAGCTAGTACTGTTTGGGATTATTAATTTTTTCTGCTCCAAACTGGAATGCAACAGATATACTGTTGGTGAGCGGAGATTGCTGATTGTTCTGTGTGGGGGGGAAAAAAAAAAAAAAAAAAAAAAACTTGTTGAGGCTAAGGCACACACTAGAAAGCCACAATTCCCCGTCCTTTTTTCCAAGCTTTCTTGAATAATTTCATGACACCTTTTTGAATGGTCTTAACTTGGTGTTATCCTGTGACTGCAGGTACATTGTAGTACAACAGAAACAGGAACAAAAGATTTAAAATGGAGATGCACATTCCAGTTTACTTTCAAGGTGTTTCTACAAAATGAGATTGTGACTGAAAGGTAAAGATACAAATCAATACAAATCAAATGACACATTTTCTTTGTCCTCACATCTTAATTTGGGCATAGAGTGCATCAATCTGCTCCCTGAAGCAGCTGCGGAGTTCGTTCCTCTTGGACTTGAGGGTGGGTGTCAGCAGACCGTTCTGGATTGTAAACATCTCCTGATGTAACGCGATATCACGCACCTAAACAAGAAAACAACACATTACAGCAAATATGCAGCATCAATATAGAAAAATGCAGCCTTTTAAAGTCAATTGTTTAAAAAGAAAAAAGAAGAATCACCTGTTCAAAAGACTTCAGTCCTGCTTCTTTGCCAAACCTCAAGATATCCTCCAGAATGGCGTTTTTTACATCCTGAAAACATTATTAAGTGTGAGCGTGGATGATGAGTGTCACCTGTTCTGTACTCCAAACTGATGAATCTGACCTTGTTGTTGCAGAGTTGAGAGAAAGATCCTTTAATTCCATATTTCAAGGCCCAGGCAGGTAAAATTTCAGGATCAGGCACAATGATACCCACTAAACAAGCCTTAAAAAAAAAAAAGCAGACACAAAGAATCAGTTCCATCCAAAATACAAAGCAGAATAAACATCACTTCTGCATGACTTATTTATTCACCTGTAAACTATCACCATGAACAAACACCTGGGACACCGGGTCACTGCGATTATAGACCATCTCTATTTTCTCAGGAGCAATATATTCTCCTTGTGCCAGTTTGAAAATGTGTTTCTTTCTGTCGATAATCTTTAGAGTACCATTCTGAAACGATTCACAAACGCACCATGAAGGAAGAGCAAAGCTGCAGATATACTCCAATCTGACTTGAGATTGTGGACTTGAGTCTGAAGAAGTTAATCCCGTTCTACCTACAGGTAGCCATTTGCCGATATCCCCTGTGTGCAACCATCCATCCTCGTCGATCACCTCCGCTGTTTTCTCAGGGTCTTTAAGGTATCCTTGGAATACATTTGGTCCCTTAACACAAACCTACAGGGAGAGAAAAGGCACTGAAATATTAGCTATTTGCCATACAACTCTAATAATGCTGTGCCTCTGTTTATATTACCCTAACCAATGACAATGGTTACGTGACATCAAGTAACATTGTGTTTCTCAAGGTAACTGGGGGGTGGGGTTTTGGGTGGTCCACTTATCTGCCTAGAACTCCCCCCCCCCCCCCTTTTTTTTTAACATTGCACAACAGGATACTATAAATTTAAATTCCAAAATTTGAGGATTTTTTTTCCTGAGAATCTTGGGTGGCTGCATGAACAGATGGAGTTCCTCAGCCATATATATACCATTACTTTAAGGTAAGCATGATGTAAATGTCAATGTTAATCTGAATGCAGAAATTGAAAGATTGTTCAGCCTTGGTGTACTGGGGGTCAAGAGGGACCATTTCATTAACAAACAATGTGCTGTGGTCTGGTCTAGTCTAATCTAGTCAACAGAAAATTAACAGGAGAAATTTTTATTTTGATGTGACATTTCTTGCTTGTGCATGAGATTGATGCTGATAAAGTGTGACTGTCACGCCAAATGCGGGAGAGTTGGCAACCCTGCAGATGAGGTCGGAGCTGAGATGCCAAACTCTAATTGTGCTGCTGCAATGAAGACAACGCAAGATGTCTGACTGAAATTTAATTATTTTATGTTGGTGGTCCTGTGCGTGCATGTATAGTTAATTACTGTTCATGATGAACTTAGTTTATATTTTTATTTTTCATGCTGCTATGGCAGGTACAGTATCAAGGAGAGGAATGTGGAGGGACAGATGGTGGTGGTTTTTGCAAAAATTATAGAAAGGGCACCGTGAACACAGAACAGATGGAATAATAATTATCAATTTCTCAGTGCCCTCCACCACGTACTTAGGTAAGGGTATGTAGTCTCTTTACCGTCAACACATTTATAATTTCAGTATTTCTGGTGTTTTGTTTATCGTCATCCTATGATTTCTATTTCTGCTGTGGTTGCTGCTCTATAAGCCCCTTTAAAGAAACTGTTTGTTGAATTTGCATCTGGATCCGGATCAGCACTCATTAATGACTTTTAAATACTCAGACTTAAAAAAAAGAAACAGGCCAAATTCACTGTGTAGAGAACACCACCTCATTGGATAAAGACTATTGTCACTAAGTTACCTTGTATTTTGTTTAGGAATTTTTCTTTTAGTTCAGAAAATCAGATACATAACCAGACATGCTGTGGTGGGAAACTTTACACTACCTGCAGCTAGAACTAATGCCATTAAGAACATGGTCATCTTTAGGGATATGAATGAATGGAATTTATTACCTGATCATATCAAACTCACTTCAAATTGTTTTTTTTTTTTTTTTTTTTTAAAGCTTCTAAAACTGCATTCATTAACATAACGAGTAATCTGGGTTTAATCTTCTTATCTATACATGGAGAGGTTGTATCTATTGGTGTACCTTTACACATATATAGACTTTTTTCATATGTGTATAGACTTGACCGTGTATGATGATTAATTTGATTGGATTTTTTTTTTTTACTGTTATACTTTTGAATGCATTATTGATTCATGTTTATTGTGTTTGTAAATCTGTGCACCCCAGGAAGAGTAGCTGCAGCTGTTCTGCAGCTAATGGGGATCCTAATAAATAAACTGGCAGAAGCAATAAAATATTCTTAGTACAAAATGTGATGTCAATACTCCAATGGAATCAACTCTTTTACATACCGCCCTAGTATAGATTAAATTCCTAATGAGAACCACTCCTCACCTCTCCTTCTCCATTAGCTGCCAGGTAATTCATTTCTGCCACATCCACCAGTTTGATGATGTTGCAGGGCAGCGGAGGGCCGACGTGACCTGAAGACAGAGAGTCACGGAATTACAGGACAAAGCAGCCAAGTCTCACAGCTCAGTCAACACCAAACAACTGGGAATCATATTCTAACAAGTATTCCAAACATTGAGTGTGACATTGTGGGCACGTTTACTGCATGCTCTCATGATTACCTGCGGTCCAGTCCCCAGGCATAGACATGGAGCAGCCCGCAGTACATTCAGTCTGACCGTAGCCTTCATAAAACTGGAGTGCACAGAAACATTTTAGTGGTGCTCAGGCAGCAGCAGTCACTGAAGATCCATAAAATAATGAGTGGATTTACACACCTGACAGCCAAGAGCAGCTCGCAGGAACGTCAGGACAGTGGGAGACACGGGCGCCGCTGCAGTAACCATGAGCCGCACACGGCCGCCAAGACTCGCCTAGAAAGTATGAAACTGTCAACACTGATCCTCATCTACATCCACTGTGAATTAAAATAAAGCTCTGAGTAATACATGTTTGGCAAAATGTGTGGAATTATATATATATATATATATATATATATATATATATATATATATATATAAAGCATTTTTTTTTACCCTGGTGTAGGTAAAGTTAATGCATCAATTATTAAATATGTGTAGTACTAAAACAACAAAATAATGAGGTTCCACATTTGTCAAAGCAAACATTTAATGCTAAACACTGGTTCTGCTGCTAAATGTCACCACAGATGTACATAAATTATACAGCAGAAGTGAGTACCAGGCTAGTGAGCTTCCATCACAAGTCTACTTTATTCATCGTCGGCCTGTTTTTGAAGTGAGCTTGTTGTAAACAAAATTACCATACATCTCTGCACTGTTTTTCTTATGCATTTATTTAAATGAACTCCAACATCTGGAGTATAACTTGCAGTGTCTGGGTGTGGGGCAAGTGCAGGCAGAAGACATAGGAAGAGTGCTGTGTGAGTATGTGAGTAGCTTGCAAGCTGTTGTAGCAACTCTGTTTAGTGAAGGCATTATCTTTGAATACAACATCAAAATTGAAGTCCGTTTCCTGTCAGTCTTTGAGTCTTCCGAGTTCGCTCCCCACATTAAACTACCGGGAAAATCGGGGAACCCGCCTTCAATAATTGTAATAACTATTTGAAGAGATGTGGCAATAGAACAGCTGTCTGCCATCCAGTACCCAAGGCAGTCCTGTGGTGTTGTGGATGTGGCATAGCAAACTTGACTTGACATATGGGGCTTTCCTCAGAGTCAAAGCACAAAAGAAAATAGACTCAAACAAACAAAAAAAAAATTAAATGGCAATAATAAAAATACTTGCAGCTGCCAGTGCTACCCCTCAGCCTCCATGGCAGTGAAAGCCCTGGTTGGTAGAATTTCTGTGGTGTTAGCAAGACCTTTTGGCCTATGACCATGACCTCAAGTTCAAGGTCATCTATTTCTGACCTTGACCAAGGTCTTGACCTGATACACCTTTCCTTCAAGTTTGGTGGCCCTAGGCGTCGTCATTCCAGAGTAATCCCAATAACAATCCAATTGTTGACCCCACCCACCCACCGGGATTGTGGACAATACCTTTTCAGCATATTATAGGCTGAGGTGTAAAAAGTGCACAACAACAATGCACAAAAATACCAAAGTAAAAAACTGGTAATACAGAAACAATGTGGGACTTTTACTCTGGTACGCCTATGTATGTTTTAAGGCGATACAATTTTCAGTCATTTGACATTTAAGAGATACTTCCCAGCAGTGTACTCACTTCTGTTTTATACTGTAGAGAGGGTGAACCAAAGGGGAAAAAAAAAAAAAAATCAAATAAATGAGTGGACAAATAACAAATACAGGTCTCTAGCTGTATTTCAGATAAATGCCTGTTGGCCATTAATCATTTTTTCATGTTAGCTGCACAAATAAAATCACAAAATCCACTGCTTAGGTCTATAATAAGGAACTTCTGTCCCCAAATCCTTTTGAACCTGTAGACTGACACCAAACATATCTGCAGTGCATGCTGCATTCACCTGGACCTTTTTGAAGATAAGTTTGTCCCACATGCTGTCTCTTCTGACCAGGCCGCTTCGAAGCTCTGCTTCCTTCCTCTTGAATGCAAAGTCAAGCAGCCATCTCTTCAAAGATGTGTTGGCTTGGGCAAACACCTGTGGGTATTTCAGAAAAGGTCTTTGAAGAGGGTTTGTTAGGATCCTTTTGTAGACCTTAAGAAGATTAGAAATTAATCATGACAACTTCTTCTGACCTTATCAAACATGCGATTGAGAAGCCGTGGGACTACAGGGAAGACTGTCGGCTGTAAAGTTTTTAAGTCATCCATCAACAGACGAATGTCCCCTTGAAAGTAGCCAATCCGAGCCCCATGGATAAGGATGGCAGCCTGGTAAAAGATGATACCCTGTTTATTGTGCCAGTTAAAATGTTTCCCACAAGGGGTCACTGTTTCAGTGACCATTGTCATATGGGACATCTAACAATAAAAATAATCCACTGATCTAAATTGACTGGCACACTTGTGCCTCTGTTCTACACACTTGAAATTTTCTGTTCTGATCTGAGAACACGTTTGTCATCATTTACATCCCGGTATCAAATATAGACATGTTCAAAGAGATTATTTGCGGGGGGACCTGGATGATTCCCATTTGACATCGGAACTTCTAAAGGCATGACAATATAGTACTGTAGCAAGAATCAAAGAAGTTTAAAACCCATATATTTAGAATAAGTATCTAGTTTTGGGAAGGCTTGTTTTGAAAATTTGAAACATTCTATATGAATCCCCTTCAATGTCTAGAGATCTGTTAGCTGAATAACAAGGAACCTTCACTGATGTACTAACTCCACCCCCCATAAAAATCAATATTATCTACTGATAATCCTCTGGGACAAGTCCAAACTGTATTAAGCCATGCACCGTGTGCACCACCAGTGTGGCTGATGCTGAAATCAGTTGTGTGAGAAAATTTTATACGTAACTCAACCACTGTTTTTTTTAGCACTAAAAATTCTGTGCACAAAAAATACAATCATTTCCCACATTTCATTAGTCTATTAATATGTGTGTCTGTGCTGTGCTAAAATTGCTAAAATTTGAGATGTTATAAAAACAAAAACAAAAACAACAACAAAAAAGACACCCTGTGTGACAGACATCATTACTGGGTATTCATGTGGATAGCAACAAACATGGAAACACACTTATTTAACACAGAACAGATTTTGCCTGATCAGAGAGAAAGTAATGTGACCTTTTCCATTGCCTTAGGAGTATGTGCTGCCAAAATTATTTACTGTTGCTATTCATCTCATGTACACAAATTAATCAAATGGTTTTCTTCAACACAAAAATAGCTATTTTTAACTCATAACAAGTGAAAACCTTCTGCTGATGTAACAAGTGAAAATTCAATTAAGATTTTGTGATTGTGGCCAAGTGGGTAGTGTGCTGGTTTCCAGAGCAGAATGTTCTCAATTTAAGACCATCCCCACCCATTGTCCATCTAATGTGGAGTTCTGTCAAGAAGAGCATCTGGCATAAAAGTTGTCACAAAATATGTAGGTCAATCTAGGTCAAAAGGGAGAAGCTGGAGAAACTTACTTTTAGTGATTGTGTCTTATATTACGAGGAGATTAGCTATTTTGATGAGAAATCAGACAAAATATGAATATTTGTTCAAAACAAGAAAAATTAAAACCACTTTTGTTTCCTTGGAACTTTTTTTTTTTTAAATAGACACTGCCATCTAGTGGGTTCAGGAAAACACACCAAATGCTTTAAGAGGCCTCAAATGGCCATCACTAGTCTTTGGTCGTCTGTCTCTTCAGAGGATCTTTGGATACTACTGGAATGGCTTCATCTCTAATCAACAGTTACTTAGGGAGACAAAGATGAGGCGTACCACTTGTACTGTGGCAGAATGCCATCATTTTGGCCATGTGGTGCATTTCTCTACACATGATCTAGCACGCAGGTACTTCACTGTTGAGGATCCCAGTGCAAATTAATTATTAACTAAGGCACTTATCCCCCAATTGCTCACTTTAAATGGGTGGCCAGCTCTAGGAAGAGTCCTGGTGGATCTGAGTTTCTTCCATTTTGAGATGATGAAGGCCACTGTGCTTTATGGGACTTTCAAAGCAGCAGAAATGTATGTGGATTCATCCTCAGATTTGTGCCTTGAGACAATACTGTCTCTGAGGTCTACAGACAATTACTATGACTTCATGCTGGTTTGTGCTCTGACATGCACCATCAACTGTGGGACCTTAAATGTAGACATGTGTGTGCCTTTCCAAATCACATCTAATCAATTGAATTTACCCCAGGTGGATGCCAATTAAGCTGTTGAAACAGGATGCACCTGAGCTCAATTTTAAGCTTCATGGCAAAGGCTGTGAATCTTATGTACATGTGATTTTTTTAAAGTTTTTTTATTCTTGAAAAAATTTGCAAAAAAAAAAAACTTTTCACATCATCATTATGGGGTATTGTGTGTAGAATTTTGAGGAAGAGAATAAATTTCACCCATTTTAACAATAAGGCTGTAACATAAAATGTGGAAAAAGTGATGTGTCGTGAATACTTTCTGGATGCACTGTACGTATATAAGCTATGTGCATAAGTTGCTCAAAAACACTGCACAGAACTTCAAGCAACCATTAATGCTGCAAAGGTGAAAGTTAAGGCAAATTAAAGTGACACTTTCATACATTTAAAATAAACAAGACACCCAGATGATTACAATGTCTCACAGCTGTCAGTTTTACATTACAATGGCCTCTTTCCTGTTTGTGGTGGGGTCAATTACTAGATACATGAAGTACAATTACAATGACTAACAAATAAACATAGTTCATAGACCTTTAAAGCACTCTTATCAAGCACGCTGGAATGGTCTTTAAGGAACTGTAGGGTCAAAAAAAATTGTGATAACACTTATATTGGCGATTTAAGTCATGTATATAAGCAAATCCAAACATACCTGTGCAACTCTCTCAAACATATGAGCTAGAGGGAGATAGGACATGTGAATATCATGGTGGTTCAGCATGCAGGACACCTGTGGAGGACACACAAAACACATGCACACACTGTATGCTGCACCAGCATGGCATACCTCTAATATTCTCTCAAACATATGGCCCAAAGGGAGGAAGGAGATGAGCACATCTTTAGTGCCGGGCTTCAGAGTGCCCTGGATGTCAATTAAATACAGGGAACAGAGGAGGAGGAAGACAAAGATGCAAAACAAAAAGGAGCAAGAAGACACGACCAGTGTAAGCCAGACCTTAGCAGTTTCTCCACTGCGACTAACCATATGACTAGGGATGGGTATTGATAAGATTTTCTCGATATTGATTCCCTTATCGATACCTCTTGTGAATTTTCTGTGTACTAAAAGTAGGCTTTACAGGTTTTCTATGTCAACAACATTTTATTGAGTCTTAAAGTAAATAAACATGAAATTGGTCACTGGATCCTTAAACTCTGGACATAAATAAACTTGACATGGTGGATCCTTGATCCCTGAACATAAATAGAAACAAACAAAATCTGTACTTTTTGTCAAAAGCTTTTCCTTTCAGACATTATTGGCATGAATGTTTTTCCATGTGTCTGAGCTTGCAGCTGGCTGTGCTGCACGTCAGGATGGAATTCATAAAGAATGCAGGATGTCTCACTTTGGGAGGAAAAAAAAAAACGTTTTAGTCTATTGTAGTTTATTGTCTGTATTAGAGCATTTGGAAAGAGGTGTCATTTTATTTAAAGTGGCAATTCGTTTTGAATTTATTAATTCCGACCGGACTCTGTCTCGGCAGAGAGCGGCGCAGCGTTTGGAGCTGTGCCAACAGAACGGAGGACAATTCTCGTTTCTTGAATGCAACAAGACAAGAGTCCTCGTTAGTGACTTCAATACAAACAAAAGTGGCTCACGATTGACATTTTAATGGCTTTGAGAGGGGTTAAGAAGTGGACTTGCTGCTTCTGAAGAGTTATTATTATTATTATTGCTGTTGTTGCTATTATTAATATATAAATAAAATAAATTTTAAAAATTACAATTTTTAATACATTTGACTCTTTTACGACAACGCTGAGCCATTAATTATTATACAGAAAACAAATGCACACAAACGTGCTGAGATGCGAACAGCTAATGCTAACGTTAACATTGAAAACGCCATAGACATGCTAACGCGTTAGCGTCGGTGACGTTTTTAAGTTATAAAATACATCTATCAAGTGTTTCAGAAGACCATAACAGGTCGGTAAAAACATAAAAAGGTAAATATTACTCACAGACATATGCTTGTTAGGGTTTTAGCGTGGAAAAATTAAGATAAAGCAAAATAAAACAAAGAACCAACGAGCCAGCCAAATGAATCACTGCTTCATTGGTTCACACCTCAAAGTGGACTCGCACTACAGAAGCGCTTCATTACAGAGCCGCCGCAAATGATCATTTTCCCGACAAACACCCTCAAAAACAACTGCTGCTCTGAAGGGCCGATAAGGGAATCGTTAAGCAAAGACTATTGATATTGGTGGATCAAATTATTTCTTAATGATACCAGAGAAGAACTGGTTCTTGATACCCAAACCTACATATGACAGACTCTAAAGTTACCTTGACACTTGCACACATTTAACCCCCACACTGCTGCGCATTCATCGTGTCAATGTGACCTGTTTTGTTCCGCTGGATGCTGCGTTATATAAAATAAATTTTTCGTTGCGGATTAATCATTTGCTCTCAAAACTTGGCTGATGAAACCACTTGTAATTGCTCCCAGAATCACAGAGGAATTTTCTACAGCTGCAGCTTTCCTTGTGCAATTCATGACTTGGAGAACACATTTGGAATAGTCCCAAAGGTAATTACTTATAATATTTATACTGTAATGGCTTGGTAAAACTGTTGCATTTTCATTCCTTCTCATGAGTATGTGTAAGATTATGTGTATTTAGGGAATAACCCTGTTGTGTCTGATGATTTGCAGACGTTCATGCTGGAATTTACAGTTGCAAATTGAGTTATTAAAAAGGAGCTATTAGATATTTGCAACTGCAAATTCCAGCATGAACGTCTGCAAATCAGACAACAGGGTTATTCCAATTCTAATCCAATTTCATCGTTTGCATGGTTTATTTTTCTGTAAGTAATTCGGTCGACGAATCATTGTGAAAGGGTGTGGTTGGCTCGTCAAAGCTTACCGTTGCAACAGTGTGTTCAAGCTGGAAATTCTGTGAGCAGACCCACAGATTTCTCCACCTTGTTAGCTGCATTGAGTTAAATCCAATCAATCAATCCAGTTAAATCCATTAAATCCAATTATTTCAGCATCGTCAGTTTCTCTTGCTCTCAGCTGAGAGTGCCATTATTGACACCTGCGCAGCAACGTGGTCAGGGCGCGGAGTTATACATCAAATGTGAAACGGTCAAATATTTTGCCACCATCTACTCGATATTTTATGGTCTGAAATCTCACACGGTTAACCAATCAGATATGCAGAACAAATGTAATTGGATTAGAATATAGATTTAACATGTTGTCATAATCGTTCAGATGAGCCGTGCTGTGATGTGAGGTCTTGTCTCAGAGTGATGCTGAAAAACTAATTCATGCATTTATTTCCTCTAGGCTGGACTATTGTAATTCATTATTATCAGGTTGTCCTAAAAGTTCCCTGAAAAGCCTTCAGTTAATTCAAAATGCTGCAGCTAGAGTACTGACAGGGACTAGAAGGAGAGAGCATATCTCACCCATATTGGCCTCTCTTCATTGGCTTCCTGTTAATTCTAGAATAGAATTTAAAATTCTTCTTCTTACTTATAAGGTTTTGAATAATCAGGTCCCATCTTATCTTAGGGACCTCATAGTACCATATCACCCCAATAGAGCGCTTCGCTCTCAGACTGCAGGCTTACTTGTAGTTCCTAGGGTTTGTAAGAGTAGAATGGGAGGCAGAGCCTTCAGCTTTCAGGCTCCTGTCCTGTGGAACCAGCTCCCAATTCAGATCAGGGAGACAGACACCCTCTATTTTTAAGATTAGGCTTAAAACTTTCCTTTTTGCTAAAGCTTATAGTTAGGGCTGGATCAGGTGACCCTGAACCATCCCTGAGTTATGCTGCTATAGACGTAGACTGCTGGGGGGTTCCCATGATGCACTGAGTGTTTCTTTCTCTTTTTGCTCTGTATGCACCACTCTGCATTTAATCATTACTGATTGATCTCTGCTCCCCCCCACAGCATGTCTTTTTCCTGGTTCTCTCCCTCAGCCCCAACCAGTCCCAGCAGAAGACTGCCCCTCCCTGAGCCTGGTTCTGCTGGAGGTTTCTTCCTGTTAAAAGGGAATTTTCCTTCCCACTGTCGCCAAGTGCTTGCTCACAGGGGGTCGTTTTGACCGTTGGGGTTTTCCCGTAATTATTGCATGGCCTTGCCTTACAATATAAAGCGCCTTGGGGCAACTGTTTGTGATTTGGCGCTATATAAATAAAATTGATTTGATTTGGATTTGATGTGCTGATGCATCGATTCACAGTGATCCACGGTGTTTTGAATAGGTTGTGCAATGTTCATGTGTAATTCACAAAATTAATGCATACCAGAGATTTTGAACATTTCAAAATTTTCTCTGCACCCTTGCATGCAGCCGTGCACACGTTTAATTCTTTGGCCTGCCAGATTTTGTGCCAGTGTGCGGATCAAATTCGTGTAAGTGTCAAGGTGCCTTAAGCCTGGAAGCTGGTCTATAAATCCTGTGACCCTTGTTCAAATTGCAGTGGAACAGGAATTTGTCATCTGATTCGACACAGAATGCCACAATTTTGCCCTCATAAAAGTAAAAAAGAATTACCACACTGCAGAAAAAGTATTTTGCTTGGGGTTCAAGACAGATACAAAACTGTGGACAAAACAACTTGTAGACAGACTCTTGACTGTTTAAGGTAATGAAAGGCCCCACAGATCGCAGCTATTGCTCTGTTACAGTAATGGTTTGGGTAAGGGTCTGGGGTATCATCTCTGCTCATGAGTGTTCTAAGCAAATGTTCTTTGTGACATATGTACAGCTGACTGTCATATGGTTAGGCGGGGCCAAATTTCTAGAACAAGGTCCCTCATGCTCACAATATGTCAGACCTAAATCTCAGGAATACATAATTTAAACATTTTGACAGTGAAACACCACCCCAGTTTGCCACTGGGGTGGTGGCCCCCATATTAAAAAAAAAATGGATCAGAGAGTGTGTGCCACTTACAGGGGTATCACACTACTCAGTCTCCCTGGTAAAGTCTACTCAAGGGTGCTGGAATGGAGAGTTCAGCCAACAGTCGAACCTCTGAAGAGGAACAATGTGGGTTCTGTCCTGGTCGTGAAACAACTGGCCAGCTCTTCACTCTCACAAGAATCCTGGAGGATGCTTGGGAGTATGCCCACCCAGTCTACATGCGTTTTGTGGACTTTGAGAAGGCTCATGATCGGGTACCCTGGGAGATACTGTGGGAGGTGCTGCGGGAGTATGGAGTGAGGGGGTCCCTTCTCAGGGCTACCCAATCTCTGTACTCACAAAGCGAGAGCTGTGTTTGGGTGCTCGGCAGTAAGTCGGACTCATTTCCGGTGGGGGTTGGCCTCCGCCAGGGCTGTACCTTATCACCAATCTTTCTTTGTGATATTCATAGACAGGATATCGAGTGTTCACCAGTGAGGGGACAATAGAGCATGAGATTGGCCGGAGAATTGGTGCAGCAGGAATGGTATTGCATTCGCTCTACCGTACTACCGCAGAGTCAAAAGGCAAAGCTCTCGGTGTACTGGTCAATTTTTGTTCCTACTCTCACCTATGGTCATGAGGGTTGGGTCATGACCGAAAAAACTAGATCGTGGGTGCAAGCAGCCATAACAGGCTTCCTTAGGAGAGTGGCCGGTGTCTCCCTTAGAGATAGGGTGAGAAGCTCGTCATCCGTGAGGAGCTCGGAGTAGAGCCGCTGCTCCTTCACGCTGAAAGGAGCCAGCTGAGGTGGTTCGGGCATCTGGTAAGGATGCCCCCTGAGCGTCTTCCTAGGGAAGTGTTCCAGGCAAGTCCATGTGGGAGGAGACCCCAGAGAAAACCCAGGACTAGGTGGAGAGATTATATTTCCACACTGGCCTGGGAATGCCTCAGGATCCCCCAGTCGAAGGTGGTCAATGTGGTTCTGGAAAGGGAAGTCTGGAGTCCCCTGCTGGAGCTGTTGCCCCCATGACCCGATTCCGGGTAAGAGGTTGAAGATGCGTGATGAGTGATAATGAAACAGAGGCATCCATCTCAAAACCAAAGTGGTGAACTCCAATATGGAATATGTTCCATAATGTTTATGTGACGTTCAACTCCTGTATTCTAATATTTTCAATAAAGTAACAGTCATTGTGTTTGCTCACCTTTGTTACTGCAATAAAAGCTGCTGTGTTGCAGATGATATTTTCATGAGTAATCATGGCACCTTTTGGGTCTCCTAAAAAAAAAAATAAAAAAATAAAATGTATATATATATATGTGTGTGTGTGTGTGTGTGTGTCAACATCACCATGTAAAAACAAAAAACAAATAAAAATTCAATTTACACAGACACACTAAATATATAATATACACACATACATGTGTGACTGTGTGTGTCTGTCCCTCTGTCTGGAACACCACATGAACAACAGGGAGATTTGACTTTTGTGACTTGGCATGCTTACACAAGGACAACGCTGGCAAAAAATTGTCATTATTGTTGATGGACTATCCCAGTCGCAGGTTGCAGGAGCATTCCATGTCAGTTAAGGACAGGGTCAGATCTGGAGGCATGCACTGATGCCACATATCGCTGCATGCACCACACTGTTGGACTGCAGTTCCGATTGCATGTTTGTCTGGACTCTTGTCAGGTCTTGGAGTCAACATGGTTTGCAAGTACATTTTAACAAGATCTAAGTACCAGTGCATCTCAACAACAACACCAACATATCAACTTCCAGCACCTCTTGTCCTGCTACTGTGAGTGTTGCACAAACTAGTATAAGGTGTACAACTCTGCACACTTTACAAAGATTTGGGCATTACGCAAATGACAGGGAGCCATTTTGTGAAAGTGAATTATTTTCTTGATGTAATTTAAAGTTTGTTAATACAAAAACTGAATATTCAGCAATAATGTACAGTGGTATGTAAAAGTTGGCACCCCTAATGATTTACATGATTTTCCTTTATAAATCATTGGTTGTTTGGATCAGAAATTTTAGTTTAATATATCATTTAGCAGACGAACACACTGATATTTGAGAAGTGAACTGAAGTTTCTAGTATTTACAGAAAGTGTGCAATAATTATTTAAACAAAATTAGGCAGGTACATTTTGGGACCCTTTTCATTTTATTGATTTTAACACATTTAGCACTAATTATTAGAACACAAAATAGGTTTGGTAAGCTCAATGACCCTTGACCTCCTTACACATGTGAATCCAATCATGATAAAAAGGTATTTAAGGTGGCCATTTGCAAATGTTCCTCTTCTTTGCATCTCTTCTAATGAGCGGTAACATGGGAGACTCTAAACAACTCTCAAATGACCTGAAAACAAAGATTGTTCAACATCATGGTTTAGGGGAAGGGTACAAAAAGCTTTCTCAGAGATTTCAGCTGTCAGTTTCCACTATGAGGAAATGGAAGATCGCAGGCACAGTGCTAGTTAAGGCCCGAAGTGGCAGGCCAAGAAAAATCTCAGATAAGCCGAAGCAAAAGATGAAGAGACCAGTCACAGTCAACCCACAGACCTGCTCCAAAGACCTACAGCATGATCTTGCTGCAGATAGTGTCTCTGTGCATCGTTCAACTATACAGCACACTTTGCACAAGGAGATGCTGTAATGCAGAGAAAGCCTTTTCTGCGTACGCGCCACAGAGTCGCCTGAGGTATGCTAAAGCACATTTGGACAAACCAGCTTCATTTTGGAATAAGGTGCTGTGGACTGATGAAACTAAAATTGAGTTATTTGGCCATAAGTGGTGGAAAAAGAACCTACAGTACCTACAGTAAAATTTGGAGGTGGTTCCATCATGCTGCGGGGCTGTGTGGCCAGTGCAGGTACTGGGAATCTTATTAAAGTTGAGGGTCGCATGGATTCCAGTCAATATCAGCAGATTCTTGAGAACTATCTTCAAGAATCAGCGACAAAGTTGAAGTTGCGCTGGGGCTGGACCTTGCAACAAGACAATGACCCTAAACACAGCTCAAAATCCACTAAGGCATTCATGCAGAGGAACATTTACAACATTCTGGAATGGCCACCTCAGTCCCCACACCTGAATATTATTGAAAATCTGTGGTGTGATTTTAAACGGGTTGTTCATGCTCAGAAACGAACAAACCTGACTGAACTGGAAATGTTTTGTAAAGAAGAATGGTCCAAAATACCTTCAACCAGAATCCAGACTATATAGGAAACATTTAGAGGCTGTTATTTCTGCAAACAGAGGATCTACTAAATATTGATGTATTTCTTTCTGTTGGGGTGCCCAAATTTATGCACCTGCCTAATTGTTTAAATAATTATTGCAACACTTTCTGTAAATACTAGAAACTTCATTTCACTTCTCAAATATCAGTGTGTTCATCTGCTACATGATATATTTAACTGAAAATGCTGATCCAAACAATCAATGATTCATAAAGCGAAATCATGGAAATCAGAGGTCCCAATACTTTTACATACCACTGTATCTTTTCAAATGATTTGTACAAACATCATGTCCAAAAGGTCACAGTAGAGTCTTTTACTGGACCTTTTTGTACAGTACATGCCATTCGGTTGTTAAGTGTGACGTAACGCATCATGTGATTTTCAACTTCTGGGTCCAAAAAAAAAAAAAAAAAAAAAAAGCTAAGACCTCACAGGCAGAGTTCCCGGCTGTGTGACCGAGTCAATAGGTTGGAAAATCACCGGAGCTGTCATTTTATAGATTCCCAGCCAATGACAAACAGAAGCAGAAGTGGCAACAACTGATCAGGTAGGCCCCCTACCCTGGCCTTTTTGTTTTGATTTCTGACACTGTTGGGCTGTACCAACCATTTATGAAATAAATCTCATCTATTTACATAACCATAAGTGTTTTGTTTGGACTCATAAATAGATTTATCACATGATGCTTTACAACAGAGCTTAACACTTCCATAGGGCTTAATAATGCATGAAGACATTTGACATTCTGTAATTACCTGTGGTTCCAGATGTAAAGCAGATAATTGCAAGGTCCTTTGGTTTAGGTGGCTGTAATGCATATGAAAGGTGATGCATTTACATGCAATCTACGCCTTGAGATAACAGTTCAAATAAAAACGTGCAGTTTCTTCTCACCACTGGTTTCTGATGGCTGGCTTTACCCAACACCTGGAAAAAATAAATATATAAGACATACAGAAAATAAATACTTTGGCACCATTATTGATGTGTACATTTGTTAAGACATGGTTGACACAGAGATACGCAAATACAGTTATTTTAAGAAAAAGATTGCCATTCATCCAACATGGTCAGAGAAACTTCAAATGTTTTGGAAGGTTTTGCAGCTGATCGCAAGGTTAACAGGGTGTGTGATTCCTGTAGAGGTCAAATTGTGTATTTTCCATGTTTTTCCTGAAAAGGTTCTAGTAAATGGGAAGGAAATTGATTGACTGTGGTTCACTGCAGGCTAAACATGTTATTGCCTTAAACTGTAAAAATAGTCAAGGACGTACCACAAGTCAATGGATTAAAGAGCTGTCTCCATAACCCGGCATTAGAAACACTGACATATTTTGTAAAAGGGAAGATCGAGGACTTTTATAAACTATGGACACCTTTTTTACAGTTTGTGAAAGACTTGCCTGTATAGATTATTAGAAAAGGATGTATTTTTTATTAAGAGTATGACATTGTTATGAAGGGTTGGGAAGAGGTTTGTGGGGTGTTTTGTTGTTTCCCTTAAATGTATAAAATCAATAAACATAATGTGGAAAAAAATTGTGATATCTGAAAAGCAACACCCCAACTCTGCAGGTAAGCTAAACATTTTAATCATTTGTGTTTTGAATTAATCAAAGTGTCATCTGAAATTGAATAAGAAGTTAACTGAAAAACTTGCAAAGTCATTTTGGTAGGAAGATTGTTTCAAGCTAAAACTTTACTTGAACGCAACCAGAGTTTAAAGAGATGAAATTCCTGATTTTTCCTGGGTTATCAATCAATCAATCAATTTTTTTTTTATATAGCGCCAAATCACAACAAACAGTTGCCCCAAGGCGCTTTATATTGTAAGGCAAGGCCATACAATAATTATGTAAAACCCCAACGGTCAAAACGACCCCCTGTGAGCAAGCACTTGGCTACAGTGGGAAGGAAAAACTCCCTTTTAACAGGAAGAAACCTCCAGCAGAACCAGGCTCAGGGAGGGGCAGTCTTCTGCTGGGACTGGTTGGGGCTGAGGGAGAGAACCAGGAAAAAGACATGCTGTGGAGGGGAGCAGAGATCGATCACTAATGATTAAATGCAGAGTGGTGCATACAGAGCAAAAAGAGAAAGAAACAGTGCATCATGGGAACCCCCCAGCAGTCTACGTCTATAGCAGCATAACTAAGGGATGGTTCAGGGTTCACCTGATCCAGCCCTAACTATAAGCTTTAGCAAAAAGGAAAGTTTTAAGCCTAATCTTAAAAGTAGACAGGGTGTCTGTCTCCCTGATCTGAATTGGGAGCTGGTTCCACAGGAGAGGAGCCTGAAAGCTGAAGGCTCTGCCTCCCATTCTACTCTTACAAACCCTAGGAACTACAAGTAAGCCTGCAGTCTGAGAGCGAAGCGCTCTATTGGGGTGATATGGTACTACGAGGTCCCTAAGATAAGATGGGACCTGATTATTCAAAACCTTATAAGTAAGAAGAAGAATTTTAAATTCTATTCTAGAATTAACAGGAAGCCAATGAAGAGAGGCCAATATGGGTGAGATATGCTCTCTCCTTCTAGTCCCCGTTAGTACTCTAGCTGCAGCATTTTGAATTAACTGAAGGCTTTTTAGGGAACTTTTAGGACAACCTGATAATAATGAATTACAATAGTCCAGCCTAGAGGAAATAAATGCATGAATTAGTTTTTCAGCATCACTCTGAGACAAGACCTTTCTAATTTTACAGATATTGCGTAAATGCAAAAAAGCAGTCCTACATATTTGTTTAATATGCGCTTTGAATGACATATCCTGATCAAAAATGACTCCAAGATTTCTCACAGTGTTACTAGAGGTCAGGGTAATGCCATCCAGAGTAAGGATCTGGTTAGACACCATGTTTCTAAGATTTGTGGGGCCAAGTACAATAACTTCAGTTTTATCTGAGTTTAAAAGCAGGAAATTAGAGGTCATCCATGTCTTTATGTCTGTAAGACAATCCTGCAGTTTAGCTAATTGGTGTGTGTCCTCTGGCTTCATGGATAGATAAAGCTGGGTATCATCTGCGTAACAATGAAAATTTAAGCAATACCGTCTAATAATACTGCCTAAGGGAAGCATGTATAAAGTGAATAAAATTGGTCCTAGCACAGAACCTTGTGGAACTCCATAATTAACTTTAGTCTGTGAAGAAGATTCCCCATTTACATGAACAAATTGTAATCTATTAGACAAATATGATTCAAACCACCGCAGCACAGTGCCTTTAATACCTATGGCATGCTCTAATCTCTGTAATAAAATTTTATGGTCAACAGTATCAATGGGAAGTGAACTCAGAAGAGGGGAAAGAGACTTCAATTACAGATGCTGTATTGAATACATGCTTTCACTGAACAGGGAGTTACTACTTCAGTTTTCAAACTTATCACCCAGCGCTCTACCTGCACTACTGCCTGCTCTCCAGCACAGCACCCAGATGGGTGGGCCGTCTCCCTCAGCGTGGATCAGTAAAGTTATGGAATTGGTTGAAAGATGTTGCAATTTGACCTTTATATGTAGTGACTGCTCGCGTTGTATTAAACAGTATATTTAAAAGTAAAACTGTTTTGACCATGTAGCATGGTACGCAGAAGAACAGTATTCACCACGGCATTCCAGAGGAGACATGAACTTATTATCATTATTATATGAAGTTAGCAAAGTAGCAAATTGGCTATGAGACATACTGCTCCAACAGTATTGAGACTGAAAAATGTGCAGATAGAAATGTTTTTTGAAATAAACACAAGTAAAATAGATATTATATTTTCCTGAGTATGTCACACCAGATAAAAAAAAGTGCCTCTTGAAGATGAAAATACCTTATATAAGTCACAACAGAGTATAAGTCACACCTTTTTTCTTATTATCTGCTCTTTAATTTGGGATTTTTATGCATTACTGTAGCATTCTTTTTATTATTAGCATTTATTCTTTTATTGTTAGTTTATTTTGTTTAGTGCTTTGACTCCTGAGAAAGCACTATATACGAGGTCTATTAGAAAAGTATCTGACCTTATTATTTTTTTCAAAAACCATATGGATTTGAATCATGTGTGATTGCGTCAGACAAGCTTGAACCCTCGTGCGCATGTGTGAGTTTTTCCACGCCTGTCGGTTGCGTCATTCGCCTGTGAGCAGGCTTTGAGTGAGGAGTGGTCCAGCCCCCTCGGCGGATTTTCATTGTCAGGAAATGGCAGAATGATTTGGGCTTTTTTTCCATCAGAATTTTTTCAGAAACTGTTAGAGACTGGCAGCTGGAAACCATTAGAAAAATTTATCTGGCTTTTGGTGAAAATTTTACGGGCTTCACAGAGAATAAGGACTGTTACTACAGCTTTAAGGACGCTCGGCACGCCGCGCTCCGTGCCGCCATCGAGAGCCACAAACCACCGGATCATTTCTAAACGGATGGCTCTGTGGATCCAAGACCGTCGTGTGCACTTTCTCTGGTTATCACAAGAGCTGGACATCAGCCATTTTCCGGCAGATTTCACTTTTAACAAGAGATTTTGTCATGGAAAGCCGAGCGGAGGCTTCGCGCGTCATGACCGATTTGCTGATGGAGCGAGACAGCTGTCGATGGTTTTTCCATCGAGTGATTATCCGAGAAATTGTGGATGTGCCTGGACATGCCAGACCATGTCCCGTGAGGCTTCATCACGGCGTTACTTTGCGCCATGCGGCACCGCCGCGACGCGTGGAATTCCTCCGCACGTCTGTCTCAATGTGCCGAAAAAGTGCTGATGTCCACGTCTTTTCACAATTCCTGTGCTAGTCAGACGACGTCCCGGATAAAACACAGCGTCCAGTTTGGAAATGAACGGCACATTCCACTGTTACAGGAGTTTCTGTCATGGAAAGAGGAGTGGAGTCAATACACCAGTCTGTCCCAGGGCCACATATACACAGACAAACACATTCACACACCTATGGACAATTTAAAAGATTCCAATTCATTTAATCTGCATATGTGTGTATGTGGGAGGAAGCTGGAGCACCCGGAGGGAACCCACGCAAACACGGGGAGAACATGCAAACTCCACACAGAAAGACCACACGGGGAATTGATCCCATGACCTTCTTGCTGTAAGGCAACAGTGCTACCCACTAAGCCACTGTGCTGTCAATTCACAACCAAACTAATAAAAAAATAAACTTGACTTATACTCTGGAAAATATCATAATTGTGTTATTCACACCTCAAACTCCTTCAGACTCAGAATCTCAATGCCTTTCTCCTGCCCTCGAGCCACCAGGTCACTGTCAAATGACTCCACGAGGACCAACGTCTTCACTGTTCCTTCTTTCCCACTGACACAGTCCAGGATTAGCTGAGCTTTTTCAGGTACATCGCACAGAATGGTTGAGATGGCCGCTATAGACACACAGCAGCATATTTCCCACGTCAAATAATTTTGATACATTTAATCTAAAGCACTAATAACGACATTGTAGAGGATGTGGGATTAGTGCTGAAGATCTTATTTACCTTTTTTAAGAATGCAGTCAATGGCACCTACACCAAGTGTGTCATACAATGGAACTGCCACAAGGGAGTATGTGTAACAAGCCAGCTCTGCAATGGTCCACTAAAAGAGGAAAAAAACAAAAACAAAACAAAAATTACTAATAAACACACTTGGCATTTATTAGTTTTGAGCAGTGCTGCTAAATATTCTACAGCAGTGAAAACATAAGCTCCTTAACATCTATAAAAAAAAATAAAAATACAAGAGGCACTTGAATTGATTAATTCTTGATCCTCATCAACATGCAATAGAACATATCCAAAATCTGTAATATGAAGCGTCTTCTGCATGTTGTTCTTGAGTAATCATGGTTTCTACAACCATAGACAAAATCATCACATTATTTGCCACTTACTGTAAACACATTATCAAATAAAATAAAATGAAATAAAAGTTACCTCTGGTGTGTTCTGAGAAAAGATGCCAATGAACTTGTCTCCCTTGTGAGAGTGTCCTCTGTGAAGGAGGGCGGAGCCTATGTGCTCCGCTCTGAGTGCCACCTGTGTGCACAACAAGATAATTTTTTAATAAATGACAGCTACTTTATGGAACCTTGTGAAATGGCTTCTTGAATGTGCTATAAAGTCACAATTTCCTGGAAAACAATTATGACCATATGCTGTACAGCAGCGTACAAATGTCTAACTACTGACATCAACAGAAAAAGGAAGTGTTTTAACTAGACTGTCCTCCGTTCTATCAAATCCAACTCAATGTTCATGTAACCTTTAAAATTTAAGTGTGGTAGATGCAGGTGGTCCAGGTCTCACCTCTCTGTAGGATAGCCACTCGTACGGTTGGTTTGGTTTCCTTGATCCAACACAAGGACCATCGTCTAAAAGAAAGTAAAGTGGACTTTTATCGGCACTCACGAGATCAAATCAATTTTATCTATATAGCGCCAAATCGCAACAAACAGTTGCCCCAAGGCACTTTATATTGTAAGGCAAAGCCATACAATAATTACGGAAAAACCCCAACGGTCAAAACGACCCCCTGTGAGCAAGCACTTGGCGACAGTGGGAAGGGAAAAACTCCCTTTTCACAGGAAGAAACCTCCAGCAGAACCAGGCTCAAGGAGGGGCAGTCTTCTGCTGGAACTGGTTGGGGCTGAGGGAGAGAACCAGGAAAAAGACATGCTGTGGAGGGGAGCAGAGATCAATCACTAATGATTAAATGCAGAGTGGTGCATACAGAGCAAAAAGAGAAAAACACTCAGTGCATTATGGGAACCCCCCAGCAGTCTAAGGGATGGTTCAGGGTCACCTGATCCAGCCCCAACTATAAGCTTTAGCAAAAAGGAAAGTTTTAAGCCTAATCTTAAAAGTAGAGAGGGTGTCTGTCTCCCTGATCCGAATTGGGAGCTGGTTCCACAGGAGAGGAGCCTGAAAGTTGAAGGCTCTGCCTCCCATTCTACTCTTACAAACCCTAGGAACTACAAGTAAGCCTGCAGTCTGAGAGCGAAGCGCTCTATTGGGGTGATATGGTACTATGAGGTCCCTAAGATAAGATGGGACCTGATTATTCAAAACCTTATAAGTAAGAAGAAGAATTTTAAGTTCTATTCTAGAATTAACAGGAAACCAATGAAGAGAGGCCAATATGGGTGAAATATGCTCTCCCCTTCTAGTCCCTGTCAGTACTCTAGCTGCAGCATTTTGAATTAACTGAAGGCTTTTCAGGGAACTTTTATGACAACCTGATAATAATGAATTATAATAGTCCAGCCTAGAGGAAATATCAATCAATCAATCAATTTTATTTAAATAGCGCCAAATCACAACAAACAGTTGCCCCAAGGCGCTTTATATTGTAAGGCAAGGCCATACAATAATTACGTAAATTAATGCATGAATTAGTTTTTCAGCATCACTCTGAGACAAGACCTTTCTAATTTTAGAGATATTGCGCAAATGCAAAAAAGCAGTCCTACATATTTGTTTAATATGCACACTGAATGACATATCCTGATCAAAAATGACTCCAAGATTTCTCACAGTATTACTAGAGGTCAGGGTAATGCCATCCAGAGTAAGGATCTGGTTAGACACCACATTTCTAAGATTTGTGGGGCAAAGTACAATAACTTCGGTTTTATCTGAGTTTAAAAGCAGGAAATTGGAGGTCATCCATGTCTTTATGTCTGTAAGACAATCCTGCAGTTTAGCTAATTGGTGTGTCCTCTGGAATCATGGATAGATAAAGCTGGGTATCATCTGTGTAACAATGAAAATTTAAGTAATGCTGTCTAATGATACTGCCTAAGGGAAGCATGTATAAAGTGAATAAAATTGGTCCTAGCACAGAACCTTGTGGAACTCCATAATTAACCTTAGTCTGTGAAGAAGAGATCAAGTGTGACAATGTTATTAAGGATAGAAAAGGAGCCCTTACTTGACACTCTGAGTCCTCGCAGAAACAATTCATACATTGTCTGGGCATCACTGTAATAATACAACATTTGCTTGTTGTCTTCAGTCAGCACCGACCTTCTTGCAAATTCTCCAACCTAATGAAAAAGAGTTCAAGAAGTTATGACCAAACCTTCCTTTACCTCATAACACATCATAACTTATTTCTTTTCTTTCGGCTGCCCCTGTACTTGACACAGGGTTGCCACAGTGAAACCACTATAGATCTGCATCAGGATTCAGCACAAGTTTTCCATTGGCTGTCCTTTCATAACTCATTACAACATTTTTTTTCCCCAAATGTAAGTGATGAAATCAAAGTTTGATTTAACAGGTGACAAAAAAGTGTAGCTATATATTCTGTATTTGAAATAAACACAATGACAGTTTCTGAGAAACAAATCTGAAGATGTAGAACATGGATGTGGTTTTCTGGTGAACCTGTCCTCACAACAGTGTGTTTCTGAAAACAATCAGAAGCCTTTGAATGGTGGAGTAATGATGAATTTGGCAAGTCAGACTTCCCAGCAACTTAGGTGCCTTTGTTGGCAAGGAAGGTGACTTCCTTCATGAGTGTTGCGGTTGTCTTTAAGGACTCCATGGATACTCTGATTGCAGCATTTGAAAAGCTGAGGCAGGAGTTGGCATGCCTGAGTTTGCAATGGTCCTGGATCAAAATCAATTCAATTTTATTTATATAGCGCCAAATCACAACAAACAGTTGCCCAAAGGCGCTTTATATTGTAAGGCAAGGCCATACAATAATTACGGAAAAACCCCAACGGTCAAAACGACCCCCTGTGATTAAGCACTTGGCGACAGTGGGAAGGAAAAACTCCCTTTTAACAGGAAGAAACCTCCAGCAGAACCAGGCTCAGGGAGGGGCAGTCTTCTGCTGGGACTGGTTGGGGTTGAGGGAGAGAACCAGGAAAGAGACATGCTGTGGAGGGGAGCAGAGATCAATCACTAATGATTAAATGCAGAGTGGTGCATACAGAGCAAAAAGAGAAAGAAACACTCAGTGCATCATGGGAACCCCCCAGCAGTCTAAGTCTATAGCAGCATAACTAAGGGATGGTTCAGGATCACCTGATCTAGCCCTAACTATAAGCTTTAGCAAAAAGGAAAGTTTTAAGCCTAATCTTAAAAGTAGAGAGGGTGTCTGTTTCCCTGATCTGAATTGGGAGCTGGTTCCACAGGAGAGGAGCCTGAAAGCTGAAGACTCTGCCTCCCATTCTACTCTTACAAACCCTAGGAACTACAAGTAAGCCTGCAGTCTGAGAGTGAAGTGCTCTATTGGGGTGATATGGTACTATGAAGTCCCTAAGATAAGATGGGACCTGATTATTCAAAACCTTATAAGTAAGAAGAATTTTAAATTCTATTCTAGAATTAACAGGAAGCCAATGAAGAGAGGCCAATATGGGTGAGATATGCTCTTTGCTTCTAGTCCCTGTCAGTACTCTAGCTGCAGCATTTTGAATTAAATGAAGGCTTTTCAGGGAACTTTTAGGACAACCTGATAATAATGAATTACAATAGTCCAGCCTAGAGGAAATAAATGCATGAATTAGTTTTCAGCATCACTCTGAGACAAGACCTTTCTAATTTTAGAGATATTGCGCAAATGCAAAAAAGCAGTCCTACATAGTTGTTTAATATGCGCATTGAAGGACATATCCTGATCAAAAATGACTCCAAGATTTCTCACAGTATTACTAGAGGTCAGGGTAATGCCATCCAGAGTAAGGATCTGGTTAGACACCATGTTTCTAAGATTTGTGGGGCCAAGTACAATAACTTCAGTTTTATCTGAGTTTAAAAGCAGGAAATTAGAGGTCATCCATGTTTTTATGTCTGTAAGACAATCCTGCAGTTTAGCTAATTGGTGTGTGTCCTCTGGCTTCATGGATAGATAAAGCTGAGTATCATCTGCGTAACAATGAAAATTTAAGCAATGCCGTCTAATAATACTGCCTAAGGGAAACAAGTATAAAGTGAATAAAATTGGTCCTAGCACAGAACCTTGTGGAACTCCATAATTAACCTTAGTCTGTGAAGAAGATTCCCCATTTACATGAACAAATTGTAATCTATTAGATAAATATGATTCAAACCACTGCAGCGCAGTGCCTTTAATACCTATGGCATGCTCTAATCTCTGTAATAAAATTTTATGGTCAACAGTATCAAAAGCAGCACTGAGGTCTAACAGAACATGAGTCCACTGTCTGAGGCCATAAGAAGATCATTTGTAACCTTCACTAATGCTGTTTCTGTACTATGATGAATTCTAAAACCTGACTGAATCTCTTCAAACAGACCATTCCTCTGCAGATGATCAGTTAGCTATTTTACAACTACCCTTTCAAGAATTTTTGAGCAAAAAGGAAGGTTGGAGATTGGCCTATAATTAGCTAAGATAGCTGCGTCAAGTGATGGCTTTTTAAGTAATGGTTTAATTACTGCCACCTTAAAAGCCTGTGGTACATAGCCAACTAATAAAGATAGATTGATCATATTTAAGATCGAAGCATTAATTAATGGTAGGGCTTCCTTGAGCAGCCTGGTAGGAATGGGGTCTAATAGACATGTTGATGGTTTGGAGGAAGTAACTAATGAAAATAACTCAGACAGAACAATCGGAGAGAAAGAGTCTAACCAAATACCGGCATCACTGAAAGCAGCCAAAGATAACGATATGTCTTTGGGATGGTTATGAGAAATTTTTTCTCTAATAGTTAAAATTTTATTAGCAAAGAAAGTCATGAAGTCATTACTAGTTAAAGTTAAAGGAATACTCGGCTCAATAGAGCTCTGACTCTGTCAGCCTGGCTACAGTGCTGAAAAGAAACCTGGGGTTGTTCTTATTTTCTTCAATTAGTGACGAGTAGTAAGATGTCCTAGCTTTACGGAGGGCTTTTTTATAGAGCAACAGACTCTTTTTCCAGGCTAAGTGAAGATCTTCTAAATTAGTGAGACGCCATTTCCTCTCCAACTTACGGGTTATCTGCTTTAAGCTGCAAGTTTGTGAGTTATACCACGGAGTCAGGCACTTCTGATTTAAAGCTCTCTTTTTCAGAGGAGCTACAGCATCCAAAGTTGTCTTCAATGAGGATGTAAAACTATTGACGAGATACTCTATCTCACTCACAGAGTTTAGGTAGCTACTCTGCACTGTGTTGGTATATGGCATTAGAGAACATAAAGAAGGAATCATATCCTTAAACCTAGTTACAGTGCTTTCTGAAAGACTTCTAGTGTAATGAAACTTATTCCCCACTGCTGGGTAGTCCAGAGTAAATGTAAATGTTATTAAGAAATGATCAGACAGAAGGGAGTTTTCAGGGAATACTGTTTGTCTTCAATTTCCATACCATGTCAGAACAAGATCTAAGATATGATTAAAGTGGTGGGTGGACTCATTTACATTTTGAGCAAAGCCAATTGAGTCTAATAATAGATTAAATGCAGTGTTGATGCTGTCATTCTCAGCATCTGTGTGGATGTTAAAATCGCCCACTATAATTATCTTATCTGAGCTAAGCACTAAGTCAGACAAAAGGTCTGAAAATTCACAAAGAAACTCATAGTATCGACCAGGTGGACGATAGATAATAACAAATAAAACTGGTTTTTGGGACTTCCAATTTGGATGGACAAGACTAAGAGTCAAGCTTTCAAATGAATTAAAGCTGTGTCTGGGTTTTAGATTAATTAATAAGATGGAATGGAAGATTGCTGCTAATCCTCCGCCTCGGCCCGTGCTACGAGCATTCTGGCAGTTAGTGTGACTCGGGGGTGTTGACTCATTTAAACTAACATTCATCCTGCTGTAAGGCAGAATAAATCAATATGTTGATCAATTATTATATCATTTACTAACAGGGACTTCGAAGAGAGAGATCTAATGTTTAATAGACCACATTTAACTGTTTTAGTCTGTGGTGCAGTTGAAAGTGCTATATTATTTTTTCTTTTTGAGTTTTTATGCTTAAATAGATTTTTACTGGTTATTGGTGGTCTGGGAGCAGGCACCGTCTCTACGGGGATGGGGTAATGAGGGGATGGCAGGGGGAGAGAAGCTGCAGAGAGGTGTGTAAGACTACAACTCTGCTTCCTGGTCCCAACCCTGGATAGTCACGGTTTGGAGGGTTTAATAAAATTGGCCAGATTTCTAGAAATGAGAGCTGCTCCATCCAAAGTGGGATGGATGCCGTCTCTCCTAACAAGACCAGGTTTTCCCCAGAAGCTTTGCCAATGATCAAGACTGTGATACTGGGTTAAGACTTCCTGAATGCCACCATCAGAAGTGTATCACTATGTGGTGAAAGTGTTGAATTTGTAGAGTGATTCTCTTATCTCAGCTGAAGTTGAATGTCTGGTTGATTGCTACCCAGGACTCAAGGCAATACCACGGTATGGTGGATGCTGTGGCACACAGCACCACTGCCTGCTCTCAGACTTGACCTGAGGCTTCTTCCCATTAACGCATTGATAAAAACATATAGTGGCATTTACAAACAGATTTCACCAGTATTACAAGCTCACTCCAATCCACACTGTGCAACATGGACTTATTTAAGCAAGAATCCAAATTAGTTTTATGCAGACTGTAGGATATAACACAGAATTTTGGGAAATTTGGGGAATTTGACAACGTGTCACACAAAATCTGTCACAATACAGACCAGTCAATAACGCTCATTTATGATTGCAGATTGGATAGACTAGGCATTTCTGGGGAGGGTGACACCCCCCCCCACACACTTTATGTTACAGCCTTTTTCCAAAATGGAGTAAATTCATTTTATCCCCTCAAAATTACAACACCCCATAATGAAAATTTGAAATTTTTGCAAATCTATTAAAAAATAAAAACCTAAGAAATCACATGTACGAGTACATAAGTATTTACAGCCTTTGCTCAAAACTTTGTTGATGCACCTTTGGCAGCAATTATAGCCTCAAGCCTTCTTGAATATGATGTCTCAAGCTTGGTGTATCTATCTTTGGGCAGTTTTACCCATTTGTCTTTGTAGCACCTCTCAAGCGCCATCAGGTTGGATGGGGAGCGTCGATGCACAGCCATTTTCAGATCTCTCCAGAGATATTCAATCAAATTCAGGTCTGGGCTCTGGCTGGGCCACGCAAGGACATTCACAGAGTTGTCCTGAAGCCACTCTGATATCTTGACTGTATGTTTGGGGTCACTGTCCTGCTGAAAGATGAAGTGTCACCCCAGTCTGAGGTCAAGAGCACTCTGGAGCAGGTTTTCATCCAGGATGTCTCTGTACATTGCTGCATTCATCTTTCCCCCTTCCTGACTAGTCTCCCAGCTCCTGCCACTGAAAAACATCCCCACAGCATGATGCTGCCACCACCATGCTTCACTATAAGGATGGTGTCTGGTTTCCTCCAAACATGACCCCTGGCATTCACACCAAAGAGTTCCATTTTTGTCTCATTAGACCAGAGAATTTTGTTTCTCATGGTCTGAGAGTCCTACAGGTGCCTTTTGGCAAACTCCAGGCAGCTGCCATGTGCCTCTTACAAAAGAGTGTCTTCTGTCTAGCAACTCTGTCTTGGTCACATCCAGCTCTAGGAAGAGTCCTGGTGGATCCAAACTTCTTCCATTTATGAATGATGGAGGCCACTGTGCTCATCAGGACCTTCAAAGTGGCAGAAATGTTTCTGTACCGTTCCCCAGAATTGTGACTCTAGACAATCCTGTCTCTGACGTCAACAGACAATTCTTTTGACTTCATGATTGGTTTATGCTCTGACATGCACTGTCAACTGTGGGACCTTATATGTAGACAGGTGTGTGCCTTTCCAAATCATGTGCAGTCAACTGAATGTACCCCACATTGACTCTAGTTAAGCTGCAGAAACACCTCAAGCATGATCAGTGGAAGCAGGATGCACCTGAGCTCAATTTTGAGCTTCATGGCAAAGGCTGTGAATACTTACATACCCGTGATTTCTTTCTCTTTCTATGTAATAAGGCTGTAACAAAGTGCTGTGAATACTTTCTGTATGCACGAGAGAGAGAGAAAGACACACACATACACACACAAAACACAGTATGTGTGTAAGTAAATGGTTGCAGTAAACATACAACTCCAGAAAATCTGTAGAAGCTTGGGTTGATTCTCGGATTCCCCTAGAACCTACACAACGAACCCAAAACTGCCTGATTCATTTGTCGTTTTGACTCATTCTGCTTCATTGTAGCTTTAAACCTTTAGCAAAGCCACTGATGATCTAAGGTAGCGTCTTTCATGTACATCGCGCTTGCCACTACTGCTTGGCGAGATGAATGACTAAAGAACGCATTCTCCAACAGAGTATTCCTGGAAATGAGCAAACAAAATAACTCACCGGTATTTCCACTGACTGCAGAGTGAGGTCACATGGTGGTTTGAGGGCTTTTGGCTTTGTTGCAAGCCAGTAGGTGGTTATGGCAGCAAATGCGCCCATGCCCACGAGTGCATTAGCGGGAAAGCTGCGCACATACTGTCGAATGTCTTCCAGCTCGGGAATCCGCAGATGTCTTATGAGTTCCTGAGCTTGCATAGCCTTTGTGCACCAGTGCTGGGGGACAGGAAAGAGGGTTCACTTTAGAAATTTTCAACCATGAATTTACATTTCAAACATCTCTACCCAATTCAGTGATGCATGTCATTAATAAGTTTTAGTTTTGAATAAGATCATTCATTCCTGAGTAAATGACCTCTTTATTCAATAGTTTTTCTGTTTATTGATGGCCTTCAAGTGATGATACTGCACAATGCACCATTTCATCTACAATTACTAACCAATAAAAAACAGTAAAACTGATCATCGAACTTCTGGTCTCATTTACTGATGTACCATAGGTCTGCCTGCTCTGCATTTCTGTTTAATCAATCTCACTATGACATACAAAAAAAAATCCACGTCAGAAGGTAATTTCTTCAGTCTCACTGGTTCATCAGATTATTTATTGAAGATTAAAGTCTCCCCTTTAACAAATACTTACTCAACCATAGAGGGTACGGGACAGTATCTACAATGAACTGGAATTTTCAGTCATTGTCTTGTTTTAACTATGATGGTGTTTTCAAGATGTTCAAAAAAAAATGTTTTTTTTTCCTCCTGTGTTAACCTTGACATACTTTGGTAATCACTTGCATTTCCATGGAGCCCATGATAATGGTGCACATGCACACGAGACATCATAAGGAGGATTTCCAAATGCACCAAGGTCGAGCTGAAGTTATACTATACCGAAGAATCAGAAGAAGAATAATCAGAAGAAGTTTATTGCCATTGCCAGTGAACAGGATTCACAGACTAGGAATTTGCTTCGGTACAATGGTGCAACATTAAGAAGAGATAAAATGCTAGGATAAAATATAACATATGTGTCAAAATAAGATAAAATATAAGATAAAAAAAAGAAATATGAAATATGAAAGGCTGTGTGCAACAGAAAAACAGAGAAACAGAAAAAAACAGTGCAGTGGGAGGAGTGCAATTAAAAACCAAAGTACATTGTCTAAAGTGACCCGTGATAAAATGATAAAGTGACAGAGTTAAGCTTAAGGTGACTGAGTTATGAGGTGTTCACGAGTCTAACGGCAGAGGGGAAGAAACTGTTCTTATGGCGGGAGGTTCTGGTCCGGATGGACCGTAGCCTCCTGCCCGAGGGGAGTGGTTTGAATAGACCGTGTGCAGGGTGAGAAGGGTCAGCTGTGATCCGACCTGCTCGGCCCAGAGTCCTGGAGACGTGCAGGTCGTAGAGAGATGGAAGGCTACAGCCGATCACCTTCTCAGCAGGGGTCACAATGCGCTGCAGTATGTCTGTCCCTGGCTGTGGCCCCAGCGTACCACACCGTGATAGAGGAGCAGAGGATGGACTCGATGATGGCCGTGTAGAACTGCACCATCAGCTGGACAGGCAGCTTGGCCTTCTTCAGCTGCCACAGGAAGTACATCCTCTGCTGGGCCTTCTTGATGAGGGAGCTGATGGTTGACTCCCACTTGAGGTCCTGGGTGATGGTGGTGCCGAGGAAGCGGTGACAGTCCACAGTGGTGATGGGGCTGTTGGTGAGGGCGAGGGAGGGCGGGGGGGCTGTGGCTTTCCTGAAGTCCACGATCATCTCCACTGTTTTCTGGGCTACACTATACTATACTTATATTTCTGCTGATATATACACACATATATATATATATATATATATATATATATATATATATATCTGCTGAAATATAAGTATATTTCTATACTACAGGTGTGCTATGGTTGCTACTGTACACATCACATGATACAAGCCTAGCGCCTTACATCAAAGGCAAACCAGATCATATCTGGAGGAAGTCATGATCTTCACATATTGTCGGCCACGACTTGCACCCTGCCTCACGCCTTATGACGGCTGGGATAGGTTCCAGCCCCCTTGTGACCCTTGATTGGAGTAAACGGATGTAGAAACTGAATGAATGAAGTCAACAAGTCAATTTGTAACAGTGACACTGTGTTTAACTAATAGACTTAAAGAAAACCAAAACTCATCCATCTTAGCCACACTGAATCACACAGCACTTACAAAAAGAAAAAAGCAGCAGCCTGATCCACAGTTCAGTCACAGCCAAGTTCAGTGTTGTAAATATCACAAATGTTTTCATATAAACAAATTACACCATGGGGCGGTTTGTGTTCTTATCTTCACTGTTGACAAAGAAGGAATGTCCAAATAACCAGAAGAAAATATGCCTGCATGTTTATGAAGAAGCTCAAGATTTTCTGATTAAAAAATAAATAAAAAAATCCATGAAATGTGTGGAAAACTCTTTCCAGTCACAAGACCAACCTCAGCAGTCTGAATTAATCATTACTGCAAATTATTCAGAGCACAAAAAATGAATCTGCCATTTTTTAAAATTCTACAACAGCAAATTTGAGCTCTTGGTGTGTATATTGCATGGATAGCTGTATAGAGGTTGTGAGTGACTTTTCATCTACTACCTGTTTTAAATAAAGATATAATTTTAGAGCTATTCCATAAAGCTCTCTGTTGGAATTAAATAAATAAAAGACACTGGAATGGAGAACCATATTGTTCTGATAATAAGACTACCCCCCTCTTTTAAGACATATTTTTGGAAAAAAAGACATTTTTGGAAAAAAGGCCTTCTGAACAGCAATACATTAATTAATTACACTGAGCAAAACTATAAATGCAATATTTTTGCCATTGTGCCCATTTTTCATGAGCTGAGCTCAAAAATCTATAAAATTTTCTATATATCCAAAAGAGCCATTTCTCACAAATACTGTTCACAAATATGTCTGAATCTGTGTTAGTGAGGACTTCTTTGCTGAGATAAAGATAATCCATCCCACCTCACAGGTGTGGCATATCAAGATGCTGAATGTTGTAGTTTTTAGCAAGTCTCCTGAGGAATCCCAGCCCATTCCTCTTTGGTGAATCTCTCAGGCTCCTCCAGATCTGATGGTCTTCTGGCATGAACCTGTGCCTTAAGTTCACCCCACAGATTTTCAATGTGATTCAAGTCAGGGCTTTGTGCAGGCTAGTCAGTAACATTCACTTTGGTATCTGGAGGTAGTTCTTCACCAGGAGCGACATACATTTTGGTTCATTGTCGTGTTGGAAAACAAAGCGACGACCCAGACCCACTTTTGCTAATGACTAACCCATCAAAAAAGGGGCAGCCTTTTTTTTTTCTACCAGCTAGGTGTCAAAATGGCCTGACACACAAACGTGCCTGAAGGCAGTGCACATCCATAACAAAGGGCTCTGTGAACATTTTATTTGGATTTGGGTGTGCCTTTCCTACCAAAAGACAAGGAGAAATCATAGGTTTTTTTTTTCCAATTGTAAATGCTCCAAGCAGAGAGAAGAAAAGTGAGAAGAAAAAAAACACCACTGGACAGAAAGAAAGAAAGACAGAAATTCTGTTCTATAAACTATTCTGCAGCAGAGGTGAATGGTTTACTTTTCCTCCAGAAAAAAATAAAGAATACAAAGAAAAAAAAATGGTAATACGTACTGTACTTAGTTATGGAAGGAAATCAAAAAAAAAAAAAAAAACCCTTCTGCAATACTGTGAGACTGTTGGAGATCTGAAGTCTGGGCCGCCCAGATTCAACTACTCAGAGAACACTGTGAGCCTTTCTGGACAGGATGTTTTCGGCCTTGTCTATACACATACAAAATGATCTTTATTTTCAAATAGTGTTCCATAAACACACCGAGCTTTCAAGATTTTATCTGCATCCACACTAAAACCCTCAAATCAACCAAAAAAGCTGTAGCACATACAGTAGTGTTCAGAATAATAGTAGTGCTATGTGACTAAAAAGATTAATCCAGGTTTTGAGTATATTTCTTATTGTTACATGGGAAACAAGTTACCAGTAGATTCAGTAGATTCTCACAAATCCAACAAGACCAAGCATTCATGATATGCACACTCTTAAGGCTATGAAATTGGGCTATTAGTAAAAAAAAAAAGTAGAAAAGGGGGTGTTCACAATAATAGTAGCATCTGCTGTTGACACTACAAACTCAAAACTATTATGTTCAAACTGCTTTTTTAGCAATCCTGTGAATCACTAAACTAGTATTTAGTTGTATAACCACAGTTTTTCATGATTTCTTCACATCTGTGAGGCATTAATTTTGTTGTTTTGGAACCAGGATTTTGCTCATTTACTAGTGTGCTTTGGGTTATTGTCTTGTTGAAACATCCATTTCAAGGGCATGTCCTGTTCAGCATAAGGCAACATGACCTCTTCAAGTATTTTGACATATCCAAACTGATCCATGATACCTGGTATGCGATATATAGGCCCAACACCATAGTAGGAGAAACATGCCCATATCATGATGCTTGCACCACCATGCTTCACTGTCTTCACTGTGAACTGTGGCTTGAATTCAGAGTTTGGGGGTCGTCTCACAAACTGTCTGCAGCCCTTGGACCCAAAAAGAATAATTTTACTCTCATCAGTCCACAAAATATTCCTCCATTTCTCTTTAGGCCAGTTGATGTGTTCTTTGGCAAATTGTAACCTCTTCTGCACATGTCTTTTATTTAACAGAGGGACTTTGCGGGGATTCTTGCAAATAAATTAGCTTCACACAGGCATCTTCTAACTGTCACAGCACTTACAGGTAACTCCAGACTGTCTTTGATCATCCTGGAGCTGATCAATGGGTGAGCCTTTGCCATTCTGGTTATTCTTCTATCCATTTTGATGGTTGTTTTCTGTTTTCTTCCACACGTTTGTGGGTTTTTTTTGTCCATTTTAAAGCATTGGAGATCATTGTAGATGAACAGCCTATAATTTTTTGCACCTGCGTATAAGTTTTCCCCTCTCCAATCAACTTTTTAATCAAACTACACTGTTCTTCTGAACAATGTCTTGAACATCCCATTTTCCTCAGGCTTTCAAAGAGAAAAGCATGTTCAACAGGTGCTGACTTCATCCTTAAATAGGGGACACCTGATTCACACCTGTTTGTTCCACAAAATTGACAAACTCACTGATTGAATGCTGAGCCCACCAGGGTAAAATTCAGATGATTGGACATGATTAGCAAAGACACACACCTGTCTACATATAAGGTCCCACAGCTGACAGTGCATATCAGAACATAAACCAAGCATGAAGTTAAAGGAATTTTCTGTAGACCTCCAAGACAGGATTGTCACGAGGCACAAATCTGGGGAAGGGTCTGCAGCTTTGGAGATTCCAGTGAGCACAGTGGCCTCCATCATCTGTAAATACAACAAGTTTGAATCCAGCAGGACTCTTCATAGAGCTGGCCACCCATCTAAACTGAGTGACTGGGGAAGAAGGGTCTTAGTCAGGGAGGTGACCAAGAACCCGGTGGTCACTCTGTCAGAGCTCCAGCTCTCCTCTGTGGAGAGGGGAGAACCTTCCAGAAGCACAACCATCTCTGCAGAAATCCACCAATCAGACCTGTATGGTAGAGTGGCCAGATCAAAGCCACTCTTTAGTAAAAGGCACATGGCAGCCCACCTGGAGTTTGCCTAAAGGCACCTGAAGGATTCTTAGACCATGAGAAACAAAATTCTCCGTTCTGTTGAGACAAAGATTGAACTCTGTGGCGTGAATGTCACCTCATATTTGGAGGAAACCAGGCACCATCCATACAGTGAAGCATGGTGGTGGCAGCATCATGCTGTGGGGATGTTTTTCAGCCGCAGGAACTGGGAGACAATCAGGACTGAGGGAAAGATGAATGCAGCAATGTACAGAGACATCCTGGATGAAAACCTGCTCCAGAGCACTCTTGACCTCAGACTGGGGCAAAGGTTCATCTTTCAGCAGGACAATGACCCAAAGCACACAGTCAAGATATCAAAGGAGTTGCTTCACGACAACTCTGTGAATGTCCTTGACTGGCCCAGTCAGAGCCCAGACCTGAATCTGATTGAACATCTCTGGCACCGACGTTCCCCATCCAACCTGATGGAGCTTCAGAGGTGCTGCAAAGAGGAATGGACAAAACCTGAGGCTGTAATTGCTGCTAAAGGTGCATCAACAACGTATTGAGCAAAGGTTGTGTATATGTACACAGAGAATGGAGAGGGGTGACCTTCAACTGGGTATCGTTTGGTCTAGAAACAAGAACACTAACTGCTTGGCCACCACACTGCCAGTATTAATATTATTTGATATTAGATATTGTCAGTGAAGAAAATTGTCATTTATGTTACATGTATTTTCCAAAAATCATTCCAATTATTGATTTATAGTCATTTATACGCTCCCTGACAGAACAGGCTATATACATTGTTGTTGTGTAATTAATTTAAAATGCAGGTTCTTATTTAGAAATTAATTCCAGAGGTTTTCAGGTGGTTGAGGTCGTCCATCCAAATGGCCTGAGCTGCTGTTGGAACATCAAGAAATTTGAAGATTATTTGCTGATTTTTCTACACCCCAAATATATGTAAATTTTGCTTCTCACGTTCAGATCACCCGTCCATATAGAGTTGTTTGTTGGTGACCGTGTTGTGTTTGCCTCACTGCCGCTGGCAAAAACACAGCTGAAAGCGGCCCGTTGGTGTGGACGTTTGTGAACAGGGTAATGAATTTTAAACTGCTTTAGTAACAGCTCTCAGACATGTGGTTTTAGCGTGTGAACATGTGTGAGTGGGTGGGCGTGCGTATGTGTGTGCGGTTGGGATTTGCGGTTGTATCTGTATGAATGTTGCGTTATGTGCATAAATGGCAGCGGGGGGCTGGGCGTGAGTGTATGTGCTGAGGATAAAGACCTAGCTAACCAGCCTGGCTTTGTTAACAGGTGACAAGGCTTGTTTTCAATGGGGATTTTGTAATACCAACAGTGAGGAAAAAGCTGGCCTACCAAGGGACTTGTGAAAAGAGAGAAAGAAGACTTTTCTTCTTGCAGTGAAGGAAGAGAGAATAGGTCTTGAAGGCTTCGGGGGACTTAAGGATCTCACTAATCAAACTGCTCCACCGTCTAGCGCACTCATTTTTATTCAAAATGTAGAAATGCTAAATCATTCCAATCGGATTGATCCCAGTGTCAGCGCTTGTGTGGCATTTTCATTCTATTCTTTGCTCAGTGTCTTCAACTTTGACATATCAGTCAAACAAGATCAGGACGGGCACAAAGCCGACTGATCCACAGGCATGCTCATGGTTAAAAAGTGACATTTTAAATGTTGTTTGTAAACTAACAGGTTGCAGAACGGGGATTTGAACCAGTTTATGGGATGAAATTGAAACCAGAGCTTTACATTTTTACCCAAGGTCATCAAATAAGGCTTTTCGTCCATCCGTCCATCCATCTGTCTGTCTGTCTGTGCTCAGTATGAATCCAGTCTTAAAATTCACAGGGACAGGCACAGACCTTGGACAAGTTCAAAGATAGCTAATGGCTAATTTTAACATAATTTAAGAGGTTATAAAGTCCCATTCTGTTCCGATTTTTATGGTATGATCTTGCGGACGTTAGCGTGGTGATGTTACTTCCTGGTGTCGCTAGCTGCTAACTTCATTTTTGGCTAAATGGAGTGGAGTCAAGGTGACGCATGAGCCTCTCGTGACAGTCTAGCAGCGGGTTCTCTCGTGAGACAACAGCCGATACCTTTGTCATATATTATGTAAAAGCTAGCAAGAAAAACACTTCTGAAACTGAAAATACTGCTTCTGAAAACTAATAACACCTCTGAAGTGATTTAGAAGACATTTTGCTGATGTTAGCGTGCATGCTAACTTCAGCTAACTCAAAGCTAACTTCCGCTCTTGTCAAAAGCTCATGTGCACATACACCCATGCCCTCCTGCAGATGCCATTACAATGTAAATATTGTTTGATTGATTGATTGATTGATTGATTGAGGGGCTTTATTGAACCCAGGGAGAACATGCAAGCTCCACACACAAACAACGAAGTTGGAAGTGAACCTGGGACCTTTTCACTGTGTTGCCCCCTGAATTCCTCACTTGTCAGTCATTATTCAATGACTTAATTAAAAACTACATTTGACAACTACTAATATTTTATTACACCCCCCCCCCCCCCCCCAAAAAAAAAACATGGCTTAATTTTTTTTTCTTCTACTCTAAATCTGGTTCTTCATAGGCTCTAAAATACAGCCAAAGGTTTTTCATTTAACACTGAATTATGCTAAATATTCTTTAAAACAAAAAATTTTTGGAATTGTCTGCAATTGTTCCTGCTGGTTAAAGAGGCCGTCATCTTGTGTGTAAACTGGTGACCCACTGAATGTTTGGTGTAGTGACGAAAACTGAATCTATCTTGGAACTGTTATTTTTAAGTGAGTTTGTATGGAAATAAGGTAGACCATCTTACTGGTTTTCGAACACACAATTTAATAAAATGGGTAATGTGCATTTGTAGAAAATTGACTTTGAAAGATTTTGCTAAGGTATATGTAAATTAATGTCCTCAACTGTTTGGTATCTTAGTTGTCCTGACTAACCACACATCTGGTGTGGTGTGAAATATTCCACATTTTTTGATTCAGCTTCTTTCCTTTGTTCCACGTGCAGCTGTGGGTCCAGTGTTATGATGAGTTTATGAATCCCATTTTTGGTCACAGTGTTTATAGACACTGTGTAGGCCTTATTGACTATGAATGGTACATACACAGTTTGATGTTACAAACTCAAAACTGTTATGTTCAAACTGCTTTTTTAGCAATCCTGTGAATCACTAAACTAGTATTTAGTTGTATGACCGCAGTTTTTCATGATTTCTTCACATCTGCGAGGCATTAATTTTGTTGGTTTGGAACCAAGATTTTGCTTGTTTACTAGTGTGCTTGGGGTCAATGTCTTGTTGAAACACCCATTTCAAGGGCATGTCCTCTTCAGCATAAGGCAACATGACCTCTTCAAGTATTTTGACATATCCAAACTGATCCATGATACCTGGTATGCGATATATATACGCCCAGCACCATAGTAGGAGAAACATGCCCATATCATGATGCTTGCACCACCATGCTTCACTGTGAACTGTGGCTTGAATTCAGAGTTTGGGGGTCGTCTCACAAAGTGTCTGCAGCCCTTGGACCCAAAAATAATAATTTTACTCTCATCAGTCCACAAAATATTCCTCCATTTCTCTTTAGGCCAGTTGATGTGTTCTTTGGCAAATTGTAACCTCTTCTGCATGTCTTATTTAACAGGGGGAGTTTGCGGGGGATTCTTGCAAATAAATTAGCTTCACACAGGCATCTTCTAACTGTCACAGCACTGACAGGTAACTCCAGACTGTCTTTGATCATCCTGGAGCTGATCAATGGGTGAGCCTTTGCCATTCTGGTTATTCTTCTATCCATTTTGATGGTTGTTTTCCATTTTCTTCCATGCGTCTCTGGTTTTTTTGTCCATTTTAAAGCATTGGAGATCATTGTAGATGAACAGCCTATCATTTTTTGCACCTGCGTATAAGTTTCCCCCTCTCCAATCAACTTCTTAATCAAACTACGCTGTTCTTCTGAACAATGTCTTGAACGTCCCATTTTCCTCAGGCTTTCAAAGAGAAAAGCATGTTCAACAGGTGCTGCCTTCATCCTTAAATAGGGGACACCTGATTCACACCTGTTTGTTCCACAAAATTGACAAACTCACTGACTGAATGCCACACTACTATTATTGTGAACACCCCCCTTTTCTACTTTTTTTTACTAATAGCCCAATTTCATAGCCTTAAGAGTGTGCATACCATGAATGCTTGGTCTTGTTGGATTTGTGAGAATCTACTGAATCTATTGGTACCTTGTTTCCCATGTAACAATAAGAAATATACTCAAAACCTGGATTTATCTTTTTAGTCACATAGCACTACTATTATTCTGAACACTACTGTATATTAACTGCATTGAGTTCATAATCAATTGTAGTAGCATTGAACTGGTTTTGCATTGTTGCACATTGTTATTTATTTATTTGGAAATTGCCCTCTTCCCCCCATGTCTCTCCTTCCGTGGATTATAGCCATCAATTAATAGTATTGAACTGGTGTCTGCATTGCTGCACAGTGTCACCGTTTTTATATTTATTTATTTGGTCTGTTCTTATCCTTTAATACATTTTATCAATATCTTGTTTGTGAGAATCTACAGAATCTACTGGTACCTTGTTTCCCATGTAATAATAAGAATATACTCAAAACCTGGATTAATCTTTTTAGTCACATAGCACTACTATTATTCTGAACACTACTGTATGCCAGGCCTGAATGTGGCGCTGTGTATTATGCAAGTGTGCACATGTGTTTTCTGTCATTCACTGGACTTTCTACAGCTGCAAAACAACATAGAGAGAGAAAAGTTACCAGCTAAAAACAAGCAAAATATTAAAGGATTCATTTTCCACACTTCAGTTTGTTCCCGTGTGGACGGGGCCTTAGAGATGAGCGAGCTGTCATCTTTACTTCAAGGGCTTAGAATCCAAACTTCAAAGTTCTGGATACGGTGCATCCGGAAAGTATTCACAGCTTTTCACACTTTTTCGCATTTTGTTATAGCCTTTTCAAAATGAAGTAAATTATTTTTCCTTAAAATTCACACAATACCCCATAATAACAATGTAAAAAAGGTTTTTGAGGTTTTTGCAAATTTATTTAAAGAATAAAATCAGCCCTGAGATGTTTCTACAGCTGAATTGGAGTCCACCTGGGGTAAATTCAGTTGCGTGCACATGATTTGGAAAGGCACACACCCATTTACATATATGGTCCCACAGTTGACAGAGTTAATAAGAGGGAATATTTTGAAGAGTTGATGAATAAAGAAAATGAGTGAGAGAAAAGGCTGGATGATGTGGTGAGAGTAAATCAGGAAGTAAAAGAGATTAGCAAGGAAGAAGTGAGGGCTGCTATGAAGAGGATGAAGAGTGGAAAGGCAATTGGTCCAGATGACATTCCAGTGGAGGCATGGAAATGTCTAGGAGAGATGGCAGTAGAGTTTCTAACCAGACTGTTTAATAAAATCTTGGAAAGTGAGAGGATGCCTGAGGAGTGGAGACGAAGTGTGCTGGTTCCTATTTTCAAGAACAAGGGTGATGTGCAGAGCTGCAGTAACTACAGAGGCATAAAGCTGATCAGCCACAGCATGAAATAATGGGAAAGAGTAGTAGAAGTTAGGCTTAGAAAAAAGGTGAAGATCTGTGAGCAGCAATATGGTTTCATACCGAGAAAGAGCACTACAGATGCAATGTTTTCTCTGAGAATACTGTTGGAAAAGTACAGAGAAGGACAGAAAGAGTTACATTGTGTGTTTGTGGACTTAGAAAAAGCTTATGATAGGGTGCCAAGAGAAGAGTTGTGGCATTGTATGAGAAAGTCTGGAGTGGCAGAGAAGTATGTTAGGGTAGTGCAGGACATGTACAAGAATAGTGTGACAGCGGTGAGATGTGCAGTCGGAATGACAGACTCATTCAAGGTGGAGGTGGGATTACACCAAGGATCAGCTCTGAGTCCTTTCTTGTTTGCAGTGGTGATGGACAGGTTGACAGATGAGATCAGACAGCAGTCCCCATGGACTATGATGTTTGCAGATGACATTGTGATCTGTAGTGAGAGTAGAGAGCAAGTTGAGTCTAGTCTGGAGAAGTGGAGATATGCTTTGGAGAGAAGGGGAATGAAAGTCAGTAGAAGCAAGACTGAGTACATGTGTGTGAACGAGAGGGAGCCCAGTGGAATAGTGCAGTTACAAGAAGTAGAAGTGGTGAAAGTAGATGAGTTTAAATATTTGGGGTCAACTGTTCAAAGTAATGGAGAGTGTGGTAGAGGTGAAGAAGAGAGTGCAGGCAGGGTGGAGTGGGTGGAGAAAGGTGGCAGGAGTGATTTGTGACCGAAGAATATCAGCAAGAGTGAAGGGGAAAGTTTACAAAACAGTAGTGAGACCAGCTATGTTGTATGGTACTAACAAAAAGACAGGAGGCAGAGCTGGAGGTGGCAGAGCTGAAGATGTTGAGATTCTCTTTGGGAGTGACAAGAATGGACAAGATTAGGAATGAACATATCAGAGGGACAGCTCAGGTGGGACAGTTTGGAGACAAAGTCAGAGAGGTGAGATTGAGATGGTTTGGACATGTGCAGAGGAGGGACCCAGGGTATATAGGGAGAAGGATGCTGAGGATGGAGCCACCAGGCAGGAGGAGAAGAGGTTCATGGATGTGCTGAGAGAGGACATGCAGGTGGTTGGTGTGACAGAGGAAGATACAGAGGACAGGGTGAGATGGAAACGATTGATCTGCTGTGGCGACCCCTAACGGGAACAGCCGAAAGACAAAGAAGACGGAAATAAGGCTGTAACATAAAATGTCGAAAAATTGAAGAGCAGTGAATACTGTCTCGATGCAAGTGTATGTGGCGTTATTCTAAAGTCTGTCATAAATGACAACCAGAAAGAAACCAGCTATCTGTAGCTCATACAAATTACGCATTGTTAAAACATTTAAACTTGCCACATAATCACGATTCAGGCTACAAATATAAGGTTATTTTAAAACTGCAAACCTACAGAGTTCTGTTATAAGACTGGATGTAACTCTATTATTAACACTAGTAAGCAAATGAGATGAGTGGAAACTGGGGCAAAGTGCAGAACAGAAGCTGCCAAACAGGCCACTGATTAAATTGTCATTGGACACATCAGAGGTCAGATGGAGTAAATGGGTGAAAGTGGCAGAGTGAAATGCTCTAATTTTTACATTCAAATCTTAGCAATAAGCAACAACAGCCTTCACAAAATAATTTCTTTTGTAAAATGGAACAACACCACATCTAGTGTAAACCTTACAAAGATATCATCTCGTTTGTAGGTGTTTACACCTTTTTTAGGCTCAAAAATGTTCTGAAAAGATTACTTACAGTGACTGAATGATCAAGAATTTCAAAATTTGAAATAAAAACTTGCTGTACTCACAAAGACTGTGTATATGATGAGCAGTGGAGAATTCAAAGGTGGACGTTCAGTATCCGTAAGATCTTTAGCTGCAGCAGTTGCTGTTAGAAGGCACTTAGAATGACCTCGAATAGACCTCTGGAGGTTCTCACAACTATGAATAGCGGAAGCCACGCCTCCCCCAAACAGAAACAGACACCGCTAACCACTGACTGGAGACAGTTCCCTTATATCCACGTGAGCAGTGAATTCTGGGTAATCACTGACAAAGACATGTTCACAAGGAAGTGTAATCTTGTGGCAAGAATGAACAGTCTATACGTACAAAGCTTATCATGACACATCTGAGGATGATGTTTACAATTCTGGTGTGGCTGAGTGGCCAAACTCCTGAAACAAGTCAAGCGTTATAAGTGTAATTAAAAGAGTCTTGCGTGTAAAACATGACACAACAAAAGCAGAGGTCAAAAACTAGGGTTTTAGGCCTGTCTCACAGCAGACAACCCAACACCAAATAAAACCAATCTGAGAGGAAATCTTGTCAGGACGTAACTTTCAATACATGTTGATAGAATACAAGGGGTCTAGTGCACCCCCAGCCAAAGTGTCATTGCTAAATTCCACTCAGAGTTGTCTTTTTCACCTGCCTCAAAATAACAATACCAATTGGGCCAAGTTGGTTTAAAAATGAGGTGTGGTCAGACTCAAGAGTTGGCTCATTCATAAAATCTACCACCATAAATCATTTGCACTTTGGCCCCGTCTGCATGGAACTGGCTTTAGGAGTATCTGCATAGGTTCTGTATTGCATTGGCAGTTCGTCCACACACAAACAGCATGTTTGGTGGGGGAAAATTATACTTTTTGGAAATTAGATCCAAAGTGGATAAATCTGAAAATGTTGCTTTGGCATTTTCATTTGGATGAGCAATATACAGATTTTCCGAAACAATGTCACAGCTCCACTGCTGTAACGTCAGCTGCTCACAATGAATGACATGTTGTTGTTGTTAATGTAATTTAACATATACTTTTTGGCACAAGCAGAAAGCTGAAGAGATGAAGAATGGCTCTGGTGAATGCTGGCATGAACAATAGAGTGTAGTGACACTGATAAAGTCAGTGTAGAAAGGACTTTCAGTTTTTAAAATAAAGTTATTTTTTCTTCTTGTTTGTCGGACAACAAGAAGAATCTCTTCGGCGATTCAACTTTTAAATGCTCCGTAGGTCTGCCATGTTTTTATTTATTTATTCTTGCTATTCATTTTAACTCCTTAAGTCTGTTTTTATCAGCTTTATTGTTGTTATGTTATTGTGTTTTTTTTTTGTTTTGTTTTTTAAACGGACTACTCAAATGAAATTGCCCCTTGTGGGATTAATAAAGTTGTTGATTGATTGACAAAGGGCTGGCATCTTCTGGTTCAGGCTGAAAAATACACCCAGAGCAGAAAGACTCGGAGGGACTTCTTTAAAAACACTGCATTTACTCCAAAGAAGTTGGAGGTGGTTATGTTTTCACCCCTGTTTGTCTGTCTGTGATTTTTCATATATCATTATGAAATTTTTACTGAAAACTCATATGAATTTTCAGTAAAACTGAATCAGTTCTTGCCTGATAAGACAAGTTCTGCCTATCAGGATGGTATCCTTTATCAAATGACAAAATTTGACCTGGATCTGATCTGGATTCCGGATTTTGTGAACATTTGAATTTAATATTGAAAAGCCCATTTGGTGTACATTTTGCATTATATCTCAATCAAAAGTGCCTCAATCACTCATTCTGTTATGGATTTATCTACACCACCAAAACTGGATGGAGGTTTCAATTTTATGCCCAATTGTTTATCTTCCAGTTATCAGTCAGAAACCAGGTGCCAAAAAGTAATGACAAATTGTACACAGCAAAGATAACCAGTGTTGTGTGAAAATTATCTGAAAAATAATTCAGAAACCAAAAAAGTTGAAGAAAAAAAAAAACCCTGACAACACCACAAAAAAAACAGGAAGAACAAAGGAATAAACAAAACACACAACAGATGAACAACAGTAGGGGACTATGAACATGGGGTACTTACAAAGTGACAACAGGCGAGACCAACATTCACACTAAAAGCAACGTTAACGGCATTAACACAACTGGCAAGGGAAATGGGGAAAAAGGTGTGGCTTAAAAGCAAACCAACTTATGAATAACAGGTACAAGAAATCAGGAGGACAGGAACCACAGAGACATGTGATGAACTAACGGAGCGCAAGGTGGCTAAAAACTAAACAGGCATTTACCATAGAGTGCCATAGTGTTTGTATTTCTTCGTAACTGATGTAAATAAAGTCCAAGACATATTCAGTGGCAGCTTTACCATCAGAGAGCCTCATCCACAACTAACACAAAAGACTCCAAGTTGACATTGATGTTAAAGGGGGCAATATACTGCATTAACAGGGGTATGTAAACTTTTGATCAGGGTAATTTGGGTAGTTTGTGTTGTCATTATTATTTAAAAAGAGTAAACAGTTGTTTGACAATAAATGGCTTTACACAACCATCCATGAGTGAAAAGTCTTTTGTTTTATCATTCATATTATCTGAAAAATAGCCAGAAAACCCAACAATTCTGCCATGGTATGTAAACTTTTTAGCACAACTATACTTATTTGTAGTTATCAGGTTGGTAAATTAACAACTCCCACATTGTAACTGTTCAGTCAGGTGTGAAAATCCCATCAGTCAGTAAAGGACTGTTGTATGATTAACTAACCTCATGTATGATAGTCACATGTTAACTCTTCAATTACTCAGAAACTGCTTCGAAAAAAATATTACTTCATTCTATTTTATAATCTTAAACATTTATATTAGATTTAAAAAATTAAACTGTTAGTTGCAGCTCTCGTCTGAGTGTGTTCTGTCAGAAAGCCAAAAGCAGGCACATGTCATGGTGTCATGACTGACTGAGGATTGCTGGAGGTCAAGGATAGTCCAAAACCCCTTCTCACACCCCCACTTTCCATACTTGGCATGGGAGGATGGTGAACCAATGACAGAGCCAGCTCGCCAGTCACCCCACACACCAGCAAAAAAAAAAACGACATTAGAAGAAAGGGCAGGAAAGTCAGTCAGTTCATTTGACACATAATCCAATATCAGGAATATGACTGAGCAGAGAAGAGCTGCAAAGATTAACAGATTATTAAATTAACTGGCACAAATTTTGACAACGAGTCATTAATAACCAAGTTCTCTGATTTTTGTTTCTTAAACATAGGGAGGAGTATTGATAAGATTTTATCGACAGATACCATTGTCAATTCCGGTTATTGATCCGATTCCTTATCGATACCTCTTGTGAATTTTCTGTGTACTAAAAGTAGGCTTTACAGGTTTTCTATGTCAACATTTTATTGAGTCTTAAAGTAAATAAATATGAAATTAGTCACTGGATACTTAAACTCTGGCCATAAATAAACTCTACATGGTGGATCCTTGATCTTTGAACATAAATAGAAATAAACTAAATCTGTAGTATTTGTCAAAAGCATTTCCTTTCAGACATTATTGGCATGAATGTCTTTCCATATGTCTGAGCTGAGCTCTTGCAGCTGGCTGTGCTGCACGTCAGGATGTAATTCATAAAGAATGCAGGACGTCTCATTTTGGGAGAGTAAAAAACATTTTGGTTGATTGTAGTTTATTGTCTGTATTATAGTGTTTGGAAAGAGGTGTCATTTTATTTAAAGCAGCAATTCGTTTTGAAGTTATTAATTCTGAGCAGTCTCTGTCTCAGCAGAGAGCTGCGCAGCATTTGGAGCTGTGCCAATGGAACGGAGGACAATTCTCATTTCTTGACTGCAACAAGACAAGAGTCCCAGTTGGTCACTTTAATCCACACAAATGTGACTCACGATTGACATATTTTAATGGCTTTGAGAGGGATTAAGAAGCGGATTTGCCACTTCTGAAGAGTTATTATTACTATGATTGTTGTTGCTATTATTATTATTATTAATACATAAATAAAAATAAATTAAAAAAAACATTACAATTTAATACATTTGACTCTTTTACAACAAACACTGAGCCATTAATTACTATACAGAAAACAAATGCACACAAACGTGCTAAGATGTGAACAGCTAATGCTAACTTTAACATTGAAAATGCCATAGACATGCTAACATGTGAGCATGGGTCCTGTTTTTAAATACATCTATCAACTTTTTCAGAAGACCATAACAGGTCGGTTTAACATAAAAAAGGTCATTACAATGATGCAGACTGACCACTCAAATAGCTCAGAAATATTAAATTTCCTCTTTCTGGAATGAAAAACAAAACAAACAAAAACCATATTTAAAAACCAAAGATGTGACACCAAGCAGTATTGCTGTACCAGACTAGAAATACAGATTACAGTCACGGTGACTTTTTTTGCAGCAGTATGCAGAGACACAATCATGAGCATTTTTATGTTGTCTTTCTAACTGGGATGCTAAAAAATGAGAGACGTGTCCTTTAAGCAAAAAGGTTACTGATGTCGGTGGATCTAATCATTTCTTAACGATTCTCAAAAAGAACCGGTTCTCGATGCCCATCCCTAGTCATTTGACATCCAGCAGTGGGACACGGCAGGTCTTCAGCGTGGACCACAGCGCTCGCTCTGCCATGCCCCTCCCCTTGCTTGCCTTCCACTTGGACCTCGGGTGGTATGTAAGGCACTGGAGGTGCATTCTGCATATTCCTGCTGCATTTTGCTGGCAATGTGGGGTTTCGTGCTGTGTTCTTTTATTCTTTGTCCCTTTAATTTTATTTTATTTTCATTTCTACGCGTTTCATGCTGTGTTATGTCTCCATTCGACCTACACTCTGGGAAGTCGGCCCGGATTCGGGAGCTGCTGTGCTCTGAATGTGCGTGAATCATCGGAGGCGGCTTCGACACACATTCTGGGTATTCGTACACAACTGTACGAATGTCTGTCCCTCAGGAATGCGACTCAAATTTTGGCTGTTTTTCCCCACTTGGGCTCATTCGTGCCAAGTGTGACACGGCCCTAAACATTCAATACTTTGTTTTCATTCAAGCACATGTGCAAGTAGTTACTTATTTTCAGTCATTTTCTCTAAGTCTTTTAAAAAATGGTCCAATCCAAATTGTGATGCTTGTGACCTGCAACACCACTGCAAAGCCAAGCAACAAGTCATACTGAGTGAAATGGGTCAGAGCAATGATCCTAAGCCAGAAATATACCATAGGATGATGAACTCTTAAAGTCCTTACACATACTCCGTTTGATCCTTTTTAACAAATGTTTGCACAAATCACAGAAGCAGCATTTGCTGTGCTGCCCCATTAATCAGGGCAATGAGCTACATGGCAATTGGCAATAGCGCATTGACACAGCAGTTCTACAAATAGTACTACACACCACAGGGGAGGTAATCTAAATACAAAGTCAATGTCATTACCCATAAAATATTTATGGAAGCTTTATTAAGATTATATGTACAATAGACACAAGGCTGCTGTATGGCAAAAGATGCACTCCATCTTATTCTTCAGTGCACAAGATGAGAAAAGCAGTGGGCAAAATGTGAAATAGTTCCATGAAAATTAAATATATTTCTGTGAGCAAACAACACCAAACTATATTAACTCTTTGACGCCATCTGTCAAGGATGAGCGCTGAATGTAGCACACCAGCTGACGAGCACCAACAAGCCCCTAGGAATGGGATCATGGGATAAGTGGTGATTATTACAGTAATGTTACTAAGACATGTCCTGTTATATTCACTGTGGTTTTGTGACAAAGCCTTAGTTTACAGCGGACAACCACACTCAAGACTGCATATCCTTACCCCTGATGAAATCAAACACTCTCTGTCATATGCTCACACAGTGGGGAAATGTATGAGGGAGGGGTGGAGGGTGAGTTTTGGAAAATGGAGCAAAGGTCACACACATTCTTCAATGGCTACCAACACAGCATCAGCTGAGTTGACCTCTACTATTACTAGCATAATCTGACAGGTGCAGTTTTTTATTTTTTGTTAATTGGCAGATAGTGATGTTCAAGCACCATGAAAACATTGATCCCAACAAAGTTGTAAACATATTATTTACAGCATGTGGCCTTTAAAATTACACCTCAGAGTAAATCATGTTAATTGCACATGTAACATTAGGTGACACTGAATTTCATCAAGCTGCATGAAAACACACAGCTTTGAGTTTCAGTTCTGCTAAAAAATAAGAAATTGTAAACCTCGCTCCACTTGCCCCCCCAAAAAAAGAACCGTATGGCTACCTTCACATTGTCTATATTAAGATTTGTGCCATTTTGTTCTGGCAATGTCAGTGTGTGGTGCATGCTGGGATCGCTTGGGGGCAAACAACAACAGCAACTCCAGACATCACTTAAGGTGCCCTGACACTTGCACAACTTTGATCCGCGCACTTGCACGCACATCGCTGTGACGATCCCACCCGTGGTGTTCTAAGCAGGATGCCGTGCTTTGTTCCACTGGCAGCCATGCATTGTGCACTGGACGCTGCGCATATAAAATAATTATTTCGTAGTGGATTAATCATTTTCTCTTCGAGTTAACTGTTGAAAATGGCTGTAATCGTTTTGTGAATTACAGAGGACCACTCCAGCAGCAGCTTTTCACACATGCGCACTGAACAAGGTGGAGAAAGCATTTGGAACCATCTAAAAAGGTAATTATTTGTCATGTTTACATTGTAATGGCCTGGTAAAACAGTTGCATGTTATTTTCTTCTTGCAGCTGTAAAAGTATGTTTGTGATAGATTTAACATCTAGCTATCATTCAGACAAGCTGCGCTCTGATGCAGTGCGCTGACGCAATCACTTGCACTCACGCAGTGTTTTTGAATTGTTTGCGTAATGTTCACGTCAAGTTCATGTTATTAATGCGTGATGGAGATTTTGAACATTTCAAAATTTTCTTTGTGCACAGTTTACAAAGACGAGTTTACTCTCATCCACGGCAGAGTGCGTGCAAGTGTGTGAATCAGTTGTGCAAATGTCAGGAGCCTTTAGTTCACTATGGAACACCTTAAAGAATTCTTAAGAGAAAGCGGTCCCTGTCCAGAATTGCACCAAAAGTGTTTCAGCTCAGCATGCCAAAGGAGTTTGTGAACTGGGCTTGTCCTGTTAACAGTCCATTAAAGAGCACACAGAGGAATGCCAACAGCTACCCAATCCACAGACAGCTGCACCTGGATTAGCTAGTTTACACATTAGCTTCCTGTGCTAGCTCTGTCGTGAAGTTAAGATTCATCAGCAGAAACTGCTTTATTATTCCACATTAGAGCATATTCATTTTAGACCAGGGGTGCCCAAGTTCGGTCCTCGAGATCTACCTTCCTGACACTCTTAGTTATTTTCATTAGTTACTTCATCCAAACCATCAACATGCTTATTAGACCCCATTCCTGCCAGGCTGCTCAAGGAAGTCCTACCATTATTTAATGCTTCAATCTTAAATATGATCAATCTATCTTTGTTAGTTGGTTATGTACCACAGGCCTTTAAGGTGGCAGTAATTAAACCATTACTTAAAAAGCCATCACTTGACCCAGCTATCTTAGCTAATTATAGGCCAATCTCCAACCTTCCTTTTCTCTCAAAGATTCTTGAGAGGGTAGTTGTAAAACAGCTAACTGATCACCTGCAGAGGAATGGTCTATTTGAAGAGTTTCAGTCAGGTTTTAGAATTCATCATAGTACAGAAACAGCATTAGTGAAGGTTACAAATGATCTTCTTATGGCTTCGGACAGTGGACTTATCTCTGTGCTTGTTCTGTTGGACCTCAGTGCTGCTTTTGATACTGTTGACCATAAAATTTTATTACAGAGATTAGAGCATGTCATAGGTATTAAAAGCATTGCGCTGCGGTGGTTTGAATCATATTTGTCTAATAGATTACAGTTTGTTCATGTAAATGGGGAATCTTCTTCACAGACTAAAGTTAATTATGGAGTTCCACAAGGTTCTGTGCTAGGACCAATTTTATTCACTTTATACATGCTTCCCTTGGGCAGTATTATTAGACGGTATTGCTTAAATTTTCATTGTTACGCAGATGATACCCAGCTTTATCTATCCATGAAGCCAGAGGATACACACCAATTAGCTAAACTGCAGGATTGTCTTACAGACATAAAGACATGGATGACCTCTAATTTCCTGCTTTTAAACTCAGATAAAACTGAAGTTATTGTACTTGGCCCCACAAATCTTAGAAGCATGGTGTCTAACCAGATCGTTACTCTGGATGGCATTTCCCTGATCTCTAGTAATACTGTGAGAAATCTTGGAGTTATTTTTGATCAGGATATGTCATTCAAAGTGCATATTAAACAAATATGTAGGACTGCCTTTTTGCATTTACGCAATATCTCTAAAATCAGAAAGGTCTTGTCTCAGAGTGATGCTGAAAAACTAATTCATGCATTTATTTCCTCTAGGCTGGACTATTGTAATTCATTATTATCAGGTTGTCCTAAAAGTTCCCTAAAAAGCCTTCAGTTGGTTCAGAATGCTGCAGCTAGAGTACTGACGGGGACTAGCAGGAGAGAGCATATCTCACCCGTGTTGGCCTCCCTTCATTGGCTTCCTGTTAATGCTAGAATAGAATTTAAAATTCTTCTTCTTACTTATAAGGTTTTGAATAATCAGGTCCCATCTTATCTTAGGGACCTCGTAGTACCATATTACCCCATTAGAGCGCTTCGCTCTCAGACTGCGGGCTTACTTGTAGTTCCTAGGGTTTGTAAGAGTAGAATGGGAGGCAGAGCCTTCAGCTTTCAGGCTCCTCTCCTGTGGAACCAGCTCCCAATTCAGATCAGGGAGACAGACACCCTCTCTACTTTTAAGATTAGGCTTAAAACTTTCCTTTTCGCTAAGGCTTATAGTTAGGGCTGGATCGGGTGACCCTGGACCATCCCTTGGTTATGTTGCTTTAGACGTAGACTGTGGGGGGGTTCCCATGATGCACTGTTTCTTTCTCTTTTTGCTCCGTATGCATCACTCTGCATTTAATCATTAGTGATCGATCTCTGCTCCCCTCCACAGCATGTCTTTTTCCTGGTTCTCTCCTTCAGCCCCAACCAGTCCCAGCAGAAGACTGCCCCTCCCTGAGCCTGGTTCTGCTGGAGGTTTCTTCCTGTTAAAAGGGAGTTTTTCCTTCCCACTGTAGCCAAGTGCTTGCTCACAGGGGGTCGTTTTGACCGTTGGGGTTTTACATAATTATTGTATGGCCTTGCCTTACAATATAAAGCGCCTTGGGGCGGCTGTTTGTTGTGATTTGGCGCTATATATAATTGATTGATTAGTTGTCACCCTGCTCCAACACACCTGAATCCAATGAAAGGCTCATTAAAAGCCTGCTAACGAGTCTTTCATTGGATTCAGGTGTGTTGGAGCAGGAAGACAACTAAGAGTGTCAGGAAGGTAGATCTCAAGGACCGAACTTGGGCACCTATGTTTTAGACTAATCTATCATGGTGATGTGACATTACCACTGATCACATCATCATCTGGTGAGAGAACCATATATTGCCATGATAGTCTGAAATAAATAAATATGATCTGACATGCAGTCAGCTTGGAGGTTAGCATTGTTGTCTCACAGCAAGAAGGTCATGGGATAGCTTCCCGTGTGGGTCTTTCTGTGTGGAGTTTGTGTGTTCTCCCTGCGTTTGCAGGGAGAAATACAGCTTCCTCCGACTTTCACAAAGACATGCAGGTTAGGAGAACTGAGGACTCCAAGTTGTCTGTAGGTGTGTGTGCATGAATGCGTTTGTCCATCTATGTATGGCCCTGCGACAGACTGGCATCCTGTCCAGGGTACACCCTGCCTCACGCCCTGTGCCTGCTGGCATAGGCTCACGCCCAACCCGTGACCCTTGACTGGAATAAGCAGATACAAAAAATGAATGAATGACATGCAGTATTAAGCCGTGGTCACAACCCGCCGTACTTGCACGTGCATGCAGTCTACTTGCAAAAACGTGTGCTAAATTTGGAGATCCGTACGTCGTAAGTACTGCCTCAGTACGAATTTAGGAGCATGCAGACATGCCGTAGAGGTTTTAGTGCATGCAGAACTTTCACTGCAGTCAGGCTGCGGATTCACCAGCAGTACAAATGACGCACGTTGTGAGTACTGCCTCAGTACGGATTCAAAGCAACACATTTTCATTCAATTACTATTGAATTAACCAAATCCGTACGGAGGCAGCAGGCTACTCACCACATACTATGGAATTAAATTGTAGGTATCAGATCTTGAAGATTGTGATACACATATATAAATTAGAATTAAGTTGAAATTTAAAAAGCTGGTAATCAAGTGTGCAGTGAATATATTCCTCTATCAGTGTTTCACACCTTGTGTGACTTTTCACTAACAGGCTGGACATGCTCATGCATCGCCGAAAAACACCTGCCACTCCGGTCCCGCTCATAACACACATCAAAAGAAAAGCCGACCCCACACACACACACAGATTTATTGTCAACTCTCTTTATCGTTACACTCCTAGAGACGTGTGTTGAACGTACTCGATCTTTTCACAAAAATGCAGTGGCCGTGGCATCCGCAGAAAACGTACGGCAAAAAAAAAAAAAAAAAAAAAAACGCACAGTGGGTTGTGACCGGCGCTTTAATGTTACACTACTGCAGGTGACTGATACAGACAAGCCAGGTGTGCACGTGTTGTGGGCCTGCTTATGTAAGTTTCAAGTGTTGCACTCTTTATGCAGTGGACCTTTGACATGCGTTTTGGAAGTCTAACGGCCAAACAATATCAATACACCAGCTCTGCGCATGTCCAAACCATAAAAGTGCTAATCGGAAGGCACAAGTACCAGCTGTAAAAAAGGATATCTGCGTTGGGAGGAGACAAATAGTGGCTTGTTGCTGCTTGTCAGCCAGCGTGCCACATTCCACGCTCATCCCTGACAAATGACATCAAAGACAAATACCCCTTTGACTATTTTCCAGGTACCATTTGGGTCAAAAGAATAAGATGCACATACAAATACTCATATGCGAGTAATTTTAGTATAGTGACATGAGCTATTATTTCGGGCAGATACACAAAAAACAGGATTCTTACTAACATGCTGATGTTTGTATGACCTCTTATGTTAGGGCAGTAGTCTCCAAAGTGGGGGTCACGCCCCCCACAGAGGGTGTGGAGATATTGCAGGAGGTGTGTCAAGGCAAATTCATTTGTTTGTTGCAAACAAACTGTTTATTTCTGCAGGATTTTTATGTATGCTTTGGCTGCATTGCTTTAGCGAATATTAGCAACTGGGACTTAGAGCTGCACAGTATGACCTAAAATTCATATTGCAGTATAAACTGAATCCCTTCACGGTAACGGTATATATATTGCGATATAAACATAAGTGTAAAAATTATAATGTGTTTCTGAATGGGTCCCTTAGCAAAGGCAAATTGATCAAAATAAATAAATAAAAATGACAACAAAAAAATAAAACAGATATAATGTAATTTTGAAAACATTTATTGTGCATATCTCAAAACTACTGGTACAATTTGCTGGAAGGTACATCATAACATGCAAGCCTAAATTTGACGTTTAAGTGAAAGAACTAAATAAATTTTTGGTCAGCGGCTGAAGTTTCATTTCTTGAACACTAGATGGCAGAAACGCTCTGAATATATGAAGCACTTTCAGGATGGCCACTTCCACATTTTCCCCAGTGTGTCGGCTGAAATAAATAAATAACGGCTTTGCAAATACCAGCGACAGAACAGGCATCTCGCAAACTTACATCAACAGCAGTGAGAGTCAGTCACCTCAGCTCTGAACACCCCTCTCCGCCACAGCAACCTGGTTCACACGTATGCGCACACACACAGCCGCTTCACAGAGGAGTTTTCCTGGATCGAAAAACTCCACGGCCGTTATCATAATTCGTCAGTGGAGTCCAAATCTCTACCGTTGGCCAAAATTATACTGTGTACCAGAAAAACCGGCTAAACCGCGCAAGCCTACTGGGACAATTAAAATATTTATATTTAATTTTTAAAAAATTATAGTTATAGCCTACCCTTTTGCGTACATTTTGGTGGTTTTGATCAGTTTCTGGGCAGAAACCATCAGTTGTATCTGGCAAGACTGATGGAAAGAGAATATGGAAATGTTTTATAGAAATCTGTTTTTAAATTTTAGATACATTATGGGTGTCACTTTTAATAATTCTACTGTAAAGGTGATTTGAAATTTCATTAGAGTTCCATCCATCCATTTTCTTCCGCTTTATCCGAAGTCGGGTCACAGGGGCAGCAGCTCAAGCAAAGCCGCCCAGACCTCCCAATCCACACACACCTCCCCCAGCTCCTCCAGGGGAACCCCAAGGCGTTCCTTAGAGTTTTGAACGCAAAATGTGTATGCGCAAATTAGAGTGTGTGTGTGGGGGGGTCAAAAATATTCTTATCCACAAAAGGGGGCCCTGCAGGGGATAGAACAGTCTATATAGGTCCATTATTTTTCATAATATACTTAGAAATAGTTTTAAATTTATTAAAATATTACTTATGATTTCCAATTATTTAATTCTTATTCTTTTATTTATTTTACTGTCTGTACTGTCTATCTTTCTGATGCGAGTCACAGTGGAGCACACAATCACGTCTACATATTTTAAATGTTGCAACAGATAGATTGTGAGCATGGTGGTGGTGGTGGGGTGGGGGGGTGACACCTAGCACCTCCCCTTGAGCATGAGATTATAATGCTGGAGTAGCAACTAACTGTCATTTGCCTGCTAAAGGAGGGGAAAGGTCACACCAGTAAAACACAGATACACATTAAATAAATAAAAAAAATAAAAGTCAGAAGAAAAACACAAAAATGATTTAAGAAGTAGAGCACTTATTGAACACTTAACAGTAAGAACAGTGACCTGATATCTCTAATGGAGTCAAGAGCTGTTTTATAATATTAACTCCGAACAATGTTCAGACCTGATTCTCTGACAGAAGATCCAGAATCTCTCCAGTCAGACGTCAGCCTTAAGCATTTTCACAGCCAATACTCACACTTGCACAGTATGTTTATATTTTTTTCAATTTTACATGAGTTTCATGATAAAAAACATAATGCACTCCAACTCATGGTAAGTCTTGAAGACAATGGCTTGCGCTAGTGCTCATTCACGCATTACACAGAACTTGTACTTGAGAGCTGGTAGGTTTAAGTCAGGTTAATGTCCAGTCCAACCGATTTGGACACTTGCATTCTCACATACTGCTCCTCTGGGTAATGTCTAAACAAGTTCAATATTGCCAAAAATGTGTCAAAGAGGCTACTGAGTTCCACAGCCCAGCAGAAGCCCTACAGCCAGGCTACTGCAATGCTGCAGGTACACCCGGTAGGTAGGATCATGTGGCCACCAAGGAAACGGTAAGCTCATCAACAATTGACAGAAGGCCCTTCCCCAGTAGTAGAATTTTTTAATTTACCAAATATACCGAATAATGATTTTAATAAAACAATTCCATGCTTAACTGCACTTGTACACATTGAGAAAAACCAACCTGGTCTCACGGCAAGTCCTGATTCAGCAGCACAAAATATACGTTAATCTACTGGTTTGTGATATGGTGACGAAAAGCGCCTCATTTTCATCACAGCAGCACGAATTCATTCTAATTCATGCCGTGATGGCTGCACGAAATTAGAAGCGGGGGGTCGGGGTGGTTACGGTTAGGGTGGGGGGAAAGAGTAAGATTAGGTTATGGTTAAGGTTAGGGTCGGGGGTAGGACTAGGGTCAGGAATAGTGAGTTAAAAAAAACCCCGTCATGAAAATTTGACTCATTTCGTCACGGGAGCACAAAAAAAAAATAAGTGAAACTGGGCTAGAAAAACACAAACACCCAAGGAAAAGTCAAGAAGACTCATTAATCCTGCTTTCCATCCTCAAGTTCAGATAGTATTTTTAAGTAACCGAAATCTGACAAGATTTTGCCAAAAACAACTTTAAGAATACAAGACTTCGGTCTTCCCCACAGAAATATAATTCTGCGAGCACCATAACGGATAATTTCTGTTGCAATGCTCACAGTGTTTCCATGTTGGTCGGTTAGTGACATTCGGGTCTTCTTTCAGGGAAAGGCTTGGATGTCCTTTCTAAAACCTGAAATTCCTCTTTGAAAGGCCCCAGGCCTTTACAGCACAGCACTGTTTTGCAAATATCTGTTAATGCATGGAGTAGTCTTCACTGCTGTTCATCCCAAAACAATCAGGCAGGCTGATACTGTGAAATGACCACAACAGACACAGTGGGATGGTGGTGTGGTATGAAATTCCAAGATCTCAGTGTCAAATATGCCTTGGTTTCATCTCCTCAGAAAACTCAACTGTCACTGAGAAAAACATTATATAACAAAATATTTTTGATGTCCGCCAATCTGCATCACCTGCAAAATCCAGTGGAGACTTCCATGCCCTAATATCTATCTGTGGTGCAAATATGGTGAGAATCCGTGAAGTAGTTTTGATGTGATCCTTCAAAAAGCCTACATAAAGTGCAATTTGATCAGAATCCAGATCTAGATCACCTCCACAATTTAATGGAGTCTTTCCATGGCCTAATATCTACCTGTGGTGAAACTTTACTCAAATCCATGGTGTAGTTTTGATGTAATCCTGCTAAAAGACAGACAGACTAATAAATAAACACTGATGATTTTATTACGTCCTTGGTGGACGTAATAATCTGAAGCCTGTTCCTGTGACCACATTTTTCTGAGCAGTTACTCATCACGCAAACACACAGTGACTGTAGGCTCTGTTCTGAAGCAGCAGCTAACGTGGTTGTTTGCTCCACAATGCACACATTTATTGTATTCAATGACTCACGTTTAATTTAACCAATTCAATCAATTAAAAAAATGCCTTGATCTGGCCATTTTTCCAAACAGTCCAAGTCTCATGGTTCTCGCTTTTGATGTGAGTTGAAGATGTCAACAAATGGCATCACAGTTGGTCGGACTCGTTATAATCAAAAACTTCACCAAATTTAGACTGTTTATGTTGTCTACACTTTATACCACCCACCTCTAGCACCAGTGTAGATGTAGTTGCAGTCATACGTTAACATCCACGTTCCAATTGGACAAACAATATGCACGTCAGGGCCCCTTCACATAATACGAATGTGGTCGAATTGCGCATAACTGTGCATGAAGCAGGAATCGTATGCAAAACGTGTAAAATCGGAGCTACCTCCAAAGCCTCGTACACCTGTCGCTACAACTATTTGCGTACACCAGCGGCTGAAAGACAGAATGTGCCCTGTGAGAGCCCATTCGATCACTCTCGCGGGAGGTGTTGGCCAAATTCCAGGTGACACAGACGAACAACTGACACTACTCGCTTGGCATGTGGCCATTCGCGCTATTAGCACAAAAACAGTCAGCAGACAATCACTTTTGAGCTGGCGGCGAAATTTGTTTACGTGTCCCCACGACTATGTGGCATGCCAGAGTGTCGGCTCTCCCCGCAACATGTATGTGTGTTTCGCGCGCTCCCTCCCCCCAACACGTGCGTGCGGTTTGTGCTCCCCCCGCAGGCATGGCGCCTCTCATCTGATGACAGAGTGACACCTTGGTCTGTGCGCTGAATGGACAGGGGGCGTGGCTGGCTGCCAACAGCTGGAGCTGTTGACAACTCTGGTCCTGGACATCACAGCTGCAGAACACATACAGTGTTTTGACAGACACACGCGTGAGTGCTTGCTGTCCTCACGTGGAAATACATAAAAACATATATTGCTTTTGCTACAGGCTAGAGAGCGCGCACACTGAGTCTGTGCCAGCTGCAATGGCCCGTCAGTTCATGTGGACGCAGCAGGCGGTCTGAATGTCACGTCAGTCTGAAAGGACACACGTGTCTTGTGAGCGGCACGCCGCAGGACTATATAACAAGCCAACAGTGCGACAAATATGCCACTTTCAGCCAAATATCAGCAAAAATATGTCGTAAGAAACACCATTTGGTCATTTATTACAGTGCATTTTCCCTTTTTTAAAAAAAAAACGCGTTCATGTCCTTGTTGATTTTTTACAGGACAGTGATGGCAGTGCAGCGGTAATGTTTCTGACTGGCAATCAGACGCCTGCCCGTCGGCTTGATATTTTTGTGGTTCGCTCATACGAGCTGTTCCGCTGTGATTCGCCCTGATTGCCGTACATGTGCAATTCAATCAATCAAAAAATGCCTTGATCTGGCCGTTTTTCCAAAGTCTCATGGTTCTCTGTGTGAAGGGGCCCTTAAGCTGGACCAAAACTAATTGATACAGGATACAGTTATTTAAGTATTTTTTAATGACTGCATATATATAATGGGAGTGCTCTCATCAGCACTGAATCCATAATTATTATACTAATAATAATATATGGTTGGGGTTAGCATTGCTTTCTGTACTGTATTGATTGCCGTCTAGCCCTACTGTAATCTTGTATTAAAAGTTCTTCTCTGTTCCATTTGTGCATGAAAACTAAGGTCTTTATAAATGATCTTTTGTCCAGGAAGGCATACAATAAATAAAGCCCAACACTGATATTTTGCCAAAAAAAAATAAATAAATAAATAAATAAATAAAAAATGACGCAGGAGCCATTTAAAAATCAATGAGAACTTCTTTACATGAGAATTGCCATTTCATTAGTTATCTCTTTAACGGCTCAAAAAAAAAAATTGAAGAGATGTGTTTGCTTGTTTTTTCAAAAGCAGGAAGGGTTAGCGGAGTCTACGTGTCATCAGTACAAAAACCTCCATGAAACGACACGCAGATGGTCAATTTTTTAGCGCTATTTTTCCACAACACAAACGATTCTCTTTTAACACAACGAAGGTGAGCGCTGACATATGACGCCTTTAACACACGATTCAGGTCTATTTTTGGAAACATGAAAGCGAAGAGTCCTATTTTACAATAGTCGCCATTGTTTTACGATAACTAAAAATGTAACACAGGCAGCAGGAAGATGAGGTTTTATAAATCCACAAACCTGCGTGCAGCGTGTCTGAACACTGGAACCGGATTCTCCTCCTCACTCAGCCGTAGCAGGTCCACAGCTGCAGCTCGCCTCGTGCAGGCCTTAGCCAATCACAGACGACTTCACGTTTTACTTTGCTTAAACGCTTGAGAAGCCTACTGCTATTGGCCAGTTATTCTAGGAAGCTACTCATTTTTCATTTCAAAGGCACGTGCAAGAAAAAAAAATTGAGAGCATATTGTTGGGCTTTAGTGTTTTCTTAAAATGCTCCTACTTTATGGAGCAGCTGTTTAAACCCTTGCATTAAGGGTCAACCAGTGTGGCTTTACTGAAACTAATTTTTACAAATGTAGGACACCGATACCCGAAAGTGATATTTGCGTGCAGTTCAAAAAATTTTGTAGAAAAGATGTCACAATTTGGAATAACACAAATTTTTAACACAAAGTCTTCGTTCAATGCCTTACAGCATAATTAATTTACAGAACCCTTCAACAATATTGTAATGAAGTTGAAGAAATTAACAAATACATTAAGAAATACAATAGATCCCTGAAGTTTTACAAAGTAAAAAAATAAGTGTACACTGACCTTCACACAGATGTGCAGGGAGCTGTTAGGAACATTATCATGAAGTTGGTCAAACAACTAAACCAGTTCACTGAACATTTTTTTTAAAGTGATTGAAATGGTTTACATGTCATTTTACAAAATCTTTACATTTTATCATGACCTGAGCACAAAATGCACACAGCTATCAGCACCATTAAGACGTTGAAAAAATAAAATGGTTCTTTGAAGTTTTATCAAGTTCAACTAACTAAAATTAATTATCAAAATGCCTATGGGCATATGTTTAATTCGCCCCTTAGATCCGCCCCTGAACCCCTACACTTAAAGCTCAAATTCTACACTACAAGTACATTTTCATTACTTCATTACCACTCCATTATAGTGGTGTAAAGAGGCAAAGTACAAAAACTGTCACTGTCCAAAGACTTGACTGTACGTCAGCATGACAGATATGTTAAGACTTATGACACAGACAGACAGGGACAAAAAGAATTAAGTGAGACTCACTAAAACCTTATTATAGGTGAACTGGCACCACGCCACAGGTGGAAACCTGTCGTAATTTTTGTGCACATACATAGTACAAAACCATGCCCTTGTTATATGGTTGTTGCTGACATGCTATGGTTCTTGAGAATTACAAGGCTTCTCCAAAGCTATGATTTCTTGCAATGTGGCCAACTTAGTTGTTAATGCACTTGGTTTCACTCCGCAACACAATGTAGTGCTGACTCCAGATCCTGGTTAGCTTTCTCAGCCTGACCATTTGTTTGAGGGTGAAAACCTAAACCTAGAGACTAAATGATGCACCCATGGCTTGACAGGAGGCTTTCCAGACTTGAGAGATGAACTGAGGACACCAGTCTGATACAACTCTACTGGGATACCATGGAGATGGAAAACATGGTTAATCATAAGGTCAGCAGTTTCTTTGGCAAAAAGAAGCTTAGGCAACGCAACAAAATGAATGGCCTTGGAAAAATGGTCAACTATGGTAAGTATAATGGTATTACAATTGGAGGGAGGTAACCCGGTGACAAAATCCAAGGCAATGTGCAACCAAGGGTGACTGGGATTAGGTGGAAGGTGAAGCAGGATAGCAGGAGGGTGATGGGAACATTTTCCCCGGGTACAAACTGTGCAAGTAGCAACAAACGCACAGGTGTCTGAGTCCATAGTGGGCCACCAGAAGTGTCTTTTGAGGAACTAGAGAGTTTGATTCATTCCAAGATGGCAGCAGAACTGTGAAGAATGAACCTACTGCAGGATCTGTGAACGGACAGAATGTGACACAACAGATGGTTAGGGTTACAGTTTCTGGATCTGGCTGATCCTGCTGAGCTTCTCTAAGAGCCCCTTCACACACAACAAGATTAAAGCCGACTGGCGCATGAAAGAGAAATCGTATGCCACCTCATACAGCAGTCGCCACAACCATTCGGGCACAGCACATGCACTCTACAGTGGCATGCCGCTCATGGTGGAAACCCATTAGAACAGTGGGCAATCTGAGGTTGCACTGCCATCATGCTCGCAGCATTCAAACGGCGTGTCAAACGCAGGTCGGACATATTGTGCCCCTGCCGAGGAGCTGAAAGAAATCATCGGCCATGTCAAACTGTGGCCAAATGGCGTGATTGAGGTAGCTTTTACACCAGCGGCCAAATGCGAGCAAATCCTGGAGGAATGGCCATTCGGCCCATTCTCAGCCGAAGTTGGGCCAATGTCCAGGTGCCACCCATGAACATCCAACATCAATCGCGGGGCAATTAGAAATGGTGGGACCATTCGCGCAGCCAGCCGGAGAGCAGAGTGCAGGCAACCACTTTCGAGCTGGCTGTGTGAATGGCCCCACATTTTCTAAGTGCCCCTCGAGTGTGCCGTTACCAAGCAACACAAATGGCATGCAGGTGCACACACACACCCCCCCCCCCCCCCACACACACACACACACCAAGATCCAACATTGTCAGGTGCGGCTGAGGTGGGTGGACTGCAATTACTGTCCACCACAGTGCGCATCTGTATGGCTGTCATGTCCAGCTGGAACACCTGACCGCTGTGTACTCGCAACAGAGCTGGAGAACACATATCGTGCCATGAACAACACAAGCAACACTCCACGCAATGCACATGTGTGGGCAGGCCATCATGCTCTCATGACATACTGATAATTATGTACAGACAAGATCACATGGGGAGCGGCCAGCAATGTCTGAGCGTGCACGGCACGGTGTGAACTTAGCCATCACCCAGCCAGCCAGGCCAATAATCCTTCCACCACATAAATTGTAGTCCACATGACAAACAGAAAGAGTGGAAAATAAATAAAATATATGATAAGGGGAAAGGCGTGATCCATGTGTGATCACTTTCAGCTGATCGCCAGCCAGCGACTCACTGTCACCTGGAACTGACAGCGGTTCACTGCACATGACGTGTTAAATTAAAAACACAGAGAACAGAGGCAGGACAAATAAATAAATACAACAACAGCTGCATATACAGGGTGAACACAAAACACTCCTTGGTTTCAAATATTTATAATATCAAAGGTGACATGAATCATCTTACAATTTTGAAGAAGAATCTTCAAAAGAGAAAAAAACTTGATACCAACCCGAGGTCTATCTCGAGTTGTTGATTTATGTACATATGTCCAGCAAGTAATTGCTCCGCTGCTGTGGGAGTGTGATGTGGTGTCACACTTTCCACATGCTCGCACTGTTCACACCTGTCCAACCGTGTGTCCCTCCCAACACCACGCGGGATTTTTCACAGATTGTCACTTCAGGTTTTTTTTAGCTGTTTTTTGGCTGGTTTCTGCTTCTTTTGGCCACTTTCGTGTTATATGTGAAGGGGCCATAAAGCTGACTCAATCTCCCAAGTTGTAGCTGTTACCACACAATTAACAGGGAGTATAGTGTCTGGACCACAGTTAGTGTACTCCACCCTGTGTTGGCATGAGCGGGCATCTGGTTTCACATTACGGGGTCAGGGTGATAGGTAAGGGTGAAATTGAACCTACTGAAAACAGGGCTCAACGGGCTTGGTGTGGGTTCAGTCACTTAGGTGATTGAGGGTAGGCAAGACTTTTTGGTCAGTCCATACCACTAATAGCACTAGTAGCTATTTACGTGAGATGTAGACAGGCATGGAATGGTCTGACAGTCAAGGACAGTAAAAGCTGGGTAGTGTAGGCAGAGGAGTCGAATATGAGTGACTCAAACAGGTGGCAAAAAACAAAACTTTTTTATGTTGTCATTATGGAGTGTTGTGAGTAGAATTTTGATGGGAAAAAATTACTTTATTTTGGAATGAGGCTGTAACATAACAAAATGTGGAAAAAGTGAAGCACTGTGAATACTTTCCAGATGCACTGTACAAAAGATGATGTATCAGAGGCATAATTCTTCTGGAGAGCTCACTACAATGTAACCTCTAACCTAATGACATGACAAGATACACAATCTTTTTTTCATATCCATTGTTTCATCAAGAATTATAAAGTGCTCTTGGAGGACTAGCCCTCAGCCTTAAGGATAGATAGATAGGATAGATAGGTAGGATAGATATAGATAGATATAGATAGGATAGATAGCTCAGTGATTTTAGACCATTTATTCTTTTTCTATACCCTCTTACTCCAACTAAGGGTCATTGGGGATGCTGGAACCTATCTGTCCTAGCATTCATAGGGTGTGAGGTGGGGTACACCCTGGACAGGACACCAATCTGTCACAGGGCCACATACGAGGTCTATTAGAAAAGTATCCGACCTTATTAATTTTTTCAAAAACCATATGGATTTGAATCACGTGTGATTACATCAGACATGCTTGAACCCTCGTGGGCATGCGAGAGTTTTTTCACGCCTGTCGGTTACGTCATTCGCCTGTGGGCAGTCTTTGAGTGAGGAGTCGTCCACCCGCTCGTCGATTTTTTTCATTGTTTAGGAATGGCTCAGAGACTGTTGCTTTGTTTGATAAATTTTTTTTCAAAACTGTAAGGCACAACTGAGTGGACACCATTCAATAAATTCAGCTGGTTTTCGGTAAAAATTTTAACGGCTGATGAGAGATTTTGGTCTGTAAGTGTCGCTTTAAGGACGGTCCACGGCGCCTGACGGCGATCTGCGCTTCGAGGCGGCAGCGTCTCGCCGTTTCAAGTTGAAAACTTCCACATTTCAGGCTCTGTTGACGCAGTAAGTCGTCAGAGAACAGAGAACTTTCAGAAGAAGTCGGCATGAGGAGTTTATTCGGACATTCCATTGTTAACGGTCATTTTGTAATGAAAGAACGTGCGGGCAGAGTCGCATGTCGGGCTGGACCCGACCGCGGGGGGTCGCGGCAGGAAAAACACCTCCGTTGGAAATCTTAACGGGCAAGTTGGAACATGCCCAAGCTGTTAAACAATTTCTCAGTTACTCACTTGTTGAAAGCCATTAAAAGCCGCCTGAATTCTACAAATGGTTTTCAACACGGAGGTGTTTTTCCTGTCGCGGCGCACACAGATTTGCCGAGTCGTCACGGAAACGACTCGGCGAATTTGCGCGTACGTCTTTCATTAAAAAAATGTCCTTAAACAGTGGAATGTCCGCATAAATTCCTCATGCCGGCCTCTTCTGAATCTTCTCTGTTCTCTCACGATGTCCTGGGTGAATTAAGCCTTAAATTAGGATGTTTTCAGCTCGAAACAGGCCGACGACAGCGCCTGGAAGCGCTGCAGGACGTCCCGCTCCGTGGGAAGTCCTTACACCGACAGAAACACCCCATAATCTCTCATCAGCCGTTAAACTTTTCACAGAAAACCAGCTTAATTTCTCGAATAGTGTCCACTCGGATATTCCTCACAGGTCCAGAAAAAATTTTGATAAAGCAACGCGCGCCGTCTCGAGCAGCGTGTGAAACAAAGGAATTCAGCCGAGAGGGCGGGACCACATCTCACTCAAGACCTGCCCACAGGGAAATGACGTCACTGACACGCGTGAAAAAACTCACGCATGCGCACGAGGGTTCAAGCATGATTGGTGTAATCGCATGTCATTCAAATCCATATAGTTAAAAAAAAAAATAAAAGGGTCGGTTTATTATCTAAGAGACCTCGTATAAACAAACAAACACAATATGCACACCTATGATCAATTTAGAGTCACCAATTCATCTGACCTGCATGTCTTTGGAAGTGAGAGGAAGACAGAGCGCCCGGAAGAAACCCAAGCAAACACGGCAAGAATATGCAAACTCTACACAGAAAGGCCCAAGCAGGAAGCAATCCCATAACCATCTTGTTGTGGGGCGACAGTACTAACCACTAAGCCACCGTACTGCCCTGTTTTAGCTCAGCATTGCAAAAGTAGCATATAGGCTAAACATAGCCTGCAACTGCTAAGAAATTAAACAGGCCAAACGGAAACCTTACCATTCCTACATGCCAAAATATATATATATATATATATATATATATATATATATATATATATATATATATATATATATATATATATATATATATATAAAAAAACAATAACACTTTTTACATACATGGAATGTGTACACTGCCAGCAAGATGGAAATCATCTGAAAATGAAGATACTGATTTTTCAAGAGTTATTTATTACCATGAGAACATGTGATTACAAAAAGTCTGCTGACCATAGCTGTGGAATTTCAGCCAGCTCTGCTGTGCACGTTTAGTTCGGTTCAAACAAAATCAGTCAAAATCAATCTTGGTATCAAAGACAACATGGTTCAAACTGCATTACTTTATTCTTAAATATGAACGATAATAATAATGATGAATATATTACATGTTTAACATAGCAGAATCTGGTTAATGTGCACTGTTGATGATCAAAAAGAGATTTATTACATATTTCAAGCAAACCAGTATATTCGGTAATTTTTTCAAAACACTGTGTTGATCCCTGCAGCAACCACTGGCTGCTCACCCCACCTCGCAGACAAACGTGAGAGGAAAGGCGTACTGTTTTCGTGAAGCAAGTTTAACTGACTATTCAAAAAACACCTTTATTGCACTGATTCTTAATGCATGCGATCACAGGTAGATGATACAAGGTAGATGATAGAACCATGCTATAAGTGCACCTTCTGCCATATTCAGATCATAAAAATAACTGTTTGATATTTCCAATTTAGGTGATAGCTGCTGACCCTAAACTAGAGCGAAAGAAAGAAAAGAAGTGGTGTTTCTATCCACATCTGGGAGGAGGTAACATCCACAGTTTGTCACAAGTACTCCCAAACTGCTGCACCATCTGGAGCATTACTGAGCGTGCATTGCGATCACATTTGTTAAATATAAAACAACTACTGTATCATATTGTCACATGTGAGAGAACCATGAGGACTTAAGATATTTCCATGCTAACATCAGGATACATGGCTGCAGTTGCTGTTTTCAGATGTGTCTGCAGCTGCCGAACCATGTAGTCTGAAGTCTGAGTCATTTGTAACACAGTCAGTGGGGGGCCGTGTGAACTGCTGCACTTCAGGCTCAGGGTGGCGCAACAAGCCAAGGGATTGTGTTGGGGACCCTCAGAGGTCACCACAGGTCAGAGCACAATGCCTGACAACACACAGTCCAAACAGATCCGCTGCACACAGACTGGTGTCACGCATTAGCCTCGGCTGCAGTTAGACCGAAATATATTACAGTCATTTTACAGACAGACAGACAGACAGACAGACAGACAGACAGACAGATAGATAGATAGATAGATAGATAGATAGATAGATAGATAGATAGATAGATAGATAGATAGATAGATAGATAGATAGATAGATAGATAGATAGATAGATAGATAGATAGATAGATAGATAGATAGATAGATACTTGTGCAGAAGTTTTAGGTACACTTGAATATGAAAATGTAGTTATTTTTCTTAGTATGTCAAAAAATGTGATGAAAAAAAAATCAAGTGTGAATTTTTATTATATTTTATAGAACATGATACCAGTTACAAACCCCATTTTAAAATTAAGAAAATGCTACAATTTTGAAGGAAAAAAAAAGACTTCTTTGTAGGTGTACTCCCTGGTAAATGACAACACAAAGCAGTTGCTGATGATCACTCATTAATAAAATAATTGCAAAGACATGGCTTTCTTATAAATTGCAAGAGTCCATAAAAATATATAGTATTATCACATGTTTAACGGGTAAAAACAAGTGGTCAAATATTTGATTTCTTAATATTTGGTTCAAAGTATTAACAATTTAGCAGATTTTATTATTTTTTTAAAAGATTTGAAGACTTGGGACATTTTATATATATATATATATATATATATATATATATATATATATATATATATATATATATATATATATAAAATATTGAGCAACATTCAACTTGGTTAATTTAATAATTGAAAATGAAAGAGCTCCATATCGGTTCCAGTGACGAGTGCGCGCGGATATATTGTTGGCCCCCTTTATCTCAGCACTTTCTCTCTCGTGGATCAACAGTGTTCTCGTCACTATCACTTGTAAAGCAGTGATCACTTTCAGAGGAGCATATTCATTGAATATGAACCACTTCTGTCTGCGCATCAGCGTCCAGAGGATCCACGTGGTGAACGCAAAAAAAAAACAAAACAAAAAAAAAAACAGACAATAGTGCCAATATTATCATCACGTGTAAGATTATAGCAACCCATAAAATTAATATAGTAATCCTAATCAGTTTTTTTCTCTCTCTCGTGGCACCAGATGCCGAAAAAAATTATATAATTTTGGAAATTATTTATTGTGAGCACGTTATTCTGCTCTACTGAATAATAATACAAAATCAGATATAGGTGTCAAACGACACACAAACCACTTTTTACGTGGAACTACAGTATTGCCATTAAAATAGCCAATTTAATAGTTTATACGTTAAAATCCTGACGCGTCACGATTTTGGTGCACTGCCGCATGCACTAGATCAGCCCGTTAAAGACTAGTGTTTATCTCTGTTTAAAATAGAAAATACATCTATACAAAAGTGCCTTCATATTCCAAAGAACAAACACATAAAAAGTGTTAAAACTGCGCAGTGAAGTAATCGGATTTTATGCCCCCGTCCCGCTCGCTCGCGCCTTTCTCTCCATGGTGCTCCCAAAAACTCTCCAAACGCTTCAGATGTCTTGTGAGCCTTTCTTTCTCCATCTCCGCTGCTTTTTATTCTTCGACACTGCTCACTGGATCAAATATTAAAAAAAAAAAAAAAAAAGAAAGAAAGAAAGAATGCGAAACTTTCAAGATTAAAACATTCTCTGTGAAAAAAGAAAACAGTTTTGGCGCACGAGAGCGGCGCACACAATAAACCTGTTGTTAACCTTGCTGTGAAAATATGTTTGAAGAAAAAAAAAAAAAAACCAGCCGATTGTTGTATGAAATGTATTCAAGTATAAAATAATGCCCTTTGTTTGGAGGGGAAAAACTTGAGCAATGTGTGGGTACAAAAGTTCCCTGTGGCATTTACGAGCAGCCTTTGTGCAGTTTGCGCTTTGGCGTCTCCACTTGGCGCATTACCCAGACCCTTTTAAACGCGATTGTTTCTTTCTTTCTAATGACATTTACCGGATCAAAACATGTTGTTAATTCGATCAGAAAGCTTCACCCTTCATAACAATGGTAGTATAATTTCTCCCAAAGTTTGTTAAGTTGACCAAAATTAGGCAAATGAATAGGGGTCTCCAGGCTACCCATCCTGCAGGTGACGGGGAATAATGCGCGCTCACACCAGCTGCATTCTTCTTTATTTCTCCCTTTCTTTCCCAGCATTATTAAAATTTAGGCCAATGAAACTATTCATTCGACTGAATAGACATTTTCTTATAGGATAATAGGATACAAATTGAGCCTCTCCAAAGAGTCTCCAGTGGTGGGTAACCCTCGTGCGCCAGAGGCTGCTGGAGACACTGGCCTTGACGCAGACGACGCTCGTGTGCCAGGGCTAATCACACACCTGCCGAGGACTCCAACAAAATAAAGAATGTAAACAAAAAGCTTGCCATCTCTCATAAAAGATCGACGTGTCACCAAGTCGTGTGAGAAACGCCGAGAACAAACGGGGGGACTCCGTCTCCAAAAGATCTCCCCTGAACTCGGCGGAACAGCCTATTAAAGGCTTACTTAATTACTCTAATGACACTGGACAGGCCTTAAAACTCGGACCAGTTTCGGATGGAGAGTTAAGATCGCTCGCTGAGATTTGTAAACAGGCGATCGTGTGAGAAACGCGAGGGTTTTTTCCTTCTTTCTTTTTATGCCATCTTTGTTTTGAGTGCGCACAGCGCGCCCCGTCGGATCACACGATCCCAGCGCTCATTTCTTATTTCCCGCCTCGTTGTTACTATGCAAATAATATTCCAAACGTAATCACGTGTCTTTTGAACAGCCACGTGGATTAACAAAGCAGGTTTGCCCCCCTGCTAGCCCCTTGCTTTAGATTTTTACTATTTCTTTAACTGATCCTAAACGCACACATTTACCCATTGCGTGGATCTAATCCCATGGAATAATTTACACCATGAATGCCAGAGTCCCTTTGGATGATCCCTTTATAAGGAACAGCTTTCCCCTCAAAACTCAGTCTGCTTCATCTCCAGCCAGAGCAAGCGGCGCTGTTGGAGTCTCAGCTCAAGTTATTTGATTTCATAAATTCGTCGATGGCATCTAAAATGAAAGATCGGAAGGTACGCGCTTCTCTTGCGCTCTGCGCCACGACAATCAAACTTTTTTATAAGCCAGACTCCTTTAGCACTCTATAGTTAGGGTCCATTTTGTGGCATTTAAATTATTTTCCAACGAGATTTCTGTGATAATTAATCGGGCAAGTTGAAGCTGTCGGTGAATAAATCCGCTGCGCGCCATTTCCTGTGCCACAGTTCGAAAGCGCAACTTGTGCGCACTGTGAAGATAAGCCGCTTCCGCACATTGGAACCATTATTGGTGACGTTTACGGCAGTGGAAACGGATATTATGTTCTAAAATTTAAATATTATGTTAATGGTGCACATAGAAACTGTTCGGCGCGCAGATATACGTCGCGCGCTTTGCCGCCGCAGCGCATAGCGTGTGGCGCGCAGGAGCGCGTTTCCAAATCATTTTGTTGCTTTGTTGTGGTTCATTTTGGGACACATTCGAGTGTTTTTGAAAGTTTAAGTGATTGCAAGTTACATACTGTGTGCTCTCTCTCACACACACGCTGTCTCTCTCCTTTTCCAGAGGACTCCAATTTCTCATAAAGTCATTGAGAAACGCCGGCGGGATCGCATCAATCGCTGCCTACACGAACTTGGAAAAACAGTTCCCATGGCTCTGGCTAAACAGGTATTGTAATATTAAATGCATAATATCAATTAGTAATATTTGTTATATGATATAATATCAATTAGTAGTATTTATTATAGGATACTGATATATATTTGGAGGCCAGAAGAAATTAAACTGTGGTTAATCTTGGTATTAGACTTTTAAAACATGTTAATATTTCAAATATTTTGCAGAATTCTGGAAAGTTGGAGAAGGCTGAAATCCTGGAGATGACAGTTCAGTACCTGCGCGCGCTGCATTCGGCGGATTTCCCTCGTGGGAGAGAAAAAGGTGCAACAAATTTTACGCACATCACCCGCGTTGAGATGAGGACATATATCAGAAAATTATGAGTAATGTATTTTTAGATAGTGCGGATTAATGCAGATTCGACACGAAACCGTAGATTTTTAAAAATGTATTTATTTTATTTTATGTCATTCGCTCTCTGATTCATTTCAGGTGAACTTCTGGCTGAGTTCGCCAACTATTTCCACTACGGATACCACGAGTGCATGAAGAACCTGGTGCACTACCTGACCACAGAGGACCGGGCTGAAACCAAAGACATCAAGTACGCACGGATCCTCGCTTTCTTACAGTCCAAGTCCCGAGTGGTCACCGAGCCCGTATTCGGCTCCGTCGGCTCAGTTCCGGAAGTGTCCGAGTACCTGGGTCAGCTCCACTCGTCCCCGGAGCACCAAAGCCACAGTCCTGCAGAGTCCGTATACCAGCAGAGTCCGCCGACCCATTTCTCCTGGCACGGTTCGGCCCGGAGCCCGAGCATCTCGTACCCGGCGGTTCCTCTCTCCGCGCACACGCAGCAGCACGGCGGGTACTTGTCACCGGTGCAGGGACTCGATCATCACTATTTCAACTTTATTGGTCACACGCACGCAAACACGTTCAGTTTGCACAACGCGCAACATGCCATGTAAATAAATGTCTATGTTTAATTTATATCAGTGTGGGTGATGAAATGATCCGTGTATATTTTGTGAATGAAATAAATATTTCTGATTAAAATTCAGTGATGGAACCTATTTTTTCCTTTTCTAATGTGATTTAATAGGAATTTATTAAAACTTATTTCTGTGAAAAAATATACAGTGGTTAAAGTTTTCAACAAATTACGAGTGATTATTTATGTAGATTTATACATTGATGAATGTTACATGTATTCAAGAATAGCCTATAATACAGGGTGACTCCCCGAAAAACAAACAAACAAACAAACAAACAAAAACAGAACCCATAAAATTGTAATAAATCCTACAAAGTCTGTACATGTTCATTCCCCAAAGTTTCAGTTATCTTGGTTACTTTGCATAAAAGTCATGTTCTTTCAAAATTATGCTCCAAATAGTGCGATTATTGGAAAAATAGGGCTCCAGGCAAAATGTCTTTTCCTTGGTTGACCAAGACATGTTGGGGGAAACGACTGGAACAAAAAAAACCAAAAGAAATTTGCTGGAGCTGTGTAGGATTTATTACAATTTTTACGGGTTCTGTTTTTTTTTGGGGGTGGGGGGGGGGCACCCTATATAATATAATATAATATAATGCTCAAATCTTATATGACAAAAATGTAACAGACCAAAACAGTCTCAGATGAAATCCATTCAACTTTGGGAAGGATTTCCACATAATAAATATATCTATCGGTACCTAAATTCAATAAAAAACATTTTTAAAATGAATCAACTTAAATGAAAGGGGGTTAAAGTTTTCAGCAAATTATACTTGAACCTGTAGTTTTATTATGTACATTGTTAAATGTTGCATGTATTCAAGAATATCATATGGCTTATTGGGTAGCACTTTTCCTCACAACAAGCAGGTCATGGGATCGCCTCTCACCTGGACCTTTATCTGTGGAGTTTGCACAACTGTCTCCTCCCACTTTCAAAGACATGCAGGTTAGGTTAAATTGACTGTCAGTGTGTGAAAGTGTTTATTTGTCTATATGTGGCCCTGCGACAGACTGGCATCCTGTCCAGGGTGTACCCTACCTCATGCCCTGTGACAGCTGGGATAGGCTCCAGCCCCCCGTGACCCTTGTTTGGTATAGAGAATGAATAATATGTCCACTCTTATGATAAAACCAACCTTCTACACTGAAAAAAAAAAACAAACAACAACACAAATCCCCCAAAATTACTCAGTGGATAAATTCAATAAATAAATTCAATTTTGGGCAGGATATCCATCCATTAATTATATTATACACAACCCATGACTGTACTTATTTATTTATTTTTGGAGAATATTCCTATTAGAATGAATCATTTGTACAAACCAGGTCTTCAGAGGTATCTCTGTCAACAACCTTGGCTTCAGTGAGTAAAAGTTCTAGTACATATTTGTTCCGTCCACCCACTGAAGCATCTGATTTTAACGACGGTAGTTAAAATTCTCATGCAGGTAGATGATCCAGTCAGTGAAATCACCTTAGAAGCAATACATGGTAAGACTTTTGCTCACTGAAACCAAGGTTTTTCACCTCTGCCTCTGATTAAATAAAAAAGCTAATAATAACACCAAAATATAAATAAATAAATAAATAAATAAACTGGGGAAAAACAATAAGAAGTTATGTCATCCAGAGAAACATTGTTTATGGACAGAAATTGGACCAACTTTAAAAAGTGGTTAAGTTGATAAAAGCCAAATAAATTAAGTTGTTCCAATAAGTGATATTTATCCCGAAAAACTTAATTCATTTGAGTTTTACTAATTGAAGCCACTTCATTGTTTTTTTTGTTTTTTTTTTCTCTTTTTTCAGTAGCAGCATGATTCCCACTGGCCATTGGGCCACTGACTTAAACAAGGCTGCACTTAACCAGCTCATTTATTCATGCCCCCCCCCCCCCCCCTTCCCCTTTGAAATCAGGCATTTCATTCAAGATTGTATCTTTTTTATTTTCATTTTTGAACAAAAATTTGAAACAAGGCTCTCAGATAAGATTTCAGGATCAGAAACAACACTATTTATCATGTGTGTCCTAAACACTGCATCTTGAATACTTTACAAAGTAAATTTTAATATAAAAACAAAAACAGGATGGTTGTCCTTTAAAACCTTTGCCCAGTTTGACCATTTCCATATATTTATCCAAATGAGGCAGATTGTTCATCAGGCTTAAGCGACAGTACATTTCACAAGAAATACAAAAATTACTGAAAAGCATTCTGTTTAAAAAAGAAAAAAAAAAAGAAAGAAATCATTTTTTTTGGAGGAACGTTAATAAGATACTGAACTCTCTCACAGAAGAAGCACTTTGATCAACCTAATTTTTTCAAACGAATGTGACATGGAGCTTCTTTCAGGTCCCTGTTCCTCAGTCGTTCTTTAAGTAAGTATATTCTTAGAAAAGAAGGGAAGATGAGGGTGAAAACCTTGTTTTTCTTCACCAAGGAGGCCCATTGTGGTGCATCTGAAAGGAGAACAATCTCTGCGTCCTTGTGCTTTATCCTTGAGTGATTGCAAAGAAAAATAATCAACACCATGAAATCAAAGTTTCTCTTACTGAGGAATGACTGAATGAATCTTTTCTCACAGCCTTGAAAAAAAATTACGTATAGGACTCCTGTGAGAGCTCGGCTCCACTGTCAGCTACCTGATTGTGACATCATCATTTACATCTGCATGTTCGAACATATATGGACGAATGAATGATTTCTGAGTGGGTGCCTGACCGATGCATGGATAAGGCTGCATTAATCGCCTGGATGGTTGGATAAACCCACATTAACCAGCTATTGAGCAACAGCAGAAAGAGAAAGAAAAGAAAGACAGTGGCATGCAGATGGTAAAGTGACAATACGATAAAAGAGAAACCAGCTCTGAGGGAATACACGGATCCCTGCAGCCCTGATATTGGTTTAAATCCTAATTCTAAACAGAATGTGCAGCAGGAAAAAAAGCTCATGTTCAGCCAGATGAGACAGATTTAGCCACAGCACATCACATGAATTATAATAAATTGAAAGAAGGAATGAAAGGACTCCAAACCCATTTATTGTCATGTAAACCGGTCTCAGTGGACAAGATTCAGTTTGAGAAGGTTTGTCTTTTTTATTATCACATGCTGAACATTAGCGATAAAAAACCATGATCCTGTCCAGGGTGTACCCCTCCTCATGCCCTGTAACTGCTGGGATAGGCTCCGGCCACCCCGTGACACTTAATTGGAGTAAGCGGTCGAAGATGAGTGAGTGAGAATGTTTAAAAAAAATTCCAATCACAGACCAAATAGTGAAGCAGATAAGTATGATTTCTTGCCAGAATTGTTCACTTGGTGATGCAAGCATCAGATTTGACATGAATGTTCTTCATAAATCAGTGTTTGAGAAAAAAGCGCTGGCCACTTGAAAATCCAATATGGCGGCCAGGTAGGGGTCAATGAAGAATTACACAGGGGTCAAAATTTAAAATGCTCCAATCATATTGAAAGCTATACCACATTATGTGTCTGGTCACAAAGATTGCAAAAAAGGTATAGTTTGGATGATCGATGACTGAATGTTCTGGAGTTATGGGGTAAAAACTGGTGGTTGGCTCTCACTGCGGTATTGTATCACTTCCTGTTCCGGAGCACAGCTGTGTTTTTCTGTATCTGTTAGCTGTTTAATCTGCGCAGTTAGATTGATCTAGTTATCTAGATTACAATTTGTTTCCCAGTGTAATCTTTACGTGCCTTAACTAAAGCACTCCTTCTGCTGAATCACCTCTAAATTATTTACACATTATTCACTTTGCGTGTTTTTAGGAATCCGCTAGCTTAGCATAGCTACTAGCTCTTAGCCGATTTAGCATGGCGGCTTCTCCTGTTTCTCCCGCACTTTTCTGCTCTGGGTGTGAAATGTTTAGTTATTCCTCGGCCTCCTTTAGCAGTAACGGTACTTGTAATAAGTGTAGCTTATTCGTAGCTTTGGAGGCCAGGCTGGGCGAATTGGAGACTCGGCTCCGCACCGTGGAAAATTCTACAGCTAGCCAGGCCCCTGTAGTCGGTGCGGACTAAGGTAGCTTAGCCGCCGTTAGTTCCCCCCTGGCAGATCCCGAGCAGCCGGGAAAGCAGGCTGACTGGGTGACTGTGAGGAGGAAGCGTAGCCCTAAACAGAAGCCCCGTGTACACCGCCAACCCGTTCACATCTCTAACCGTTTTTCCCCACTCGACGACACACCCGCCGAGGATCAAACTCTGGTTATTGGTGACTCTGTTTTGAGAAATGTGAAGTTAGCGACACCAGCAACCATAGTCAGTTGTCTTCCGGGGGCCAGAGCAGGCGACATTGAAGGAAATTTGAAATTGCTGACTAAGGCTAAGCGTAAATTTGGTAAGATTGTAATTCAAGTCGGCAGTAATGACACCCGGTTACGCCAATCGGAGGTCACTAAAATTAACATTAAATCGGTGTGTAACTTTGCAAAAACAATGTCGGACTCTGTAGTTTTCTCTGGGCCCCTCCCCAGTCGGACCGGGAGTGACATGTTTAGCCGCATGTTCTCCTTGAATTGCTGGCTGTCTGAGTGGTGTCCAAAAAATGAGGTGGGCTTCATAGATAATTGGCAAAGCTTCTGGGGAAAACCTGGTCTTGTTAGGAGAGACGGCATCCATCCCACTTTGGATGGAGCAGCTCTCATTTCTAGAAATCTGGCCAATTTTCTTAAATCCTCAAACCGTGACTATCCAGGGTTGGGACCAGGAAGCAGAGTTGTAGTCTTACACACCTCTCTGCAGCTTCTCTCCCCCTGCCATCCCCTCATTACCCCATCCCCGTAGAGACGGTGCCTGCTCCCAGACTACCAATAACCAGCAAAAATCTATTTAAGCATAAAAATTCAAAAAGACAAAAAAATATAGCACCTTCAACTGCACCACAGACTAAAACAGTTAAATGTGGTCTATTAAACATTAGGTCTCTCTCTTCTAAGTCCCTGTTGGTAAATTATATAATAATTGATCAACATATTGATTTATTCTGCCTAACAGAAACCTGGTTACAGCAGGATGAATATGTTAGTTTAAATGAGTCAACACCCCCGAGTCACACTAACTGTCAGAATGCTCGTAGCATGGGCCGGGGCGGAGGATTAGCAGCAATCTTCCATTCCAGCTTATTAATTAATCAAAAACCCAGACAGAGCTTTAATTCATTTGAAAGCTTGTCTCTTAGTCTTGTCCATCCAAATTGGAAGTCCCAAAAACCAGTTTTATTTGTTATTATCTATCGTCCACCTGGTCGTTACTGTGAGTTTCTCTGTGAATTTTCAGACCTTTTGTCTGACTTAGTGCTTAGCTCAGATAAGATAATTATAGTGGGCGATTTTAACATCCACACAGATGCTGAGAATGACAGCCTCAACACTGCATTTAATCTATTATTAGACTCTATTGGCTTTGCTCAAAAAGTAAATGAGTCCACCCACCACTTTAATCATATCTTAGATCTTGTTCTGACTTATGGTATGGAAATAGAAGACTTAACAGTATTCCCTGAAAACTCCCTTCTGTCTGATCATTTCTTAATAACATTTACATTTACTCTGATGGACTACCCAGCAGTGGGGAATAAGTTTCATTACACTAGAAGTCTTTCAGAAAGCGCTGTAACTAGGTTTAAGGATATGATTCCTTCTTTATGTTCTCTAATGCCATATACCAACACAGTGCAGAGTAGCTACCTAAACTCTGTAAGGGAGATAGAGTATCTCGTCAATAGTTTTACATCCTCATTGAAGACAACTTTGGATACTGTAGCTCCTCTGAAAAAGAGAGCTTTAAATCAGAAGTGTCTGACTCCGTGGTATAACTCACAAACTCGTAGCTTAAAGCAGATAACCCGTAAGTTGGAGAGGAAATGGCGTCTCACTAATTTAGAAGATCTTCACTTCGCCTGGAAAAATAGTCTGTTGCTCTATAAAAAAGCCCTCCGTAAAGCTAGGACATCTTTCTACTCATCACTAATTGAAGAAAATAAGAACAACCCCAGGTTTCTTTTCAGCACTGTAGCCAGGCTGACAAAGAGTCAGAGCTCTATTGAGCTGAGTATTCCATTAACTTTAACTAGTAATGACTTCATGACTTTCTTTGCTAACAAAATTTTAACTATTAGAGAAAAAATTACTCATAACCATCCCAAAGACGTATCGTTATCTTTGGCTGCTTTCAGTGATGCCGGTATTTGGTTAGACTCTTTCTCTCCGATTGTTCTGTCTGAGTTATTTTCATTAGTTACTTCATCCAAACCATCAACATGTTTATTAGACCCCATTCCTACCAGGCTGCTCAAGGAAGCCCTACCATTATTTAATGCTTCGATCTTAAATATGATCAATTTATCTTTGTTAGTTGGCTATGTACCACAGGCTTTTAAGGTGCCAGTAATTAAACCATTACTTAAAAAGCCATCACTTGACCCAGCTATCTTAGCTAATTATAGGCCAATCTCCAACCTTCCTTTTTCTCAAAAATTCTTGAAAGGGTAGTTGTAAAACAGCTAACTGATCATCTGCAGAGGAATGGTCTATTTGAAGAGTTTCAGTCAGGTTTTAGAATTCATCATAGTACAGAAACAGCATTAGTGAAGGTTACAAATGATCTTCTTATGGCCTCGGACAGTGGACTCATCTCTGTGCTTGTTCTGTTAGACCTCAGTGCTGCTTTTGATACTGTTGACCATAAAATTTTATTACAGAGATTAGAGCATGCCATAGGTATTAAAGGCACTGCGCTGCGGTGGTTTGAATCATATTTGTCTAATAGATTACAATTTGTTCATGTAAATGGGGAATCTTCTTCACAGACTAAAGTTAATTATGGAGTTCCACAAGGTTCTGTGCTAGGACCAATTTTATTCACTTTATACATGCTTCCCTTAGGCAGTATTATTAGACGGTATTGCTTAAATTTTCATTGTTACGCAGATGATACCCAGCTTTATCTATCCATGAAGCCAGAGGACACACACCAATTAGCTAAACTGCAGGATTGTCTTACAGACATAAAGACATGGATGACCTCTAATTTCCTGCTTTTAAACTCAGATAAAACTGAAGTTATTGTACTTGGCCCCACAAATCTTAGAAACATGGTGTCTAACCAGATCCTTACTCTGGATGGCATTACCCTGACCTCTAGTAATACTGTGAGAAATCTTGGAGTCATTTTTGATCAGGATATGTCATTCAAAGCGCATATTAAACAAATATGTAGGACTGCTTTTTTGCATTTACGCAATATCTCTAAAATCAGAAAGGTCTTGTCTCAGAGTGATGCTGAAAAACTAATTCATGCATTTATTTCCTCTAGGCTGGACTATTGTAATTCATTATTATCAGGTTGTCCTAAAAGTTCCCTAAAAAGCCTTCAGTTAATTCAAAATGCTGCAGCTAGAGTACTGACGGGGACTAGAAGGAGAGAGCATATCTCACCCATATTGGCCTCTCTTCATTGGCTTCCTGTTAATTCTAGAATAGAATTTAAAATTCTTCTTCTTACTTATAAGGTTTTGAATAATCAGGTCCCATCTTATCTTAGGGACCTCGTAGTACCATATCACCCCAATAGAGCGCTTCGCTCTCAGACTGCAGGCTTACTTGTAGTTCCTAGGGTTTGTAAGAGTAGAATGGGAGGCAGAGCCTTCAGCTTTCAGGCTCCTCTCCTGTGGAACCAGCTCCCAATTCAGATCAGGGAGACAGACACCCTCTCTACTTTTAAGATTAGGCTTAAAACTTTCCTTTTTGCTAAAGCTTATAGTTAGGGCTGGATCAGGTGACCCTGAACCATCCCTTAGTTATGCTGCTATAGACGTAGACTGCTGGGGGGTTCCCATGATGCACTGTTTCTTTCTCTTTTTGCTCTGTATGCACCACTCTGCATTTAATCATTAGTGATCGATCTCTGCTCCCCTCCACAGCATGTCTTTTTCCTGGTTCTCTCCCTCAGCCCCAACCAGTCCCAGCAGAAGACTGCCCCTCCCTGAGCCTGGTTCTGCTGGAGGTTTCTTCCTGTTAAAAGGGAGTTTTTCCTTCCCACTGTAGCCAAGTGCTTGCTCACAGGGGGTCGTTTTGACCGTTGGGGTTTTACATAATTATTGTATGGCCTTGCCTTACAATATAAAGCGCCTTGGGGCAACTGTTTGTTGTGATTTGGCGCTATATAAAAAAAATTGATTGATTGAATTGATTGATTGATTAAAAACAGCAAGAATGGTGACAGAGGTCAGTTTCAGTTTGTACAGGGGTCAAAAGTTAAAGTTGCCCCAATTTTAGTAAAATGTGGTGCAAATTATTGGTTGAGTTAATAGGGTTTCAAAAAGGAATAGTTTGCACCATGTGTCATGCTCAGTTGTCACGTTACAGGGTAACATCTGTCACATGCCATAGAATCCAATGGATGCCGACATTGTTTTACCTTTATTTGCAAACCAAGCATACAACACATGCAAAACTATTCCATTTATTAATCCTATTAGTTCAATCAATAATTTGCACCATGTTTTACCAAAACTGGGGCAACTTTCACATTTGACCCCTGTACAAACTGAAACTGACCTTTGTCACCATTCTTGCTGTTTTTACCCCATAACTCCAGAACATTCAGTCATCGATCATCCAAACTATACCTTTTTGCAAACTTTGTGACCAGACACATAATGTGGTATAGCTTTCAATATGATTGGAGCATTTTTAGATTTTGACCCCTATGCAATTCTTCATTGACCCCTACCTGGCCGCCATATTGGATTTTCAAGTGGCCAGCACTTTTTTCTCAAACACTGATTTATGAAGAACATTCATGTCAAATCGGATGCTTGCATCACCAAGTGAAGGATTGTTTCAGTTATCTGCTGCACTAAAAGTGGTATTGTAGCAGTATGTTGTCATCCAAGTTTTCACGGTAACAAAAACATGCTTTCTAACAATGTGAAAAATGTAATATTTTGAAAATATGTTCGAATAATGACAGCAAATCAAAAGCATAAATGCCAAAAATGAATGTTCAAATTGTTCTGCTCTGATGTATTATGACTGAGTTTCTGGAGCCTTCAAATACAAAGTTAAAATAAATGACTGTCAGTTTTGCTTCTATAAACTGTGTTTTGTAAGAGTGACATAATATTTGCTTTTTCACCTTTAAAGACCACCTTCAGAAATTTTTCAATCCGGTGTCACAGACTGAACGGTCTGCCCCTAAAAATCGGTCCGCCTTTTGCATCTGTGCATCATTTTGGAGCTCTGCCACGCGTCTACGACAGAGTCTCTTCACCTAAAGCAATCAAATGGATTAATGGGATTATTAACCATCAGACAGTGTTGCCAGATGTACGATAATTATTGTATTTGTACGATAGTTTTGCCCTCTGTACGATGTACGATCAATAATGGGAAAAAATCCAAAATGTACAATAATTTCAGTTGGTTGCCCAAACACGCATCTCTCTCTGACACCCAAGAATCATTTTGCAGGCGTTGCACTCAGGCGGCATCAAAGACACACCACACACAGGGCTGCTGCTAGCTTTGGCCGGCCTGGGACAAAGTCATTTGAAAGCCCACCCCCTCTCCATACAAAGTAATGAGTTCCCAATTCTCGGCCCTGCCCCTCCCTTCCTGTGCCCAAGACAACTGACCTGTAATGTAGACTGTTTTGGCTGCACATGCGCACATACGTAGCTTAGCCCACCCCCGTCACCATCACTACACACACACACAACTTTTGAGCCTAGCAGCTAGTCTGGTAATTAACACACATTTGTGTCCCTTCACAGAAAAAAAATCTTTCTAGTCTGGTAGTGCATTTGCTTGTGCATTTGCATTATTTTTGTGCCATAATTTCCCCATTACTATAGGGATATTGTGAATTACTGTTTAAAAATGTGACATAAAATTCTTTGGAAATTAAAAAAAAAACGCTAAAAAAACGCTACGTTGTATGCGTTTTGTTTGTGTACGATAATTTCTCCCAAAATACGATAATTTTGAGGTTTAGGTACGATAGTTGCATATTTCCTATCTGGCAACACTGCCATCAGATGACAAGGTAAAACCTCTTAAATCATTCAAAAGTCAGTTTTAAGCATAAACGAGGCTGTTTTAAGCAGAAACTCAGCAAAATTCCGTTACGCGTTGAAATGGCTGACACGCATTTTTTTCAAATGTGTTTCAGTTCCAGCCCGGTCTCATGCTTTTTTCTGTGCTCCCGTCATGGAAAGCTCCCGCTTTTCATTACGCAGTTTTTTATTTTGCTATTTATAATCTTCCCCTTCTCCTAACTCTAACCATGACCATTGCATAAGTGTGTAACCTCCCCAAGCTTTTACCGTGACCCCCTGACCCCCCTTTCACCCCACATTTTGTGTCCCTGTCACGAAATGAGTTTGTGCCCCCGTTATGAGAAACACCACATTTTCATACTCCTGTCATGAACCCATAGATTAATGTATTTTTTTAACCCAGTTCCACAAACTGCCGTGAAACTGGGTTGTTTGGTTCATCTTTTCACTTAGGACAAAGCAATTAGAATAGCAATGTTGATTTAGAACGCAAACAGACATGGGGTAAACATCTCTATCATGTACACAGAGCAAAATATAAATACAACATTTTTGTTTTTGCTCCCATTTTTCATGAGCTGAACTCAAAGATCTAAAACATTTTCTCGATACACAAAAGATCTATTTCTCTCCAATATTGTTCACAAATCTGTCTAAATCTGTGTTAGTGAGCACTTCTCCTTTGCAGAGATAATCCATCCCACCTCACCGGTGTGGCATATCAAGATGCTGATTAGACAGTATGATTATTGCACAGGTGTGCCTTAGGCTGGCCACAATAAAAGGCCACTCTGAAATGTTCAGTTTTAGCACACAGCACAATGCCACAGATGTTGAAAGTTTTGAGGGAGCATGCAACTGGCATGTTGACTGCAGGAATTTCCACCACAGCTGTTGCCCATGAATTGAATGTTCATTTCTCTTCCATAAGTCGTCTCCAAAGGCGTTTCAGAGAATTTGGCAGTATAACCATCCGGCCTCACAACCACAGACCATGTGTAACCACACCAGCCCAGGACCTCCACATCCAGCATGTTCACCTCCAAGATTCAGTGGCAGCTTCACCATCAGAGAGCCTCGTCCACAACAACCACAAAAGACTCCAAGCTGTCATTGATATTAAAGGGGGCAATACACAGTATTAAGAACAGGGGTATGTATGTAAACTTTTGATCAGGGTCATTTGGGTAGTTCCTGTTGTCATTATGATTTCAAAAAAGTAAACACGGTTGTTTGACAATGAATGGCTTCACACAAGCACTAACCATGAGTGAAAGAAAATAATTGGTGTTATTCATATTCTCTGAAAAAGGGCCAAAAAAAAAAAATTCTGCCAGGGTATGTAAACTTTTGAGCACAACTGTATATGCAGTGGTTTTTATATGATGACTGGGGTTGGAGTTGAGACCCAGTTTTCTGAACAACCGAGACCCTTTGAGTCTGCTGTCGTGTCAGTTATTAATCAACCTGGACGGAATCAGATCAGGGAAGCAACTAATCTAGGATTCATTGCCATGCGGCTCAGGGTCCATGACGGGGGGTAAATCCACATTGGAAGTTGCCACTTTTGATTTGGGAGTCCAGACTCCTGGCTGCAAGTTGCAAGACACATTGCCTCCAATATTTAGAAAACCTAATTAGGATTGTTGTAGAAGAACTTTTAAGTACAAATGGTAAGAGATGTCTGCTAACTAATGTCATACCACAGGTCTGTGTTATTATGATGAACCACAAGTAATATACAACAGTTTGGTCATGTGGTGTGATTCTCTGGGCATGTAGGTGCCTCAGTGCCAAGGACCCCAGCAGCTGGAGATGGGAGAAGGTATGTCCAGATTTCACCTTGCTGCAGCAGACAGATGGTTACATTCAAGACTGACTGTCTGCCTGGGTGGTTGCCATCCAGGGCCTGACAAGCCTGATTTTAGAATGACTACATAGCCAAGCTGAGCTGTAGACATGGAAGCCAACTTGCAACAATTTGTAGTTTTGAGTTTGTGACATTATTTGGTAATGGACTGCATTTAAATGTATTAGTTCCCATGCAAAGCAGTGAGCTTTTTACCCGAGAAACAAAGCAGCAGATTGTGATTCACATCATTTTTATTTACAAAGTTAAATTATTAATGTGAGTAGTAGCTTTTGACCTCATCCAAACTGATTCAGTGGGAGTTAACATGCTTACAGCTGATATGAACTTTATATGTTGCTCAGCATACGACCAGGCCCAAAACTCAGGTCCTGTGAAACAAAGCAAATGTGGATATACAGTTCTTGCAGTTCCTTGAATGGCCACTTGAGGCTCTCTCCAAAAGGGAGTCATTTCTCATAGAAGCCCATGTTAAAATGTCCAACTTCAGAGGAGAAATAAAACAGTTTAGTGCCTGGTACACAAAACAGTCTTGGTCTCATCTCCCCCTTTATGATAGCTGTATGGGTGTGTGTTTGTGTGTAGTAGTGTATACGTTAATGTCCAGGTGTACCTGTGAAGAATTAAACCTACAGTAATGGCTGGCTGCAAAAAGGAGAACATTGCCTTAGAAACCCAAGTCTAATTTTAAAATTCTCTGGTCTGATGAGACAAAGATTGAACTCTGTGGTGTGAAAGTCAGATGTCATGCTTGGAGGAAACCATGCACCATCCCTTCAGTGAAGCATGTTGGTGGCAGCATGAGGCATGAGGCTGTAATTGCTGCCAAAGGTGCAACAACAAAGTACTGAGCAGAGTGTGTGAATACTTATGTACATGTGATTTCTTCAAAAAGAAATCACATGTACATGTTTTTGTTTGAAAAAAAATTCAAACAAAAACTTTTTCATGTTGTCATTATGGGGTGTTGTAAGTAGAATTTTGAGTGGAAAAAAAAATGAAATTGTTCCATTCTGGAATAAGGCTGTAACATAAAATGTGTAAAAAGTGAAGCACTGTGAATAATTTCCAGATATACTGTATAAGTCGCAAAACCTCTAAAGCAGGGGTGGCCAAGTTTGGTCCTCGAGAGCCACCTTCCTGACACTTTTAGTTGTCTCCCTGCTCCAACACACCTGAATCCAATGAAAGGCTCATTAAAAGTCTGCTAACGAGTCTTTCATTGGATTCAGGTGTGTTGGAGCAGGGAGACAACTAAAAGTGTCAGGAAGGTGGCTCTCGAGGACCAAACTTGGCCACCCCTGCTCTAAAGTATTTTAAGAAAACATGCGACTTAAAGTATCAGCACTTGTGTTTTACAATAATTTTAATATTGCGTGAACATTTTCAGCTGTGTTTGTGTGGTATTCTACTGGCCAGTAGACTTACAAAGAAATTATCATTATTCTTAGTAGTAGTAAAAATTATAGCTCACATTTTCACTTTTGTTGGAATCTATTGAATTCTGATTGTGTTTTTTGTGTTTATGTCATTTTTGCTTTGTTGGTGGTCATATGAGTAAGTTTCTCTGACTGTTGTTAGTTTTCCTGTGTTTCTTTGGTGATGACATTAATTTGGGGTATGTGATGCTGCAACATGTCATATACTTTGTTTAACTGCAGGAGGATAGCATTAAAGGCTGAATTATATGGCACGTCACTGCACACTGAAAAAAGTCTGTTCGATTTATGTGTTGGGAAGGTGTAGTGACACGGACCCACAACAGGGGGCGATAATGAATGGACAATGGATGAGCCAAAAAGTAACAATTTAATGTTGTGAATTGCACAACGGAATACAGACAATTGCAGTTGAGGAGTACAGTCAATCATACACAAGGTGACGTGTGGGCAGGCTCGAGGATAGAAGACGTCTGTCTAGAGAAGAGCCGGATCCCACACGGCTTCCACCGCCAACGGATCTGAAGAACACCGGAGCTGCCAAGTCCTGGGTCCCAGGTGGCCACCGTCTCCAGCTGTCAGACCAGGTACTGCTGGCAGAAACAGAAACAGTTAATGGTGGGTGTGTGAAGACACACCCAGTAATTGTTCCCTGAATAGTTCCTCCGGGAGGGAGAACCTCCACCTCCAGATACAAGATCACCCGTGCAGCTCCGGTTGGTCTCCTTCCTGGATGGAGTGAGAGACGAAGACCGTCGTCCTCTCACTGTCCGCCAATCCAGCCTTTAATAGACCTCGCAGGAACACGGCTGCACACAGACCACTGTTAAGTTACAATAACAATCACCGCAGAGAAGGTTACCTTGTTCGGTAGCTGATTTCTCAGCGAGGAGGTGGAGTTGCAGTCCGGCCTTTGTAGTGATGGTGATGAGTGACAGCTGGTGCTGATAAGTGACAGCTGTCAGTCCAGCGGCTCAGACGCCCTCTCGTGCTTGGAGCCCGCACTCCAAGCAGGGCGCCATCTGGTGGTGGTGGGCCAGCAGTACCTCCTCTTCAGCGGCCCACACAACATGATTCAAATACATGCATAGGTTGACATGATCAGAATGTGTAAAAAGAGTATAATTTTCTTAGGTTTCTCATTTAGAGACCAAAGAAAATTGTTAATAAGTTATATTTAAGTTGTGCTTCATTGTTTTCAATGTAATATAATCCATATTAAATAACACACACAACATGTACACACTAGAGGTGGGCGATACCGGGAATTTTGGTATTGATCCGATACCAAGTAAATACAGGCCCAGTATCGCCGCTATCAATACCGATACCAATACTTTTTCATATTTAAGCTTCATAGATTCAAAAGACCTAGGATAGAATTTCACCAAACATTGTACTTGACAACAAAATACTTTATTATCACAAAACAGTTTTGTTTAAAAAATATCACTCAACACAACTTAAAACAAAATCTCCTGAAGTAGAGGGCTGACAAACCACAATATAAGGGTGCGCTGCTCTGTGTTGTGTGACACAGTGCAGCGCTGCTCTTACAGACAGAGAGTAGACTTTGATGGATCTGTGTGCGCAGCAGTCAGTGCGTGTGGAGAGAAAAAAAGCTTGAGTATCGATCTTTTTACACGAGGATCATTCAATATTAATACCAGCATTGGTATCGATATTATCGATATTAGGATCGATCCGCCCACATCTCGTACACACGTACATACATGGTGTAATAATATAGGAGCCGACATTCCTGTTGGGATCTGTGCAGCTGCAATCAAGAAGGCAGCAAACTAAGTTCTTCAAAGTACATATGGGTTGTCTGTGTGTGTGTTTGGGTGGGGTGATGGGGGGGGGGGGGGGTGTTATAGTTGTTGGGGAAACACATGAGTTTAGGAATAAACCCAAAGAAGGACATAAGCTCCAAAGAAGGACATAAGCTGTGAGAAATCTAACAGTCAGTCCTGGTCGGTAATCAAAGTGCCCCAAAGGCATCGGATTTCTGCCGGCTCACCTCAGGATGGTCGTCTGATCCACTGCATGAAAAGACACAGACATGGGGGGTTGGGGGGGGGGGGGGGGGGGGTTGCAGAAAGTGAGAGAAACACAGAGAGGGAGGGAAAGTGATTCCCACAACAGATACCACTATCTCACAGGGTTTAAGGGCCCCCTTTCTCTTTACCCCTCACCCCTACCCTCTTCACTAATAATGCCAAAACTTGGCAGCCAAACCAGCACACGAGCAACAGTTTCCCATCAGAAAGCGGCAGCTATCCTACTGCCTTGGCACCAGAGATGTCTGAAGAATGGCGGGCACTGTAAGACTGGAGAACACATGAATGCAGTTTAAAGACAAACAACAAAAAAGAAAATACCTTTTGTTGTCTCGGAACGAGTCTTGTGAGCGCACATCCGTGTACCAACACACTGCGCATAACGTTACAAATAGGCCCATTGAGGATGTGTTTTCCACCTACACACACGTGCTGAGATCGAACGGGTTTGACAAAATGGGGCGAGGTCCGACTTTAAAACTATAAAATGTAACTGTTTTTTGTTTCTTTGCATGAGACTGTTTCATTGTTGCCCCCCCGCCCCGCTGCCGAGGGATGAAGGCTTCACCTTTCTGCTCTTGGCACAACCCGCGATGTGCTCACTAGCAATCCAACCCAAATACCGTCAGATTATGCAAATCCATGGAGATGTGCTATTCAACACCACTTCTATTTAGAACTCAGATATGTGAGCCAAAAAATGAATAGAGCGATAAAAGAGGCAGTGTTTTAGACGAAGGAGACAAGGGAAGGGTCAAAGATATCTCTGAAATAAATGAAAACATAATGAAACCTGTACAGAATCTCCAACCGTGCACCAGCAGTGCGCCATGCCCTCTGGCTGCTTCTTCTTTTTCTGTAACTTTTAAGAAATAAAAAGTTCATCTTGTGTGTGCCTTCTCTTCCACTGATCTGAGAAACATGGAGTCAAAGAACAGATGCAGCATGGGAACAGCCCTACAGGCGTGCAGCAGCCTGTAGACAAGAGCTGGCTTCTCTCTCAAAAAGTTAAAAGGGAGCAAAATTGGGCTAAACTCTTTGTTATTCATGGGAAGAAAAAAGAAAAAAAGCAAGCTTGTTAACTTGGACAATTAAGGCATCATTTGCCAAGAGAAAGTGCGGCTCTCTGTTCGTTATTGTTTTAGGGTACAAAAGGTTGAAAAAGCACGTTGGGTCCTGCAAGTTTCATGAGGGTGGATTTACTTATTGTGTGTGTCGCAACAACGGGGACTTTTGTCACACACGCAGACAGTGTGACATCGGAAATTCTCGAGATAAATCAAATAATTTTTCATGGTAGTTAGACAAAGAGTGCTATGCATCCCCAGTTCCTGTGAGCATTTCTAAAAGGGGTGACAAATACCATAGCATGTGAGTAATTTCACATGACACTTCCAGTAGAATGTCACATTTTATGATTTGAGGTCTTTTTGTTTGAGGTTTCACCCATTCACGGACAACATCAATAAATTATTCATATTTAGTTGAATATGTTAAAGTTGAACTCCAACAGAGATGTTTACCAAATGCTGCATTCCATATTTAAAGCTACAGTGTATAGGATCTAGTGTCATCTAGTGGTGAAGTTGTAGATTGCATTATGCCATGAACTGTCAGGATATGGTTTCACCTCACATTTTTTTGCTCTCTTGCCTTCTCTTGTGATAAGGAACATGTTTCAAACCTGGTACAAAAACACCTTTGGTCTCAATGTATAGTTTTCCCTTCCATGGCAACTGTACAGGGAAGGCTGGGAAGGGAGGAGGGTGGTGTGAATTTCTTTCCAACTTCTTAGTATAAGACATTTTAAGCCACAAAGGTATGCATAACTTTGAATGACAGTTAGCCCGTGCTCCAACTCAGAGCCTTGGCCACTCAGGATAGAGGTCATATAGCTGTGGTTGCTAGCTGTTGCAGATGACTTTTGAGTATTTTATTACAAATATGTCATAATGTGGCTTGTTGTGTGGTTAATTCACACAAGTCATCTATTTTATTTGCACTGTATTTTCTCCCACTTGGACACATCTTGAGCTCTTTTGATGATGTCTCATATCATTGTTATGCAGATGACATACTCCTTTACCTCACAAAATGTTACTTAAGTTATCCATCCTTCAAACCTGCACTAATGTCATAAACAAACAAAAAAAACAAATCTGGATGGCAAAAATTTAAATTCTTGTTAATACCCCTGATGAGTTTGTTCCCTCAGTGGTTACGAACCATGGCTCTCTGTCTTCTTCTGTTCACTCAGAAATATTATAATGTATCAGAAATCTGGGTGTTACATTTGACCAGGCTCTCAGTTTGACACACGTTACCCATCTTGTGCAATCTTGCTTCTTCCATTGATGGGTCATTGCCCACCTTAGAAACAATTGTGTCTCAAGCTGAGCTGGAAATGATCGATGCTTTTATTTCATCACATCTTGTCATTCGTGGTTCCCTAGCCTCAGTAAGTCTTCTCTACATTGCTTACAAATGGTCTAGAATGCGGCTGCAAGGCTTCTTACAAGGTCTCACGGAACACCCATTCTGTCCTCTTTGCATTCGCTCCCTATTCAGTTCAGACTACAGTTTAAAATATTGGTGCTGACTATTAGAGCTCTGTATGGTCAAATGCCACTCTATATCAGTGAACTCTTGTACCCTTATGCAACAAGCATGTCTCTGAGGTCCAGAACCTGTTGGTTGTACCTGGGTCAAGACTGAAGACCAAAGGAGACTGTGCTTTTGAGGTTATGGCTCCCAAACTGTGGAATGCACTGCCACTCTGTCTACGTTCTGTGGACTCTGCTTGCTTTTAAGTAGTTTTGTTACTGTTTTAAATTTCTGTGTTTCTATTTTATTTTTTCACTGTAAAGCTCTTTGTGATTTTGTCTTGAAAGGCACTATACAAATAAATTTTACTTATTACTTACTAATTCACCTAGCATGTTATTTAACATGTTTGTGCTGCAGTATTTGTGTCAACTGAAACTATTGTTTGATTTAATTTTGGATGTTAACTGCATTAGGACTTTTAGCAGTTCTTGATAGCTTTATGATGTTAAGTCCAGTTAATCTACAATTACTGAAGAAATAAGTAGTTCAGAATTTTTAATGCCCACACTAAAGCAAACCAGTATGAGAACTACTGGTCAGTCCACTAAATATGGTTTGACAACCCAAACAGAGGTTAACATAGTATCTTAGCTTGTCATAACTTTTAAGATGGCAGGCATGTTTGGACTTCATTTGTCCCACACAGGTTTTCGATCAGGCTCCACTTTATCCAAATATGGGTTAGTCATGATGTAGACAGCATAAGCACTGACAACATGGTGACACCCAGAGCTGCAATTTTTGGGCTGCAAAATGGGTTTCTATAAAAAAAAAAAAAAAAAAAAAAAAAAAAAAAAAAAAAAAAAAAACTATGGGTGAGATCACAGGTGGTTTGCCAAATGTACTGTACAGTCTATGGCAAGGGTATTCAAGTCGTTCCAGAAAGGGCAAAGAGGGTGCACGTTTTCTTTGCAACCACGCGCTCCAACAGGTGACATCACTGATTAACTGATTCCATCTGCTCAAAGTGATGTTAATCAGGCATTAGTTGTATTAAGTTGTATGAACATAACCCCTTAAGCCCTAGAGCCTATTTCACCAAAATCACATACCCATACATTATGATTTATTTCTCAGCTTGTACAAGGTCAAAAATGCACACTAAGAAATAAAATGTTGAATTTAATTGATAAAGTTAAGGTAACTTTTTCTACATAACTGTCAATTAAGTGCAACACAATATTGGGATTTAATTAATAATGTTTCATTTGATTTAGTTAATGTCAATGATAATGTTTTGCACTTAATGTTATGTGGAAAAAGTTACCTTAATTAAATTCAACATTTTTGTTGTGAAAGTGACGTGGCACGGACCCACAACAGGGGGCGTTAATGAACGGACAATGGATAAGCCAAAAAGTAATTTAATGTTGTGAATCGCACAACAACGTACAGACAATAACAATATGGTGACTGTCAATCATACACCAGGTGACGTGTGGGCAGGCTCGACGATAGACGCCTGGAGAGAGAAGAGCTGGATCCCCACACAGCTTCCACCACCAACGGAGCTGAAGAACACCGGAGCCGCCAAACCCTGCGCCCCAGGTGGCCGCTGTCTTCAGCAGTCAGACCCGGTACTGCTGGCAGAGAACAGAGACAGTCCAGATGAGTGTGAGTTCGCACACTCAGTAATCCACAGTCTGTCTTAAGTAAAGGAGGGAAAAACGCCACCTCCAATCACACACACTCGTGCAGCTCCTGGTCAACCACTTATCTGAGTTGGGGTGTGAGGCGAAGCCGTCGCTGTCACACCAAACGCCAATCCTCCAGATAAGGCAACACTCCAGGAAAACAGCTGCAACAGAAGTTCAGATTATTACACAACGTATGTGTCAGCAGAGAATTTACCTGAATGGTAGTTGATTTCTCGGCGAGGAGGTGGAGTTGCAGTCCGGTCTTTGTAGTGGTGGTGATGGGTGACAGCTTGTGTTGATTGATGACAGCTGTCACCTCCAGCAAAGCCGACGCCCTCTCGTGCTTGAAGCCCGCACTTCAAGCAGGGCGCCATCTTGTGGTGGTGGGCCAGCAGTACCTCCTCTTCAGCGGCCCAAACAACAATTTTATGCCTAAAAGTGTATGTTTCATTTCTAAGAGTGCAAATGTTTGAATCAGCTAAAAGACAGGTCCTAGGGGATGTTGTGGATGCAAAAAAATTGAAAGTAAATAATACTTGGGAGGGGTAAATTAGGTTTTTCCCCAAAAAATGAATTTTGATATATGTCTTTATTTGCTTGGCATTTTAGCTGTGATTAGTTCATATGTGATTGAAGTGGATACTTTTGTAGAGGAGACTTTGCTTGACATTTTGTTGTTGGTGTCAGCATTGGTTAGTTATGAGTGTTCAGATGGTCCAAAACAGGGCAAGTCCCCAAATTTGGGGACTTTGGGTTTAAGAGGTTTGTACTTACGAACATAAGTGGAAACAACTTAATTCATTCAGGTTTTACCAATTATAATGCTTTTTTAAAAGTTGGTTCAATTATTCTCTTTTTTCAGTGTACTAAAGGTATACATGGAAACAAAAGGCATAAATGGTGTATAAAAAATCAGACTTATACACACATCTGCAAGCAAAATAATCTTACACACTACTCTGAATTGTGTGCATGTTCATTTGCCTCATATCCGGCCCTCTACATGCCTTCATTCAACCACAAATGATCAATGTAATGATAAAATTTGAGAAACAATAATATGGGTCCATTTTTAATCTAAATATGCAGCAGGGAAACAATTTCTGTCAGTGATGGGAATAATCCAGTCATGCTCATGTTATGGGTGTGCATTAATTTGGGTTATTGAACTGTAGCATTGGGTGGGTTTAGACAGGTTGACAGGAAGGTCAGTGCTGATGAAACATTTGGTGTGGGGTGTGATAGTCTGACTCACCAGCCTATATTATTCACACCCGTGTGAGAGTGAGTGGGATGGAAGAATGTGATTTGTTGTGGACAGATGGTAGAATGCTATAATGTGGAGGATACTGAGGACGCAGGTGCAACATTCTGAGAGGAAGACACTGAGATTTATGTGCAACATAATTGATTTTTTTTTTTGCACCTGTTTTACATCTTTTCAAAAAAACCCAAGCTGTCTAAGTGGAGTGCGGCCTGGCTGCTGGACTGAAGTAGATGCTGAGGAGTGTGGCCAGACAGAGAGAGCTGGTCATGGTGATGACAAGAGGAACTGGCAGTAAGTTCGACATACACACACTCTATCCCCACCAACAAAATGGTGAGACCTACTCAGTTCAGCTAAACAGCAGGTCGATCTCACGTTAAACACATGGATATGCAAACATTTTGCCATCAAATTTGTTTTCATAAATCACAACGTACTAGTGCAGTGCCCATAGATTTCTCATGGATGGTCGTATGAGGCTGTGTTTGAAGGTGGGATGTACAAAGAGGTGGACTTTGTTATATTATATTATTATTTGAATATAGTATTTCATATTTTTTTAATCTGTTTTATTATGAATTATATGAAAACAAAAGGATTCCTATTAAACAGGTTATTGGAAGAGAGTCAGACAAAATTAAACAGAACATTTAGAATATTTGAAACAGCAAATCCTCAGTACACTTCCAGAACACAATTTATTTAAAGTTGAACTCACAGCAAATATAAGATTTTATTCAGCTTATGTACTTACTGAAACGTTGCACAAATTGTGGGAAATTTGTTGATGTTATCAAAAAAAGGATTTTAGCACGTCTCCTCAGTGTTGTCAAGTTAAACTCAGTTGCAAGGAACACTGGCAGCATGCCTTTCACAGTAGAAGTATTTGTTTAGATGCTGGCATTAAACGTTTTATTGTGAAATGGTGCAAGCAACATGAACTATCTAATGTTGGTTGACTTTGCTACCAGTAATGTCAGTGAGCCGTCATCTTGGAAGTATGAATGTTACAATGTTAATCAAAATAAAGGTTCTGAAAATTAATGTCAAATATTTTCATAATAAAGGATGCACATCATATTCGAAAACGTAGGTCGACCTGACAAACAGTCAGAGAGATATGTGAGCCACACACACACACACACACACACACACACACACACACACACACACACACACACACACACACACACACACACACACACACACACACACACACACACACACACACACACACACACACACACACACACAGATGCTTCAGTGCTTTATAGATACATGTATTAAAATTGTCACGTGCATCTTTTAGGTTCAATTTCAATTTATTCAATTTATAAAGCACCAACTCACGACAGCGTCGCTCCATAGCACTTCACACAAAACAACTCAAAAACAGTTTAAAATGGATTTAAAAAACAAAAATTAAAAAGCACAATTAAAAGATAAAAAACACAATAAAGGAGTAAAAATTAAAAGAATTAAAAAGGATGCTAAAACAATATGCTAACCATATTATCGGCGGCCTGCTGGCGATTCCAACTCTCTTTTGGTCAACGTCCACTTGCTGGATAACAAACTGGACTTACGTCTGAGGCTGAGTGCTTCCACAGAGATGAGGAACTGTGCCATTCTTTGTCTCACGGAGACCTGGCTTAATAATAACATGCCAGACACAGCCTTCCAGATCGACGGACTGCAGCTTTTCCGAGCGGACTGCGACCACAACATGGGAAGGAGGACTGTGTGTGTACATTAAAGAAGGTTGATGTACAAATTGTGGGCTGGTTAAAAGCTATTGCTTTGAGGCTAGACAAATCATGAGTGTGTGGTGCAGACCTCAATATTTTCCTCGTTAGTTCTGTGCAGTGTTCGTCATCATCATTTACATCCCATTTGGGTGCTAACACCAGCGATGCGCTGAAGGAGCTAAATGACATCATTAGCTCGCTGCAAACAAAGCACCCGGAAGTGTTTTACGTGGTTGCAGGGGATGTTAATCACGTGAAACTGACGGACACTCTGCCCAGTTTTTATCAGCATGTCACCTTTCCCACACGGGGAGACAACACTTTGGACTGTGTGTACACAAACATTGGTGGAGCATACAGAGCTCTCCCCTGCCCCCATCTTGGCTTCTCTGACCACATCTCCATCCTGCTGGTGCCAGCGTATCGCCCGCTGCTGAGGCGGACCAGGCCAATAAAGAGGGCAGTCACCGTGTGGCCCAAAGATGCAGCCTCTGTGCTCCAGGACTGTTTGCATGCATGCACAGACTGGCAGGTCTTCAGGGAGGCAGCTATGTGTGAGGGAGAGGTGGACCTGGAGGAATACACCTCCTCCGTCCTCAGCTCCATCTCCAAATGCACTGATGATGTCACTTCCACCAGGACAGTAAGCTGCTACCCAAACCAGAAACCCTGGCTGAATGCTGAGATGAGAGCTCTGCTGAAAGCTAGGGACACTGTGTTCAGGGCAGGTGAGGCATCAGTGCTCACAGTGGCAAGAAAAGAGCTGAAGGCCAGCATCTTGAGGGCCAAGGCCACATACACCCAGAAAATCCAGGATCACTTTACCACCAACAACCCCCGGCGCATGTGGCAGGGCATAAAGTGCATCACGGATTACAACATCAGGGATGCACAATGCCCAAGGGACCCCTCTCTGCCAAACGCACTCAACAGGTTCTTCGCCCGCTTCGAGGACCGGGACATGCTCCCCCCAGCACCAGACTCACACCACTTCCTGGTGACACACCCCTCAGTGTGACTGCAGCAGATGTAAGGAAGACCCTCCAGAAGATTAACCCCCGGAAAGCTGCAAGCCCCTTTCCAGACAACATTCCAGGGCGGGTACTGAAAGACTGCGCATACCAGCTGTCTGAGGTGCTGACAGACATCTTTGACACATCGCAGACTCTGGCATCCGTCCCCAGCTGAAAGACTGCCACAATTGTCCCCGTCCCCATGTGCTCCACAGTGAGAGGCCTGAATGACTACCGGCCTATAGCTCTAACCCTGGTAGTTATGAAGTGCTTCAAGAGGCTGGTCATGACCCACATCAAAGACTCCATCAACGTCACTGTAGACCCCCACCAGTATGCCTACAAAAGGAACTACTCCACTAATGATGCCATCTCATTGGTTATTCACACAGCCCTCACCCATTGGAGAGCAATCAATCAATCAATCAATTTTTTTTTTATATAGCGCCAAATCACAACAAACAGTTGCCCCAAGGCGCCTTATATTGTAAGGCAAGGCCATACAATAATTATGTAAAACCCCAACGGTCAAAACGACCGACCCCCTGTGAGCAAGCACTTGGCTACAGTGGGAAGGAAAAACTCCCTTTTAACAGGAAGAAACCTCCAGCAGAACCAGGCTCAGGGAGGGGCAGTCTTCTGCTGGGACTGGTTGGGGCTGAGGGAGAGAACCAGGAAAAATACATGCTGTGGAGGGGAGCAGAGATCAATCACTAATGATTAAATGCAGAGTGGTGCATACAGAGCAAAAGAGAAAGAAACAGTGCATCGTGGGAACCTCCCAGCAGTCTACGTCTATAGCAGCATAACTAAGGGATGGTTCAGGGTCACCTGATCCAGCCCTAACTATAAGCTTTAGCAAAAAGGAAAGTTTTAAGGCTAATCTTAAAAGTAGAGAGGGTGTCTGTCTCCCTGATCTGAATTGGGAGCTGGTTCCACAGGAGAGGAGCCTGAAAGCTGAAGGCTCTGCCTCCCATTCTACTCTTACAAACCCTAGGAACTACAAGTAAGCCTGCAGTCTGAGAGCGAAGCGCTCTATTGGGGTGATATGGTACTACGAGGTCCCTAAGATAAGATGGGACCTGATTACTCAAAACCTTATAAGTAAGAAGAAGAATTTTAAATTCTATTCTAGAGTTAACAGGAAGCCAATGAAGAGAGGCCAATATGGGTGAGATATGCTCTCTCCTTCTAGTCCCCGTTAGTACTCTAGCTGGAGCATTTTGAATTAACTGAAGGCTTTTCAGGGAACTTTTAGGACAACCTGATAATAATGAATTACAATAGTCCAGCCTAGAGGAAATAAATGCATGAATTAGTTTTTCAGCATCACTCTGAGACAAGACCTTTCTAATTTTAGAGATATTGCGTAAATGCAAAAAAGCAGTCCTACATATTTGATTAATATGCGCTTTGAATGACATATCCTGATCAAAAATGACTCCAAGATTTCTCACAGTATTACTAGAGGTCAGGGTAATGCCATCCAGAGTAAGGATCTGATTAGACACCATGTTTCTAAGATTTGTGGGGCCAAGTACAATAACTTCAGTTTTATCTGAGTTTAAAAGCAGGAAATTAGAGGTCATCCATGTCTTTATGTCTGTAAGACAATCCTGCAGTTTAGCTAATTGGTGTGTGTCCTCTGGCTTCATGGATAGATAAAGCTGGGTATCATCTGCGTAACAATGAAAATTTAAACAATACCGTCTAATAATACTGCCTAAGGGAAGCATGTATAAAGTGAATAAAATTGGTCCTAGCACAGAACCTTGTGGAACTCCATAATTAACTTTAGTCTGTGAAGAAGATTCCCCATTTACATGAACAAATTGTAATCTATTAGACAAATATGATTCAAACCACCGCAGCGCAGTGCCTTTAATACCTATGGCATGTTCTAATCTCTGTAATAAAATTTTATGGTCAACAGTATCAAAAGCAGCACTGAGGTCTAACAGAACAAGCACAGAGATGAGTCCACTGTCCGAGGCCATAAGAAGATCATTTGTAACCTTCACTAATGCTGTTTCTGTACTATGATGAATTCTAAAACCTGACTGAAACTCTTCAAATAGACCATTCCTCTGCAGATGATCAGTTAGCTGTTTTACAACTACCCTTTCAAGAATTTTTGAGAGAAAAGGAAGGTTGGAGATTGGCCTATAATTAGCTAAGACAGCTGGGTCAAGTGATGGCTTTTTAAGTAATGGTTTAATTACTGCCACCTTAAAAGCCTGTGGTACATAGCCAACTAACAAAGATAGATTGATCATATTTAAGATCGAAGCATTAAATAATGGTAGGGCTTCCTTGAGCAGCCTGGTAGGAATGGGGTCTAATAAACATGTTGATGGTTTGGATGAAGTAACTAATGAAAATAACTCAGACAGAACAATCGGAGAGAAAGAGTCTAACCAAATACCGGCATCACTGAAAGCAGCCAAAGATAACGATACATCTTTGGGATGGTTATGAGTAATTTTTTCTCTAATAGTTAAAATTTTGTTAGCAAAGAAAGTCATGAAGTCATTACTAGTTAAAGTTAATGGAATACTCAGCTCAATAGAGCTCTGACTCTTGTCAGCCTGGCTACAGTGCTGAAAAGAAACCTGGGGTTGTTCTTATTTTCTTCAATTAGTGATGAGTAGAAAGATGTCCTAGCTTTACGGAGGGCTTTTTTTATAGAGCAACAGACTCTTTTTCCAGGCTAAGTGAAGATCTTCTAAATTAGTGAGACGCCATTTCCTCTCCAACTTACGGGTTATCTGCTTTAAGCTACGAGTTTGTGTAAAGAACTCATACATCTGCCTGCTCTTCCTGGACTTTTCCTCCGCCTTTAATACCATCATCCCATAAACCCTGGTGCAGAAGCTCTCCGCCCTTGGTCTGAGCTCCACACTGGGCAACTGGGTCCTGGACTTCCTGACCAACCGACCACAGACTGTAAGGATCCACAACACCATCTCCTCTTCCATCACCCTCAGCACTTAGCTCGCCCCAGGGCTGTGTGGTGAGCTCCTCCTGTTCACTCTGCTAACATAGGACTGCTCAGAGAGACATGCCAGCTGTCATATAGTGAAGTTTGTGGATGACACAGCAGTAATGGGATGCATCAAGGACAATGATGAGTCCATATACAGAGAGGAGGTGGAACATGTGGTGCAGTGGTACAGAGATAACAATCTCTGCATCAACATGAAGAAGACCAAGGAAATGGTGGTGGATTTTAGGAGGAACAAGTGCCCTCCCCCTCCCTGCACATCAGAGGAGCAGCTGTGGAAGTGGTCTCCAGCTTCAGGTACCTAGGTGTGCATATATCCAGTGACCTCATCTGGGGTGCCAACACCTCCCGTTTGATCAGGAAGGCCCACCAGTGCCTCTACTTCCTCAGGAAGCTGTAGAGAGCTGGACTTGGGAACTCCATTCTGAGGGGCTTCTATCATTGTGCAGTGGAAAGCATCCTCTGCACCTGCATCACTGTGTGGGACGGCACCTGCACGGCTACTGAGAGGGGAGCTCTGCAGAGGGTGGTAAAGGCTGCACAGAGGACTGTAGGGAGCAGCCTTCACACCATCTCAGATCTCTACTCATCATGGTGCAGGGGAAGGGCTCTCTGCATTCTGAGGGACTCCTTCCATCCCTCACACAGTCTGTATCAGCCCCTCCCCCCAGGCAGGTGGCTCAGGAGCATTCAGAGTAGAACTAACAGGCTCAGAAACAGCTTCTTCCCTGAGGCTGTCAGATTGTTGTGCTCCACAGAACTTACACCATCACATACGGACTGCACTAAAAATACTTTAATTGCTTATGTGCAGTAATCTCCCCTGTGCAATATACATGCAATGTTGGTTTTCACTTAATTCCCAGTGCAATATTGTAGTCTACTAGCTGTTCACACTTATATTTGGTATTAAACATAGCTAATTTCTGCTTTTATTTTATTTTAATAGCTTACATTTATATCTATAGTTTTTAGATGGATTTTTAAAAATAACCGGGACCTGAATACTAATTTCGTACCATTAACATGTAAATGTGAGTTGGCATGACAAATAAAGTTCCTTAAATAGTACTAAGGAAAGAAATGTCTCAAGGTCCCACAGTCAACATCCCAGGACTGGGAAGGGAGGGAGGAAGGGGGGGGAGACGAGGAGCGAGGCTATCAGGAGTGTTCCTCGGGGGGAGGATTTTATCCCAGCGGCCTTGAAAGACAGCTGGTGTTTGGAAACCAAATAGATATCCAGATTAACAGACACCTGGCAGATTCCACAGTCTGAAACTTCAGAGTGGCGCCCAATACATCTGAATAGAGGAGAGATGTGGTCTTACATATGATCAAAGCGGTTTTTCAGTGCAGCCATTCTCCCCGAGATGGATTCCAACGTGCGGATGACACCCGCCGACTGAGCTGACACTGCCCTTTCAATCGAATCAATCATGTGGGGCAGCCTGGACGGGCCGATTAATGCCGCCTCCACCTTCTTAATTTTCCAGTAGACCAGTGCTGTGGCCACTCCACACAGCAGAAACCCAGTCACCACAGCTCCAAATAAGTAAACATCTTCAACGTCCTCCACAGACAATGTGTACAGGCACATGACTTGCCACCTCTGCCAGCTGTCCATCACGTAACCCGCCACATGTGTCCCGGCAGGACAGGTTGGATCCTCCGCTCCCGAGTGTCTTGTGGAAAAAATAGTATCAATTGCATTCAGAGACCACTAGATCAGATCCATTTTGCCGTTTTCCAGAGGAGCAGGGCTGGCAGCCTCACAGACAAAACACGCTAAGGGAGAGTGGAGGAGATGCGACCACCCTCGTCGGAGTCCCAAGCACCACAGACTTTTTCTTTGCCCTTGGAACACAAAGTAGGCCTGCATCGTGTGAGCACAAAGCCCGGACCAGTACGTAGGGTTTAATTAAATCAGCTAGGTAGGTTGGTGCCAGTCCATGAACAATTTTATAGGCTAATAGCAGATCCTTAAAAATTGATCTCACAGAGACAGCCAATGAAGAGATGCCAGAACAGGTGTAATGTGGTCAAATTTCTGCTTCATGTCAAAAGTCTGGCAGCAGCATTCTGAACCAATTGGAGACCCCTAATGCTGGACTGCAGTAACCCTGAAAATAGGAAACTGCAATAATCCAATATGGAAGAAACAAAAGCATAGATCAGGATGTCTACATCAGCCATGGACAGAATGGGATGAATCCTCACTATATTTTGCAGATGGAAGGCACCTTACGTAATACCCCTAATGTGAAAGCCAAAGGACAACACAGCATCAAAAATCACCCCAAGGTTCCTCACCTCGTCCATATGATGTATGACACACGAACCCAGGCCAAGTACTAGCTGGTCAAATTGATGTCGATATCTTGCTGGACCAAGAACCATCATTTCAGTCTTATCAGAGTTTAAAAGTAAGACGTTACTAGACATCCAGCTTCTCACTGAAAACTCTAGTGTTTTTATGGAAATGAGATTACACGCAGTTATCGGCATGTACAATTGAGTATCATCAGCATAGCAATGAAAGGCAATCCCAAAACGCTGCAGTATATGCCCAAGGTGTGCTATATAAAGGGAGTAAAGACAGATCCCTGTGAAACCCCAAATTTCATATCACTAAGGTTAGAGGTAGTGTTCTGTTTTGTGCGTGTGCAATGGTTATAAATGAAACCACAGAACTGTAACTTCTGGCTATGTGAAACCGTGTGAAGGGTCTGATTAGCATCCTGCTGTTCATTCATTCATTTTCTGAACTTGCTTATTCCAAATAAGGGTCATGGAGGTGCTGGAGCCTATCCTAGGGGTGAGTGGGTGAGAGGCAGGGTGCACCCTGGACAGGCCACCCGTCTATCGCAGGGCCAATATACACACACACACACACACACACACACACACACACACACACACACACACACACACACACACACACACACACACACACACACACACACACACACACACACACACACACCTATGATCAATTCAGACACTCACCAGTTCAGTTAACCTTTATGTTTTTGGAGGTGTGTTTGTGTGTGTGCTGCAAAAAGATCCTGAAATGTGAAATCCGTAATGTGAATTGTAAAGTCCACTTTCCAGGATTGTTTGCTCTTTGCAAACGTATCTCTAAATGCCCTTGTAAGTTTGTTGTTTTTAACTCTTTTCTTTCACATTTCATCTCCAAGTCAAGATCTGCAGCCAAACTGGAACTCAAACTGCAAGTGAAAAAATTGGTGAGAAAATGTGTTCTTTTAGCTTGTGAGGCTGCATTCTGCAAACAAACTTAAAGCTTTATTCCAGGCATCTTTATAATGCTTCAGTGGCATGAGGAGAATATGAAAACTGACACTGTGAATTGGAAAAGTAAAATGGCAAGCTTTGGGCACTTTGAAAGTCTGTGTTTGATGCAGGCAGTCGCAGCTGAGGCACCTGATAAACTGGACGCCCCAGTCGTCTTTGCGCAGCCTTAAATAAAAGGCAACTAAAACCCAGAGGTGCTAATGTGCTCCGCGTGCGCTTGGCTGGACTCGTGAGGGCCGGTTGCAGCATGTTTGCCCAATAGACCGCCTTTTGTCCAGAAAGATGACGGCTGCTCCTCTGTGTCCAGGGCCAGCGGAGGGTCGGTGAGGGGGCAGCCAGGGCTGCGCAGGTCACCCTCTGAGGTCACGCGCCGAGTAACCAATCCTGCCAAAGAACTAAAGCAGTGATTAGATTGGCAGCAGTGCGGGTGAATGGCCTGTCGAAGACTTCATCTCAAGTGTGAGTGTGTGCGGCCAAGCGGAATCACTAATGGGGTCCAACAAGTTCCGATTCATGTGTGAAAACTAATTTTAGAACTGATTTAAAAGTGGAATTAAGATGTTTGAAGAAGTGAAGACATTCAGAGGAAAGCAACACTGAGACAATAACATTAACGTCCCTCGTTATGAAAAACAAATTGCTTAAAAGATTGTTTACAGTCTTCACAGCAGGTCATTTGGTCGTATGTCAGCACAGACTGTGGTGTGGGGCAAAGCGATCAAATCTCCAGTGACCTCACCATGACCTTCACAGTGGGGAACCCGTGTCCGACACCAAGAGCATGATGCAACACAACACAGACGGTGGAACATCCACATTATGATGTCAGTTTGAAGCAGTAGCACACACGCAATGCTGCTCAACCAGTGTAATGCTGCTTTATGTTTGTTAAAAGTACAACCCCAATTCCAATGAAGTTGGGACGTTGTGTAAAATGTAAATAAAAACAGAATACAATGATTTGCAAATCCTCTTCAACCTATATTCAATTGAATACACCACTAAGACAAGATTTTTAATATTCAAACCGATAAACTTTATTGATTTTGTGCAAATATTTGCTTGTTTTGAAATGGATGCCTGCAACACGTTTCAAAAAAGTTGGGACAGTGGTATGTTTACTACTGTGTTACATCACCTTTCCTTCTAACAACACTCAATAAGCATTTGGGAAATGAGGACACTAATTGTTGAAGCTTTGTAGGTGGAATTCTTTCCCATTCTTGCTTGAAGTACGCGTCAGTTGTTCAACAGTCCGGAGTCATATTTTGCGCTTCATAATGGGCCACACATTTTCAATGGGTGACAGGTCTGGACTGCAGGCAGACCAGTCTAGTACCCACATTCTTTTACTACAAAGCCACGCTGTTGTAACAGGTGCAGAATGTGGCTTGACATTGTCTTGCTGAAATAAGCAGGTACGTCCCTGAAAAAGACGTTGCTTGGATGACAGCATGTGTTGCTCCAAAACCTGGATGTACCTTTCAGCATTGTTGGTGCCATCACAGATGTGTAAGTTGCCCATGCTATGGGCATTAACACACCCCCCCATACCATCACAGATGCGGGCTTTTGAACTTTGCACTGGTAACAGTCTGGATGGTCTTTTTCCTCTTTTGCTCAGAGGACATGACATCCATGATTTCCAAAAACAATTTGAAATGTGGACTCATCAGACCACAGCACACTTTTCCACTTTGCGTCTGTCCATTTCAAATGAGCTCAGGCCCAGAGAAGGCGGCGGCGTTTCTGGATGTTGTTGATGTATGACTTTCGCTTTGCATAGTAGAGTTTTAACTTGCACTTGTAGATGTAGTGACAAACTGTGTTAACTGACAATGGTTTTCTGAAGTGTTCCTGAGCCCACACAGTAAGATCCTTTACACAATGATGTCGGTTTTTAATGCAGTGCCGCCTGAGGGATCAAAAGTCACGGGCATTCAATGTTGGTTTTCGGCCTTGCCGCTTATGTGTAGAAAGTTCTTCAGATTCTCTGAATCTTTTGATTATATTATGGACTGTAGCTGATGGAATCCCTAAATTCCTTGCAATTGAATGTTGAGAAACATTGTTCTTAAACTGTTGGACTATTTTTTCACACAGTTGTTCACAAAGTGGTGATCCTCACCCCATCTTTGCTTGTGAACGGCTGAGACTTTTGAGGATGCTCCTTTTATACCCAATCATGACACTAACAATTAGTATCCTCAGTTCCCAAATGCTTATTGAGTGTTGTTAGAAGGAAAGGTGATGTAACATAGTGGTAAATATACCACTGTCCCAGGTTTTTTGAAATGTGTTGCAGGCATCCATTTCAAAATGAGCAAATATTTCCACTAAAACAATAAAGTTTATCAGTTTGAACGTTAAATATCTTGTCTTTGTGGTGTATTCAATTGAATACAGGTTGAAGAGGATTTGCAAATCATTGGATTCTGTTTTTATTTACATTTCACACAATGTCCCAATTTCATTGGAATTGGGGTTGTAGTATGGTTGCCAATTTCAACATAAATGATCATGAATCACCTTTTTAACCAACTTTGGTCACATCGTCAGCCATAGTCTGAAAATAAACAACACTTATCAATTAATAACAGAAATAAAAATACTACTTCTTCTTATTTGCGTTTATCGACAGATTGCAAACCAGCTTTAGAGTGTATGGAATACTACCATTAATTATACTAAGTCAATACAATACAAAACATGAAACAATGAAAGGAAAAATAAAATAATCAAAATGTGCAACACTTACGAAAGAGCACAAGTTTGAGCATTTCAGCAACTATCATAGAGCACTTTTAAAAGACTGCACATGAGCAGTCTGTGAGTGTTGTATCTTATTTCTAGCCAAAAACCACAGTGTTGATTTGCTAATTCCAAAGGTGTGCTTACCTACATTTTTTTTTTAAGAAAAATGTTAATATTTTTATAACTTCTCCTAACGCAGGTGAAAATGGGTGCCTCTTGTCTTAATTTGGAAGTGTTGTGGACTTTATCAGAGACCATAAGGGAAGAAATGCAGTTTGAATTTTGGATATTCTGGTCCACCTGATGAAAAATGTCTAATTTGATCCAGTTATGCAGATGATATTAAAGCCCAGAGGTACACAAACAGAGAGACAAAAAGAAAGACAGAACAAGTTTCCATTTGTGGGAGACGACACCCACAGATATCTTTGGGAAGCGCAGTTTATTCCTCTCTCTTTTCTCTGTTCATCATAAGACAGGAGAGGAGAGAAAGGACATGAACAACGTGCACATTTTACACTGAAACTGTCATTGTTCTGCTCCTAATCTGGCCCACCATCTGAGAGGAGGGCTGCACTGAGAGCGGGGGGACGAGAGCCAACCCGGGCACAAGGAAGATGCGGGAGGGCAGGGCTGGTTTTTGGCTTTAAGCGCGGATCAGTTGGGAAGTGTAGAATGGATGTTTCTTTTTCTCTCTGGGGGGAACTTTGTATTTGACTGTTGTTTGTATCTGTCTTTCAGTGGGCTGATCCCCGTGGGCCCTGGTCGGAGAGATGCCTCGATACGTGTTTGTGAGGACCAGAGACTGTGTGTGCGTGTGTGAGACAGACTGATGGTGGGATCTACGCCTCTTCTTTCCTACAGCTGCAGCTCAGCGGATTAGTCGTCATCCACAAGGCAACATTACACAAGTCGCCTTTGAACAAAAGTCATGGATACTATTAATGATATGGTAATCCGTAATGGAGCTACCTCCCAGTAGCGATTATACTGACATGGGAAGAATGTCCAAGAGTCCTGGACACAACTACCCAAACAACACTGTGGCCATTGTTGGCTGGTCTGAGGCCTGCACCTACAGCCACGACGCACACATGCACACAGACTCGCCCCTGCTTCCTTCACACCCTTCCCTCCACCCTGATCACCCTATGAATAAAAATGAAAACCAAAAATGGGAAGAGAAAGAGTCAAAACAAAGTGTCTTGGCCTGGATCAGCCAGGGATTTCTCCTAACGTGGTTCCCACACACAGATTCAAACCGGATCCCTTGTCTGTCTCGCTGTCTCCCTATATGTGTGTGTGTGTATGTGTCTGTGTGTGTCTTCCTCAGCCAAGGAAGAAGACCACACAAATACACAAACACCAAATGATATCATGATTTATTCTGGGATGGTGGTGAGGATGTGGGTTGAGTTAGTGCTCGCCTTCATTGCTGGGATGGATGTCTGTGTGTGTGTGGGGGGGGATGTCAGTTAGGGAGGAGTCACTGTTTGCCTGGCTAAATGTTGTCTGCTGGACAGGCTGGATCACAGCAGGAGTGTTTAACCCTAAAATTTTACAATTTAGCCTTGGTTCTTTAACTCCACTAATCCACAGGGGTGGTTCTCCAGTTATTTTTCTGTTTCTTTAACTAGGTTATGTTGTGTGGGCCGCCAGAAGAGGAGGTACTGCTGGCCCACCACCAGAGGGCGCCCTGCCTGAAGTGCGGGCTTCAGGCACGAGAGGGCGCTGCCGCCATGGACACAGCCGGGGTTGACAGCTGTCACTCATCAACTCATGACAGCTGTCACCCATCTCCACTTCATCAATCCACTCCATAAAAGCCGGACGTCATCTCCACCTCACTGCCGAGATATCATCTACCTGTGAAGGTAATTTCTCTGCTGACTTAAACTTAAATAATAGTCTGAACTCTTTTGCAGCCGTTTTCCTGTGGTGTGCCTTATCAGCTGGATTGGTGTTTGGTGTGAACAGCGATGGCTATGCTTCACACCCAATCCAGATAAGTGGTTTAACAGGAGCTGCACGAGTGTGTGATTAGAGGTGGAGGTGACTTTCCACCTTCTGACTGTTTTGTTACTGGGTGTGCACACACCCACATCTCACTGTTTGTGCTCCTCACCAGCAGTACCAGATCTGACAGTCGGGGACGGTGATCACCTGGGAATTCAGGACTTGGCGGCTCCAGTATTCACCGGGTTCTGTGGCGGTGGAAATCGTGTGGTTCCGGCTCTTCTCAGGACAGACGTCTTCTATCCTCGAGCCTGCCCACACATCACCTTTGTGTATTGACTGCTATCAGATTCTGTGATTGTCTGTATAATCGTTGTGCACATTCACAACATTAAATTGTTACCTTTTGGCTCATCTATTGACCGTTCATTTGCGCCCCCTGTTGTGGGTCCGTGTCACTACACTTTCTCCAACAGGATATCTCGGCCAGCGTCATGGATCCCGAGGAGCGTCAACCATCTGTTGGACAGCCAATGGAAGAGCAGGGTGCACAGGCGTCGGCTGCAGGCGTGATTGGTGAGTTGCAGCACATCCTCACCGCCTTTACCGCTCGGATGGACCTGATGACCGAGCAACACATCATCCTTAATCGCAGGATGGAGGCTCTCACCGCGCAGGTGGAAGCGCGCGCTCAGGGCGCTGCTGCAGCTCCTCCTCCTGCCGACCCGGTGCCGAATATAGACATTCCACTGGTCATTCAACGAACCCCCCCACCATCCCCTGAAGCATACATAAGCCCCCCAGAGCCGTACGGAGGTTGTGTGGAGACGTGCGCGGACTTTCTTATGCAGTGTTCGCTCGTCTTTGCACAACGTCCCGTGATGTACGCGTCTGACGCCAGTAAGGTGGCTTACGTGATTAATTTGCTTCGAGGTGAGGCACGCGCTTTGGCTACAGCACTTTGGGAACAAAGTTCACGGCTCCTTGCCTCTTATACTGGGTTTGTGAGGGAGCTCAGAACTGTTTTTGATCACCCTAACAGAGGCGAAACCGCGTCTACTGTGCTGCTGTCAATGAGACAGGGACGCCGGAGCGCAGCCGAATATGCAGTCGACTTCCGCATCATGGCTGCGAGATCCGGCTGGAATATGACTGCGCTCCGCGCCGCCTTCATAAACGGACTGTCGTCGGTCCTGAAGGAGCACCTGGTGGCTAAGGAGGAACCGCGGGATTTGGCTGAGCTTATCGATTTGGTTATACGATTGGACAATCGGTTAGAAGAACGCCGACGAGAGCGAGGCGAAGGGCGTGGTCAGGCACAAGCCGTCCCTCTTCCTCCCGGGTCCGAAAGGGAGCCGGCTTCCCCACGCTCCACAGCCACAGTGCTCCGTGTGGCTACAGCTCCCCCTGCTGACGATGCTAGGAACACGAGCAGGGCCACATTCAGACAGAGGAGGCTGGTCCGTGGGGAGTGCTTTGTCTGCGGCTCGAGTGAGCATCAGCAGAGAGACTGCCTCAAACGGTCAAAACACAAACGCCCGCCCTTAGAGACTGGGCTGAGGGGGGGTCAGAACATTCACGTGGGTCATACACATTTTTCAACACGACTCCCAGTTACAATCCTGAGCGGGGATTTAACCCTTCAAGCCCCAGCACTGGTGGACACGGGGTCAGAAGGGAATCTGCTGGATAGCAGATGGGCAAGGGAGGTAGGGCTCCCTCTGGTGGCGCTTTCTTCGCCAGTGAAGGTGCGAGCACTAGATGGCACTCTTCTCCCTTTTATCACCCACAAGACACTACCTGTAACCCTGGTAGTGTCTGGGAATCACCGGGAGGAGATTGAGTTTTTTGTAACTCCTTCTACCTCCCGCGTGATTTTGGGCTTCCCATGGATGATTAAACACAATCCCCGGATTGATTGGCCGTCTGAGGTTGTGGCTCAGTGGAGCGAAACCTGCCACCGGAATTGTTTAGGATCCTCGGTTCCTCCCGGTATAAATGCTAATGAGGAGGTTAAAGTCCCTCCCAATCTGACGGCGGTGCCGGTTGAGTACCACGATCTTGCTGACGTCTTCAGCAAGGATCTGGCGCTCACCCTTCCCCCGCACCGTCCGTACGATTGTGCCATTGATTTGGTCCCGGGCGTTGAGTTCCCGTCCAGCAGGCTGTACAATCTCTCATGTCCTAAGCGCGAATCAATGGAGACCTACATCCGGGACTCATTAGTTGCCGGGCTGATCCGGAATTCCACCTCCCCGATGGGTGCAGGTTTCTTTTTTGTGGGCAAGAAAGATGGCGGACTCCGTCCATGCATTGATTACAGGGGGCTGAACGACATAACGGTTCGTAATCGATACCCTTTACCCCTGTTGGATTCAGTGCTCACGCCCCTGCATGGAGCCCAAATTTTCACCAAACTGGACCTTAGGAATGCGTACCACCTGGTTCGGATCCGGAAGGGAGACAAATGGAAGACGGCATTCAACACCCCATTAGGTCATTTTGAGTACCTGGTCATGCCGTTCGGCCTCACTAACGCCCCCGCGACGTTCCAAGCATTGGTAAACGACGTCTTGCGGGACTTCCTGCACCGATTCGTCTTCGTATATCTGGATGACATACTCATCTTTTCCCCAGACCCTGAGACTCATGTCCAGCATGTACGTCAGGTCCTGCAGTGGTTGTTGGAGAACCGGCTGTTTGTGAAGGGCGAGAAGTGTGAGTTTCACCGCACCTCTTTGTCCTTCCTGGGGTTCATCATCTCCTCCAACTCCGTCGCCCCTGATTCGGCCAAGGTTGCAGCGGTGAGAGATTGGCCCCAACCAACAAGCCGTAGGAAGCTGCAACAGTTCCTCGGCTTTGCAAATTTCTACAGGAGGTTCATTAAGGGCTACAGTCAGGTAGTTAGCCCCCTGACAGCCCTGACCTCTCCAAAAGTCCCCTTCACCTGGTCGGATCGGTGCGAAGCCGCGTTCAAGGAGTTGAAACGCTGGTTCTCGTCTGCGCCAGTTCTGGTGCAGCCCGACCCTAGCCGCCAGTTTGTGGTTGAAGTGGACGCCTCTGACTCAGGGATAGGAGCCGTGCTATCCCAGTGCGGAGAGACCAATAAGGTTCTTCACCCGTGTGCCTACTTTTCTCGCTGGTTGAGCCCAGCTGAACGGAACTATGACGTCGGCAATCGAGAACTCCTTGCGGTGAAAGAGGCTCTTGAGGAGTGGAGACACCTGTTGGAGGGAGCATCTGTGCCGTTCACGGTTTTCACTGACCATCGGAACCTGGAGTATATCAGGACCGCCAAGCAGCTGAACCCCAGGCAAGCCCGCTGGTCACTGTTCTTCGGGCGTTTTGACTTCCGGATCACCTATCGCCCCGGGACCAAGAACCAGAGATCGGATGCCTTGTCCCGGGTACACAAAGATGAAGTCAAGATGGAGCTGTCGGATCCACCGGAGTCCATCATTCCTGAGTCCACTATCGTGGCCACCCTCACCTGGGACGTGGAGAAGACCATCCAGGAGGCCCTGGCATGGAGCCCGGACCCAGGAATCGGTCTGAAGAACCGTTTATATGTCCCACCAGAGGCCAGAGCTGTGGTCTTGGACTTCTGTCACGGTTCCAAGCTCTCCTGTCATCCGGGGGTGCGAAGGACCGTGGCAGTTGTCTGGCAGCGCTTCTGGTGGGCGTCTATGGAGGCCGACGTCCGCTGCGTCACGTTCGCGCACCCGTCGGCCTGGAGTGACCATCTGGCCTGGATCGAGTACGCCCATAACAGCCAGGTGTCCTCTGCCACCGGCCTCTCCCCATTCGAAGTGTGTCTGGGGTATCAGCCCCCACTGTTCCCCGTGGTGGAGGAAGAGGTCGGTGTGCCCTCGGTCCAGGCCCACCTGCGAAGATGCCGACGGGTGTGGCGTACCGCCCGCTCTGGCTTGTTGAAGGCCCGGACGATGGCTAAGGCCCATGCAGACTGCCGGCGTTCCCCGGCCCCTGCTTACCAGCCCGGGCAGGAGGTATGGCTATCAACGAAGGACATCCCCTTACAAGTGGACTCCCCTAAGCTGAAGGAACGTTACATTAGACCATTCCAGATCCTCAAAGTCCTCAGTCTGGCCGCAGTGAAACTGAAGCTACCAGCTTCACTGTGGATCCACCCGGTCTTTCATGTCTCACGTGTCAAGCCATACCACACCTCCACCCTCTGCACTCCTGGACCGGCGCCGCCTCCTGCCCAGATCATCGACGGGGAGCCTGCGTGGACAGTGCGCAGGCTCCTGGACGTCCGTTGTAAGGGCCGGGGGTTTCAGTATTTGGTGGACTGGGAGGGGTATGGACCAGAAGAACGCTCCTGGGTGAAGAGGAGCTTCATCCTGGATCCGGCCCTCCTGGCCGATTTCTACCGTCGACACCCTGATAAACCTGGTCGGGCACCAGGAGGCGCCCGTTGGGGGGGGGGTCCTCACTACACTTTCCCTAACAGGTTAGTCCCACTGAGATCAAGATCTCTTTTACAATGGAGACCTGGACAGATTTTTTTTTTTTTTTTTAAGTTTCCAATTCATTTACCCTGCCAACCCGGTCTCATGGCAGGTCGTGATTCAGCAGCACGAAATATACATTAATCTATTGGTTCGTCATACTGTCACGAAAAGTGCAAAATGTTCGTCATGGGAGCACAAATTTATTCTAATTTATTCCATGACGGGTGCACTTAATTAAAAGTGGTGGTTAGGGTTAGGGTAAGGAGTAGGGTTAGGTTAAGGTTAGGGTTGGGGGTAGAAGTAGGGTTAGTAACACCCTGTCATGAAAATTTGAATCATTTCGTGACGGGAGGAGGACAAAAAAAAAAATGTGAGACTGGGCTGACCCTACATGTCTTTAGATGTGGGAGGAAGCCAGAGCACCCGGCGGTAACCTACGCAAACATGGGGAGAACATGCAAACTCCACACAAGAAGGCCACAGGTGGGAATCGATCCCATGACTTTCTTGCTGTGAGGCAACAGGGCTAACCACTAAGCCACTGTGCTGCCCAGTTAATAAAGCCAGATCCTTATCCACATTTGTGCATCTGGTAATGAATATGGCATAGACAAGAACAATTAGGTGATTTCCAGTTCAAGTCAATAGGTAGATATAGCCAATAGTCTAGATGTCACCATCTTGGCAGTGCCAAAATACAAAATTCCTGGCCAACCTATAAATGGGCAAAGAGGTGGAGCTTGAGCAAAACCCACGTGACATGGGTTCAATGAATGAAACCCGAACACACCCACATATTTCAAATTTACCAGTTTAACTCAAGATTACATGCTGGATTATCTGCATCTGGAAGGCTGATTAAAGCATATCTCTTCAGACTGATTAGTGGTTCTAATTACAGGTGTCTTGAGTCCAGGTATTAACAATGATGACTGGCATATTGCCTCTACAATTGTGGATAATATCAGTTATTGATGCCTACAAATCAGTGCTAAAGGTGCTAAGATACAAACTGAATAAAACAAAAATTTCACTCATTATAAATATTGGAGCACAGGCTACTGAGATAGTCCATTACACAATTAAATGGAATAATTGTAGAATAACCTGCCTGTTGGATTAGAAAGGCAACTTCCATTGACTCTTTCAAGGCCTGTCTTACAACCTATTTATTTTCGATTTCAACTATCTATCCATCCAATTTCTATACCTGCTTACTCCATTTAAGAGTCACAACGGGGTGTGGGATGCTGGAGCCTATCCTAGTAGTCATAGAGCGTGAGTGAGATACACGCTGGATAGGATGCCAGTCTGTCGCAGGGCCACATATAGACAGACAAACACAATCACACACCCCCACACAATAATGCTCAATTTAAAGTTTTCAGTTCACCCAACCGGCAAGTGCAGCCAGACGGAACAAATTCACAGAAAGGTCCAGGTGGGAAGCAATCCCATGAACGTCTTGCTGTGAGGCAACAGTGCTAACCACTATGCTACCACTATGATATATATATATACACACACACACACGAGGTCTGTTAGAAAAAAGCCACTGTGTTGAACACTCACAGGACATGCTGGACTTCCGAAAAATGATGCCCACCTCTTCCACCATTCGGAAGATTCAGACGGCTTTTGGTGGCTTTTCAGTCATGTGACTATCCGAGAAATTGTGGAAGAGCTGGGCATATCACAACATGTCCTGTGAGACTTCAACACGGTGGCGGTTTTGCTCTGCCATCAGCTTCGTGCCAAAGCCATCTGCATGAATTTTGCTGCAACTCATTTCATGGCCAAATCTTCTGTCACAGTGGAATGTGCCGAAAAAGTGCTGATGTCCACCTCTTCTGCAATTTCTCGGATAGTCACACGATGGTCCCACATCACCACAGCTTTCACTTTGGAAATGATGTGGTCATTTCAGCATGTTGATGGCCGACCGGAGCGCGGCTCACTCTCCACCGCTGTGCGGACATCTTTAAAGCGGTTGTACCGCTCCTTAATCTGTGTGATGCCCAGAGGATCGTCACCGAAAGCCGTCTGAATAATTCGAATGGTTTCCACCTGGCTGTCGCCCAGTTTCTGGCAAAATTTGATGTAGTCGCGCTGCCGTAGTCGTTCTGCCATTTTCCTCGCAAAGAAAAAACGACGAGAGACTCCACCCATCCTCACACAAAGGCTGCTTACCAGCAAATGACGCAATCGACAGGAGTGAAAAAACTCACGCATGCGCACGAAGGTTCAAGGTTAGCTCATGCAAGCACACGTGATTCAAATCCATCAGCTTTTTGAAAAAAATTTTAAAAGTCGGATACTTTTCTAACACACACACACACACACACACACACACACACAAACATATATATATATATTTAAACCTAATTTTAATTAATTTTTGCTTATTGTACATTTTAATTCTTTTGTGGTTTTATTTATTTATTTGTCTATTTATTTTTTTATTTTGTGATATGGGGATCTTTAGTTAATGTTGTACTGGAGCTATGCCCAGCACTTGGTTGATTTTTCTTCATTTAAAATGCTTTATAAACAAAACTATGAGTATTGCTGTTGTTGTTATTATAACTGCACAGTAAACCACTTTCAGGCATTTATAATGAAATGCTCACAAAGGACAAACATGGTTTAGTCCACAGTAGTGAGCAGCCTCTGCTAGCAGGACCGTGGAGCCAATACAGAAGCTGTCACTCATAGTGTCGCACACACATTCACTGTTTTTCATCATGTTTCTGTGCATGAATGTTACAGACACTTCATTCAACCACTTCTTGAAAGTACAGAGTATCACCTCTAGTTTCAATCCCTGTTCTAGGTGATCTTTGCCTCACAGTCAATCCTAGAGCCCCAAAATAAAGTTGTCATGAATGAGAAACCTTGCACCAGGCTGTACAGGTGTATATGGTTATTACTGTAGTAAAGTTGGAGATTTTAGCATGGGTTTCATTAGCGATTGATTCACCATTAGTTCTGGGATATCCACACTGACTTCATTTTTCAGCACCAAAAGTTGTGGTTCTGTATAAGCATCACATTCATGGTATGTAGGTGGAGGACAACTTACTTGTAAAGTTGGGCAACTTACTCCATGGTAAATTTTGTACAATAAAATGTACTCTGCTGGAACTTCACTTGGTCCCAGCTGAAAGAGACTTATATAAACTCAACGCTATCAGTGTTAAATCAAGTTGTTCATTTGTATCAATTCTCCCTACCACATATACAACCCCTGGCAAAAATTATGGAATCACTGGCCTCGGAGGATGTTCATTCAGTTGATTAATTTTGTAGAAAAAAAGCAGATCACAGACATGACACAAAACTAAAGTCATTTCAAATGGCAACTTTCTGGCTTTAAGAAATACTATAAGAAATCAAGAAAAAAAGATTATGGCAGTCAGTAACGGTTACCTTTTTTAGACCAAGCAGAGGAAAAAAATATGGAATCTGTTGGGAAAGTGTAGGTACACGGACCCACAACAGGGGGCGCAAATGAACGGACAATGGATGAGGTCAAATAACAACACTTTACTGTTGTGAATGGGCACAACAAATACAATCAGATTACAACAATAGACAAAAGCCAAATCACAAAAGGTGTCGTGTGGGCAGGCTCGAAGATAGGAGATGTCTGTCCAAAGCAGAACCGGAACCACACGATTTCCTCCGCCACCAGACCCCGGGAATACTGGAGCCGCCAAGTCCCGAACTCCCAGGTGGCCACTGCCTTCGCGTGTCGGACCTGGTACTGCTGGCGAGGAACAAAAGAACAATTAAATGTGGGTGCGTCTGCACCCAGGAATCCGCACGGCAGGAAAACTACCTCCACCACTCGTTGGAAAAGGAGTCAGCTAAACAACTCACAAAAGTCACAAAAGATCACTGTTAACCAGTCAGCTGAGCACGTTACCTTCCAGGTAGAACGATATCTCGGCAAAGAGGTGGAGGCGTCGTCCTGCTGATATTCCCCTGCTGATCAGATGATGGGTAACAGCTGTTGCAGGTGATGCGTGACAGCTGTCACCCTGGCTGCTCCTGTGAGGCGACTGCGCCCTCTCGTGCCTGAAGCCCGCACTTCAGGCAGGGCGCCCTCTGGTGGTGGGCCAGCAGTACCTCCTCTTCTGGCGGCCCACGCAACAGAATCACTCAATTCTGAGGAATAAATTATGGAATCACCCTGTAAATTTTCATCCCCAAAACTAACACCTGTATCAAATCACATCTGCTTGTTAGTCTGCATCTAAAAAGGAGTGATCACACCTTGGAGAGCTGTTGCACCAAGTGGACTGACATGAATCATGGCTCCAACACGAGAGATGTCAATTGAAACAAAGGAGAGGATTATCAAACTCTTAAAAGAGGGTAAATCATCATGCAATGTTGCAAAAGATGTTGGTTGTTCACAGTCAGCTGTGTCTAAACTCTGGACCAAATACAAACAACATGGGAAGGTTGTTAAAGGCAAACATACTGGTAGACCAAGGAAGACATCAAAGCGTCAAGACAGAAAACTTAAAGCAATATGTCTCAAAAATCAAAAATGCACAACAAAACAAATGAGGAACGAATGGGAGGAAACTGGAGTCAACGTCTGTGACAGAACTGTAAGAAACCGCCTAAAAGAAATGGGATTTACATACAGAAAAGCTAAACGAAAGCCATCATTAACACCTAAACAGAAAAAAACAAGGTTACAATGGGCTAAAGAAAAGCAATCGTGGATTGTGGATGACTGGATGAAAGTCATATTCAGTGATGAATCTCGAATCTGCATTGGGCAAGGTGATGATGCTGGAACTTTTGTTTGGTGCCGTTCCAATGAGATTTATAAAGATGACTGCCTGAAGAGAACATGTAAATTTCCACAGTCATTGATGATATGGGGCTGCATGTCAGGTAAAGGTACTGGGGAGATGGCTGTCATTACATCATCAATAAATGCACAAGTTTATGTTGATATTTTGGACACTTTTCTGATGTTTGAGGATGATGAAATCATTTGTCAAGAAGATAATGCATCTTGCCATAGAGCAAAAACTGTGAAAACATTCCTTGCAAAAAGATACATGGGGTCAATTTCATGACATAGGGTCAATGTCAACGAGCAGATGTGATTTGATGCAGGTGTTAGTTTTGGGGATGGAAATTTACAGGGTGATTCCATAATTTATTCCTCAGAATTGAGTGATTCCATATTTTTTTCCTCTGCTTGGTCTAAAAAAGTAACCGTTACTGACTGCCATAATCTTTTTTTCTTGATTTCTTATAGTGTTTCTTAAAGCCAGAAAGTTGCCATTTGAAATGACTTTAGTTTTGTGTCATGTCTGTGATCTGCTTTTTTTCTACAAAATTAAACAACAGAATGAACATCCTCCAAGGCCGGTGATTCCATAATTTTTGCCAGGAGTTGTAGGTACTTACTGTATGTACCGCTGTCAAAGGTGCACTATTGGGTTTTGCCTGAATCATCTAAGGTTTGTTGACCAACGTATTTCTGGCTATGGCTCCTTTGAAGGCAGCGGAGTATTCCAAGAAAACAAAACCAAACACCAAATACATCTAAAAAAGATTGGATGACCACAAACAAAGTAGTAATAAAAAGAAACCCTGAAACGCAACCACATCCCGCTGGTTTTACCCCTCCTGTGTTCACACACAGCACTCATGTAGAATATCATTCTGCTATCTGGCGCTGCTCTGGTCCAAATGACTTCATATGTAAACAAAGTCATTATCTCCTTTTAATACTTCCAAAGTCTAGGTGTTCCACATGATAGTCAGTAAACATCCAACAGCTTCATCACATTTGGTGTTGCTGATAATTCTTTCATTTGTTCGTCCACAGTCAATAAGCACACACATCACTAACACAAAAGGCTGGTAGCTGATTCAAGTCCCGTGTCCATGTCACAGCTCTCCCTTTGAGATCGTGGACACAGACATCCACAGTCATCACTGCTGTCGTTTTCTCCCCAACTCTTCCTCTTCACACTTTTCCAGAATTGGATAAACTTGCACACCTTTCTCCGCAAGACTCACCAGCTCCCGGCGTAGTTTTCCACTGCAGGTTAACACTCGAACAGTGAGGCATTTTTTCTAGCTGTGGGGCCGTCGTATTCCTGAAATTTCCGCACTCCTCCATGACAGCAGACAGACTTGGAGATAACTTATGTGAAAGTGACCGTAAACAATGCTAAAACACGGCAAAATAAAGCACAGCAGCAGAGGCACCATCCCTCAGAGAAAATCGTCACCATTAACCAGAACTGTACCGATCTACTAAAAAACAACAACAAAAATAATAATAATAAAACAGTTGTTGACAATGTAATGCATTCTGCGTTGCTTTTTTCAATATGCGATAGGGAGAATTTCTGTTGAGTTGATTTAATATACGGTGCGTCCGGAAAGTATTCACAGTGCTTCACATTTCCACATTTTTTTATGTTACAACCTTATTACAAAATGGAGTAAATTCATTTTTTCTGTCAAAATTCTACTCACAAAACCAGATAATGACAACATGAAAAAAGGATTTTGTTGATTTGTTTTAATTTTTGCAAATTTCTGGAAAAAAAATAAAATAATAAATAATAATAAAAAATAAAAACACTAACAAATAACTTGTACATAAGTATTCAGACCCTTTCACACTTTGTTAAGGCACCTTTGGCAACAATTACAGCCTAAAGTCTTTCTGAATATGATGCCACAAGCTTGGTGCACCTATCTTTGGGCATTTTTGCCCATTCCTCTTTGCAGCACCTCTCAAGCTCCATCAGGTTGGATGGGGAGCGTCGGTGTACAGCCATTTTCAGATCTCTCCAGAGATGTTCAATCAGATTCAGGTCTGGGCTCTGGCTGGGCCACTCAAGGACATTCACAGAGTTGTCCTGAAGACACTCCTTTGATATCTTGGCTGTGGGCTTAGGGTCATTGTCCTGCTTAAAGATGAACCGTTGCCCTAGTCTGAGGTCAAGAGCCCTCTGGAGTAGTTTTTCATCCAGGATGTCTCTGTACATTGATGCATTCATCTTTTCCTCAATCCTGACTAGTCTCCCAGTTCCTGCCACTGAAAAACATCCCCACAGCATGGTGCTGCCACCACCATGCTTCACTGTGGGGATGGTGCCTGGTTTCCTCCAAACATGTTGCCAGAGTTCACTCTTTGTCTCATCAGACCAGAGAATTTTGTTTCTCATGGTCTGAGAGTCCTTCAGGTGCCTTTTTGGCAAACTCCAGGTGGGCTGCCATGTGCCTTTTACTAAGAAGTGGCTTCTGTGTGGCCACTCTACTGTACAGGCCTGATTGGTGGATTGCTTCAGAGATGGTTGTCTTCTGGAAGGTTCTCCTCTCTTCATAGAGGAATGCTGGCACTCTGACAGAGTGACCATCGGGTTCTTGGTCACCTCCCTAACTAAGGCCCTTTTCCCCCGATTGCTCCAAGACAATCCTGTCTCTGAGGTCTGCAAACAATTCCTTTGACTGCATGTTTGGTTTGTGCTCTGATATGCACTGTCAACTGTGGGACCTTATATGTAGACAGGTGTGTGCCATTCCAGATCATGTCCACTCAACTGAATTTACCCCAGGTGGACTCCAATTAAGCTGTAGAAACATCTCAAAGATGATCAGTGGAAACAGGCTGCACTCCTACACCTTTGGTGGTGTGGGAGTCTTTATAATCAAGCGGTTGGATGAGGATGAGGAGGACCTGTTGCAGAAGACTGTGATACTTCAATTCTGAGAACTGTAGTGGATGACTGCTGCTACTGCTCGTGTGCTTTGATGCTTTACAGACAGAAAGCTTTCCTCACTGGAGTATGTCTCACTTCTGAGTTCTCTGTCTAAGTAGCATTGCAGCAGTTGTTGGTGCACCTGTCCCTTAAAGGGAGAGACAGGTGACTCTGGTTGTTTATTTATGGTATAAAATAACAGTTCCAAGATAGATTCAGTTTTCGTCACTACACCAAACGTTCAGTGGGTCACCAGTTTACACACAAGATGACGGCCTCTTTAACCAGCAGGAACAATTGCAGACAATTCCAAAAATTGTTTTTTGTTTTAAAGAATATTTAGCATAATTCAGTGTTAAATGAAAAACCTTTGGCTGTATTTTAGAGCCTATGAAGAACCAGATTTAGAGTAGAAGAAAAAAAATTAAGCCATGTTTTTTTTTTGGGGGGGGGGGGGGGGGGGGGTGTAATAAAATATTAGTAGTTGTCAAATGTAGTTTTTAATTAAGTCATTGAATAATGACTGACAAGTGAGGAATTCAGGGGGCAACACAGTGAAAAGGTCCCAGGTTCACTTCCAACTTTGTCGTTTGTGTGTGGAGCTTGCATGTTCTCCCTGGGTTCAATAAAGCCCCTCAATCAATCAATCAATCAATCAATCAATCAAACAATATTTACATTGTAATGGCATCTGCAGGAGGGCATGGGTGTATGTGCACATGAGCTTTTGACAAGAGCGGAAGTTAGCTTTGAGTTAGCTGAAGTTAGCATGCACGTTAACATCAGCAAAATGTCTTCTAAATCACTTCAGAGGTGTTATTAGTTTTCAGAAACAGTATTTTCAGTTTCAGAAGTGTTTATTTCTTGCTAGCTTTTACATAATATATGACAAAGGTATCGGCTGCTGTCTCACGAGAGAACCCGCTGCTAGACTGTCACGAGAGGCTCATGCGTCACCTTGACTCCACTCCATTTAGCCAAAAATGAAGTTAGCAGCTAGCGACACCAGGAAGTAACATCACCACGCTAACGTCCGCAAGATCATACCATAAAAATCGGAACAGAATGGGACTTTATAACCTTTTAAATTACGTTAAAATTAGCCATCTTTGAACTTGTCCGAGGTCTGTGCCTGTCCCTGTGAATTTTAAGACTGGATTCATACTGAGCACAGACAGACAGACAGATGGACGGACGGATGGACGAAAAGCCTTATTTGATGACCTTGGGTAAAAATGTAAAGCTCTGGTTTCAATTTCATCCCATAAACTGGTTCAAATCCCCGTTCTGCAACCTGTTAGTTTACAAACAACATTTAAAATGTCACTTTTTAACCATGAGCATGCCTGTGGATCAGTCGGCTTTGTGCCCGTCCTGATCTTGTTTGACTGATATGTCAAAGTTGAAGACACTGAGCAAAGAATAGAATGAAAATGCCACACAAGCGCTGACACTGGGATCAATCCGATTGGAATGATTTAGCATTTCTACATTTTGAATAAAAATGAGTGCGCTAGACGGTGGAGCAGTTTGATTAGTGAGATCCTTAAGTCCCCCGAAGCCTTCAAGACCTATTCTCTCTTCCTTCACTGCAAGAAGAAAAGTCTTCTTTCTCTCTTTTCACAAGTCCCTTGGTAGGCCAGCTTTTTCCTCACTGTTGGTATTACAAAATCCCCATTGAAAACAAGCCTTGTCACCTGTTAACAAAGCCAGGCTGGTTAGCTAGGTCTTTATCCTCAGCACATACACTCACGCCCAGCCCCCCGCTGCCATTTATGCACATAACGCAACATTCATACAGATACAACCGCAAATCCCAACCGCACACACATACGCACACCCACCCACTCACACATGTTCACACGCTAAAACCACATGTCTGAGAGCTGTTACAAAAGCAGTTTAAAATTCATTACCCTGTTCACAAACGTCCACACCGACGGGCCGCTTTCAGCCGTGTTTTTGCCAGCGGCAGTGAGGCAAACACAACACGGTCACCAACAAACAACTCTATATGGACGGGTGATCTGAACGTGAGAAGCAAAATTTACATATATTTGGGGTGTAGAAAAATCAGCAAATAATCTTCAAATTTCTTGATGTTCCAACAGCAGCTCAGGCCATTTGGATGGACGACCTCAACCACCTGAAAACCTCTGGAATTAATTTCTAAATAAGAACCTGCATTTTAAATTAATTACACAACAACAATGTATATAGCCTGTTCTGTCAGGGAGCGTATAAATGACTATAAATCAATAATTGGAATGATTTTTGGAAAATACATGTAACATAAATGACAATTTTCTTCACTGACAATATCTAATATCTAATAATATTAATACAGGCAGTGTGGTGGCCAAGCAGTTAGTGTTCTTGTTTCTAGACCAAACGATACCCAGTTGAAGGTCACCCCTCTCCATTCTCTGTGTACATATACACAACCTTTGCTCAATACGTTGTTGATGCACCTTTAGCAGCAATTACAGCCTCAGGTTTTGTCCATTCCTCTTTGCAGCACCTCTGAAGCTCCATCAGGTTGGATGGGGAACGTCGGTGCCAGAGATGTTCAATCAGATTCAGGTCTGGGCTCTGACTGGGCCAGTCAAGGACATTCACAGAGTTGTCATGAAGCAACTCCTTTGATATCTTGACTGTGTGCTTTGGGTCATTGTCCTGCTGAAAGATGAACCTTCGCCCCAGTCTGAGGTCAAGAGCGCTCTGGAGCAGGTTTTCATCCAGGATGTCTCTGTACATTGCTGCATTCATCTTTCCCTCAGTCCTGATTGTCTCCCAGTTCCTGCGGCTGAAAAACATCCCCACAGCATGATGCTGCCACCACCATGCTTCACTGTATGGATGGTGCCTGGTTTCCTCCAAATATGAGGTGACATTCACGCCACAGAGTTCAATCTTTGTCTCAACAGAACGGAGAATTTTGTTTCTCATGGTCTGAGAATCCTTCAGGTGCCTTTAGGCAAACTCCAGGTGGGCTGCCATGTGCCTTTTACTAAAGAGTGGCTTTGATCTGGCCACTCTACCATACAGGTCTGATTGGTGGATTTCTGCAGAGATGGTTGTGCTTCTGGAAGGTTCTCCCCTCTCCACAGAGGAGAGCTGGAGCTCTGACAGAGTGACCACCGGGTTCTTGGTCACCTCCCTGACTAAGACCCTTCTTCCCCAATCACTCAGTTTAGATGGGTGGCCAGCTCTATGAAGAGTCCTGCTGGATTCAAACTTGTTGTATTTACAGATGATGGAGGCCACTGTGCTCACTGGAATCTCCAAAGCTGCAGACCCTTCCCCAGATTTGTGCCTCACGACAATCCTGTCTTGGAGGTCTACAGAAAATTCCTTTAACTTCATGCTTGGTTTATGTTCTGATATGCACTGTCAGCTGTGGGACCTTATATGTAGACAGGTGTGTGCCTTTGCTAATCATGTCCAATCATCTGAATTTTACCCTGTTGGGCTCCGCATTCAATCAGTGAGTTTGTCAATTTTGTGGAACAAACAGGTGTGAATCAGGTGTCCCCTATTTAAGGATGAAGTCAGCACCTGTTGAACATGCTTTTCTCTTTGAAAGCCTGAGGAAAATGGGATGTTCAAGACATTGTTCAGAAGAACAGTGTAGTTTGATTAAAAAGTTGATTGGAGAGGGGAAATCTTATACGCAGGTGCAAAAAAATATAGGCTGTTCATCTACAATGATCTCCAATGCTTTAAAATGGACAAAAAAAACCACAAACGTGTGGAAGAAAACAGAAAACAACCATCAAAATGGATAGAAGAATAACCAGAATGGCAAAGGCTCACCCATTGATCAGCTCCAGGATGATCAAAGACAGTCTGGAGTTACCTGTAAGTGCTGTGACAGTTAGAAGATGCCTGTGTGAAGCTAATTTATTTGCAAGAATCCCCCGCAAAGTCCCTCTGTTAAATAAAAGACATGTGCAGAAGAGGTTACAATTTGCCAAAGAACACATCAACTGGCCTAAAGAGAAATGGAGGAATATTTTGTGGACTGATGAGAGTAAAATTATTCTTTTTGGGTCCAAGGGCTGCAGACACTTTGTGAGACGACCCCCAAACTCTGAATTCAAGCCACAGTTCACAGTGAAGACAGTGAAGCATGGTGGTGCAAGCATCATGATATGGGCATGTTTCTCCTACTATGGTGTTGGGCCTATATATCGCATACCAGGTATCATGGATCAGTTTGGATATGTCAAAATACTTGAAGAGGTCATATTGCCTTATGCTGAACAGGACATGCCCTTGAAATGGGTGTTTCAACAAGACAATAACCCAAAGCACACTAGTAAATGAGCAAAATCCTGGTTCCAAAACAACAAAATTAATGCCTCACAGATGTGAAGAAATCATGAAAAACTGTGGTTATACAACTAAATACTAGTTTAGTGATTCACAGGATTGCTAAAAAAGCAGTTTGAACATAATAGTTTTGAGTTTGTAGCGTCAACAGCAGATGCTACTATTATTGTGAACACCCCCTTTTCTACTTTTTTTTTTACTAATAGCCCAATTTCATAGCCTTAAGAGTGTGCATATCATGAATGCTTGGTCTTGTTGGATTTGTGAGAATCTAATGAATCTACTGCCACCTTGTTTCCCATGTAACAATAAGAAATATACTCAAAACCTGGATTAATCTTTTTAGTCACATAGCACTAATATTATTCTGAACACTACTGTACATGTGATTTCTTACGTTTTAAAATTTTAATAAATTTGCAAAAATCTCAAAAAACGTTTTTCACAATGTCATTATGGGGTATTGTGTCTAGAAATCTGAGGAAGAAAATGCATTTCATCCATTTTGGAATAAGGCTGTATTAACACTATTGCTGCCCAGAGTAAGTGTGCATGTAAAACTACCAACCCAAATGGTCAAACTTCACCTTGATGTTGTTGTTTCAGTGAAGAATTTAAGAGTTTATAGGTGTTTGTCAGTACATGTGGTTTAGTGAATGTTTGACTTGAGATGCTGTGCAGAAGCAGCTGTTTAAAACTGATCTTAAGCAAGAGTCACGGGTTCATATTTGCAGGAGGAAGAGAGAGTCAGTGATATTGTGTTTCGCTGATGTCTGTAGAGGGTCAGAGCAGAAGGTGATCATCTGGCTCTGTCACTTAGCTGAGGCCAGTCATGGCCTGAGCAGCCGTCACTCATTCATCCACTGACAGGAGCTCCGGACAGCGAGCAGCATCATCCCACACGGAGAGGTCAAAGGTCACTCATCCCTCTCTCTGGCCATCGAGTCAACATGGCTGTACAAACAGGGGCTTACACTAAATGCAAAGCGTGTGAGATGCATTAACGCACAACAACACGGACCCACAAACCTGCTGACGCACAACACAACAGTACAAATTGAGTCATCAAAGGAATTAAAGGTTTTCCACTAAAAGACAAAGACTTTTCAGGTGTAACAATTATCTTAAAATATCTACCAACAAACACACTATAAAAACATTAGAATAGAATGGAATAGAAATGCATATTTTAAAAATTTACTGCACCTGAAGGTGTAGTAAAATATGTAACAATCAAAGTAACATGTTAAATTTTGCTTGAATAAACCACTGATTCCCAGACATTTTAGGCCAAGAACCTCTGTGTACATCCTGACTTGTGTTATCTGTTTCAATAGAACCCCTTTAATGGAGCCAGAAGCACAGACCATTTATAAATGATATTGATATTTATACATGGTTATGTATTGCAGGCTAGAAGTGAAAGTGTAGCAGAATATAATGTAATATAAAGTAATCACATATGCACATGTCCATCAGCACAGGTACTAATGTCTCACATACCAAAAATCATTAACACCATCTAAACAAAAGCAAGATCTAATTACACGTATTCTGCTTTGCAATGAAAATGACTGTTTTCTCTCTCTCTCTCTTCCTATCTCTATCCATTACCACTCCCCCTTCTGACTGACCGTGTGTCTCCAGGTCATCCTGATTGGTCACGGGGATTTCTCAGGCTCCTGTCTACCTTGGCAGCTTTGTCGTGACTCCTGCTTTGACGGCGGGTAAGAATAATCGACTGCATGATACTTTTGACTTGTACTGTCTCCATTCAGCTTCTTTAAAGTTAAGCAAAGCAGGACAGCAGTCAGAATCTACAAAAGATAAGATGGAAAATAAATAATCCTCTTCTCGCTGAGACTCTGCAGTACGCATCTTAGCATGTTGGATTTAAGGCCAGAGGATCTCTGCATTGTGACATTAAACAGGAGACTCCTGGGATTGGGCTTTATTGAGGAATAAATAACTGTCTCTGTTCCACTACATCATAAAGCTGTAGAACTGGTGATGCAACATAGCCACAGAAGCCTATAACTCAATCCAAACTTTTGTCAGAGATGCAAGGACACCCTCGATGACCCTTGACCCTTCCCTCTCTTTTTCCCAGGACACCAAGATGCCTGACATGGTGATGTTAACTGTACATCCAAAACCACGGAGGCCAATGCAGGACCACCACAGGATCCAACAGAGGGACACAACATAGGACCTGGTAGGCCAAGACCAAAGCAGAGCACCAGGGGCACAAAGCCCCAGACAGGATATGATGCTTGAATCAAGTGGTATGAGATTTGAAACTTGCCAAGGGATGTTTGAGGCATGCATGGTGACAAAAGCTACTCAGCAGGGTCTTGACTGTTTATTCATTTGAGAAGTTACATTTTTGTGAAAGTAATGGCCAAAAATCAACTTACAGTTGTGTCCCTGCCCTTATGGGCATTTAACTTGTTGTTAAACCCTCTGAAAAAAAGCTAACAGTTTACAGTACAAGTACATCTTGGATGCCTCACTATTGTGTTGGCATACAGAGGCAAAATTACAACCAGAAATAGTAAAAATTTGAGCCAAAATAAAAAATGCAAATTAATAAAAAAAACCTACAATGATTCTTACATTTAACTTTGACTTCTAATTCATTGCAGATATTTCATGTTTTATGTGGTCAACTTAATTTCATTTGTTAATACATGCCCGTATATAGAGGGGGTTCAGGGGGTTCAACCGACCCCCCCCCCCCCAAGAATTCTGCACATTTTTTTCTGCTGATTTTTTTCTGATCTGGATATCAACGTTATGTATTTTCTTTTCATTGATAATAAGCAACAAGCACTAACTGTTACACAGCTATTATCACACACCCTCAATTTCAGTTTCCTTTGCCAGAGTAATCCCTTAAGCGATGAAAGGGGAAACTGCTAGATAAACTTTTCCCATGGGGGTTAAGAATTTTTGCTCTCTGGTCCCTATCCTCCTCTGATATCAAACAGATTAGTAGGCTTGTAAATACCCATGTAGACACACAATTACACTTGTCTGGTTTGTAAAAACATGTTTGTATGTATAAGCTGAGAAATAAAGGGAGCTTCTCCTTCCTGTTCCAAATACTGTAAAGGTGCAAATATTCGCGTGGTATTTATTATGCGAATTTCGCGAGTTAAACAAGGTCGCCAAATTAAATACCGCAATTTTAATACATAACGTACATAAACGTACATATTCATAATGTAAACGCAAATATTAATACCGCTAAATACGAGGTCTGTTAGAAAACTATCCGACCTTTTTATTTTTTGCAAAAACTATATGGATTTGAATCATGTGCGCTTGCATCAGCCAAGCTTGAACCATCGTGCGCATGCGTGAGTTTTTTCACGCCTGTCGGTTGCGTCATTTGCAACTGACAGGCAGGTATAAAGTTTGCATTAATGTTATCTTGGTTCTTCCTGGGTGGTTGTTATGGCAACTGATCCAATCCCAAGCAAGGACTATTTGTATATAAAAATGTATTTCCTGAAATGATACATTTTGGGTTTCAAATTAAATTTATGTATCTTTTTACCCCTCAAAATCCTCAAAAAGCTTCTGCTTCGGGGGGCTTCACCCCGCTGAGCCCCCCACGAGGGCGTTGCCCCTTGACCCCACCGGAAGCCCTGCGGCCCACTGGACCCCCAACTCAAGGATTTGAACCCCCCCCCCCCCCCCCCCCCCCTTTCACATTCCTACACTCAACAAAAATATAAATGCAACACTTTTGGTATTGCTCCCATTTTGTATGAGATGAACTCAAAGATCTAAAACTTTTTCCAGTCGAAATCTGTGATAGTGAGCACTTCTCCTTTGCTGAGATAATCCATCCCATCTCACAGGTGTGCCATATCAAGATGCTGATTAGACACCATGATTAGTGCACAGGTGTGCCTTAGACTGTCCACAATAAAAGGCCACTCTGAAAGGTGCAGTTTTGTTTTATTGGGGGGGATACCAGTCAGTATCTGGTGTGACCACCATGTGCCTCATGCAGTGCAACACATCTCCTTCGCATAGAGTTGATCAGGTTGTCAGTTGTGGCCTGTGGAATGTTGGTCCACTCCTCTTCAATGGCTGTGCGAAGTTGCTGGATATTGGCAGGAACTGATACACGCTGTCATATACGCCGGTCCAGAGCATCCGAAACATGCTCAATGGGTGACATGTCCGGTGAGTATGCCGGCCATGCAAGAACTGGGACATTTTCAGCTTCCAAGAATTGTGTACAGATCCTTGCAACATGGGGCCGTGCATTATCCTGCTGCAACATGAGGTGATGTTCTTGGATGTGGCACAACAATGGGCCTCAGGATCTCATCACGGTATCTCTGTGCATTCAAAATGCCATCAATAAAATGCACCTGTGTTCTTCGTCCATAACAGACACCTGCCCATACCATAACCCCACCGCCACCATGGGCCACTCGATCCACAACATTGACATCAGAAAATCGCTCACCCACACGACGCCACACACGCTGTCTGCCATCTGCCCTGGACAGTGTGAACCGGGATTCATCCGTGAAGAGAACACCTCTCCAACGTGCCAAACACCAGCGAATGTGAGCATTTGCCCACTCAAGTCGGTTACGACGACAAACTGGAGTCAGGTCGAGACCCCGATGAGGACGACGAGCATGCAGATGAGCTTCCCTGAGATGGTTTCTGACAGTTTGTGCAGAAATTCTTTGGTTATGCAAACCGATTGTTTCAGCAGCTGTCCGAATGGCTGGTCTCAGACGATCTTGGAGGTGAACATGCTGGATGTGGAGGTCCTGGGCTGATGTGGTTACACGTGGTCTGCGGTTGTGAGGCTGGTTGGATGTACTGCCAAATTCTCTGAAACACCTTTGGAGACGGCTTATGGTAGAGAAATGAACATTCAATACACGAGCAACAGCTCTGGTTGACATTCCTGCTGTCAGCATGCCAATTGCACGCTCCCTCAAATCTTGTGACATCTGTGGCATTGTGCTGTGTGATAAAACTGCACCTTTCAGAGTGGCCTTTTATTGTGGACAGTCTAAGGCACACCTGTGCACTAATCATGGTGTCTAATCAGCATCTTGATATGGCACACCTGTGAGGTGGGATGGATTATCTCAGCAAAGGAGAAGTGCTCACTATCACAGATTTCGACTGGTTTGTGAACAATATTTGAGGGAAATGGTGATATTGTGTATGTGGAAAAAGTTTTAGATCTTTGAGTTCATCTCATACAAAATGGGAGCAAAACCAAAAGTGTTGCGTTTATATTTTTGTCGAGTGTATATACAGCCCTGTAATATACACATATTCCTGCATTTAAGGCCTGCAGCACATTCCCAAAAAGTTGGGACAGAGGCAATTTAGGCTAGTATGAAGTAAACAAAAAGAAGAACAACAAAAAAAAATTATATAATGCTGTTATTTCAAACAGGTGATTGCAATCATGACTTGGTACAAAAGCAGGATTCATGAAAGGCCATGTCTTTCAGGAGCAGAGGTTCCTCAATTCTTTGAGGAATTTATTGAACTGTTTTAAAACAGTGTTCCTCAAAGACAAATGGGAAGGTATTTGCATATTACACCATCTACAGTGCACAGTATCACCAAACGATGCAAGGAATCTGAAAGAGTAAAGTGAGTAAAGAGTAAGTGTTTTACTCTAAGCTGACCACTGTGATCTCTGATCCCTCGGATTGGATTGCAAGAGTCCTCATTCATCAATAGCTGATATAACCACATAAGCAAGGGATTACATTGGGAAACTTTTGTGAAGCACTAAAATACAGAATTACATTTACAAATGCCACTTAAAACTTTTCTGTGCAAGAAAGAAGACTTTTGCTAAGCTTTTCCAGAAGCATCATTGACTTCTCTGGGCTCTGAGGGACCTACACTGGACCATCAAACAGTGTGCTGTCGTCAGATGACTTTTTTGGAAGAAATGGACATCATGTGATCCAGACCAAAGACAAAATGGACAATCTAGACTATTACCAGCATCAATTCCAAAAGTCAGGGTCCGTCATGGTATGGGGCCATGTTAGCGCCCTTAGTGAATGTAATTCACACATCTGTGATGGCAGCATTAATGGAGAAAAGTACAATGAGATTTTGGAGTAACATATGCTGCCTTTGGACATCCATGCATTTTTTGACAAGACTACATTCTGCACACATTACAAACGCAGAGAATTTTGAAATAAAAAATGCTACAACAGTGACAGTGTAGCATACTTTAAGAAATGATTGCAGGAAGAATGGGACAAAACAACTTCTGAAACACTTCTTTTTGTTGTGTGTTGGGGGGTGTGGCTGGATATTTTGGTGTTCTTTTCTTTTCTTTGCTCTCCAGGTGGCATGAGAACTGATTTGTCTGTGGAGAAGGTGCTGGCTGAAGAATCCTTCACCCTCATCAACATCATGTGCAGCACCTGTGAATGGTGCTCACATGCAACCTTAAAGACTTTCAGCTGAAGCAGATAATTGGATGGCGTTCTGCATTTAAGTCATGTGTGATTCAAGCAGAACTGCCGGGAACTCGACCTTGCGATGTTCGTTTGTGAGACGCTGAGGACAGCGCCTGGGGTTGACACATCGAGCCCGTGAAGCAAGGAAGGGTGAGGGGCACACATCAGAGGTGATTAAGTGTTTGACTAATTGTTAATAGTAACTTGGTATTTTGTTATGCAGTATACTTGAATTGTGATGAGAATTGTGCAGCTTTCTTCTCACTGCTGTGGCGTGCGGACAAGTGATCCTCCACCTGTTGTGAGAAGCTGCTCATTTGCATAAAGCTTAAAATACAGACCTGAATGTGTTGCTGATAGTGTGTGTCTTTTGAAGGATATTAGTTGTAACTGCTGACTTACCTCACCTCTTTTTTGCTTCGCAGAGAGTCGGTTTGTCGTGTCCACCTGGGGGGTGTTTGGCGGTGGTAGTGGGTCCAGGAGCGCCAGGCTTCGATCCTTTTGGGCATTGGAGAGCGTGCCAGTCTTCACTCCACCAGAAGGACGCTATTTTGGGTTTTTTACACTTTGTTGTGCACCAGCGGGTGAAATAAATACATTGTTTTTTGGAACTGCTTTCTGGTTATTTTTAGCGCTGGGTTCCGTCTGACGCAGGTCCGCTCCTCAACCCGCGTCGACACATAACACTTTTTAGGTGTTGTGAGAAAGAATGGCAACATTCCAGAGTGGTAAATTCTTTAGCGTGCCAACCTTTTTTTGTAATGTGCTGCAGATATCTGAAATGTGGGAATGGATGCATATTAAAAAATAACGCAATGCTAAAATACCCTCGGCCGTATGAGCATTGTCTTCTTGAAAATTTGCAGCTGTTTAATTAATTATTAAGAGCTATTGTCTGACATACAATTTGTACATGTTCAGTAAAGCCCCTCAATCAATCAATCAATCAATCAATCAATCAATCAATCAATCATAAACAATATTTACATTTTAATGGCATCTGCAGGAGGGCATGCATGTATGTGTACATGAGCTTTTGACAAGAGCAGAAGTTACCTTTGAGTTAGGGGAAGTTAGCGCTGATGGCCACAAAATGTCTTGTAAATGTCTTGTGTTATTAGGTTTCAAAAACAACATTTTCAGTTTTAGAGGTGTTTATTTGTCACTAGTCTTTACATAATATATGAGAAAGGTGTTATATTTAGCCAACATCAAAGCGAAGTTAGCAACTAGTGACCAGGAAGAGATCATACCATAAAAACAGGAACAAAATGTGACTTCTTAACCTCTAAAATAGGTCAAGGTTTGCCATTTCTTAACGTGTCCAAGGTCTGTATCCCAAGAATGTACCCTGTGAATTTAAAGACTCTTGCAGTAATAGGACTGGACTTATGCTGAGCACAGTTGGATGGATGGACGGACGGACGGATGGACAGATGGAAGCAAAGCCTTCACAGTACCCAGTGGCCATATTTGATGGTCTTGGGTAAAACTGAAATTAAGCATTAGGAGTCTTCAATTGATCCAAAAATGCTGCTGCCACACTTTTGACAGGAATCAGAATGTTTGACCACATTACACCCATTTTGGTATCTCTTCACTGGCTTCCTGTCCTTGTGAGATCAGATTTTAAGGTTCTGCTACTAATCCATAAACTTGTTCACGGACTAGCAGCACCCTACTTAGCTGACCTAATTAAACCCTACGTACCAGCCCAGACTCTGCGTTCTCAGGGTGCAGGACTACTTTGTGTCCCTAGGGTGAATAAAAAGTCTGAGGGTCACAGAGCTTTCTCTTATTGTGCACCTGCTTTGTGGAATGATCTCCCTGCATCAATAAAATAGAATCCGTGGAGACTTTCAAATCCAGACTTAAGACGCACTTATTTTCCCTTTCGTATGGCTAGCATACTAGCATAGTATGTTACTATGCTTTTTACTCTTTTAACCCTGTAACGCCTATTGTCGCATATATGCTACAATATTTGACTCAAATATGCAACATACCAAATTGACCAGTATGCCTGTTGTCGCATATTTGCAACATACCAGTATTATTATTATAACAATATAACATAAATTATTACCAAAATTACTATTTATTTTTTGTGCAAAAGTGAAATTAATAATCTCAACATTATTTACCATCTACTTAAAGGCAAAAACACACACAAAACATTTTTTTTTTATATACAGCTATATAAATTCAGGCGTTAAATTCAATTTATTAGTAAACAGAGCGGCCACAGCCTCAACTTTAAAGTCTGGATGTTTTAGTGAAGCTTAGGGCTAGTGGCCACCTGGCCGGCGATCACCGTAGTATTTCTTCTGTTTTTCTTGTTGCTTAATGCTGACAAATTATACTGTATTTGTTGTCTTTCTGATGCCTGACTGTTTTTTCTCTGTGTTTGAGGTGCAGCTCCATCCAGAGATGGGAGTGGATGTCTTCTTCTGCAACTTTTCCATCCTGTGCACCGGCATGGACTGCTAAAATTTCCTGTGTATTCGTTTTGTCAATTGTGTCAGTACCATGGCCCAAGCAGAGGGTCACCCCTTTTGAGTCTGGTCTGTTTGAGGTTTCTTCCTCAAATCATCAGAGGGAGTTTTTTTCTTACCACTGTCTCCTGTGTGCTTGCTCTAGGGGTTGGTAAGGTTAGACCTTACTTGTGTGAAGCGCCTTGAGGAAGCTTTGTTGTGATTTGGTGCTATATAAATGAAATAAATTAATTAAGTTGATGGCAGAAATTGTGAAATTTTCTGGGATCAGCCTCTCTACAATGAAGAGGAAAAGCATATGTAAGAATCATTGGTTTTTCTTTGTTTCATGACCATCCCACCCTTGTCTGATTTGGGGATGTACAAAAATGGTGTCACTGTCCAAATAGTTATTTTGGTATTTTTCACTTTGATGAGAGCACCTTGCAGATTAAGTGTTGCCTGGGAGTTCAAAATGAAAAGCAAAGCTCAGACGCCCTGTCAGTAACCAGAGCTCCAAGCTGTTGAGTTCTGACCCTCATAATGCCCGTTTTAATCCCGCCTGACATACGTCATCTCTATTATTTTAGAAGTTCATTGAACTTCAGAAGGACGGTGGGGGATCGGACGCTCAACTGATTCTTGCAACATGCAACGGTTGGTTCTCCATAGATAAAATCAGCAACTGTATGAGTGTGTGTGTTGGGGGGGTCGAACTGTCTGACACCTGCAGCTCTTCATACTAAAAATGCTAATCCAACCCCCCACCCCCACACAATGAGATCCAATGCAACAATTTAGATAAATCTTGTGATTAAACACTGAGCTACGGCGTTGTGAAAGAAATGAGACACAAAGTGATCGTCATCTTCAACATCATCAGCAGCAGCGCAATGATTCGTTCAAAGCAAGTTTAAGTTTGATGACCAAACTCGGGTAGGCCGTAGTGTCTATTTTTATGTTAGTTTTGCAAGTAAAAAGCAGGTGCAAACCCTGACTGAAGTCACCAACATTCTGAATCTACCTCTGAGGCCACAGATCCACTGAGCCTGACCTCTGACCTCTGCAGTTGGGGTGTCCGGCAACAGTTTCCCCGTGGGGAAACGTGTTGTGTTATTGGTATTGTTACATGTGGAGTTGAAGAAGCACCTGTTAAGCACCTGTTTTATGGGACATGTCGTGATCTGGGGTGCAATGGTTGAAGATAAATCAGCTCCCTCGTGCCACCTAGTGACACGTAGAAGGAAGGGGACAATTTTAAAAACAATACATTTCATGTGCAATTCTAAGCAAAGGACCACGATTCAGCAAAATGTAGCAAGGACGTTCACATTTTTAGCCACAGACCTTTCAAATCTTCTCTGTTACTTGTCATCATAACATCATAGCATCACATTCAAGATTATACAAGACAAGTTCAAATTAATCAATCAATCAATTTTATTTATATAGCGCCAAATCACAACAAACAGTTGCCCCAAGGCGCTTTATATTGTAAGGCAAGGCCATACAATAATTACGTAAAAACCCCAACGGTCAAAACGACCCCCTGTGAGCAAGCACTTGGCGACAGTGGGAAGGAAAAACTCCCTTTTAACAGGAAGAAACCTCCAGCAGAACCAGGCTCAGGGAGGGGCAGTCTTCTGCTGGGACTGGTTGGGGCTGAGGGAGAGAACCAGGAAAAAGACATGCTGTGGAGGGGAGCAGAGATCAATCACTAATGATTAAATGCAGAGTGGTGCATACAGAGCAAAAAGAGAAATAAACGCTCAGTGCATCATGGGAACCCCCCAGCAGTCTAAGTCTATAGCAGCATAACTAAGGGATGGTTCAACGTCACCTGATCCAGCCCTAACTGTAAGCTTTAGCAAAAAGGAAAGTTTTAAGCCTAATCTTAAAAGTAGAGAGGGTGTCTGTCTCCCTGATCTGAATTGGGAGCTGGTTCCACAGGAGAGGAGCCTGAAAGCTGAAGGCTCTGCCTCCCATTCTACTCTTACAAACCCTAGGAACTACAAGTAAGCCTGCAGTCTGAGAGCGAAGCGCTCTATTGGGGTGATATGGTACTATGAGGTCCCTAAGATAAGATGGGACCTGATTATTCAAAACCTTATAAGTAAGAAGAAAAAATTTAAAATAAAAGCAGTCCTACATATTTGTTTAATATGCGCATTGAATGACATATCCTGATCAAAAATGACTCCAAGATTTCTCACAGTATTACTAGAGGTCAGGGTAATGCCATCCAGAGTAAGGATCTGGTTAGACACCATGTTTCTAAGATTTGTGGGGCCAAGTACAATAACTTCAGTTTTATCTGAGTTTAAAAGCAGGAAATTAGAGGTCATCCATGTCTTTATGTCTGTAAGACAATCCTGCAGTTTAGCTAATTGGTGTGTGTCCTCTGGCTTCATGGATAGATAAAGCTGGGTATCATCTGCGTAACAATGAAAATTTAAGCAATGCCATCTAATAATACTGCCTAAGGGAAGCATGTATAAAGTGAATAAAATTGGTCCTAGCACAGAACCTTGTGGAACTCCATAATTAACCTTAGTCTGTGAAGAAGATTCCCCATTTACATGAACAAATTGTAATCTATTAGATAAATATGATTCAAACCACCACAGCGCAGTGCCTTTAATACCTATGGCATGCTCTAATCTCTGTAATAAAATTTTATGGTCAACAGTATCAAAAGCAGCACTGAGGTCTACCAGAACAAGCACAGAGATGAGTCCACTGTCTGAGGCCATAATAAGATCATTTGTAACCTTTACTAATGCTGTTTCTGTACTATGATGAATTCTAAAACCTGACTGAAACTCTTCAAATAGACCATTCCTCTGCAGATGATCAGTTAGCTGTTTTACAACTACCCTTTCAAGAATTTTTGATAGAAAAGGAAGGTTGGAGATTGGCCTATAATTAGCTAAGATAGCTGGGTCAAGTGATGGCTTTTTAAGTAATGGTTTAATTACTGCCACCTTAAAAGCCTGTGGTACATAGCCAACTAATAAAGATAGATTGATCATATTTAAGATCGAAGCATTAAATAATGGTAGGGCTTCCTTGAGCAGCCTGGTAGGAATGGGGTCTAATAGACATGTTGATGGTTTGGAGGAAGTAACTAATGAAAATAACTCAGACAGAACAATCGGAGAGAAAGAGTCTAACCAAATACCGGCATCACTGAAAGCAGCCAAAGATAACGATACGTCTTTGGGATGGTTATGAGTAATTTTTTCTCTAATAGTTAAAATTTTATTAGCAAAGAAAGTCATGAAGTCATTACTAGTTAAAGTTAAAGGAATACTCGGCTCAATAGAGCTCTGACTCTTTGTCAGCCTGGCTACAGTGCTGAAAAGAAACCTGGGGTTGTTCTTATTTTCTTCAATTAGTGATGAGTAGTAAGATGTCCTAGCTTTACGGAGGGCTTTTTTATAGAGCAACAGACTCTTTTTCCAGGCTAAGTGAAGATCTTCTAAATTAGTGAGACGCCATTTCCTCTCCAACTTACGGGTTATCTGCTTTAAGCTGCGAGTTTGTGAGTTATACCACAGAGTCAGGCACTTCTGATTTAAAGCTCTCTTTTTCAGAGGAGCTACAGCATCCAAAGTTGTCTTCAATGAGGATGTAAAACTATTGACGAGATACTCTATCTCACTTACAGACTTTAGGTAGCTACTCTGTACTGTGTTGGTATATGGCATTAGAGAACATAAAGAAGGAATCATATCCTTAAACCTAGTTACAGCGCTTTCTGAAAGACTTCTAGTGTAATGAAACTTATTCCCCACTGCTGGGTAGTCCATCAGAGTAAATGTAAATGTTATTAAGAAATGATCAGACAGAAGGGAGTTTTCAGGGAATACTGTTAAGTCTTCAATTTCCATACCATAAGTCAGAACAAGATCTAAGATATGATTAAAGTGGTGGGTGGACTCATTTACATTTTGAGCAAAGCCAATTGAGTCTAATAATAGATTAAATGCAGTGTTGAGGCTGTCATTCTCAGCATCTGTGTGGATGTTAAAATCGCCCACTATAATTATCTTATCTGAGCTAAGCACTAAGTCAGACAAAAGGTCTGAAAATTCACAGAGAAACTCACAGTAACGACCAGGTGGACAATAGATAACAACAAATAAAACTGTTTTTTGGGACTTCCAATTTGGATGTCCCGGCCCGTGCTACGAGCATTCTGACAGTTACTGTGACTCGGGGGTGTTGACTCATTTAAACTAACATATTCATCCTGCTGTAACCAGATTTCTGTAAGGCAGAATAAATCAATATGTTGATCAATTATTATATCATTTACTAACAGGGACTTAGAAGAGAGAAACCTAATGTTTAATAGACCACATTTAACTGTTTTAGTCTGTGGTGCAGTTGAAGGTGCTATATTATTTTTTCTTTTAAATTTTTTATGCTTAAATAGATTTTTGCTGGTTATTGGTAGTCTGGGAGCAGGCACCATCTCTACGGGGATGGGGTAATGAGGGGATGGCAGGGGGAGAGAAGCTGCAGAGAGGTGTGTAAGACTACAACTCTGCTTCCTGGTCCCAACCCTGGATAATCACGGTTTGGAGGATTTAAGAAAATTGGCCAGATTTCTAGAAATGAGAGCTGCTCCATCCAAAGTGGGATGGATGCCGTCTCTCCTAACAAGACCAGGTTTTCCCCAGAAGCTTTGCCAATTATCTATGAAGCTCACCTCATTTTTTGGACACCACTCAGACAGCCAGCAATTCAAGGAGAACATGCGGCTAAACATGTCACTCCCGGTCCGATTGGGGAGGGGCCCAGAGAAAACTACAGAGTCTGACATTGTTTTTGCAAAGTTACACACGATTCAATGTTAATTTTAGTGACCTCCGATTGGCGTAACCGGGTGTCATTACTGCCGACGTGAATTACAGTCTTACCAAATTTACGCTTAGCCTTAGCCAGCAGTTTCAAATTTCCTTCAATGTCGCCTGCTCTGGCCCCCGGAAGACAATTGACTATGGTTGCTGGTGTCGCTAACTTCACATTTCTCACAAATTCATGCCCCCTTACAAAATCCTTGATCTGCCCCTGGTTTAGAATAACTGCTTTTACTGGCTAAGCTTGTACAATTGGTCCATTATAGGAAGTTGACTGAGCCTCAACCAATCAGAAACCAAAATTTCAGAGGTGAATATTTCGTTTCACAATATTTCAAGAATAAAGTTGTAATTTAATTCTATTCTCGTAATTTTAGCAATTTTAATATAGAGAAGGCTGAATTACTCTCTTTTGAAAATGGTTTTAAAGAAATTAAAACGTGTAAAAGTCCAAAGGTGTGAGTCGTTTTTTTATTGGCTCTGGACACAGTTACATAGAGAAGAGGGGAATCACACCTCCGGCAATGTTTTTAACAAATAAAGTGGCACTTCTGGGTCACTGTGCAAGTATTACTCGTATAAAATGATACAAATCAGGCAAGAACACTAAATGAATTTAACAAGTCTGAACCAGAACCACCAATAAATGATTCAAAATGATAAATTTAAACAATCTGCATATTTTCCTCATGAAGTCATCCACTACTCAAACAGTGTAGCTGTACATATAACGTTTAGAAATTTGTTAGATTAACGAAATGTAGGTTATGAGAGTCATTTGGTCTTTTGTCTTTTTTATTTTATTTGAATATTTCCTTTTGCCTGGCGCAGTATCTCACGTGTCGAAACCATTCGTACTGAACTTATTAATAATTAGAATAAATGCTACCATATCTATTAGAATTTATTACCAATGTCGTCACCAGTCAGTATTATACCACATACAGTCTGGCAGCGCCACCAAGTGGTGCTATTAAGTCATTGTTAAAATCCTAGTCAGTGAAATCTGACTACACACGCGATGTTCGTCGTCGTCTGACATTTCACTGTAACGTGTGTGTGTGTGTGCGCGCGCAAACCTGCATAGTCCGCGTGACAATAGAAAAACCTGAATTTTAACAGACTGACGAATGCCATCGTTGTCAAGCGACTTTATTTTTAAGGAAAAAATTATATATTTCCGTTTTCCGTTTTAGCCTATGTCGTTTGCGTGAACTTGATAGAATTTTCCAACAGGTGCGAAAAAAGTGCAGTAAAATTGCAAGGAGCCAGTTTAAATCAAATAAATGAAAATACAATAAAATAATTTAAAAAATGCATTAGAATAAAATAATAAAATTAAATACAACAAATAAAAATGAAATCAAAATAAATAAATCATTATTCTTCAGATGTATGTGAGTGTCATGAAAATATGTAAATATTGTGTGTATAATTTGGCAACTTATACTTTGTGTGTGTACTTTATCTTATTATTATTTTAATATTATATTATTTACGGTTCTTTCCTGAGATGCAGAGCTTTGTATTTATGTTATAAAAGAGTAGCACAAATAAAAGTATTATTATTATTATTAAACTGCTGCCTTTGTATGTTGATGTGTGATTGTATTTTGCTTTTAGTGTTGACATTGTAATCCACCAACAAAGCACACTGTTGATTTTACTTCCTTTCCTTTGTGACGTCCCTTATCAAAAAATAGTACTTATAAGTATATAAAAAGTAAACTAGAAGTATACTTGAAACATACTTGCATATACTACTTTTTGGTAAGGGGTTTCACTGACCTGCTGGTAATTGACATGTTTGAAAAAAGCACATTGTCAACAGTAATTTGATTCGGCTTATATATTAGCCTTCAAGCTGAACAGTTTTAATATTTGTCGCTTCGGTATTGTGTCCTTTAAATGTCCCCGGCCTCGCGCAGTCTCTTCTTGGGGAACATGGCGCAGTCTTGATCTTTAACCTCGGATATTTATTCAACCTCGTTTATCTGTTCGACAAACTACAAATCCATCATTGACGGTTCTCGCGATAAACCGCCCGTATATATTAGGACACATGGGGAAGTTTCGCCCACTTGGAGGGGCGTCGGGTTTCCTTGAGGACCTTGGTGAGGTTTGGAGCAGTTCAGAGTCTCATATCTGCACGAGGAGCTTCCAGCCATGTCGGACGCGGTGATTAGTTTCATGAAGGACTTTTTGGCTGGTGGTATCGCCGCTGCCATCTCCAAAACGGCCGTTGCTCCCATCGAGCGAGTCAAGTTGTTGCTGCAGGTAAAAGTATTGGGCCAACGCGCACACAGAAGTTGAACCTCTTGTGCGTAAAATGCGCGCAAACGTTGGATAATCGATAAAACAAACGCCACATAAAGCGTAAAACTTGATTATTTGAAATGAATCACCTTTATAGAGGAACTGTGCCGCGTAGACGCACGCGGTTTGTGCGTAAAGGCTTCTGCTGCGCCAATGTGGAGATGGTTTTAGGCACAGGAATTTCCAAACTGGCTGCACCGTTGATGACACGTGCTTCACTTAAATTTCCATGGTACATGAATCTAACACTTTAGTCTGTTCAATAAAGTACTACAATCTAAAACTTGAGTGCGGTCAAACGTAGTGTAAGTATACTGCTAAATTTAACTGAGTATGTAACCTAATGCGCACAGTTGATTCTCAAGTGACAAGTGTGGCTGTAGACTGTTAGGACCTCTCAGAATGTATAGCCTGCGAAGTCTGAGCAATAAAGCAACATAAATCTGTTAAATATATCTGGTAGATGTCATTTTAATGTTTTATTTTTTTTGGTGTTTTACTTGCAGGTGCAGCATGCCAGCAAACAGATCACCGCAGACAAACAATACAAAGGCATCATTGACTGTGTAGTTAGGATCCCAAAGGAACAGGGCTTTCTTTCCTTCTGGAGAGGCAACCTGGCTAACGTGATCCGTTACTTCCCCACCCAAGCCCTCAACTTTGCCTTCAAAGACAAGTACAAGAAGATCTTTCTTGGTGGAGTGGATCAAAAAAAACAATTCTGGCGCTATTTCGCCGGCAACCTGGCATCCGGTGGTGCTGCCGGCGCCACTTCGCTCTGCTTCGTCTATCCTCTTGACTTCGCCAGAACAAGACTTGCTGCCGACATCGGCAAAGGCGCGTCAGAGAGGGAGTTCACTGGTCTTGGAAACTGTCTTGCCAAAATCTTCAAAACGGACGGCATTAGGGGACTTTATCTCGGGTTCAACGTGTCAGTTCAGGGCATCATTATCTACAGAGCAGCATATTTTGGATGCTTCGACACAGCTAAAGGTGTGCACGCGGGACCAGCACTCTATGTTCATTATGATTACTCAACTTAATCCTTCTGACTTAATCGCTTCCATCTTACAGGAATGTTGCCAGATCCCAAAAACACACACATCATCATCAGCTGGATGATCGCCCAGACTGTCACTGCAGCCGCCGGTCTGGTCTCATACCCCTTCGATACCGTCAGACGTCGTATGATGATGCAGTCTGGACGTAAAGGAGGTGAGCATAATTAATTTTGGAAAAACAAAATCATAGCAGTAATGGATTCTAGGAAATCAATTTACATTTTTTTGCTATTGCACACTTTATTCATGTATGTGGGGGTTGCTGCGCATCATTACGTTGTCTCTTTTCCCACAGCGGACATCATGTATAAGGGCACAATCGATTGCTGGAGGAAAATCCTTAAGGATGAGGGATCAAGAGCCTTCTTCAAGGGCGCCTGGTCCAATGTGATCCGAGGCATGGGTGGGGCCTTTGTGTTGGTGCTGTACGACGAAATCAAGAAGTTCACATACTAAACGTTCAAATACACCAGTCCTCAAGGAAACCCTTCACCTAGCTTAAGTCTTAACGGTTCTAACAGAGTAAAACAGCTTGTGGTGAGCCACGGTGTGGGTGTGTCCTTTTTGTGACTGCCTGGCACACGTGTGCACCGGGGTTAACGCACCTCCTCGGAATCTGTACATATATCTATGACGCACCGCAGAGCAGTGATCAGCAGAGTTGTACTGATGCAAAGGATGACGTCACTACTGTTCCTGTGTAATTAAGCAGTTTGTGCAACAGTTGCTCAGGCCCATGTGTTCTGTTGTGATCCTTCTTAGTCGTGTATGACACCTCATTCTTTTAATATGAATAAAGATTTATTAGTACATGTGGGTTTTTTTAATGCAGAGTTTCTACTGTTTAGAGTGAAATCTTGTTAGCTTGATGTTAAATTAATAGATATGCATTATGTACCCTGCCTCTCACCCAGCGATCACTGGAATATGCTCCATCACGCACATTGGTGCTGATGCTTATTCCCAGATACTGCAGCATGAAGTGTACTGTAGTGATTAAGAGTCTATGACTCCTCCATGAACCGGAAACCAGACAGTACCCATTTACAGTTGGGTGGACTGGGACAATGTAGTGTGACCGGGACTCAAACCGAGGTCTACATATTAGTAACTCCTATCCCACTAAGCTACCTGCTCTATGCCATGACAAAGATGTGATCAAAAAATCAGGTGCACTTGAGGGAATATATCAGCCATTAAACTGATGTGATGCTTGGATCACAGCCCATGATCATTTTTGGGAAGGATGCAATGAAACCTCAATGTTGAAAATATTTAGTTAGCAGAAATGTAGAGCGCTATTTTCTATCATCGTTTTAAACAAAGTTATTGAAGCATGTCATCCTTTTGTATAGTCTGTCCAATTATTGCAAAATGACCAGGAGTAAAACAAGCAGCTTTATTTGTTAAAAAGCAGAGAACACATGTAAAACCATTTCAAGTGCAATATCTTAAAATATTCCACTCCAACATATTTCTAAAATATGCCATAGTGCATGCTGAATGACAATAACGCACGACTGGAGAAGTATTGGCAGAAACAGAATGAACACAGACATATTGAGTTGCAGCTGGTGTGGCCACACTTTGTCTCCAACATTGCAATATGAAAGCGTCGAGTACAGAGCAGATACTTTTATCTTCATTCGTCAGTAAAGAGCAGATCTAAAACGCTTCTAATACATTGTTGGAGACAGTGGAGAAAGTCAATGTAACAATTCAAAAAACATTCCTTTTTAACCTTTATTTATGTACGTGAGGATAAATGATGTCAGCTGACGGACTTTAGGACACAGTTGTGCTCTTTGTAGATTAGATGTTTGGAGTCTGACCTTCTCAACACGCTGCCCTTAGATTATGGGGTTGGTACAGGTGTGCAGCGAGTCGAATCAGCTCTGGTTTTACGGCGAGAAGTTCCAGCTGGGCTGAATGTCATAGCTGTAGGTCAAGAAAAGGCATCAATAAGAGAAAGCAGCTGCACCACATCTGACATGGCAGATATGCAAAAACGTCCAATGAGAAGTATAGAAATTCATGTGTCTAACATGGATTTCTATACTTGTTACTTCTATAATCTGAGTGAGTGAGTGAGTGAGTGAGTGTTTCCATGTTCTTTTAATGATAATTCCACAACTAAGAGCACCAGCATCTTTTAATTTATAGTGTCGCATGTTGGTATGTAAGAGATGATGTCATTAACTTTTCATCAAAACAGGAATTGGGTAACATTCAAATATTGATTTTAAAAGTACGTATTAGTAATCAAACCAGATCAGTGGCCAACAACATATACCCATATTACTTAACCACCCTGAATTACACAGAGAAAAAATATGCATGTTTGTACAGCAGATAGGGCTGTATGATACTTCTATTTATATTCACACTTTATTTAGCCATAACAAGTGGTCTTTTCTCAAAAAAATGTAAATGGGTTTTGTCTCACCAGATAAAGAGGTCTTCTCTTATCTTTTACAGTCCATATCCACGGTCGTCTGAGTACTTTAATGTTCCTGATCTTATTAGTGCATTATAGTTTTTAAGAAAATAAAAAAATATTTTCTCACACTGGATGTTTTTGTTTACTGTTTACGTCTCTCATGGGTTTGTTTCAGGTTATTAGCATAATGATATCTTGCTTCACCGTTAGTGTCTTTGAACTTTATTTTGATAGATGACAAGAAATTCCAAATGCAAATGTAACACTAGAAACAGAGTTAAGGCCTTTTACATCCTTATCTGTAAATAGTATAATGAGGGAGGAACAAACAAACAAACAACACTGGTACATGAAGAGGTTTTGAAGAAAATTGATTAGTTTTGGATCATTAAGGGAAAAAAGCAGGCAAAATGTGCAGCAACTCCTGTGTACCACTACATCTGATTAGATGCAAATAACCCTAAAACTAAGGATTATGTGAATGCCAGAGGTGGGACAAAGTCACCATCAAGTCACTCTCAAGTCATGAATCAGCAAGTCCCAAGTCTCAAGTCATAATGACCACCAATTGTTTGCAAGCTGACTTGAGACACACACTGCACTTAATTAAATGACTCAATAAGACCTAAACACTCCTTCACCAACAGCTTTTCAGGACAACACATGTCAATATTAAAGTCCCAGAGAAAAAGGGCACGGTCATACTTGGGCATAATTTCAGCCAGAAGAGCAGAAATGTCATTCACAAAGTCCTTGTTGTAGCTGGGGGGTCGGTAGATGACGTCGCACAGCACCGGGTCGGAATGACCCACCTCAAATAAAGTCACCTCAAAGCTGAAGGGTGCGGATGAGACGGTGCGCTGTTTACATTTAAAATAGTTTTTGTAAACTGTGGCAGTTCCCCCTCCACGACCCGACATCTGCGGGGAGTTAAAATAAAAACCAGTCAGCAGGTAAAAGTTCTACCAGAGCGCTGCACTCACGAGGACCGATCCAGGTCTCTGTCACGCAGAAGAAATCCAGGTCGTGGGAGCTGAAGAAATCCCTCAGGAGGAAAGTTTTGAGCACCAGGGATCTAACTTTTAACAGGCCAATCCTGGTGAGAGGTGGAGACTGTGGTCCAGAGGATCGGGGAGCCCGGGGCAGCATCCTCAGGAGCCGGTGGTTTACCCGGTGCTGAGACAGCCGAAGAGGGCAGTAGCATCTGGGCTGGAATTCATCAAAAACACTAGCCACAGGAACCAGACAGGCATCCACTGCATCCAGGAAGCGCTGGGGCACCGCAAAAGGAGGGAATAACTCATGTCCTGTTCGGGAAGTGGACGAAAAGCATGCCACATGAAGTTTCAGCTTCACCAGCCGGCTGCTGCATCTGCCACGGCGACATGGATGCTTCCGCGGAAAAGACAAGGCCGAGGGCCAGCATAGGTGAGGCGGAATCCCCGCTAAGAGCGGGGTCAAGGTATTCTGTCCGCTCTGAGCAAACAGACCCAGATCACAGACATTTTGTCGAATAATCAGTGACTGACGATCATACATCAGCAGAGACTCGATCTGTTTAGTGCCGATGGTTAAAAACAATAAAACACCAAACATTGCAGGAGCAGCAAGACGGCCAACCCCACACACTGGCGCCATCTTGATACAGTCTGACCACGGTTAAGTCTGGCTTGGTTTGGGTTTCTACCGCCAGCAGAACCCTTTAGTTTGGCAAGTGAAACACTTAAATATTGATAAGCACATCACTGAGCGTGCGTACACTGTCGGGTGGTATCTCTGTTCCACACTGAGGCAAACCAGAGTAATTTAACATTCTTTTCTTTTCGCCTTGATGGATCGTGGGATTTATTTTCATCACGTGCAGTATACTGATGAAAAGCTGCTAAATATTTCTTATGTTGATCATGACATTACAAAAAAATAAAAAATAAGCTTGAGATATCTGACAAATGGATTTATGTCTAAATATTTGGGTAAGGTCTCTAAAGCCCTGCTTTAACATGCTGAGGGACACAAAGGGGTCCATAAAATGGATGCAAAAAATTAAACATGTCAGATTTTTTCACAGACTGTCAGCGTAGAGCACGGACACATTGTTCCAGGCAAATCTACACAACACTCCGCTACTGTATGTAAAACTACCCAACATTGCGCCACTGTACACCAAGTCTCTGCAACTGTACACAACCCTACGCCAGGGTGAAAAATCGTTTTCGGTTTATTATCAGTACATACCTGCATTGACAGATTTTATTTATCCCGCTGGACTTTGCTGATGGTGAAGCTTCAAAACCACAGAAGAAGAGGCAGGCCAAGCTAACCCTAACCCATCCAACAACTCCTCACGGTTGGATCACCAGTGAGAGGACATGTCCACGTCCACTCCTCACGGACGAATTGCCAGTGAGAGGACATGTCCACCGCGCACTCCTTACGTACGGATTGGGCGCGACCATCGGCTGCTGCGCCACCTTCATCTCCTCAAGTTCTCTCATGACTGTGGCACGTTAAATAAAGTCCATTAATTCCTGCTCACAGACCGATCGCCAGGGAGAGGACACGTCCACCATTCACTCCTCATGGACAGATTGCGTGTGTGATCACCAGCTGCAGCTCTGTGGTGCTTTCACCTTCTTAAGTTCTCTTGTGGCACGTTAATAAAGTCCATTAACTCCTGGAAATAATGTATTCTGACTTTTTCCAATGTATCAAATCCATCTGTGTGTTCAGGCAGTCTGTAAACATAGCGTCATAGAGCCAAGCTTCTCCCCCCCTGTGTGCAAGGTTGTTTTTTTCTCTGCCTGCACGCAACTTACGCAGGTATTCCTGCGTAGTAGATACGCAGCACAACACAACTCTACGCAAGCCCGGTGTGAAAGGAGCTTGGCAGTTTGCTCTATATGATGACTTTATCAAGCTTAACAGGAACTTTAATTTGATTAACATTGATTAGTTGAAATATAAGTGTCTTACTTGTGGATGTCTTGCTCACAGACCTCTCCATCTTAGTGGTGGAGTTGTAGTTGGGGAATGAATGAGATCCCAGGTATCCAACATTGCGCTGATAGTCCGCTAGTTGCTGTGAATGCCTCAAACCAGGTGTAGGTTTGACAGACTGCAGCCTCTTCAGGAAAGCCTATAAGACAGGCAAAAGTTCCACTATGTTATGATTTGATATTTGTGATAAAATTACAGCACTGTGGAAAAAATATTATGCACCCTACTAGTTTGATAAAACAGTTTGATGTCTTGGTGGTGAGGTCAGGTCTGGGAGCATGCACTGATTATGCATGTTGCCACATCAATCATACAACAGAACGGACTTGGGTCCTGCAATGACAACCACCGAGGCAGACAACCAGTCCATCCTGAGCTCCTGAAAGTAGTCATCTATCTTCCACCACCAGGTGATACAACACGATCCCCTTGGCCTTCTCCAGCCACCAGGTCCTCAACACTCAGGTACCTGTGTGCTGGATCATGCACAGAGAAATGCCTTTGTTGTAGCTTAAGTTCCCTCACAATATAAGCGATACTCCACAATTAAGTTTCCCTAAGCAGCTGTTCATTTGACATGGTCATTCCAATAGTATCCAAGGATCCCCTGAAGAGACCTGGTACCAAAAACATTCAGTCATCTATTTGGGTCACTAGTTACCATCCACATTTAACAATCATACATAGGCCACAATACGGTCATCTCTAAGCTGTTCGTTTGTGCAACATCTCTGGTGGCAACGTAATTCTTGATCGATAACATCAAAAATATTATAAACTAACAGAAAATGTTTTCCCCAATCCAAATAAGTGCTCATGAAAGAGAAAAATAGGAATATTTTGGATGACTTTTGCAATTGTAAATGTCGCGGACCAGTCTATTCACGTGATAAAAATAATCCAATAAGTGATATCGTATTTGATGCTCACGAAGTCGATGACCTAGTTTTGATGAATCCACCAATCAACATCGCCGCACTATCACCATGCTATCACGTTTCTGTGACATACCGTAAGTAAAGTAAGAAGGAAGGAGAAATCCCTTGCAATGAAGTTAGCTGCACGGGGTAGGTGTTAAATAGTAAGTCGCTTCGGCTGCTCCCTTGTTTGCACTCGGGGTCGCCACAGCAAATCCAAGGTGGATCTGCATGTTGAATTGGCACAGGTTTTACGCCGGATGCCCTTCCTGACGCAACTCCACATTACATGGAGAAATGTGGCAGGGGTGGGATTTGAACCCGGAGCCTTCTGAACTGAAACCAAGCGCATTAACCACTTGGTCACCACCCCTACCAGGTGTTAAATATAATATAAATATATAATAAATGAAATAAGATTTAGCAATATGCATGATCATTGATGTACACTGTTATTGTACATGTTGTATATGCAACTTGCATTCATATTAAATCACAACTGCTAAATCAGTCAGTCGTCAGTGTGCACTAGTAATTGTAGCAATCTCAAGCTTTAAAAAAAAAAAGAAAAAAAAAATCAATATATAGTCCTTGTAACACTAACATAAAACTGAAATCCTTATCTCTATTCATTCCAGTGGCACTGCAAAGTTATGCCATATGGTCAATTTTGTACATCGTTTTGTAAATATCAAATCAAATCAAAATCAAATCAATTTTATTTATATAGCGCCAAATCACAACAAACAGTTGCCCCAAGGCACTTTATATTGTAAGGCAAGGCCATACAATAATTACGGAAAAACCCCAACGGTCAAAACGACTGCCTGTGAGCAAGCACTTGGCAACAGTGGGAAGGAAAAACTCCCTTTTAACAGGAAGAAACCTCCAGCAGAACCAGGCTCAGGGAGGGGCAGTCTTCTGCTGGGACTGGTTGGGGCTGAGGGAGAGAACCAGGAAAAAGACATGCTGTGGAGGGGAGCAGAGATCAATCACTAATGATTAAATGCAGAGTGGTGCATACAGAGCAAAAAGAGAAAGAAACACAGTGCATCATGGGAACCCCCCAGCAGTCTAAGTCTATAGCAGCATAACTAAGGGATGGTTCAGGGTCACCTGATCCAGCCCTAACTATAAGCTTTAGCAAAAAGGAAAGTTTTAAGCCTAATCTTAAAAGTAGAGAGGGTGTCTGTCTCCCTGATCTGAATTGGGAGCTGGTTCCACAGGAGGCCTGAAAGCTGAAGGCTCTGCCTCCCATTCTACTCTTACAAACCCTAGGAACTACAAGTAAGCCAAATATAAAATTGTTGATTAAAAAAATAGTACCAATCACATCTGACATAAGTTACGGGGGTTAAGAAATGATCATTTCAAGTTACATTTCACTTGTTGGAATCTGGTTAGACTGAATTATTTTGCTGTTATTGTTATAAATATGTAAGTGACGTGTGCTTGTGATTTCTACTAAATTATTGCCATGGTATTTATTTTTATCATTCAGGAGACATGAATACTATCTTCCAATTGGCTAAAAGCCATTTTAGGGCAAAGAACGATATTTTTTAATTTACTCGTCTGATTTGGTGGCTATTTTCTGGTATACATTATGTACATGATTTGACATCCAGCCAACTATCCATTATTATTATTATTGTTATTACTAGTATTTTTTAAATCATATTTTATTTTTTTGTTATTGTCAAATTAAACTTGCCCACTTGAGGCCAGCAACAATCCCTCTCCCATATTACCTGTGTCATTGCATGTAATGTAGACATGTATTTTAACTAAAATGCTAGATTCATGATGTACAATATATGTAAAACAATTACACATAAATGCTTATAGAAACTAGAAAATAATGGGCCCGGATGGGTAGCATGTTTATGCAGAAATGTTTTACATATACTGCGGAATCACGTTCTCCCTGGGATCTCATTCAGTCCCTTCCCTGGGGTTCTGGGTTGCCATACTGTTCCTGGGGTCTTGGTACCTGTATAAACAGAAAAGTCAAGTGGCAGTATGAAATAAGCAAAATAAAAGTAAATGATGGTGAAATGATTTTTAATCACGGAACCTTAATTTGAACTCTCGTTACCACATGAGGTATATGATGCCCCCCATCCTGAATTTGCGTACAAGATGAGAAAGATTGTGGTAAAAAGAATGACAAAAGTACTTATTAACCTAATATGTACTTAGTGAACATTTCTGCAACATGAAATTGATAAGACGTGTATGTTTGTGTCTCAATTAGTTATTTACACTGCATTTTCATCAAGTGCACGTTACAAATTCATGTGCATGCAACCCCCCCCCCCGGTGGGGGACAATGATATTTGTGATCAGGGACACACTATATACAAGAATAATCCAGTTCTGAGTTGCTCCCCTAGGTGTTGCATGAAAATTGATTTCTGGACATATACATAACACATGTCCTACGGCCTAGCAGTAAGAAAAGAAGCACTAGAATACAAAGAATGGGGACCTTCATTTGTGCTGCAAAGATATCTGCATCACCAAACACCTATGTCCAGCAATGCACAACTCCATAAACCCCACAGGCCAAGGACCCACAGGCACCAATGTCACTGCCGAGGTAAGTTAATGTCTCTCCAAGTTGGAAATTTCCACTGCATATAAATACAAATCTGCTGACCAAGTCCAGGAAGTCATTAGTCTTAATTCAGGACAATCGAAAAACAAGACCCTTTAAGTATTCATTTGGCTTCTCATTCGTGAGTCAATAGAAAATTTAATTTAAAATTTAAAAATATTACTAATCTGACAAAAATCAAACGATTGCTCTTATTTAAAGAAACAAATAATCGATTTACAAATTTCATAATAAAAAGGACAAAAAAGAAAACAAGCACATAATCTGAAATAATCCATGGCGCCCTGAGCAAACGCCTACGATTTTACGAGTGACAAGTGTCATTTTTCTGGAGAAGGCTTTTACAAAGTACAGTTCTGTGATTTTGATCTTTGACCCCAAAATCAAAAGGCTTCTTGGGGTCAACAGACAGACCAGGGTTTGATGAGTCAGGCCATTAGGAAAGAAATAACTGTGCTAACAAGATTTTTACAAAGTTGGTTCCAGTGACCTTGACATCCAAATCAACAGGCTTCTTGGATCACTATGTGTAATGCATAAAACATAAACTAAGTTTGATGACAATCAGGCCTGTATAATTGAAGTAGTCTCTCTCACTAGTAAAATGTTGCATGACTGACTGACTGCACACATAGCGACGTCTACGCAGTGGTAAAAACTGATTTCGATGTAGATGTACTGCACAGTACTTCACAACACAAAGACAGCTACAGGAAGGCAAACTGTCAGATAAATTGCATGATAACAAGAAATTTTGTAGTTTTTATCACCTGGAATCAATTATCTATTTTTAAGGTGAAAAATTGTCAGACATTTTACACACATTTATAAATTAGATCCACGAGTGCATACAGGGCAGGTACTAGTCCAGATAAGGGTGTGGGGTAGGGGTGTCAAAACACTGACCACCCTCCCCTAAGGCTGTACTCACATGGCTCTATTCTAGTTTTAAATTTGGGTGGTGTTTTGAGCCATTCTAGAGAGACTGTTGGAAAGATTACTGCAAAGCAATGAACAGATTTTTCAAGAAGCTTGGCTAAAGGATCGGAACCCTTCTGAACAGAAATTACTCATTTTTACAATGTGATATGTTCTTATGAACCTTGGGATGCAATGGGACAGGTACACACACTAATGAGTGTTCCTGTAGTCACATCTGTTTGTTAAGGAAAGCATCACTGTGGTACATATGATGCAATTGTGTGCATTATGGCACTATTAAGCCACATCTGAAGCAAAGACCACCAATACGAATATCATTTACTCATTCATGTTCTGCTTATCCGGGTCATGGTGGCAGTAGACAAAACAACGTATCCCGCACTTCCATATCATCAGCCAAGTCCTCTGACTCTCCCTGGGGGTTCCCGAGGCATTCCCAAGCCACCTGAGAAATATGTAGTCCCTACAGCATGTCCTGGGTCTTCCTGGGGCCTCCTCCCAGTTGGATGTGCCTGGAACACCTCCCTAGGGAGGGGGCATCCTCAACACATACCCAAACCACCTCAGCTAGCTCCTTTGGACGTGAAAATGCGGTGACTCACCCTGTCCTCGAGTTCAAGCATGGATACCTGAGGGAGGAATCTTATTTCCGCCGGTTATATCAGCAACCCTGTTCTTTAGGTCATTACCCAGAGTTCACTACCATAGCTGAGGAGAAGCATGTAAATTGACAACATCAAGAGTCTTGCCTTCTGGCTCAGCACTTCCTACATCACGACGGCCCAGTACAATGTCCGCAGTATCAATCTCTCTATCAATCTTCAACAGGAATATTATATGAATGATAAAATATTCATAACATTTATTTAAACCATCTTTTTTCTGGCAGTTGCTTATCTTTGTTCTGGCTGCGGGATGCTGATCTTCTTTGGAATTTTGCAAGCTCAGCCTGCCACATCTGCCTCTGTCTGCAATATTTGGTGTGAACAGAGAATATTCAAAATAAAAGATCAATTAAAAATGCTACGAACAACCTACAATCAAAATGGTATTTGTCAGCCGATACCACCACCGAGGGCTGTGACAAACAAAATGTATTTTTATATGATTAATCCATCAATTATTTTTTGATCAATCGATTAATTTAACCTTTTTTATATTAGTCTGCAGTACTGATTATTTTCTGATTAGTCAATTAACCTTTGGCTAATTTACCAGCAAATCATAACCATAAATTCTACCAATAACTTTCAAACATTTTGTCATAAAAAGTGGTTATTTTACTTTTTTAAAATCTCAACGTGTAACAACAGAAATACGGAAGAAAATCTTACACACAGCTTTGCCTTTTTCTGAGATACAAAAAGACAGAAAATAAAATCGTCACACATTTCACAGAGAATTTGGACATAAAAAACCCACTCAAAATTATTAATCGATTACCAAATTAGCTGGCGATTAATTTAATAATCACGTAATCATTGCAGCCCTAACACCAGTCAGCACTGGAAACTATGAGGTAAAACACTGTGGATGAGTGGCTGAATATTATACTAAGACTCAGTGCTATATGCATGCTAGGCCGAAATCCCATATTAAGTCAAGCAATGGAATTGTGTGTGGGGGGGGGGGGGGGGGACAGCTGAGAGCGAACAGACTGTTCACTCCTAAAGTTCATGAGCTCTTCAGAGACCACTCAAAAAAAGAAAAAAGCACTAAACATACATCATTGCATGCAATTCCAGAGTATGATCACCTCAAAATCTCTAGACAAAAACCCTCACAGCTATGTCTTTTTCTTAACAAATAACAAATTATGTCATTTCTGTATTATGAAATTCAAAGCACAAGTTTGACTTTAACACAGAACAAATGAGATGTGTCACATGTGTGACATGTAGGGTGGACACACCGATCACACGGCGTATTCAGTTACTGCACTCTAAGAATAGAGAAGTCAAAAAGCACCAGTGACGACACAGAGACGAAGGCACAAGTTAGAACACTCTGTTCTGCAAAGCACTAGAACACACCCCTTTCAAAGAACAGTAAAGCTTGACAAGATTTATAATCAGCAATAATCAGAAAATAATTAAAATTGTAAGCTGAAACAAATATATGCAAATTGTTGGAAACCCAATGATATTGTTATGATTTTTCACATTACTGCTGACTGATCATGTGGTTCAATCACTAACTTGTCAAGCAGGAATTATATATGGGCTGAAGGGTTAAAGCGGAAAGTGTCAGACTGTCCGATGTCATTCTGTGGCACTGCTGGGAGCTCGCCACCTGCTGCCATCTGTCCAAGTCCATCTGTGTCTGCTTTTAAGGAACCTTCCTCAAACTCTCACCAACTCAGCCAAACTACTACAATCTATCAGTAAAAGGGCATTTTCAAGGACTGCACAAAAAAAGTGTGTTAAATGTTCAGGAAAGGACATTCCTTTCAACACTTTTGATCCTGGAGTATCACAAAGACCTTTACAATTATGCCTCACATTCAAACATTCACACTCACATACTGATGTCAGGGTGCTGCCATGCAAGACGCTTGCTACACACCAGGAACAACTTGGGGATTAAGGACCTGGCCCAAGGGCCCTTAGTGATTTTCCGGTCAGGCTGGGATTTGAACCGATGATCCTCTGGTCTCAAGTCCAACACAAAACCACGAGACCATCACCTCCCCAATAAATCACATCAAAAGCCTATCTGTGTCCCAAGCCTCCATGTGCGTGTGGAAGATGGTACATTCACGAACATACCAGTAATTACCGTTAGTTCAACTTAACTTTCACTGCATGTGCTTGTTCGGGAATGGATAGATTTTAATTAAAAAATAATACAGCAGTGCCAATTAATAACGTGCAGGTCAGACTTTTTTGAAACCCACTTAACTTGTCATGAGAGACAATCCATACCGCTCGACCTGCAAAAACATGTGCCGATTAATGAACCAAACCTGATCTGATCTACGAGGGGAAAACAAAAAAGCCAATTACACTACTTATTACTGACAATAATCAAATCAATTTTATTTATATAGCGCCAAATCACAACAAACAGTCGCCCCAAGGTGCTTTATATTGTAAGGCAAAAGCCATACAATAATTACAGAAAAACCTCAACGGTCAAAACGACCCACTATGAGCAAGCACTTGGCGACAGTGGGAAGGAAAACTCCCTTTTAACAGGAAGAAACCTCCAGCAGAACCAGGCTCAGGGAGGGGCAGTCTTCTGCTGGGACTGGTTGGGGCTGAGGGGAGAGAATCAGGAAAAAGACATGCTGTGGAAGAGAGCAGAGATCAATCACCAATGATTAAAAGCAGAGTGGTGCATACAGAGCAAAAAGAGGTGAATAAAAAGAAACACTGGGTGCATCATGGGAAACCCCCCAGCAGTCTAAGTCTATAGCAGCATAACTAAGGGATGGTTCAGTGTCACCTGATCCAGCCCTAACTATAAGCTTTTTCAAAAAGGAAAGTTTTAAGATTAATCTTAAAAGTAGAGAGGGTGTCTGTCTCCCTAATCTGAATTGGGAGCTGGTTCCACAGGAGAGGAGCCTGAAAGCTGAAGGCTCTGCCTCCCATTCTACTCTTACAAACCCTAGGAACTACAAGTAAGCCTGCAGTCTGAGAGCGAAGCGCTCTATTGGGGTGATATGGTACTATGAGGTCCCTAAGATAAGATGGGACCTGATTATTCAAAACCTTATAAGTAAGAAGAAGAATAATTTTAAATTCTATTCTGGAATTAACAGGGAGCCAATGAAGAGAAGCCAATATGGGTGAAATATGCTCTCTCCTTCTAGTCCCTGTCAGTACTCTAGCTGCAGCATTTTGAATTAACTGAAGGCTTTTCAGGGAACTTTTAGGACAACCTGATAATAATGAATTACAATAGTCCAGCCTAGAAGAAATAAATGCATAAATTAGCTTTTCAGCATCACTCTGAGACAAGACCTTTCTAATTTTAGAGATATTGCGCAAATGCAAAAAAGCAGTCCTACATATTTGTTTAATATGCGCATTGAAGGATATATCCTGATCAAAAATTACTCCAAGATTTCTCACAGTATTACTGGAGGTCAGGGTAATGCCATCCAGAGTAAGGATCTGGTTAGACACCATGTTTCTAAGATTTGTGGGGCCAAGTACAATAACTTCAGTTTTATCTGAATTTAAAAGCAGGAAATTAGAGGTCATCCAGGTCTTTATGTCTGAAAGACATTCCTGCAGTTTAACTAATTGGTGTGTGTCCTCTGGCTTCATGGATAGATAAAGCTGGGTATCATCTGCGTAACAATGAAAATTTAAGCAATGCTTTCTAATAATACTGCCTAAGGGAAGCATGTATAAAGTGAATAAAATTGGTCCTAGCACAGAACCTTGTGAAACTCCATAATTAACCTTAGTCCGTGAAGAAGACTCCCCATTTACATGAACAAATTGTAATCTATTAGATAAATATGATTCAAACCACTGCAGCGCAGTGCCTTTAATACCTATGGCATGCTCTAATCTCTGTAATAAAATTTTATGGTCAACAGTATCAAAAGCTGCACTGAGGTCTAACAGGATGAGCACAGAGATGAGTCCACTGTCTGAGGCCATAAGAAGATAATTTGTAACCTTCACTAATGCTGTTTCTGTACTATGATTAATTCTGAAACCTGACTGAAACTCTTCAAATAGACCATTCCTCTGCAGATGATCAGTTAGCTGTTTTACAACTACCCTTTCAAGACTTTTTGAGAGAAAAGGAAGGTTGGAGATTGGCCTATAATTAGCTAAGATAGCTGGGTCAAGTGATGGCTTTTTAAGTAATGGTTTAACTACTGCCACCTTAAAAGCCTATGGTACATAGCCAACTAATAAAGATAGATTGATCATATTTAAGATCGAAGCATTAATTAATGGTAGAGCTTCCTTGAGCAGCCTGGTAGGAATGGGGTCTAATAGACATGTTGATGGTTTGGAGGAAGTGACTAATGAAAGTAACTCAGACAGAACAATCGGAGAGAAAGCGTCTAACCAAATACCAGCATTACTGAAAGCAGTCGAACATAAAGATATGTCTTTGGGATGGTTATGAATAATTTTTTCTCTAATAGTTTTTTTAGTTTTTTAATTTTATTAGCAAAGAAAGTCATGAAGTCATTACTAGTTAAAGTTAAAGGAATACTCTGCTCAATAGAACTCTGACTCTTTGTCAGCCTGGCTACAGTGCTGAAAAGAAACCTGGGGTTGTTCTTATTTTCTGCAATTAGTGATGAGTAGTAAGATGTCCTAGCTTTACGGAGGGCTTTTTTTTATAGAGCAACAGACTCTTTTTCCAGGCTAAATGAAGATCTTCTAAATTAGTGAGACACCATTTCCTCTCCAGCTTATGGGTTATCTGCTTTAAGCTGCCAGTTTGTGAGTTATACCACGAAGTCAGGCACTTCTGATTTAAGGCTCTCTTTTTCAGAGGAGCTACAGCATCCAAAGTTGTGCTGAATGAGGATGTAAAGCTATTGACAAGATCATTGGCTTCCTGTTAATTCTAGAACAGATTTTAAAATTCTTCTTCTTACTTATAAGGTTTTGAATAATCAGGTCCCATCTTATCTTAGGGACCTCATAGTACCATATCACCCCAATAGAGCGCTTCGCTCTCAGACTGCAGGCTTACTTGTAGTTCCTAGGGTTTGTAAGAGTAGAATGGGAGGCAGAGCCTTCAGCTTTCAGGCTCCTCTCCTGTGGAACCAGCTCCCAATTCAGATCAGGGAGACAGACACCCTCTCTACTTTTAAGATTAGGCTTAAAACTTTCCTTTTTTGCTAAAGCTTATAGTTAGGGCTGGATCAGGTGACCCGGAACCATCCCTTAGTTATGCTGCTATAGACTTAGACTGCTGGGGGGTTCCCATGATGCACTGAGTGTTTCTTTTTCTTTTTGCTCTGTATGCACCACTCTGCATTTAATCATTAGTGATTGATCTCTGCTTCCCTCCACAGCATGTCTTTTTCCTGGTTCTCTCCCTCAGCCCCAACCAGTCCCAGCAGAAGACTGCCCCTCCCTGAGCCTGGTTCTGCTGGAGGTTTCTTCCTGTTAAAAGGGAGTTTTTCCTTCCCACTGTCACCAAGTGCTTGCTCACAGGGGGTCGTTTTGACCATTGGGGTTTTTACGTAATTATTGTATGGCCTTGCCTTACAATATAAAGCGCCTTGGGGCTACTGTTTGTTGTGATTTGGCGCTACATAAATAAAATTGATTGATTGATTGATAATCTATCTCACTCACAGAGTTTAGGTAGCTACTCTGCACTGTGTTGGTATATGGCATTGAAGAACATAACAAAGAAGGAATCATATCCTTAAACCTAGTTACAGCGCTTTCAGAAAGACTTCTACTGTAATGAAACTTATTCCCCACTGCTGGGTAGTCCATTAAAGTAAATGTAAATGTTATTAAGAAATGATCAGACAAAAAGGGGTTTTCAGGGAATACTGTTAAGTCTTCAATTTCTATGCCATATGTCAGAACAAGATCTAAAGTGTGGCTAAGGTGGTGGGTGGGCTCATTTACATTTTGAGCAAAGCCAATCGAGTCTAACAATAGATCAAATGCAGTGTTGAGGCTGTCATTCTCAGCATCTATGTGGATGTTAAAATCACCCACTGTAATTATCTTATCTGAGCTAAGCACTAAGTCAGACAAAAGGTCTGAAAAATCACAAAGAAACTCACAGTAACGACCAGGTGGACGACAGATAATAACAAATAAAACTGGTTTTTGAGACTTCCAATTTGGAAGTAATATATCAAAAGTAATAACATCAAAAAGCACAGTGCGTACCTACTGGCACACATTCTATGTGTGTGAGAGGGGAAGAGAAGATGGAAGCAATCACGTATTTTCCTGTTGTATGCTATTTAAAGAGCCTGTAATATACCTTTAAATTATTAATTACTTAGTGGCAACTGTGCTTTGTCACTTGCTCCACCTGCACTCGCAATACTTTCTGACAAGCTGACCTGCACTCACCTGACCCACAGGTAAAAAAAAAACCTCTGGATAATAATTAAGGATGGGACCGATCCAATCTAGTATCAGTCCGACTCCCATCCAGTATCGAGCAAGAGAGAGACAGAGAGGACTTAAATTCTAATTTTTACTCTGTAAAAATCTTTCCCATGTCAATAAAGCTCCACTGAAATTGAGAAGGGGGGGGAAGAGAGAGAGAGAGAGAGAGAGAGAGAGCGAGAGAGCTGTCTTTACTCTTTTAAGTCTATAAAAGTCTATTTAAAAAGTACTTAATTCTTTCGCCAAAACATCAAATCTAGGCTTGCATCTTACATGTGCCTTTGGCAAATTGTAGCTGAACTTTCAGGTCTCCTTTTTAAGAAAATCCTCCTCTAAACACTTCATCAAGCTGTATAACTGGGAATACAAAATATCCTCATATAAAACCAAGAATAATGATAAAAATAATATTAAAACAAACAGAGCTCTGAATAGTATCGGTATCGGCAGATATCCAAATTCAGGTATCGAGATTGGACCAGAAGTGAAAAAATGTGGATTCGCACATCCCTCATAATAATGTGGCGCATACTTGAATTGCAAAAGTGACTTATATGGTCCAATGGTCACTGTGCCGAAAAGGACGATTCTGCAACCTTTCCTGTGAAAATGCCTAACAAAGACATGATACATGAACATTTCCAAGTCATTGAGTATGTCTTGGAATTCATTGACATCAACCATTAAGAAATATAAGCAGTACGGTACAGTATGATAATCTGTGTTCGGTAAGCAGATCTCAATAATTGAGCAATCATGCTGGAAGGAGACTATAGAGAGGGAAGACACCAACACACCCATGACAGCTCTGAAAGAATTACAAGCTTCTATGAATGTCAGTGGAGAAAGTGGGAATGGTGCAACTTTTATAACCTTCAGTAAAGGTGAGAACAGTACTCAGAGGCTTGATTGCTGACTATGTTTTAATATTGAGAGAGGTGTAAAAAGTATCCTTCCTTATACTTCAATGGCCTAACTGAGAGGAGGGAAGAGGACTGAAGCGATTCATGAATACATCAGTATTTCAAACTGTTTTGTAAATGCTGCTCGAAAAGCAAAAATACAGATAAAACTGCACATGAAGCAGAGAGATGTTTCAGACTGTCTGCAGATTGACATGAATGTTCATCTTTTCACTGAGGTTCAGTATTTTAAAAATCTATATTAAAACAAGCACAGTTGTGCACAAAAGTTTACATACCCTGGCTGAATTTTTTGCTTTTTTGGCCATTTTTAAGAGAATATGAATGACAACACAAAAACTTTTTTTTTACTCATGGTTAGTGGTTGGATGAAGCAATTTATTGTCAAACAACTGTGTTCCCTTTACATACTCCTGTTCTTAATACTGTGTATTGCCCCTTTAACATCAATGACAGCTTGGAGTCTTTTGTGGTAGTTTGTGGATGAGGCTCTCTGATGGTGAAGCTGCCACTGAATATGTTTCGGACTTTATTTACATTAATTACAAAGAAATACAAACAATATGGCACTTTATGGTAAATAAGCATGGAGTAGACAGTTCTCAAAAACTGAGTGACTGCAAGAAGCAGAAGAGTGAGGAAAGCCACCAAGACATCCAGACAACCCAGAAGAAGTTATAGGCTTACATGGCTGTGATTGGAGAAATTGTGCACAGTGCAAGCTTTGCATTTTGTATCACCAGTTATCCATCTTCATGATGAAGTGGTATAGAGGAGGATTTTCTTAAAAAGAAGACCTGAAAGTTTAGCTACAAATTGCCAGAAGGTACATCTGAGATGCAAGCCTGGATTTGATCTGTTTTTGTGAAAGAAAATCCTTCTCTGCTGTACTTCCCTATGAAGCTATGAGTAGTGATACAAAATGCAAAGCTTGCACTGTGCACAATTTCTCCAATCACAGCCACATAAGCCCATAACCTCTCCAGGGTTGTCTAGGTGGCTTTCCTCACTCTTCTCCTTCTTGCACAGTCACTCAGTTTTTGAGAACTGTCTACTCCATGCAGATTTACCATAAAGTGCCATACTGTTTGTATTTCTTTGTAATTAATGTAAATAAAGTTCAAGACATATTCAGTGGCAGCTTTACCATCAAAGAGCCTCGTCCACAACAACCATAAAAGACTCCAAGCTGTCGCTGATGTTAAAGGGGCAATACACAGTATTAAGAACAGGAGTAACTTTGGATCAGGGTCATTTGGGTAGTTCTCTTGTCATTTTGATTTAAAAAGAGGAAACACAGTTGTCTGACAATAAAAGGCTTCACCCAACCATTAACCATGAGTGAAAAAAAAGTTTTTGTGTTGTCATTCATATTCTCTTAAAAATGGCCAAAAAAGCAAAAATTCTGCCAGAGTATGTAAACGTTTGAGCACAACTGTATCTATCAAACACACATACACAAGACAAACTCACCAGGTTCTCTCTCTCGATGCGTTGTTGTTCCCGTTGTCTGTTGATTGCGCTGTGAGAGGGTCGAATTAGTGGAGATTTTTTTTTTGTATGGGCTTTCAGCCCAACTGCACTGCTAGCTGCGGACCTCACAGAAACACGTGAGAGTGCTCGGAGAAGCCGCTGGTTCTCATTATCTATGCGCCAGACTTCATCATTGGAGAAAGAGTAGTTCCTCCTGTTCCTTCTTCCAGAATGGTGGCTGATGAGTTTATCTCCATCTCGACTGTCTAAACTGACAGAGCCTGTTTGGTGAGAAATAGAGACAAACAGACAATATAGACATTACAATATTAACTTATCATATTTTCTGGAGTATAAGTCACAGTTTTTTTTTCACTAGTTTGGGATATCCTGTGAGTTGTACTCCAGTGTGACTTATATACTGAAAAAAACAAAATCACTCATTAATAGTCATTAATAATAATAATGATTATAATAACTATTTATATGGGACTTTTCCCAGAAATCAACACACAAAACAAAATAAAACCTAAGAATAAAATAATAAATGCCAATAATAAATCAAAAGTAGATTAAAAGGGTACAGAAAAACATTTCTGCTGCTTTGAAGTTCCCAATAAGCACAGTGGCATAGCTGGCCACCCATCTAAATTGAGCAATCGTTGGAGAAGGGTCTTTGTCAAGGAGGTGACCAAGAACCCAATGGTCACTCTGTCAGAGCTCCAGCATTCCTCTGTGGAGAGAGGAGAACCTTCCATCTCTGCAGCAATCCACCAATCACACATGGGCACATGGCAGCCCGCCTGAAGTTTGCCAAAAGGCACCTGAAGGACTCTCAGACCGTAAGAAACAAAATTCTCTGGTCTGATGAGACAAAGGTTGAACTCTGTCGCGTGAATGCCAGGTGTCATGTTTGGAGGAAACCAGGCACCATCCCTACAGAGAAGCATGGTGGTGGCAGCATCATGCTGTGAGGATGTTTTTCAGCGGCAGGAACTGGGAGACTAATCAGGATTAAGGGAAAGATGAATGCAGCAATGTACAGAGACATCCTGGATGAAAACCTGCTCCAGAGCGCTCTTGACCTCAGACTGGGGCGACGGTTTATCTTTAAGCACACAGCCTTGAGTGGCCCAGCCAGAGCCCAGACCTTAATCCAACTGAACATCTCTGGAGAGATCTGAAAATGGCTGACCAAGCTTGTTGCATCATATTCAAGAAGAGCTGAGGCGGTAATAGCTGCCAAAAGTGCATCAACAAATTATTGAGCAAAGGGAGTGAATACTTAATGTACATGTGATTCCTTAGTGTTTTTATTTTGAATAAAATTTCAAAAATGTAAAAAAAAAAAAAAAAAAAAACTTTTTCATATTGTCATTATGCGGTTTTGTGTGTAGAATTTTGAAGGGGAAAAATAATTTACTCCATTTTGGAATAAGGCTGTATGTAACATAACAAAATGTGGAAAAAGTGAAGCGCTGTGAATACTTTCCAGACGCACTGTAGATATCTATCTCCATACCTCTCTCTCTCTCTCTCTCTCTCTATAGATAGATAGAGAGAAGTTGATGTACTCTAAATGTTGTGGTACAAACAAATTTAATGTGTGTACGTACAAAAAAAAAAAAAAAATTATCAAACAGGCGCATTCCAAAAAACACATGCTCTTACACGTTCATGGTCACGTGCATTCAGAAATCCCCTCAATCATATATAGCAACGAAACATCTGTTTGTTGCTTGTGTTCATCACCAGAATAACAGCCACGAGAGTGAAGAAACTCAACTTTTGGTGGGAAAAGGCTAATTTTCAAATTTCAGATCAATCAGACCAATGGTTCCTGAGATATCGCCATTTCTTTTATTTTCCACTTTTTCACAAAAAAACAGCCGTTGAAATTCAAATGACCATAACCCAGCAAAATATGGTTTGATTTTCATAAGTATCTTTGGAAAGGATTTTACATAAGGAATATAAATCAGATATTTATTTAATCTTCAGAGAATATTTAGGTATGATGACCTTCTGACCTACTTTCTGACCTTGAAATAGACAAATCAGAACAAATGACATTGTGATACTGTTTAATGGAACTTGTAGCCCCCATATGTTCTGTATAAGTTTGTCTTTGTTAATATTTAATATATAATATTTTCTAATAAAGTGTGAGCAACAAAAATAACATGGGGGCATTTAAAAAAAAAAAAAATCAAAAGGGAAGCCATTTGATTCATGCCTTGTACTAACAGGTGGAGAGTGAGGTTCTTGTTCATGGTAAAGCTCTTTAATTATATTTATTTCAATAATGAGGTCAAAAGCTGCTGTTTAGGTCACATAGGTGCCTTTCTAGATTTTGACACCAATAAGACAAAACATCTGTTCATAACTCAACATATGTTGTACAACCCCTGGCAAAAATTATGGAATCACCGGCCTCGGAGGATGTTCATTCAGTTGTTTAATTTTGTAGAAAAAAAGCAGATCACAGACATGACACAAAACTAAAGTCATTTCAAATGGCAACTTTCTGGCTTTAAGAAACACTATAAGAAATCAGGAAAAAAAATTGTGGCAGTCAGCAACGGTTACTTTTTTTAGACCAAGCAGAGGGAAAAAAATATGGACTCACTCAATTCTGAGGAATAAATTATGGAATCACCCTGTCAATTTTCATCCCCAAAACTAACACCTGCATCAAATCAGATCTGCTCGTTAGTCTGCATCTAAAAAGGAGTGATCATACCTTGGAGAGCTGTTGCACCAAGTGGACTGACATGAATCATGGCTCCAACACGAGAGATGTCAATTGAAACAAAGGAGAGGATTACCAAACTCTTAAAAGAGGGTAAATCATCACGCAATGTTGCAAAAGATGTTGGTTGTTCACAGTCAGCTGTGTCTAAACTCTGGACCAAATACAAGCAACATGGGAAGGTTGTTAAAGGCAAACATACTGGTAGACCAAGAAAGACATCAAAGCGTCAAGACAGAAAACTTAAAGCAATATGTCTCAAAAATCGAAAATGCACCACAAAACAAATGAGGAACGAATGGGAGGAAACTGGAGTCAACGTCTGTGACCGAACTGTAAGAAACTGCCTAAAGGAAATGGGATTTACATACAGAAAAGCTAAACGAAAGCCATCATTAATACCTAAACAGAAAAAAACAAGGTTACAATGGGCTAATGAAAAGCAATCGTGGACTGTGGATGACTGGATGAAAGTCATATTCAGTGATGAATCTCGAATCTGCATTGGGCAAGGAGATGATGCTGGAACTTTTGTTTGGTGCAGAGATTTATAAAGATGACTGCCTGAAGAGAACATGTAAATTTCCATGGGGCTGCATGTCAGGTAAAGGCACTGGGGAGATGGCTGTCATTACATCATCAATAAATGCACAAGTTTACATTGATATTTTGGACACTTTTCTTATCCCATCAATTGAAAGGATGTTTGGGGATGATGAAATCATTTTTCAAGATAATAATGCATCTTGCCATAGAGCAAAAACTGTGAAAACATTCCTTGCAAAAAGACACATAGGGTCAATGTCATGGCCTGCAAATAGTCCGGATCTTAATCCAATTGAAAATCTTTGGTGGAAGTTGAAGAAAATGGTCCATGACAAGGCTCCAACCTGCAAAGCTGATCTGGCAACAGCAATCAGAGAAAGTTGGAGCCAGATTGATGAAGAGTACTGTTTGTCACTCATTAAGTCCATGCCTCAGAGATTGCAAGCTGTTATAAAAGCCAGAGGTGGTGCAACAAAATACTAGTGATGTGTTGGAGCGTTCTTTTGTTTTTCATGATTCCATAATTTTTTCCTCAGAATTGAGTGATTCCATATTTTTTTCCCTCTGCTTGGTCTAAAAAAGTAACCGTTACTGACTGCCACAATTTTTTTTCCTGATTTCTTATAGTGTTTCTTAAAGCCAGAAAGTTGCCATTTGAAATGACTTTAGTTTTGTGTCACGTCTGTGATCTGCTTTTTTTCTACAAAATTAACTGAATGAACATCCTCCGAGGCCGGTGAGTCCATAATTTTTGCCAGGGGTTGTAATTGTGTACTTATTTATTCGGGCCTATCTAACAAATTAGCAATGCAGTTTTACTCACAGTCATCCTCATCCAGGTCTGAATCCTCAACTTGCTGTACACTGCTTGAGGCACTGGAGGGCAGTCTTTCCCGTGGATGATATTTTAGGCTCCCAACTTCAACCTCTTTGTGGTTCAAGTCCACAGATGGGACAGGACTGATGTCAGGAGAGGAAAGCGGGCTCACGTCTGTCACAGAGCTGTCTGAGTCTTGTGGACAGACAGGAAGCAAACCTGAAGAGCCTGCTGAACCCGCTCTGGTCCTTCTTACTCGAGGGGAAGAAGGGGTGTCATGGTTGGCAATGTCAGAGGATGCTGAAATGTTTCTCCTATTCCTGCTGCCGCTGCCACTGGAACATGCCGAGTCCGAGTCTACATTGGTCACAATTGAAGGAGATGGACTTTGAGGTTGACTATTATTCATCAACTTCTTAGAGGAGTTCATATCTGTTCTTTCCTTGCCAGTGTATTTGGAAGAGGACAGCAATTCTTTTGTCTCTCGATAGTAAACATAGTCATCATCAACATTGTTGACTTCAGCCAGTGAAGTCATAAATGTTCCACTAGCTCCAAAAGACTGCAAATTTGAGTCACCCTTCTCATCAATGCCATTTCTGATAATGACATCTGATTTCAAGGCAACAGATGATAAATCGGGAACACTGCATCTCTCTTGACTGCTGTTGTCATTTATTTTTGCTCCACTGGTTCGGCTGATTTCCTCTTGTTTTGAGACACTTTGTGACTTATCAGTCTTCAGATTCCAACGGCTTGTTTTATTTTCACTCAGTTTTACAGGTAACGTTTCATGTTCTGATACATTCTCCTTATGAGCCTTCAAGCTACCGTCCATCCTTTTCATTCCATCTCTGCTGATGCTGCCATCATCATCACAATCACTATCGAAAAATGTGTGATCTACTTCACCTTCTAGTTCACTTGGGTTGAACATGGCAACCTGCCCAAGCACTTCAACAGACAAGTTGCTAAAACCTGTAAGGTGGTAAAAGACACAAGTCATTTTAAAGATTAAGGCATGTTATATTAAGTTATATCTATCCCCCATTTATTCACATTTGTTGGTTTGTTTTTCACACTGTCAGCAGGGTTACACCAAAACTATCAGGTCAAGTTTCATTAAATTTTTTGAAGTGTGAGGATACACTAAGAAAGGACTCATTACATTTTGGGGCAGACCCATATCTAGAGGAAGCTTCAGGACATTTTTTCTGCCTGCTTTAGCTCAGTGGGACAGCAGTTGGACTAATAAGGCCACATAAAAAAAGAAAAACAGTTTATCATCCACACCCACATGCCAAAATTGTCCCGCATCAATTTATATATAAATTTTTTGCAAATTTCATTAATGGCAGTACAGCTGGTGCAAGAACCGGCACATTCGCTAGGTGTCAACATCTCTAATTACATAAGTACGCTGATTTGCATGGAAAGCATCAGTATGTTACACATAATGCTGGAATAATCAGCATTTGCAGGGTGATGGAACATATGGGGGTGTATTGACTGTAGCAGAGGAATGCACTCTCCAAGTGTCATTCTAGTTCACTACTTAATGCTTCTACCTCTTACAACAAACATTCTGATAACCACAACTGAAATGATTAGTTAATCCAAAAAATCAAAACACAAAACAGTGGTCTGAGCTGTTTGGTAGTAATCAAAGTCATACCTGGTTATCTTTAAATGGAAAAAAAATTCAACTGGCTGTTAGAATCAGAATCACCTTTATTGTCATTGTAATTTACATTGCAACGAGATTTGAGTGCAACTCCAAAAGGCGCTTTTCCGAGGTGCGAGTAATTGTTAGCAAAATAAAAGATAATGAAATTTCACAATAAATTATTTAAATATATGTGCAACTAAATAAAATATCAACCAAAGTAAAATGTAAAACGAGAATTATGTACAACTGTGGAATAATACTGCACGGGAAAATATTACACATGGTTTACAGATATTGCACCAGAAACTTGAAAGGTGTGGATTAGAGTGATTTGTTATTTTTCAGTGCAGTGATCGCTCTGGGGAGAAAGCTGTCCCCGAGTCTGTTTGTCCTAGTTTTGATTGACCTATACCGTCGGCCGGAGGGTAGTAAGTCAAACAGGTGGTTGCTGGGGTGGGATGTGTCTTTGCTGATGCTGGCAGCTCTGCTGAGGTAGCGAGAGCTGGCAATGTCCTCCAGGCTGGGCAGAGAGCAGCCAGTGATCCCCTGGGCCATTTTGATCACCCTCTGCAGCGCTCTCCTGTCTGCTGCTGAGCACCCCCCATACCATGCTGTAACGCAGTATGTCAGGATGCTCTCGATGGTGGCTCTGTAGAGCAACACCAGCAGCTTCTCCTCCAGATTGTTCCTCCTGAGCACCCTCAGGAAGTGGAGTCGCTGCTGGGCTTTCTTCACCACCACTATAGTCTTGGCAGTCCAGGAGAGGCTGTCAGAGAGCTGCACTCCCAGGAACCTGATGGAGCTGACCCTTTCCACACAGTCCCCTTGGATGTAGAGCGGGGCTGGGTCAGCCCTGTACTTCCTGAAATCCAGGATTATTTCTTTTGTTTTTGAGGTGTTCAGCAGTGGGTTGTTAGCTGAACACCACGCTGTCACTCGGTTGACCTCATCTCTGTAATCAGATTCACCCCCCCCGAGATGAGCCCAACCACGGTGGTTAGCATTAAACAAGTTAATATCTTTCATTTGAAATGTTGTTCGGTCAAGACAAAGAGTTCCGACAGACTACATTAATTACAATCTCTCATTTAAAAGATTAATAATAAAAAATAAGCTTACTGATGCCCTCCAAAAAATGTAAGAATTGTAATATTCATAAGTCTGCAAAATCCATGCCGTCGAACCAGATAACTGCGAAAAAAGTGTATTACTACCAGTACTACTACAATACTAACCAAAGTGAAGTTGGTTACCAGTTACTTATTCAGACACTTACTCTGCAAAAAATTTTTTGAGTGAAGTTGGTTACCAGTTACTAGTTACTTAATCAGACACTTATTTGGCAATTTTTTTTTAATTATTATTTTTTTATTTTTGGTATGAATGACATCCAGTAGATCCACAGAGATGTATAATATAGGAAATCGGCCTGAAATTGTGAATATCTGTCTGAATATCTGTCCAGTCCAGTCACTTATTAGCCCGAAAAAAAAATTCCTTTATTTTTTGGTGAGAATGGCATTCATTTGGTCCAAGGAGATAATTAATACAGGTTTTGACTGAAAAAATTGGGTTATAACTGCAAATCAGACTGAAATTGCAAATATCTGTCCAGACACGTATTCAATCAATCAATCAATTTTTATATAGCGCCAAATCACAACAAACAGTTGCCCCAAGGTGCTCCACACTGCAAGGCAAGGCCACACAACAATTATGCAAAACCCCAACGGTCAAAACGACCCCCTGTGAGCAAGCACTTGGCTACAGTGGGAAGGAAAAACTCCCTTTTAACAGGAAGAAACCTCCAGCAGAACCAGGCTCAGGGAGGGGCAGTCTTCTGCTGGGACTGGTTGGGGCTGAGGGAGAGAACCAGGAAAAAGACATGCTGTGGAGGGGAGCAGAGATCGATCACTAATGATTAAATGCAGAGTGGTGCATACAGAGCAAAAAGAGAAAGAAACAATGCATCATGGGAACCCCCCAGCAGTCTACGTCTATAGCAGCATAACTAAGGGATGGTTCAGGGTCACCTGATCCAGCCCTAACTATAAGCTTTAGCAAAAAGGAAAGTTTTAAGCCTAATCTTAAAAGTAGAGAGGGTGTCTGTCTCCCTGATCTGAATTGGGAGCTGGTTCCACAGGAGAGGAGCCTGAAAGCTGAAGGCTCTGCCTCCCATTCTACTCTTACAAACCCTAGGAACTATTAACTATTAATTAACAGGAAGCCAATGAAGAGAGGCCAATATGGGTGAGATATGCTCTCTCCTTCTAGTCCCCGTCAGTACTCTAGCTGCAGCATTTTGAATTAACTGAAGGCTTTTTAGGGAACTTTTAGGACAACCTGATAATAATGAATTACAATAGTCCAGCCTAGAGGAAATAAATGCATGAATTAGTTTTTCAGCATCACTTTGAGACAAGACCATTCTGATTTTAGAGATATTGCGTAAATGCAAAAAAGCAGTCCTACATATTTGTTTAATATGCGCTTTGAATGACATATCCTGATCAAAAATGACTCCAAGATTTCTCACAGTATTACTAGAGCTCAGGGTAATGCCATCCAGAGTAAGGATCTGGTTAGACACCATGTTTCTAAGATTTGTGGGGCCAAGTACAATAACTTCAGTTTTATCTGAGTTTAAAAGCAGGAAATTAGAGGTCATCCATGTCTTTATGTCTGTAAGACAATCCTGCAGTTTAGCTAATTGGTGTGTGTCCTCTGGCTTCATGGATAGATAAAGCTGGGTATCATCTGCGTAACAATGAAAATTTAAGCAATACCGTCTAATAATACTGCCTAAGGGAAGCATGTATAAAGTGAATAAAATTGGTCCTAGCACAGAACCTTGTGGAACTCCATAATTAACTTTAGTCTGTGAAGAAGATTCCCCATTTACATGAACAAATTGTAATCTATTAGACAAATATGATTCAAACCACCGCAGCGCAGTGCCTTAATACCTATGGCATGCTCTAATCTCTGTAATAAAATTTTATGGTCAACAGTATCAAAAGCAGCACTGAGGTCTAACAGAACAAGCACAGAGATGAGTCCACTGTCCGAGGCCATAAGAAGATCATTTGTAACCTTCACTAATGCTGTTTCTGTACTATGATGAATTCTAAAACCTGACTGAAACTCTTCAAATAGACCATTCCTCTGCAGATGATCAGTTAGCTGTTTTACAACTACCCTTTCAAGAATTTTTGAGAGAAAAGGAAGGTTGGAGATTGGCCTATAATTAGCTAAGATAGCTGGGTCAAGTGATGGCTTTTTAAGTAATGGTTTAATTACTGCCACCTTAAAAGCCTGTGGTACATAGCCAACTAACAAAGACAGATTGATCATATTTAAGATCGAAGCATTAAATAATGGTAGGGCTTCCTTGAGCAGCCTGGTAGGAATGGGGTCTAATAAACATGTTGATGGTTTGGATGAAGTAACTAATGAAAATAACTCAGACAGAACAATCGGAGAGAAAGAGTCTAACCAAATACCGGCATCACTGAAAGCAGCCAAAGATAACGATACGTCTTTGGGATGGTTATGAGTAATTTTTTCTCTAATAGTTAAAATTTTGTTAGCAAAGAAATTTATTTTATTTTATTTTTTTGGAATGAATGCCATCCAGTAGATCCATAGAGATGCATAATATGGGAAATTGGCCTACATCGACATCCAATGGATCTACAGCATCTCTGTGGATCAACTGGACGTCACTCATACCAAAAATAAAATTAAAAAAGTTGTCAAATATGTGTCTAAATAAGTAACTGGTAAGTGAATAAGTGTCTGGACAGATATTCAGACAGTCACAATTTCAGGCCTATTTCCTATATTATGCATCTCTGTGGATCCCCTGGATGTCATTCACACGAAAAATAAAAATAAATAAAAAAGTTATCGAATAAGTGTCTGAATAAGTAAATGGTACTGAATAAGAGTCTGGAATAAGAGTCTTATCACTTACTGAGGCGTTGCTGGGCCGGTAGCATTGATTTACATTTACACTACCTGTTCATACCTGCCAGCAATAACGGGCGGGTATCCCAATACCCACCTGCTGTGCATAAAGTGATGACATCATAGCATGTGCAACCCAAGAACTGTCTGCAGATGATAACATGAAAAGGCGAGAACTGTGTGTTGGTCCCAATATGGATATTCCGGATGATTTTATCATGGACAGTCTGACAATGAACAGCAGCCAAAGCAGCCAGCTTGATGAGGACGCCTTGGCGAATTTGGAGTGCAGCGCGGTACAGTCACTTGCCCAGTTCCGGATCATTGCCAGTTCCAGATCACTGCTGTCATTTTTGTGCCGCCATTTCTCGTAATCAGCACGAATAAGCTAATACTTGGTACCAATGGAAAGACTGATGTTTTGTCTACAAACGACCACAAGCTCGACCGGATCCAGCCGTCCTTGTGATCAGCAGAGGAATCAAAACATCCCGGTGTCTGCGGTGTGCGCGCTTTTTCTCACTCACTCATTCCTGCAAGTTTTAAAGTAACAATCTCTAACACGTAGCAAAGGTGAGTTAGACATTCAGTGTTTGTGGTTCTAGAGTGGGAAAATACTTACTTACTTTGGTAGAAAATGTCAGTGTGTTATGTCTTGCTGTTTAATTGCTGCGCGCATTTATCTCCTACACGAAAATTTGCCGGTTGCGGATCACTGAAGCAGCAGCCTCGTGTCAGTACATGTGAGTCATGTGGACTTTGGGGGTCATCTCAACATCACAAATGGGCATGAATGTGGGGGCTTTTACTTTTTAATTCGGGAGAAATCTCACCTCCACACATCATTTTTTGCTTGTAAAAACGTATAACGGCGCCTTTCGAAACTAAGTAAATTCTCATTTAAATAAGTATAATTTCTATCATTTTGTGTTCAAAACACATTCTTGGGTACAGTGTGTATCATTCTGCATTAGAAGGGCTCCAGCCAGATGCCAGGAATGACCCCAAAGTGACACAGTGTGTCGTGATCCGGAACCGGCAAAAGTGATCCATTTCTGGCAAATGTTTGCACCACACATGATGCAGCTTCACACTTTAAGTAGAAGCGCTACTCCACCCAGACGTTTTCAGCTAAATAACATCCAAATACCCAATACAACGATACACAATTAAAGGACATTCAGTAGCATTATGGCTCCATATAGCGGGACTTTCAAAAAGGTGATCCGGAACTGGGCAACCGTCTGTACCAGCCAACACGACAAAAGTTAAAGTGAGCCAAGTTTTCATGTATGCGTTTGCTGGTTGTCGTGCGTTTTGAAATGACAAATATTGTTAATGTGATTCCACATGTTGTGTATCTCAGTAAGTGATAATAGACTCCTGCGAACATCGGTCATTGTGGGCGACTGGGCATGGACGGAGGGACTCTGAAAATGCATACGCACGACAACTGCATGTTATTGTATTATTATGCATCTCTGTGGATCCCCTGGATGTCATTCTGACCAAAAAAATAAAATAAAATAAATAAAATAAAATAAAAATTGCCGAATAACTGTCTGAATAAGTAACTGGTAACCAACTTAAAAAAAAAAACGTTTTTGCCGAATAAGTGTCTGGTAACCAACTTCATTCTAGCTATACCACTCCGTAATAAATAATACTTACCAGTGTCCGTCGATATATAGTTGTACAACACTGAACCATACTGCAGTCTCTCTCTGCAAATTAGTTTCTAAGTTTTACACTAACAGTTTGTTTTCACGACAGAAGGTTTAAAACACAAACACGTTTCATTTCTAGCAGCTAATGCAGCTAAATAGCTAAAACGATTAGCTCTTACCATATGAAGGGTCGCGTACGTAATATGACCATATGACTTCACATATGCATATTTACGGTAAATTCAGAAAATTAATACAAATAATTAGCTATTTGATTACTTTGGGGATGATCTGTAAAGCGCAGCACAAAAAAAAAAAGCTCAGGTTATTAAGGAACTTCACTTCCTAGAAACGGGAGCTTTCCGTCAGAGCACCGGAAGTTCCTTTTTACAATCTATATATATATATATATATATATATATATATATATATATATATATATATATATATATTTCCCCCCCCACATTTCGTCAGGAAGAGCATCCGGCGTTAAAAAAGTGCCACAATCAACATACAAGTGAAAAAGGAGCACAGCTTAGTTTTTTATTTCAATATTCGGCCAATAATGAGAATCATACAAACAAAACACGTCATTTCAGTGACAAATAACTTGCAGCAAACTATGCAATTTCCAGAAAGAACTGTGACAAAAATTTTGAGTTGCAGAATGGTTCCTCTGAAAGCCTGAGCTTTGACTGGAAAGAGGACCCTGTTTGGTGCAACATCTGCACCTTAAAACCTGTTTTAATCCTTTTGTGTTAGTCTCCCTGATTACTTAAGGAACTGTATAGACTATACAAGTTGCTGAAATTTCTAATAGGCTTTTACTTTTGTAAAACCCCTTAAATTAAATGTGAAAATCTACACTACAAACACACCCTGATTTCATTTCAACTCCACTTTGGTAAAAGACCATTTACAAATTAAAAGACAAAATTACAAAATCTGAGTCACCGTCCAGATATTTGTGGCTCTGTAGAGGCATATGTAAAATATGTTTTATTGTGAATTTAACAGAATATTCACATTTGTTCTTCAATCTTATGCTTTTAATTACACAACTTTCATGAAATATTAGTTCTTCTCCTTATTCTCCCGTGTTCGGGACCCCTGCCATCTGCATTGAACATGGATAAAACGTTTTAATGTTGAGATAAATAAAATTGTTAGTTATTCAAGTAATACCAAGGTGAAGCATCATGCCCTCCATGACTCTGATGTGGCTGGAGGTGTAGGACCTGTTGTTAAAGTGAACATAGTCTGCCATCTTGCAACAATTCTTTCTTCATACTTTCTTGCAAGGAACAGGGCAGCTACACCAACTAGTGACAGCTACTCCTTGCACAATACTCACTACCAAGTACAAAGTGTCCAGCAGCAGCTGGAAACAGGTGCACCTTCACCATGCATGAGAATAGCCCTCATCGTCTCACTGACCTCCTGACCCTGCTGATAATCAGGTTTGACAGCCTCAAGCTGTCGGAGGTATCTGTAGATGTCCTCCACATAATAGCTGCAGAACATGGGGTCATCCTTTGTGTCCACAGTCTGGATGGTAGTTGAAAGGAGGTCAAATGAGAATGCCCGACAGACATCTTCATCTTCATAATCCACAGACTCTGTAGGAGTGGGAAATGCTGATGCATGTGGAACAGGGACTTCAGGTTCCAGGTTAGAAGGGACATCCCTCAGATGCTCAAACTAGACGCCGAGCACCAAGACAGTGTAGGTTTTCTTTGCAATCAGTCACCCCACCAGTGATTAACATCACTTTGAGCAGATGGAATCAGTTAATTACCTGGTAGTGTGGGTGGTTACAAAGAAAACCTGCACCCTCATGGCTCTTTCTGGAATCAGTTTGAGACCTCTGGTCTACACGGATAATGCCCAGCAGTGGGCAGTAAGGCACCAGAATGCTTTATGTTAACCCATCTATATTATAATAGCCAAGTGGCCTCTGTGTGCATGCATGCCTATGGCTTTGATCACGCAAAAACCGGGAACAGCTGATATTTGCCGTTTAGTATGCTTGTGTATTTTGGGTTAAGGATGAATGCTGCTAAAACGGAAAGTTCAGTGGACTAATATTTGTGGAGAAATTAGGAATTTCTTCTAACTTGTAAACACTGGACATTGTGCTGCAATGCACCATGGGAGTTTGGGGTTTTGGGCTTTTAAATGTTGTTATTGTGGTTCATGTTAGTGTTATTGATTTGTGCTTTTGTAGTACAATTGGTTAAGTGTCATGTTGCCTTTACCATGAGTGAGACTATTGCTTTTGATGTCTTCTGCCACCATCTCTGTTTGTGTGTAAAAATTAAAAGCACCTGCTTGCAGCAGAATGCAATCCCCCCCCCCCCCCCAAAAAAAACAAAACAAAACAAAAAGCTCTGTGTGCATGTGACTGGGGACAGCTGACATATGCTGTTTGGTATGCTTATGTATTTTGGGTCAAGAATGAACGGTACCAAAACTGACCATTGATCGGACTAATATTTTTGGTGAACTACGGATATTAGCTAACTTTGCTAATTACATTCTAGACTAACATGCCATTCCAGCCGTATTACACACACATATTATACGCGCCATATTAAAAGCTTGAGTGCATGCGTGCGTGATTTTAGTAAGTTTGATGTAAGTACACAATTTAATTGCAAATATGTTAAAAAATAATGACAAGAAAGTGAAAACACTTATTTCCACTTTGATCCATTTAACAATAAAATGACAAACTTGAAGTTAATAATAAAATACAATAATAACAGTAGTAGTGTGTATATGGTAACAAGAACCTGAACAATTTATAAATACATTAAGCCAGTAAATTAAAATACACAATTAACAGGAAATAAAAGGGTTGAGTTCCTCAACTAAACATTTTTGAGGTCTAAGGTTCTAAACACATTCTAGACTCACACTGCATTCAAACTGATTATACAAGCTTTGCTTGATTTATAACCTCCCTTGAAATGTCAGTACCTATTTTATAAAGACTACCCAACCTAGAGCCCGCGGATCTACCACAGGCTTTTAAGGTGGCAGTAATTAAACCATTACTTAAAAAGCCATCACTTGACCCAGCTATCTTAGCTAATTATAGGCCAATCTCCAACCTTCCTTTTCTCTCAAAAATTCTTGAAAGGGTAGTTGTAAAACAGCTAACTGATCATCTGCAGAGGAATGGTCTATTTGAAGAGTTTCAGTCAGGTTTTAGAATTCATCATAGTACAGAAACAGCATTAGTGAAGGTTACAAATGATCTTCTTATGGCCTCGGACAGTGGACTCATCTCTGTGCTTGTTCTGTTAGACCTCAGTGCTGCTTTTGATACTGTTGACCATAAAATTTTATTACAGAGATTAGAGCATGCCATAGGCATTAAAGGCACTGCGCTGCGGTGGTTTGAATCATATTTGTCTAATAGATTACAATTTGTTCATGTAAATGGGGAATCTTCTTCACAGACTAAAGTTAATTATGGAGTTCCACAAGGTTCTGTGCTAGGACCAATTTTATTCACTTTATACATGCTTCCCTTAGGTAGTATTATTAGACGGTATTGCTTAAATTTTCATTGTTACGCAGATGATACCCAGCTTTATCTATCCATGAAGCCAGAGGACACACACCAATTAGCTAAACTGCAGGATTGTCTTACAGACATAAAGACATGGATGACCTCTAATTTCCTGCTTTTAAACTCAGATAAAACTGAAGTTATTGTACTTGGCCCCACAAATCTTAGAAACATGGTGTCTAACCAGATCCTTACTCTGGATGGCATTACCCTGACCTCTAGTAATACTGTGAGAAATCTTGGAGTCATTTTTGATCAGGATATGTCATTCAAAGCGCACATTAAACAAATATGTAGGACTGCTTTTTTGCATTTACGCAATATCTCTAAAATCAGAAAGGTCTTGTCTCAGAGTGATGCTGAAAAACTAATTCATGCATTTATTTCCTCTAGGCTGGACTATTGTAATTCATTATTATCAGGTTGTCCTAAAAGTTCCCTAAAAAGCCTTGAGTTAATTCAAAATGCTGCAGCTAGAGTACTGACGGGGACTAGAAGGAGAGAGCATATCTCACCCATATTGGCCTCTCTTCATTGGCTTCCTGTTAATTCTAGAATAGAATTTAAAATTCTTCTTCTTACTTATAAGGTTTTGAATAATCAGGTCCCATCTTATCTTAGGGACCTCGTAGTACCATATCACCCCAATAGAGCGCTTCGCTCTGACTGCAGGCTTACTTGTAGTTCCTAGGGTTTGTAAGAGTAGAATGGGAGGCAGAGCCTTCAGCTTTCAGGCTCCTCTCCTGTGGAACCAGCTCCCAATTCAGATCAGGGAGACAGACACCCTCTCTACTTTTAAGATTAGGCTTAAAACTTTCCTTTTTGCTAAAGCTTATAGTTAGGGCTGGATCAGGTGACCCTGAACCATCCCTTAGTTATGCTGCTATAGACATAGACTGCTGGGGGGTTCCCATGATGCATGAAGCCCCAACCAGTCCCAGCAGAGGACTGCCCCTCCCTGAGCCTGGTTCTGCTGGAGGTTTCCTCCTGTTAAAAGGGAGTTTTTCCTTCCCACTGTAGCCAAGTGCTTGCTCACAGGGGGTCATTTTGACCGTTGGGGTTTTACATAATTATTGTATGGCCTTGCCTTACAATATAAAGCGCCTTGGGGCAACTGTTTGTTGTGATTTGGCGCTATATAAAAAAATTGATTGATTGATTGATCTCCGCCGGTAACATGCTATAGAGGTATAATAACATAATATAATTATGAGTTAACTGGATATTGTTACAGCAGCAGGAGAAACCAAACAAAACAGAGATTAATAAATTAATAACTCAAAATAACTAGTGTTAAAAAAAAATCCAAAACGGTATAAAAAAGATACACTTGAAACAAAAAAGATTTTGAGTGTAAAAGGAAGAATCTTGCATAACTTCCCATTTAGTAATGGGAATATATTCAGTTTTTGTTACATTATTTTCATCAGAAACCGTTACTTTTAAAACAATCAAATGAAATATTTCTCCTCAAATTAAATTACAGTTGCTCAGACTGTAATCTGACTGAATATGAAACCATTATACTCAGTGATGTCAACACAAACATTCTGAAGTTGCATAGGGTGTTGGTTGGTGTTTGGAACAATTTTATGCATTCATGTAGATTTTAACAGTTCATTATGTTCTGACCAGAATCACAAATGCATGTCATGCAGTTCTATTCTTTGACTATGTCAATATGGTGTTGTTGATACTGGAGTCAGTGATCACGTTAATGTACACATAAAGCAAAGCCAGCTGTAATCAACAAACATAATATGAAGTTACACTCAATGAAATATTATTACAAGCAAAGGTTGTGAGAAGATTTAGGAAATACTCATTTGTCCGTTAGTAATTGCATAGGTGTTTGTGAGGTATGATAGGTTTAAAACCATTTCTGTCAATTTTATAGACACTATTGATCCCCATAAAGATATTAAGCTGAATTAAAGAACTGAACTTTGCATCTCAGCTGAAACTCTGGAACGTATTAGAAACCATGATCAATTCTTGAGCAAATTCATAAAATAAAAAAAGAAAAAAAAGAAAATAAAAAAATCAGGAAGATGATGATAAATTTGTTTTACAGAAATCTGGTAAAATTTTAAAAAGCTAAAGCCAAATCAGAGTATTATATAAATGTAGTTAATATAATAAGAACAATCTGAAAAAGCTACAGCAGCTCTTGAAAGATCTCGGTAGTTTGTCTAAATGTAAGACCAAAGTCAGTAATATTGGTCTCAAAATTAACAATACTTTGACAAAGGCACTGTTGCCAATCATTTTAACATTTGTAACAAATGCTGTTTTGATGCTCTACAGGGTCTGGTAGGTTTGGTTTAGTTTTATAGGAAACAAGTGTGTCAAGAATTCGGACTTTCGCTCAGCTTATTCAACTGATACTTGTTTGATTTATGATTTTAAGATGCAGGAACGTGATAAGGGTGACCACACTGATATGTTAGACCTACAGAAAGCATTTGATACATATTGTTACAAAAACATAATATGCTAGGATTGTGTTACAAAGCGTTATCAGCTAGGAAACAACTAATCCATGTCAGTGGTACTACTTCTGATGAATGCTATTCAATTGTTTTCATTTATATAGCACCAAATCACAAAGAAGTTGCCTCAAGGCGCTTCACACAAGTAAGGTTTAACCCTACCAACCCCCAGAGCAAGCACACAGGAAATGCTACAACCCCTGGCAAAAATTATGGAATCACCGGCCTCGGAGGATGTTCATTCAGTTGTTTAATTTTGCAGAAAAAAAAGCAGATCACAGACATGACACAAAACTAAAGTCATTTCAAATGGCAACTTTCTGGCTTTAAGAAACACTATAAGAAATCAAGAAAAAAAGATTGTGGCAGTCAGTAACGGTTACTTTTTAGACCAAGCAGAGGAAAAAAATATGGAATCACTCAATTCTGAGGAAAAAATTATGGAATCACCCTGTAAATTTTCATCCCCAAAACTAACCCCTGCATCATATCAGATCTGCTCGTTAGTCTGCATCTAAAAAGGAGTGAACACACCTTGGAGAGCTGTTGCACCAAGTGGACTGACATGAATCATGGCTCCAACACAAGAGATGTCAATTGGAACAAAGGAGAGGATTATCAAACTCTTAAAAGAGAGTAAATCATCACGCAATGTTGCAAAAGATGTTGGTTGTTCACAGTCAGCTGTGTCTAAACTCTGGACCAAATACAAACAACATGGGAAGGTTGTTAAAGGCAAACATACTGGTAAACCAAGGAAGACATCAAAGCGTCAAGACAGAAAACTTAAAGCAATATGTCTCAAAAATCGAAAAATGTACAACAAAACAAATGAGGAACAAATGGGAGGAAACTGGAGTCAACGTCTGTGACCGAACTGTAAGAAACCGCCTAAAGGAAATGGGATTTACATACAGAAAAGCTAAACGAAAGGCATCATTAACACCTAAACAGAAAAAAACAAGGTTACAATGGGCTAAAGAAAAGCAATTGTGGACTGTGGATGACTGGATGAAAGTCATATTCAGTGATGAATCTCAAATCTGCATTGGGCAAGGTGATGATGCTGGAACTTTTGTTTGGTGCCTTTCCAATGAGATTTATAAAGATGACTGCCTGAAGAGAACATGTAAAGTTCCACAGTCATTGATGATATGGGGCTGCATGTCAGGTAAAGGCACTGGGGAGATGGCTGTCATTACATCATCAATAAATGCACAAGTTTATGTTGATATTTTGGACAATTGAAAGGATGTTTGGGGATGATGAAATCATTTTTCAAGATGATAATGCATCTTGCCATAGAGCAAAATCTGCAAAAACATTCCTTGCAAAAAGACACATAGGGTCAATGTCATGGCATAGGGTCAATGTCAATGAGCAGATCTGATTTGATGCAGGTGTTAATTTGGGGGATGAAAATTTACAGGGTGATTCCATAACTTTTTCCTCAGAATTGAGTGATTCCATATTTTTTTCCTCTGCTTGGTCTAAAAAAGTAACTGTTACTGACTGCCACAATCTTTTTTTCTTGATTTCTTATAATGTTTCTTAAAGCCAGAAAGTTGCCATTTGAAATGACTTTAGTTTTGTGTCATGTCTGTGATCTGCTTTTTTTCTACAAAATTAAACAACTGAATGAACATCCTCTGAGGCCGGTGATTCCATAATTTTTTGCCAGGGGTTGTATATTACATGTGGTGTATCACAGGGTTCTATTCTGGGACCACTTCTGTTTATGGTATATGTGAATGACATGTCAGCTTTGGCAAACTGTAAACTACTGTTTTGCGCAGACAACTCGGCACTGATCATGTCTGGAAAGGATGTATGGTATAGAGGCGGTCCTCGGTATGGATTGCTCAACTGTACAGGAACGGATTGTTGCTAACAGGCTATTGGTACACCTCAGGACAACAAAAGTATCTTTTTTGCATCCAAGCATAAACTCAAACGGTGTAACCGGGTAAATGTAACATGTAGTGAAACTGAAATTGACTCAGTTACCTCAGTGACCTTGGACACTCTTCCAAGGAGGATGAATTTCAGCACCTGAAGGATCATGCCCTCCATGCCTCTAATGTCACTGGAGGTGTAGGCCCTGGTGTTTAAATGAACAAAGCCTGAGATGCTATGATGACGTCTTTCTTCGAGTTTTGTTGCAAGGAACATGACAGCTACACCGACTGGAGGCAGCTGCTCCTTGAATCCCCTGGTGTCCTGAAGAAAGCGGTCAACAATGCTCACTGCCAAGTACAACACAGCTGGAAACAGAGGTGCACCAGCACCAACCAATCGATGAGAACAGCCCTCATCTTCTCACTAACCTCCTGACACTGCAGATAATCAGGTCTGACGCTTTGTTCAGCCTCAAGCTCCCAGAGGTAGTTGTAGATGCCCTCCACATAATGGCTATCTAAAAACAAGCCCTTATATCTGACTGAAACTGTACTTGTTAAGTGATTTTGTCTTATATGAAGTGGATTTAAATATTTTGAGTAGAAATTCAACAAATATACTCTAAGATTTTGTGTTTTTGCAGTGCGGAATCATGAAATTTACATGCCAGTAGAAGCTGTACAGAGGGGGACAGACTCCAGTATTTTATACACACAATCACCAACATGAGCCAACCAAAATGATCAGCAACAATAAAGAGTGAACAGAACAGAATGGACGAATAAATTGCTTTTGGTGTAACATTTGAAGAAACCAGGATAACGGAGGCCATGCCAAAAAAATTTAAACTGTAAAATTTAACTATGTGTAACATAAAACATACAGAAATATATTTAGAGTATGGATTTGCTGTATTGTTAAACTCTATTAAACTTGTTTGCCCGTTTTGGATATTTTCCTAAACATGGTCATATTCTATAACAAATAGTATATAAAGTGTGGCACTTGTTAAATTAGTATTTCAACACAAAAAAAAAAAAAAATCATCTGTATATGCCTTTTTTATTCATCAGGATTTCATAAAAACCCTTCAAGTAAATTCCATGATTTTAAGATGATACAACTAATACACCAAAATTAACCAAACTGAATACAGTCAGGTTTACGAGTCCAAATGATGAGCACCTGGAAGACTCCAATAACTCAGATAACCTTTGGCCTCTGGGGTAGACACAAATTATAATATGAATTTTGATCCCAAAAATCTGCTCCTTTCCAGCCGCACCAGCCCTGAGAAAGATAACATACAGGTCGAGGTCAGTGTGGTTAAAGAAGCCTCACTGTGCAGTCAAAAACACAGCCACAGCGTAACAGGTTACCTTGTCTGTGATAACCTGTAAATCTTCCGCTCCTGTATAATGAGGGTCTAAAATGAGATAGCGGATCTGCCCGGTGGTTTCGCTCCATGCCACGCCCAGGATAGTGTGAGCCAAAACGCCTCCTCCTGAAAAACAGACAAAAATGACAAGATTAGTACAGCTTAAACTGTTTGAACAGGTTATTTTCCCCCAACCTTTAACTTTATATGCAAGATTTATACACCTTTTACAGTCATGGTTAATACTTTAGCATCAGAGCACATACATGAAGACATTTCCAAATCAAAGACAAATTACTGAACAGTCGCAGGTTTCAGTTTTCTATTCTGAATCTCATTATCGGGTGACACTTGGGTTCATAATGCGTTTATTGCAATTCTTATCGTGTGTAACCCTTGCACGTATACTATTGCATGGGCACTGTGTCTAAAAACACAAAGCTCACCGATATTCTGCTGTACAGTTCAATTCAATAATATTCTCTCACACTTTGATTTAAATACCTGATGTGGCCAAAGTTGGAGTTTTCTTAATTGCTGTGAATTGCACTCAATATTTATTAGGGAAGGTGACTGACAAGTGGTTAAAGCGGTGGGCTTGTGACCACAGGATTCTCTGTTCAAATCCTTGTCAGATTGCTAAAGGCCATGTGTGTATGTAAATGGGAGAATATGAAGCATCATTGTAAAGTGCTAAAGCTTTTGATTCAGATTAAAAGATTGCTATATAAATTCATTCCATTTATTACAAAACTATTTAATTTCACACTAAACCTGTGAAAAATTCAAATGTGTACTGGTAAAATACTGATGAAGGATTCTACTTTGCAGCTCATGCTCTCGCCAACAATATAAAAATAGACAAGACCAAAATTCCATTCTCAAATTACTGAAAAAGAAATTCATGCATGTCAATAGGGCTGATCTGTGGTAGAACACTGACTAAACTCAAACCGAGTTTCTGCAAACTGAATAGTGTAGTTAAATGTACTCCTGCATTTTATGGTTACTTCGAACATCTATTGCTGCTGACAATATACAGGGTTCAGCGAATATGCATCTATTCTTAGAGTTTGCATGTTCTCTCCATGTTTGCATGGGTTCTCTCTGGGTGCTCTGGCTTCCTTCCACATCCAAAAACACGCACGTTAGGTGAATTGAAACTTTAAATTGACCAGAGGTGTGGGTGCGAATGTGTTGTCTGTCTATGTGGGCTTGCGACAGCCTGGCATCCTGTCCAGGGTGTACCCTGCCTCATGCCCCATGACTGCTGGGATAGGCTCCACAGCCGCTCAAATGACCCTTAACACGAGTAAGCGGTTATAGAAAACGGATGGATTATATTCATTCATTTAGGGAGCGATTACTGTGTGCAACATCAGTGGTAAGAAAAGTGATCAGAACCAACATCTAGACTGATGCAGGGTTGACAAAAACTGCTGTAGTGCAAGCAACAGGTCTCACACGGTAAAGGACACAACATTCACATGGGATTTAATCCAACTGTCATGGCTACTTCTAATTTTATCTCTTTCTTTTTGTTCACACACTCACCCCCGACCCCCCAAAAAAACATTTCCCTACAATTTTCCCCTCGTTTCTATTCAAAACCAAAGCACTGTGCACCTGGCTTGCACCTGTTTAAATGGAGTGACATGTGAAACTCTGATGGGTTGTGTTATGACAAGCCTACAAAATGCCCACAGCACACCCTTGAATAATATGGCCACTTTGCTCCCAGCCCCCCCAGTAACTGAGTGCTCAGACAAGCCCCAAATGGATTGCCACCATGTGTTTCACACTGTGTTCTATAAAACCAAAGTGTGTTTAAACTGATATCAATATTTAAAGTTCAAAATCCAAATGTTTGCAAATTGTTTGACATTAATCTCACCAATCATGACAGGAGTCCCTTCAGTGAGGAAGTGGTTTGCCAGTTTTCTGCCTTTGGCCACCAACTCAGATCCCTGACTAAAGAATGCAGACATTGTCAGCAGATAAATCCAAACACTCATCATAAACAATCAAACACACACTGCTATCCTAAATCATGTGATCACACATCCCACCTCACAAACATAATTTTAGAAGTAACACCAAGAAGTTGGTTCAAAACAGCCTGAACTTCAATTGATCCAATCCACTGTTGTGATCCTACAAAGGACGTCTGTTTGTCTCCAATGTTCACTAAAGCCTGGAAAGGAAATCAAAGAAAACAACCTCCACTGATATGTTAATACAACATATAAATATAGGCCAACATATTGTTTTGAGATATTATTTCCAGAGCTTTACAAATAGACAACCTGTTGGATCTCCTTGTGCGTGGGCACAGACTGCTCTACGTAGCCTTGCTGCTGGAACCAGGAGCAGATGGTCTGCAGGGAGCGATACGCACAGCCCCAACCGTTGTCATCCATTCGATCCTGCATGTAGTGGTGATAACTGTAGGTCCCCTGCACCAAGTACACCTTAGAGCCAAAAGAAGAAAGAAAAGTCACAGAAAAGAAAATGCACCCAAAAAGCATTAGTTCTTAATTCTGTCTAGAGTTCATTATATGTCTTGCAAAAATGAAGAAATCCATAACTCACGGAGACACTAAAATGTTAGTGGTGTTTACCTTGCCATTGTCCAGGACAGGATGTGTGAGGACCAGGTGGGGGTTTCGAAGATAGCCATCTTTGTAGGCTTCATTGGGAAAGTGATAAGTATTGGCCCTTCTAAAATAAGGTCGATCTTCTGGAAGCTCAAGCTGTTGGTGCAATTCCTAACATATGTATAAAAAGAATGTTAATTATTCAAAAAATATCACTGGAATAAAATCTTACACTTTGAACTAATTCAAGCACAATGTAAATCTACTACAAGTGAAGTCATGCTTGGAAGCATGTGCTGGTGCCACACTTTACTGTATCCACAGCACCATGAAACACAGCTTGGATCCTGGATGGCAACCACCCAAATGGTAAATGGACTGCATTTATATAGCGCTTTTCCATCTGCATCAGACGCTCAAAGAGCTTTACAATAATGCCTCACATTCACCCCAATGTGAGGGTGCTGCCATACAAGGTGCTCACTACACACTGGGAGCAACTAGGGGATTAAGGACCTTGCTCAAGGGCCCTTAGTGATGTTCCAGTCAGGCTGGGATTTGAAACAAGGATCCTCGGGTCTCAAGACCAACGCTTAACCACTAGCTCATCACCTCCCCTGTGATGCTAGTGGTTGGGGAAGTGATGTCCCCTCTCCAACTGGTGATGTCTGGTACATCACCAGTTGTCTGGTGAGGTACATCTAGAAAATATCTCTGTATGTGCTGTAGCCAGATAAAACATGGGCGTCCCCTTGGCCTTCACCAGCCACTGGGTTCGTCAACACTCCTCTGCACTGGATCATCCACAGAGAAACACGTGACATGTCGAAGCTGACGCTCCCTCACAATGCATGTGCCACTCATCTTAGTCTTGCTAAGTGACTGCTCATTTGACACATTGTCATTCCAGCAGTACCTGTTGGTCCCCTAAAGAGACCTAGTACCAAAGACATGCAGTTGCCACCAAGTCACTGGATAGTGTCACTCTCACGACCATAAGACAGGAAGCAACAGGACGCTGACTTAGATCTTCTTTTTCCTGCAAAGACATGAGGGGTGATTGAGAAGCTTTGAGCCTCACCCAGAAAAAGTACAACATGGTTCTCTGCTCTTTTGCATTTTGAGAAACCATTTCTCAACACTGCCACCAATGAGTCAAAATTACACACATTTGAGAAATGTTGGTACTGAACTTGTCTTTCCTTGAAGGCAGTGATGCTGCTTAGTTTTCTGACAGTTTTTCAACAGTGTGCTATGTCGCATCATCAGTGAGGGAGCATTTCATAAGAAAGAGTATATTTTGGGAGGAGGGGATGGGGGGGTGACATCTAACTTTTCATCATGTCACAAGGCATCAAACTCTGAAGGTTAGATGTCAGACTTTGACATCTTGTTGAAAGCTCTGCATGTGAATGAAGATTAGACCAACGTCCAGCACTCTGACCTGAATGAGTCGATCAACATGTCAAAACCATAATGCTTGTATTACAAGGGTGTAACCACTCACCAGGAGTAGGCAGTATTTGTTTTTAAATATATTAGTCAATCTACAAATTCAGTTTTTCCTCCATAGAATATTCTAAAATCTCAAACTACGCACTTCCCAAGAACACGTCATCTTTATGTGCTTTTTTTAGCCTATTAACAAATACAGCTCTGAATAAGATTTACAGCTATATGAAAATGGAGAAAAGAACAGAGAAAAGCAGCAAACTGTCACATATAAAGAGCTGAAAGCAGTTGACATTTTGTGTGATAAATGGGTTCACGGAGTGGGTCCCCCATGGGTTCTGGGAAAACAACCGGGACAAAATGTGAAACGAATGAAAAGATTACTCAATCTGATTCATGTGGGAACAGTAAAGAAAACAGCTGTGGTTCGACCAAAGCTTTGAAGACTCAGATTAATAAGATTTATGCGAACTGTAAAATAACATGAGAAGTCCAAGATGTCCATATTTCTGACAGGGGGCAGGGAAGATATTAGAAGTATTCAAAGGTGCATGGCAGCTGAAACAAAAATGAGTACATTTTACTCCCACCATGCTTATTAAAACTGTGTGTGTTTAAGCTATATATTTTTTATTGATACTTGATAATATTTCAACTTGGGTATTTTTTTCTTGACTCCCTCAAATGGTTTAATGGGTGATTTAAAAAAAATCAGATCATTTTGCAATGGAGCGGAGGGTGCATAAGGAAACCTGACTTTTTGTGGGTTAGGCTTTCAGTCGTCTCAGTAAGCTAATTGGCTAGTTAGCCGCTAACAAAGTCACGTCTGCAGTGAGCTACTTACTTATATTGATAGCTATAAATGTTAACATTAACAATGACGATTTCATTAGCTTACCACATGTTATGTTTTTGCTGTAAAGTTATAATAGCGATGTCATGTTTGAATAAGAAATGTAATAGCGCTAATGTTTTATAACATTATGTTACAGTACAAAAAAAATAAAAATAAAAAATACATTCCTCTTCGATGGATGACTTTGTTACCTAGTCAACAACACACACACCATGGCAAGCAAATATTCTGACTGAAGCAATCTTTAACATGTTGGTGACTGACATGAGACCCCTGTCCATGGATGGCAATCAAGGTTTCAACTGTCTTTATTTTTTAGTTAACACTTACCTTAAACACTACAAGCTTGATGCTAACGGTGGTTATATAAGAGCAGCTGCATGTTAGTGCGTTAACTTAAGCTTCAATTTTCATATGATCCGATTAGTCGACTAATCGTAAAAATAATCAGTGACTAGTCCATTACCAAAATAATCGTTTATAGCAGCCCTATTCCAAGCCAACCTTTGGACAGTACCGCCAATGCAATCAACAGCCCCCCTGCGTTGACTAGCGGCAAAAAATGGCACTCAACAGACTCAAGTGTGTGCACTTGTATGAGAAATGTCAGGTTGATGAATAGGAACTTTCATTTAAACTGGGAAGCAGTACAGTCAGGAAAAAGATGACTTTATTTTGTTACTGTTGTAAACTTTTTCATGAAGCTGACAAGAAGAACTTGCAAAAATGTGTACAAGGCTAGCTTATCATAAGACAAGTAGTCAGAAACAATGGCGTAACTCTGACATATTTTGTTGACCCACACAATGCAAGTGAACACTATAACTTGGTTGTGGTGCCAACAGGCACTTTGGATTTCATCTTGGTAAGTCACTGAAAATTTTTTGGAAAAGTCCACTTGGACAACAGCAGTTACCAGACAAAAGCAAGTTGCTTTCTTTTGATTAAGGTGTGGCCAAGGAAGTGTGGCAGTTGATTCTGAATGGACTGCATCAAATCTTGCACTGTGCCTTCTTTTCCAACCTTACCAACTCTACCCTCATTTTTCTGCCACTGACACCAAGTTTTTTTCTTCCCCACGTACCTCCTCATTTAAGCCATCGATCAGATCCTGCAGGACTTTGCCATTCCCACAATCTCTACAGTCACACCTGGGAATGCAGTTAACATTACCTTCATCACAAACAACCAGTTTGACAAGTTCTGAAGAAGACCGTGGAAGACCAGCATTTACAGGACAAGCTTCAAGGAGCAGGTTCATGTTTACTTTTTGGTCACAGACACTAGTGAAATTGTCTTTTGATGTTAATCCTGGCCACATTCTGCTTCTTAAGCCTCAAGTCTTCCATTTCACATATGAGAGAGATGAAAAATTCTCAAAATAATTATTCACTTTGCATATCATGTCATTTTCAGAGTTATTTTTAAATCAACTTGTGTTTCTACTACTTGATCATTTTCACTTTTGTCATGTCTGCGACAAAATACGTCATGTCCACAGCATATAGTTGTGGACGTGACAGCCTATGACGTCAGAGATTCCTGAGAACCAGGTTAAAAGAGGAATGGAACAAGCGGTCATCTGTTAGAGGACACAAAGTTACTTTTACATCATAATGGAAAATAAAATGGCGTGACACTTCCTTGAAGAGTCCAAAAAGCCCCCGCCAAAAAAACAATCTGAACAATGAAAACTGGGAAAACACAATGGTTTCCTCTTAGGTGATAATGTAGCTGCTGCATAGTAATGAAACTCCAGCTCATTTTACTCTGCTGAAATGACAGAAGTCTCTGCTCAATCGTCTTTTGATTTCAAGGAACTGAGGCAAGGAACTAAGGGTCTCCCCTCGGGGTATGAGGGACAGAGTATTGAACCTTCACTTATTTCCTATACCAGAGATACCTACTCTCTACAGCAGATTAAGTTTCAGCATTGTTTTCTCACTTTGAAAATGTAGTGCCTTGGAAGACATTCACATGGAATTGGTCACATGTTTAATGTTTGGAACAGATTGGTCAAAAATCAAGCAAAAGATGTTTACCATGATATCTCTGCCACCCAGTGCGGCTAGAGAGCTGATAAAAAGCTCATACTGTCAGTAAGTTATTTGTTTACTGACTGGTTTAAGTCACCTCTGAACGAAGTCAAAGAATTCACAACATCACCAACATAGTCGGAGAGATTATCTAAGATTAAACTCATCATCACACGGGAGTCACTGGATCTGTCAAGTTTTCATAATTAATATTATTAATTGTGAAGTTTTTAAAATTAACTCTCTCAGGGTACACCCTGGACAGAACGAGACTCTATTACAGGGCCATATATGGACAGACAAACGCATTCACACTCGCACGCATACCTACGCTCAATTTAAAGTCTCTAATTCACCAAGTCTGCATGTCTTTGGCAGTCAGAGGAAGCCGGAGCACTCAGAGTGAACTCGCATGAACACGGGTAGACCATACAAACTCCACACAGAGAGGACCAGGGAGGAAGTGATCCCAAAATCTTCGTGTAAGGAGTCAAAAGGGCTAACCATTAAGACACCATGCTGCCCATTTTCATAGTTAACAATATAAACTAATATTTCAGTATGAAGAGAGCGCAGGGTTTGCATCAGACCTCTGATGCTCTTCATTCTTACCTTACGCTGCATTTCTAATTGGCTGTCTGGAACTCCTGCTGGGTAAACCACAGTCACCAGTCCTTTTGGCTCAGGAAGAAGGAAGTGCAGTGGTTCAGGAACCAGCAACATTGTTCCCTTCATGTGCTGCAGGACCACTTTCTCACTCTCATGCAGCTGTTGAATCATCTCCTCCAATAAATGCTTGCAGACACTGCAAAAAAAAAAAAGAAAAAAAAAAAAGAAGTGCCTATGTAATGCTTGTGGCCCATTGCTGTTGGTGTATATCCCTCAAATTCCATAGCATGAATGGAATGAGATTCTACTAACTCCCCTGAACACGTTATTTACTCTAGCTAATGGTTCTTTCTATTTGTACTTCCAAGTCAGAATTTACTAGCTACACCCCCCAAAACACTTGCTGAAATCACAATTCCAACTCATCTACTCGTTCAAACCCCAAATACCTGCATTCACAATCCAAGATGGCTGCCCTTAGCAACCACAATACTGAAAGCTGGAGCTGTTATCGTTTTATTCATTTATTTATTCTCAGCACATTTGTTTTTGTGTCCAATTTAATAAATTGTGCACACAGTACTGCCCTACTACTGTTGTGGGCATGGTGCTATATGAGTTTTAATTTGTGAAATACAGCATAATGTAATGCTTATCAACTGATACTGCTAATACTGGCCAACCCAGCAGATGCTGCTCATAACAATGACCACCTACACCACACTACAAACCGAGCAGTAAATGAAAACACTAAGATAACTACTGTCATCTGGTCTCTTCCATAAGGCCGCTTTGGTGAATGGTATATTTTTGTAGCCCTATATACTCTTAATCTTATATATAATATATATATTATTATTATTATAATCTTGGACTCTTAAATCTGACTCTTTTTCCCCGACTTGGAGTGCTGTGTGGAAAATAGAACGATATTAACTTGGTTGTAATGTCAGTTCTCATTGTAATTTTCAATTTCTAAAGTAAATGGAATGCAGTATAATGTCGGTATCCATTTACAGCTGGATGCACTGAGACCATGCAGATGAAGTGTCTTGTCCATGGACCCAGACCAGGAATCAAACTAAGGTCTGCGTACTAGTAGCCCAACTACTCATCCCATTGAACGACCTGCTCTGCCTAAACACTGCAACTTTCTCCAAATAGGGCTTTTGCAGGTGTTAGCCAATGGCCAGGATTTGACGTTGAACTTATTAATAAGATTGTTGAGCCCAATAGCTCTAAGTAATTATCAGAAGCCCGTTTCTATGATCATGTTCTTCTTAGCACATATTGCACAGATTCCCCTGCCCCCAACCCCCAATTTGCATAATGACAGCTGATGGACTCTGACTGAACCTCAGGGGAAAGGGGTTTGATGAGGACAGACATAAGAAGGCCCACAGAATTTTGCCACACTCTCCAAGATATCCCTCTTTTTCTCCAATAAAAGTGGCAAAGGTCAACAGAAGTAACTGTATAATATTCTTCCTAGACATTACCATGTTATAGTGTTGCTGTGCCACACAAAGGAAATCTTTTTCAGTCTTCTGGCCAAACAATATTCATCACCAAACCAGTCAATTTGTTTTTGTTGTTCAGGTTTCCCCATGAAATTACTGGGATTACTCCCTACACAGGGAACAGTTGAGCCTATATTTAAACAGTATCAACAAAAAAAACCAGGTGGTTAATGCTCTTGGTTTCAGAGCGGAAGGTTCCCAGTTCCAACCCTACCCCTGCCACATTTCTCCATGTAATGTGGAGTTGCCTTAGGAAGGGTATCTGGCATAAAATTTGTGTCAAATCAACATGCAGATCCACCTTGGATTTGCTGCGGCGACCCGGAGAGAAAACAAGGGAGCAGCAGAAGGGACTAGACTCAAATTGAACAGCCGCCTTGCTCTTTCATTTTGACCCAACATGTTTATTTAAATCAAGGCAGTGCCACTGTGCTGCTTAAAAAATAATTTTAAAACATATCAATAAATAGAATAAAATCTTGACAAAGAAAGACATACTCTTTGATGGAGTTGCTGGAGCTGGTACAGACAACACAATCCATGGGAAGACTCGTAGACACAAAGTGAGACTTCTGAATTGCTGTCCTTAGGATTGGGGTGGAAAGGGGGCCTGTCCCCGTCACCTCCATAACCAGGCAAAGGTTTATGACATTCTTTAAAAAAAAAAAAAAAAAAAAGTAGATGATGAAAAAGTAGAAAAAAAAGTGGTAACATGCCACTACCATTTGTTACAGAAATAGCAACATTGCAGTGCCTCAGAAAGTCCAATATGATTATACCTAAAAGTTTATTTCACAGCAACTGGATGACTTCTTGGTCATTAAGAAATTTCACAATTCATCCCAGTAGTATTTTCAGTTTTTTTAATTAAAGATTAAACGAATCTCTGTTGTAAAATATACCGAGTCAATATGTTCAACCATGGAGATGAATATAAATGTTTCTCTCGAGTCATCAAAGCGGTTTCGTCTCCAGAAGATGGTTGGATGTGCTCTCTATGACGGATGGATGATATATCCATAATGTTGAGAGATCAAAGGACTGCATTCTTCATGACAAATAGGTTGCATCTTATCAGCAAGTCTTCAGAGCCTTCTTTAGATGACCAGCTTCCTTCATCTTGGATACCAAACTCATGGCAACCTGTGGCATAGTGTCCTGATCACTGGGCATTTTCATGGGACTCGCAGTAAATTTCTGGTCACTTTTCAAGTTTTTTTTTTTTTGTACCTCCCACACATACATTTTTAGACACCATTTCTTGCATACATGTGCCAGTTGTCAGAAGGTGTGAAATGACTTAAAACAAATCTTTTACTAGTTTTTTAATTACTTCTAATTGCAGAGTGACTCACACTGCACCAAGTTTGTTTCCTGAAGAAAAAAAAAGACTTATTTTATATGTAGAAAACTGAAAATGCAAGGGAAACAGTACTGTAAAAAAAAAAAAAACTTGCCTAATGTTCTCATTCAACATGGAAATGACTCACTAAGCTTTTGTTGTGCTGAATGGGGTGAATCTAACTGCAGATGATCTCTGTGTGGCTTTTCTATAGATCTTAAAATCTTTTTTTTTTTTTTTTTTAAACCACCATCACATGTGCACTATACAGTCCAGGAAGGCTAATATGTTAGGCATACCATGCAATCTTAGCTTTTTCAAACTAATGAAGCTTCTTGGGTGAGAGGAAATCACATAAAGATGAGTTGCTGAGTAAACTAATAAACTGTTATTTATAATAAATTGAGAATCTAGTCTACTAATAAATGATTTATTTGAAATAGTTCAATTATCTCACCCTGAACACATCAAACAGGAACTATGTTCCTTGTTGCACATTTTTACATGCTGTGCAACCAGTGTATGAAGTATGATTGAAATCCAGAAACCATTTTACAGGGACTTGTCCATATGAGGTCAGTCTTATATGATGCTTCAATTAAACACAAAAGTCCTACTACCTACCCTTCAGGAATTATTTTCCATTATTCACATTTTCATATGGTGTACTATCGTACATAATTTCTTTGAAGTCCACAATACGTTTGAGAATGAGTTGTTTACAAAACACAAACAGATGGATGAGCACACAGCTGGACTGTGTCATTCCTATATAAACCACCTCCTTTTTCTTTGTGGGTCTTATAAATACTCCAACAGGAATTGCAGTAATCCCATTTACACACAAGAGAATAATGTACTTACTACTGCTGAAGCCCTTCTACTTTTCTTCTTTGCAGATCTCTTGCCAGAATGGTCTTGTTCATCTGTCCTAATATGGGAAAAGAAAGAAAAACTTGAACTATTAAACTGAAACTAGCACATTGCCCGTGGGGATCCACAGGTTTTCGATCGGGTAGCGCTTATAAAATAGGTAGCTGACATTTTTCAAGGGTGGTAATAAATTAAGCAAAGTTTCTATTATGATATTAACTGAAAGTGCAGGAAATAAAATGAGAAAGTTTTGTGAATAATTGTATTTATTATTTGGCATATTTAGTTGATGTAATGTTTTACAACTAGCAAGGTTGAGATATTTCCTTTGTTCAGAGCTTGTCTGGTTACCAGGGATTGATTAATGGTGATATCAACATCCATTGCTCCCTGTTGCTACATAATATTCCTGATTTCTCCAAAAATATTTGTCCTATCAACTTTCCATTTTTGCAGCATGCATCCTTGACCCAAAATAAATAAGCATACCAAATGGCAAATGTCAGCTCTCCCCAGTTTCTCCGTTACACACATGTACCCATGTTCACAGAGGCTACTTGGGTTTTGATATATAGGTAAGGCTAATCAAAACAGGGAAAAAAAATTAGAAGAAAAAACACTGGATTTTTTTTTTTTTTTTTTTTTAAGTGTGAGAGCCTAAATATATACAGCAAACATCATCCTACATTATTGGTAACCATTTTCTAAATGTTAAATAAGAAAAAGGACAAAATAATATGTCTTTCATCTGCATTTCCTAAATGGCTTCAGTTTATTCTATTACAACATTAAAATCAATTTCCCCGATACTTGAAATCGTGTATCAAATACCATATTGGCTCAAATATGAGTTTTTTTTTCCTCCTTCAGAAAATACAGGGTCACCTTGTAATTACAGACTAGACATTGACAAAGGAATCTTTGTTTACATCCTTAAAGTAGCACTAATATAGCATCTAGTGGGAGGCAATAATAATAATAATAATTCATAGCATCTTTAATAAAAAAAAAAAAAAAAAGGCACGTGTGCACCAATTATCACCTGCTGGTAATTTGTACCATGCCACTCTTGACTTAGTGTTGGTCTGATCACTTTGGTTTCTCTCTAACTTGACAACCCGTGCGGATAACGTTCTGATTGCTGGTGACTTCAACATTCTTATAAATAAGCCTTCTGACCCCCTCTGCAAATCATTTATGGACATTATGGATGAATTAGGATTCCAGCAAAGCATTTAGGGTTCGACACACATTAGTGGAAATACCCTGGATTTGGTCCTCGTGTGCGGTATCGCTGTCACAAATACTGACATTATGCCTCTTGTGTCGGTGGCCTCCGATCACTTATTAAGTTCACCCTGTAATTGTTAGAATAGACTAAGCAGTGGGTCACCCCGTTGAGTCTGGTCTGCTTGAGGTTTCTTCCTCAATATCACCAGAGGGAGTTTTTCCTTACCACTGTTGCCTGTGTGCTTGCTCTAGGGGTTATTAAGGTTAGACCTTACTTGTGTGAAACATCTTGAGGCAGCTTTGTTGTGATTTGGTGCTGTATAAATGAAATTAACTGAACTGAAGTTGGTTGATAAATTAGGGGCTATTCACTGCAGCATGCTTTTGTGTTTTGATGATGTAACTAGTACCACTATGGGATTTATAAAAACAGCATAGTCATAGTTCCCCTTTCAAAACTTAAAGTTGGAAGGGTTTCTGATTATGCATAACAAATCTGGATATATTTTTCTGTGGTTAATTGGTTGGCAAAGTGATCAGAATAGGAGACAGCTGATAACAACAAACAAACTGCTGGGGGATAATAAACTAATCAAAACACCGCTCAGCAAAGTTGGGGTCCTTAGAGTGTCTTAGTGAAATTTTACTGTACTCATATTTGAGCATGTCCAAGATGTCCTGTTCAGTCCAAATTTGGTAAAAATTCACAAATTTTGTTCAAGTTACCACCAGCACAAGAAAGTGTGACATAAGGCACTTCTTTAACCGAGGCTCAAAAACAAAAAACAAGGGAACAGTCCTTTAAAACGCGAACTTACTTTATCCACTGATGTAGATCTTCACATGGTGTATCTGGAGTCACTTCCTCAGGCGCTGCACAAACTCCTTTGTTTGGCCAAATAAATACCGGACTGTCGCAGACTGCAAAAACGCAGGAGTCTGACTTCACCTGGGAGCGAAGGTTCTCAAATGTTTTTGAGAGTACCTTGTGGATGTGCAATTCTGAAAGAATACAGGTCGAAAATGTGTATCATTTGTCAACAGGATGTTTCAGTATATCTTAGCACTGTTCCATGAATCAGTGGGACTTTTCATTCACTTTGTTCAGCAGATAAACAGCAACTATTGAGCATTTTTACATGTAGTAACTCTGCAGGCACTCAAATTAAAAGCTCACAGCAATGACTGTTTCCAAATGCTACTAATACAAACTTTTAAAAACAGAAGTTTTTGATTATTTATAATAGTTTTGCCATTTCACTGGCATCTCGTAATACATGACCCCATCCATCCTCCCTTCAATACGGTGCAGTCGTCCTGTCCCCTTTGCAGAAGAGCACCCCCAGAGTGTGATGTTTCCACCTCATGCTTCACAGTTGGGATGGTTTTCTTGGGGTTGTTCTCATCCTCTAAACATGGTAAGTGAAGTTGATTCCAAAAAGCTGTATTTTGGTCTCATCTGACCACATGACCTTCTCCCATGCCTCCCCTGCATCATCCAGATGGTCACTAGTGAACTTCAAACAGGCCTGGACATGTGCTGGCTTGAGCAGGGGGACTTTGCTGCTCTGCAGGATTTTAAACCATGACAGCATCATGTGTTACTAATGTAATCTTTGTGACTGTGGTCCCAGCTCTCTTCAGGTCATTGACCAGGTCCTCCTGTGTAGTTCTGCGCTTTCTCAGAATCATCCTTACCCCACAATGTGAGATCTTGCATGGAATCCCAGACCGAGGGAGACTGACAGTCATCTTGTGTTTCTTCCACTTTCTAATAAATAATCATAACAGTTGTTGTCTTCTACCAAGCTGCGTTCCTGTTGTCCTGTAGTCCATCCCAGCCTTGTGCAGGTCTACAGTTTTGTCCCTGGTGTCCTTAGACAGCTCTTCGGTCTTGGCTATGGTGGACAGGTTGGAGTGTGATTGATTGAGTGTGTGAACAGGTGTCTTTTATACAGGTAACAAGTTCAAACAGGTGCAATTAATACAGGTAAAGAGTGCAGAATAAGAGGGCTTCTTAAAGAAAAATTAACAGGTCTGTGAGAGCCAGAATTCTTGCTGGTTGGTAGGTGTTCAAATACTTATTTGGAGCAGTAACATACAAATAAATTATTAAAAAAAAAATCATCATACATTGTGATTTCCAGATTTTTTTTTTTTGATTATGTCTCTCACAGTGGACATGTACCTAAGATGAAAATTTCAGACCCCTCCATGATTTCTAAGTGGGAGAATTTGCAAAACCACAGGGTGTTCAAATACTTATTTTCCTCACTGTATACACACACACACACACACACACACACACACACACACACACACACACACACACACACACACACACACACACACACACACACACACACACACACACACACACACACACACACACACACACACACACACACACACACACACACACACACACACACACACACACACACAGTAAAACTTACATATAATGGACTCAGGTAGACCAGTGAATTTTGCCTGTTATAAATCAGCTATATGTATAAAATGGACAAAATCTGCTATATGTATAAAACAGATTATATAATAGATTAGATACAGTTAGAAAGGCACCAAACAATATGAGGAATCCCCAGCATCAATTAGGCTCAAATATTTCCTTGATTTAAAGGCTGACCTTGAATAGGGGCGTGCCTCATTTAATGGCTGAGTCCAAACTTAGTCTGAAAAAAAAAAAATAAACGCCTGCATTATGTGCATTAAAAAGATTACATTTAGTCAAGTCACTCCTAACGCCTGATTTATGCTTCTCCAGCTCCGTAACTCTGCGGCCATGCAATGAAGTCAATAGGCCTGTGACCCTTTTAAGGTTCACAGTCACTTTGGTGTGGGTCACAATGCAATTTACCGCAGGAACAGTGGCTTTTTCTGGACCTATTTGTCCATCAACAAGCTCCGCTTCTTTATACAATCATCAATCTGCAAAGCAACATTACGGTACGTGCAATTGCCCTCCATGAATTAATGGTCATTTGAGCATCTTTGTAGTTTTTTGACTCTGTGTTGTAAAGTTGGTCATATTTGCGGACTTTTCTGCCAAACGTTCCTTTATTTGATCCATAATCAAAATTTAATCGGTATGTGCACTACAAAAACTTTCAAACTATGACAAGTGAGGAAGGAATGAAACCAGAAAAGTGACCAATCACAGCCCTTGCAGTCTCTGCTGTTTTGAACGGGCTACAGAGAGGGTTCGCAGCCACGCAGAGGGTTCTGATCTAAAGCGGTTGTCTTTGGTTCACCACACCTTGGGATATGTGTGAAACTTAACATCATATTACAGAGCTGGAAGCGAGCAGCATTTTGTTAATAAAGGTCTGCCTCATTTAGCCACAGGGTCTGAGCACGGTTTGAAAAAAATAAACGCCCTGGGCCGGTATCCACAAAGCAGCCCAAGACTAAAAATAGTTCCTAGTCATGTTATTCTAAGAAAAATCTGAGAATTCCTTGAATTCTTACACATTTCACTGAATTTTCCCTTTGGAAGAGGAAAGTTGTCCGCAAAACACCTCAGGCCTTAAGAGAACTCCTAAGGTGACAAACTGGTAAGAGGAGGGAGGAGGACTTTTATAAAAGCCTAAGTGTCTTAAGCCCCTTTCACATTTGCGTATTCGTAGAGCTTCTGATTGTGGCGTATCGTCTACGTCGAGGTGAGCAGCTCTCCGCCCACTTTTAGCAGCTCTACGTCGAGTTTTTGCTCCCTATGCAGCAGTATGTTGAGGGCTACGCGCGTAGGACGGAAGAAATTAAACACATTTAATTTTCTTCAGCATAGAGCGCTGGACACAGTTTTAAGCAGGTCTGTGCAGCACAGCGTTACTGCATGCAAGTCTGTGCAACACAGCGCTCCTGTACACAACCAAAAATTGAGTACGTGCACCCAGAGGAATCAACTGGAGAGCACAAGAGTATGATCACACAGCCCACAGCACCCGTGTGTGCTCAGAACAGGGAATCGAACCTCAACTCAGAAATCCAGAAACATAATAGAAACAACAACAGCATCTCTCTCTCTCTAATATATATATATATACATACATACATACATACACACACACACACACATATATACGATCATCAGACGACCTGAGCAACTGGAAGTTTAAAAGTTTATCAAGTCACAGCACTTCATTCACAGCAGCCTTTACCACAGCCAGACTCAGCAGCATCTGTACAGGAGGGAACTGGTTTTAAATAGCGGCAACAAGCGACTGTATGTACACATTAAAAAGCGGACACACGTAGCTGCAAGTAGATCTACAAACACGGAAAAAGGCTGAGTACGCGCGCATTTCGGGCATATTTAAATGAAACAACGCCGCAATACGCAGCTCTACGAATACGCCAATGTGAAAGGGGCTTTAAGCAGACAAGCTGGTGGAAAAGACACAGAGGAAGGAGATATTCTCCATATGCAGGATGACAGTGAGTCAGAAACATGCTACTCTCTTGATCTACATAATTATTTTATGTTAATTTACTGTCTTAATGTATTCAGAAATTGTTTAGGTTGTTACATACACACATTAATATTATCATTATTTTTACTATTATCAGTATTATTGATATTATTTTATTTTAGTTATTACTGTCATTTGATTTTTAAATTGACAATAATGGAAATAAGTGTTTTTATTTTCTTGTGTCATGCATGTAATTTTAATGTATTTACAACTATATTATGTACTTACACTGACCTTAATAAACATGCAAAGCATTTGTCCAGTGAGTGCGCATATCCAGTTGATACGACGACAGTTTAGGTGAGTTTTACTGTATACGCGGTCTGTCAATAAAATATAGGTCCTTTTTATTTTTTTCAAAAACTATATGGATTTCATTCATATGTTTTACGTCAGACATGCTTGAACCCTCGTGCGCATGCGTGAGTTTTTCCACGCCTGTCGGTGACGTCATTCTCCTGTGAGCACTCCTTGTGGGAGGAGTCGTCCAGCCCCTCGTCGGAATTCCTTTGTCTGAGAAGTTGCTGAGAGACTGGCGCTTTGTTTGATCAAAATTTTTTCTAAACCTGTGAGACACATCGAAGTGGACACGGTTCGAAAAATTAAAAAAAGTCTACTTTAACAGTGGAATATCCAGATAAAATGCTGAAACCGACTTCTTCTGAAACTTCTCTGTTCTCTCACGACGTCCTGGATCAATAGAGCCTGAAATGTGGAGGTTTTCAGCTTGAAACAGGCTGACGACGGCGCCTGGGACCACTGCACGACGTCTCGCTCCGTGGGGAGTCCTTAAAGCGACAGTATCACCTCAAAATCTCTCATCAGCCGTTAAAATTTTCACCGAAAACCAGCTTAATTTTTCGAACCGTGTCCACTTCGATGTGTCTCACAGGGTTAGAAAAAATTTTATTCAAACAAAGCGCCAGTCTCTCAGCAACTTCTCAGACAAAGGAATTCAGACGAGGGGCTGGACGACTCCTCCCACAAGGAGTGCCCACAGGCGAATGACGTCACCGACAGGCGTGGGAAAACTCACGCATGCGCACGAGGGTTCAAGCATGTCTGACGTAAAAACATATGAATGAAATCCATATAGTTTTTGAAAAAAATAAAAAGGACCTATACTTTATGGACAGACCGCGTATATATATATATATATATATATATATATATTGATATCCTGTGGTTGTACACAGAAGTCAGTGGGAAGCAGGATTCCATAAATGGAGTTCTGTGACATATGTCGCAAAAGTCTTAAGTGTTCAGACCTGGGCTGTGCTTACAATATTTGTATTTTTACATACATCAACATGAAATTGTGCAGCTCTCAGGATATTTAACGTGAATCCTTAAACATGTCCAAGTGTTGTGCAAAATGAATGTAGCATATTACGTATTTAAATACATTCGCAGAAAGTTGTGACCATACCATCAGAGCTGTCCAGCTGGAATCTGAAATCCAGCAGTCCTCTCACACGTACGATGGTACTGATGTCAGAGGGATGTGAGCCAACAACAACCTGAGGTAAAATAAGAGTAGTCAGTCGGAGCGAAGCAGCAAACCTTTGATTATAAGTTTTATTTTTCTTCCTGCATCATGCCACCAGCTGGCAGTAATATCCACCAGCCTACAGCTGAGCCACACGCGACAGGCACAAAATTAACTTTTCGTTTAATTATTCAGCCACTCGCTCACCATGGTTTCGGAGTTGTAAAAAGTTTAATTTAAATAATAAAACAAAAACTCGGTTAGCTGTTCGCACAACACTGCCCCCAACCCTTCCCCTTCTTCTTCTTCTACTCCTCCTTCTTCTATTACTTCTTCTGTCGAGTTTATTGGCGGTTTCCAAACCGACACGGTGCATTACCGCCACCAACTGTTTGGATATGGAACATTAATGGAGTCTGACGTATACTGTAAAAAAAACAACAACAACAAAAAAAAGACAGAACCGCCTCGGGCTCAGCAGAGACACCCTACTGGACGGTGTTAAAAATAAAATAGTTGTTATCCCCCCAAAAAAATTCCACTTTTGAAAATGGCACACGTGTCTCTTGTTGCGTAATTGTATTGGTTCACATTAAGCCCGCCCAAGATTGATGCATTCGCCTTAACTCGTAATTTTGCCAATTTTAGCAACTTTTTTTGGGGGGGCGGCATTGTAAAGCGTTTCTGCATTGTGTGTGTGTTTCTCTTTTGTATTATAGAAATAGAAAAAAATAATAATAATAAAGAGAATTGTCCTCATGGGACCACAAAGTGTTTTTGTCAGAGAAAGACCAGCAGATTTGAATCTTGAAATCTACAGTAATATTGCTATGGAGAATTTTGTTTGTATTATTATTATTATTATTATTATTATTATTATTATTATTATTATTGTTGTTGTTGTTGTTTCTTCTGCTGCTACACAAGCTGAAACAAGTAACGGATATATACAAATTAATTTAAAGAAAAAACATTCTTATTTTGTAGCTTGACACGCTATAAAATCTGCATGATTCATCTACAGCAACAAACAGAAGCTAATATTCAATGTTTATTGAATTTATCAATATGATTTTCATTCAAAACAACAGGTTTCTTCACTGAAAACGATTCAAATGTAAAGGTGTTATTTCATATTTGAAGCTTTCCAGTATTTTGCTGCAACCCCTGTCACTCATCAGGACGCCCCATAAATATTTCAACAGACCGGGAAAGAAACAAATCAGACTGTAAAGAACCTACAAGCAACAATAATTGTAGATTTGTTATGACAAAATAAATCTGCAGTGTGCTGTGCCCCATTTAGAAACATGAACATTTCTGCAGAAATTGTAGTGCCTGAAATCTTCTATCAGCTTATTTGTGTCCTGTTAAATGTGCTGCAGTGGGCTCTGCTAAAGGTCTGAGGCCTGCTAGCATTTAGTGAAGCGTACCATATCGAATTATTCCAGCATCAGTGCTCATGTCACCCGTCGTATGCAGCGGCTGAAATGATGCATCAAATTCTTTCAGAATCTGTGTTTCTTGTTTTCTAGTATATTCATTTATTTATTGTTCTTATTCGATTCTGGCACACGAATGCTGCAGAATACAAATACTTGCAATGATCACAAAAGCGTGAATAGATTTTATTGGTGCATTGTGAAGTTGCCTAAGGGTTTTTTATGGCAGCCATGCGTGCTGGAACAGGCAGGCTGAGTGGACACAAGGTCAGACGTGCCACAACTTTTGCACACATAAGTGCAAGTTTTCATGAGCAACCTGCTGTAGCAACCACCACCAACAAACATCTCTGAATCACACACAATGCAACAAATAATTTTGTATTTGAAAAGTCACATTTATAATCCCAAGGCCGTATCACGCAGTCTTAAAAAAGGACAATGTACAGTAATAACGATAGATAGGTTAATGCGCTTGGTTTCAGTTCAGAAGGTTCCTTCAAATCCCACCCCTGCCACATTTCTCCATGTAATGTGGATGGAGTTGCTTCAGGAAGGGCATCCGGCATAAAACCTGTGCCAATTCAACATGTAGATCCACCTTGGATTTGCTGTGGCGACCCCGAGCGCAAACAAGGGAGCAGCCGAAGGGACTTGATAGATAGATAGATAGATAGATAGATAGATAGATAGATAGATAGATAGATAGATAGATAGATAGATAGATAGATAGATAGATAGATAGATAGATAGATAGATAGATAGATAGATAGATAGATAGATAGATAGATAGATAGATAGATAGATAGATAGATAGATAGATAGATAGATAGATAGATAGATAGATAGATAGATAGATAGATAGATAGATAGATAGATATTTTTGTATAAACCTGCTGTGAGTTAATGATATTTGAAAATGAAAGGACACGCTGAAAAAGGGTTTACATTACAGCCTTGTCGTTTTAGGTTTTAGATGAGGTAATGGACCTTTTATAGTTTGATATGTTAAAACATACAAATTATTTTTAGTCTTTATCGCACAAATACAATACATGCCAGGACGTGAAGGTGAAGCAAAGATCAGTCAGTGTATGAGATTTGTTCTAATGATGGTTCTGGTTAAAATCAGATGAGGGTTTGTTAGGATTAGCGGAAATAGGAACTGAAATGGTTCTTCTCAAAAAACAGTCAGAATCAATCTTCTGGTTGTAACAAATTGAAACACAAGAACTGTGTAAACACAAGTTACAGGGTGAAGATGTGTAATGTGCAAATGTTTTAGTATTTAGGAACAATGCTCAGTGCATAAGATACATGATTAAATATTAATGAATCACGTTTGACCTTTAAAAATATATAATGTATTTCAAATGGCAAATCAGGGTTTTTTTAAACAAAGTTTTTGCAACAATTTTGTAACTGATTGATCACTGGCAGTTATCTTTATTTTGGGTCACATTTCTGCTGTTTTGTTCTAACCTCAGGGTTGCTGTATTTCTAATGCTACCTCCTATGTTTCATTGTCACCTCCGCCAACAAAGTGGGAGTAGTTTATGGTTTTCTCCCTGTTTTTCTGTTGTTGTTTTTTTTTTCTGTTTGTGAACAGCCTGGAACCCACAATTTTTCATATCATTATGAAATTTTTGCTGAAGCTTCAAATCCTGATAGGCAAGAACTGATTTCATTTTCAAGGTCATAGGTTAAAGGTCAAAGTAAGGAAAAATCTTGAAAAACTGGGATAATCCTTATCCTTTAACACTGTAGGAATTTTCAAAAATTCATAACTCTGTCAAAAAAGATGAAATTTCTTTCATATTTGAGAGCATTATGTAGGACAATATCCTTTGCCGACTGATTGAGGTTGATCCAGATCTGATCCAGATTATAGATTTTGTGACCATTTAAATTAAGCATTGATAATCCCATTTAATGTATATTTTACATTATATTTTAATTAATAATGTCTTTCATGTTTCATGTCGTAGGATGGCATCCTTTATCAACTGACAAAGTCTGATCCAGATCTGATCCAGATTACAGATTTTGTGGCCATTTACATTGAAAACCCCATTTAAAGTACATTTTACACTATATCTTTATCAAACTTGCCCCAATCACTCTTGAAAGTGAGATGCAGACTGGCACTCACTATCACAGGACAAAGTTGGTTCTGGATCTGATCTAGAGTGTGGATTTTGTTGACATTTGAATTTAATATTGAAAAGCCCATTTGGTGAACATTTTGCATTATATCTCAGTCAAAAGTGCTTCAGTCACTCTCATTTTTCTGTTATGGGTTTACCTACACCACCAAAATTGGATGGAGGTTCCACTTTTATGCCTGTTTATCTTCCAGCTAGTCGGAAAAGTGCCAAAAAGCAGTGACACATTATGCATAGCAGAGATAACCAATGTTCTGTGAAAATGACTTGAAAAAGAATTCAGAAACTGATAAAGTAAAAAAAAAAAAAAAAAAAAAAAAAAAAAATCTGACACCACAAAAAAGCTTTGATTCAAGTGCATGAACTAAATACAAACTCCTGACATTTGAGCACATCTAATTTATTTTATGAAAAGTCACTTCTAACAGGACTTTGACCTTAATTTTTTTTTACAAGGTAAAATTTTATGGAATTGTAAACTATGTTGACGGACGTTTGTGCTCTGTGTTGTCTCATTGTTGTCGAATGATATTCTCCTCCCTCCGTGTTAATTGCTCTTTGCGGTCTTTTGTGATTCTCTATTAGTTATCTCTTTTGTTCTTATTCTGTCTAATCTTCTGTGTTTTCTGTGTAGTTTTAATTGCTGTTTTCTGGGTTCACATCGCTGCATTTCCATCTTTAGTTGCTTGTCACGCTATATAATCACTCACTCACTCACTCATGATCCAGAGACCTGCTGGTCCTTCTTGCCATTGTGGGAAATGACTTTCAGCTTCCAGCACAGTTCGTATCCTACAGATGCCTCCCAGGTAGCCTTATTATCAGTTATCCATGCTAGGTAGTGGCCAGTGGCCAAGAAGGACCCACAATCTGCCATTTGTTGATTGGACATTCCTTCTCCCAAGCCATTGGGAAGGTTTTTGATGATGCGGTTAAGTTGTGGACTATGGCCACAGACAGCAGCTGGAACACCTCAGTACTCTGTGATGTCTTCATTGAGGGCCTCTCCAAGCAGAAGGATCATCGACTTGACCTACCCTTGAGCCTTGGTGACCTGTCAACCTGGATAAGCAGCCATCTCCAGTTCAAGTTTCTTCTGAACAACCAGTGCAGATTGGTCAATATTAAGTACCCCTGAAACAACACCATCAATGCATGAACTAAAAGGGTTGTGCATCTACTGCAGGTTTGCCGCACACTTCATCGAGATCTGTCTGGTAAAAGACCAAGCTCATCATTGGACCACTGGATCTCAGCATGTTTATTGATACTGGAGCTGACAAGGACTTCATTGACAAAAATCTCATAGCCCAGCTTCAAGTTCCCCTGAAGCCATTGGGAGCGCTGCTCTGGATGGCTGGCTACTGATGGTTGTTACTCACCAGACTAGTAATGCCAGGCAACATTCTGAATTTCTACAATTCCATGTTATTTGTTCTCCTGTAAAACCACAAATTTTTGGTTTCCCGTGATTATGGGTTCATGAATTCATATACTTGCAATTAGTTAACAAAATATAGTTCAGTCTGTTAAAAGAAATACTTCAATATTTCTGAAGAAATTCTAAAATACACAGTAAAATCACCTGTGTCAAATTAATACTGACAGTTTACATATGGTCCCACTCTGGCCAGAGTAAGACCATATGTAAACTGTCAGTGTTAATTTAACACTGTCAGTATTAGTTTTACACTGGTGATTTTACTGTGTACTAAATTCAATATTTCTTACGAATTACATCCGTCATTGGCATTTATTCATTTATTTATTTGTCTGTCTGCCTGTCTGTCTGTTAGCAAGATTATGTCAAAACTACTACACTTATTTTGATGAAATTTTCACCACAGATAGATATTAGTCCATGGAAGGATCCATTAAATTTTGGAGGTGATACAGATCTGGAGCCAGATTCTGGATCAAGTTTCACTTTATATAGTCTTTGAAGGATTACGTCAAAACTACTTCACAGATTCTCACCAATTTTGCACCACAGATACACATTAGGGCATGGAAAACTCCTGATTTTTAAAAGTGATCTGGATCCGGATTGGCGGATGTCAGAAATCTCTGATCACTCTTGTTTCTTACTAAATTATTGAGTGTACAACCCCAATTCCAATGAAGTTGGGTCGTTGTGTAAAATGTAAATAAAAACAGAATACAATGATTTGCAAATCCTCTTCAACTTATATTCAATTGAATACACCACAAAGACAAGATATTTAATTGTCAAACTGATAAACGTTATTGTTTTTGTGCAAATATTTACTTATTTTGAAATGGATGCCTGCAACACATTTCAAAAACGCTGGGACAGTGGCAACAAAAGACTGGGAAAGTTGATGAATGCTCAAAGAACACCTGTTTGGAACATTCCACAGATGAACAGGTTAATTGGAAACAGGTGAGTGTCATGATTTGGTATAAAAGGAGCATCCCCCAAAGTCTCAGCCGTTCACAAGCAAAGATGGGGCAAGGATCACCACTTTGTGAACAACTTTGTGAAAAAATAGTCCAACAGTTTAAGAACAATTTTTCCCAACGTTCAATTGCAAGGAATTTAGGGATTCCATCATCTACAGTCCATAATATAATCAGAAGATTCAGAGAATCTGGAGAACTTTCTACACGTAAGCGGCAAGGCCGAAAACCAACATTGAATGCCTGTGACCTTCGATCTCTCAGGCGGCATTAAAGTGAAAGTCATACATCAACAACATCCAGAAACACTGCTGCCTTCTCTGGGCCCAAGTTCATTTGAAATGGACAGACACAAAATGGAAAAGTGTGCTGTGGTCTGATGAGTCCACATTTCAAATTGTTTTTGGAAATCATGGATGTCGTGTCCTCTGGACAAAAGAGGAAAAAGTTTAAAAGCCAGCATCTGTGATGGTATGGGGGTGTGTTAGTGCCCATGGCATAGGCAACTTACACATCTGTGATGGCACCATCAATGCTGAAAGGTATATCCAGGTTTTGGAGCAACACATGCTGCCATCCAAGGAACATCTTTTTCAGGGACGCCCCTGCTTATTTCAACAAGACAATACCAAGCCACATTCTGCACGTGTTACAACAGCGTGGCTTCGTAGTAAAAGAGTGCTGGTATAAGACTGACCAGCCTGCAGTCCAGACCTGTCGCCCATTGAAAATGTGTGGCACATGATGAAGCGCAAAATATAATGAAGACCTCGGACTGTTAAAGAACTGAAGCCATACATCAAGCAAGAATGGGAAAGAATTCCACCTACAAAGCTTCAACAATTAGTGTCCTCAGTTCCCAAACGTTTATTGAGTGTTGTTAGAAGGAAAGGTGATGTAACATAGTGGTAAACATACCACTGTCCCAGCTTTTTTGAAACGTGTTGCAGGCATCCATTTCAAAATGAGCACATATTTGCACAAAAACAATAAAATTTATTAGTTTGAACATTAAATATCTTGTCTTTGTGGTGTATTCAGTTGAATATAAGTTGAAGAGGATTTGCAAATCATTGTATTCTGTTTTTATTTACATTTTACACAACGTCCCAACTTCATTGGAATTGGGGTTGTCTAAAGAATACATATTTGGTGAATATAAATTGTAGATTTTTAAGTTTTCTGAGTGAATGTCTGGTTTTGGCATTTCTCACTGATTCATTTCACATTGTTTTTTTGTTTTTTTTTGCTTCTGTAGTTGTAAAAATTGCTAATCGCTTTGATTATTTCATCAGGCTTAATGAATGAAACCGTTTTTTTCATCGAGGTCTAAAAAAAGCAGTGTGTCTGAATAAAAGGATAAGCACTTTGGCAAACTGGTTTTGACCCTCAGTGTTGTGGTTCAAAAGACCCACTTTAAAATCCTCTTTAGTAGCCGACATTAAAAGCAACATTACCAAAGGAGATTTACTGTCAGTTTCTAGTAAAGTGCTTTATGTGCCTGAATGTTGTAACATGTCCTAAAACATGTTTCTTTTTGTTAGATTAAATCCAGCTGTCTGTACCTGCTAAGTATTGTACATATATTTTCACTGTATTATCTCCTGGCTCTGAGTTGCTGTGGAGTTTGCCTGTCCCACTTTGATCTGTGATGAGATTATATCTCAGGGATATCATAAATATTTTGCAGACCTTTGGGAGGCTGTGTGCAGGGGCGGAATACATGGCACACAACCACATTACAAATGCACATTCATCACAATGCACATCTATCTTTAGAAATATTTGATTGTGTAAATCTGTGACAACATGACAAATGGTAGGATGTTTGAGTAAAAAGTTTCAAGATATACAAACAAATACTTGTGAGTGTAAAATGAAGATTTTGTTGTTTTTTTTTTCAGGAAAACTTTCTGCTTTCTTTCTAAAATGTTTTATTTACTTGTCTTTTGTGATTCAGTCACTGGCACCTAAAAAAATGTCGTCAGTTTATTTTTTATTTTTTCATAAGAAAAAATTTATGCTTTCTTAAAAAAAAAATTGCTTGTCCTTTGTGATTTGGTCACTGACACCTAACAAATGTTTTCAGTTTTTTTTTTTTTTTTTTTTTTTTTTTTTTGGAAAAACTTTCTGCTTTCTTTTAAAATTTTTATTTGTCTTTTGTGATTCAGTCACTGGCACCTAAAAAAATGTCGTCAGTTTTTTTTTTTTTCTTTTTTCATAAGAAAAACTTTATGCTTTCTTAAAAAAAAAATTTGCTTGTCCTTTGTGATTTGGTCACTGACACCTAACAAATGTTTTCAGTTTTTTTTTTTTTGGAAAAACTTTCTGCTTTCTTTTTAAAATTTTTATTTACTTGTCTTTTGTGATTCAGTCACTGACACCTAAACAGATGTTTTCAGTTTTTGTTTTTTTTTTTTTGGTTTTTTTGGAAAAACTTTCTGCTTTCTTTTTAAAATTTTTATTTGTCTTTTGTGATTCAGTCACTGACACCTAAACAAATGTTTTCATTTTTTAAGAAAACTGAACAATTACTTGTAAGCTGTTTACACATTAAAATGTCCATCTTTTGTCCAAGTGCAAACAAAAGTGACAGCAGCCAGAGACAGATATCCTCTGCAGTGGTAGGGATGGACTGGTTACCTGCCTGGATGTTTGCCATCCAAACTGTAAAATAATTTGTCCAATGGTCACTTAAAAAATGTGGAAACAAAGTGACACATAATATAACTGAATAGATTTTAAGTTCTACAACCATTAGTCATTTTTTTTTTACAGTGCAAGACCCAATGTAGTTCCATTGTAAGGTGGATGCAGCAACATGCAGCACCAACGTACGCTCCCGGATGCCACCATTCCTACCTTGTGGTGCTGGTGTGGCATTTCACACACACTGTAAAACCGAACAGTACATGTTACTAAATTAATAAAGTTAACTCAACTCAAACTTTGAAAAAAGTTATAGTCACTCATTTCTATTAATTAAACAAACTCAAAAATGAAATATTCTTGTAACAACTCAAATGTTTTGAGTGCATTTAAAGTTTTGGAAGCAATTAAGTCTTGGTTATGTATTTCCAGTTCATTCCATTAACTCATTTAAATAGAGTTTATACCAATTTTAAAAACTGTGAGTCCAGGGCCAGCATCAAACGGCCTTGAAGAAGGGAAGTTAACTTCCTTTCCAACTATCCCCAAGGAGAAACAAAGCAGATACTTGAGACCCAGAGGCTTGTAATGGTCGAGCAATTCAAGAGGACATCGTTGGAAAGAGACATGATTTCCATCAATCAACATATGCAATGCACCTTTGCATTCAGACATGATGAAATTGTGGATTTAGCTCCTCCAGTTGCCGAACTGAAGGACAGATGGCCTGCACTTTTTTGTAAAGCCCAAGTGAGTAAAAATTTACACATAGTACCGAAAGCTATGCATGTGTATCATCAAAGTCATTATTTTTTTGTTTTTCATGCAGCTCTACAGTGAATTCCACAGGATCACAAATGTAAACCTTCCATCGACATTCTATGCTGCTCTTGACAATTACACACCTCAGCTGCTACAGCTCTACAAAAAGATGAAGACTGGCACTTTTGGACAGAGGATGGAAGCAATTATGATGGCATTTAAACAACAGGTAAATATTTTTTCATCTTTCATGCATTAACTTGTTGAATGTGAACCGTGAACACTAACATCTGCTCGTATATATGGTGTCTTTCTGTAACAGGACAAAAATGATATCTGCACAGCTCGTACAGCAGCCCTGGCCGGCTTGCCGCTCTACTTGAAGGAGGATTCATCAGAAATCTTAAGAACATGCAAGGTAATCATGTGTTCAGCTGTAGCTCTTTTCTGCATTGTTTAGGAGTGGAATTGTTGATACAGAAATTTGAATTATTGCTGTCGTCCCCGAGTCTGGCTGGCTGACTAAACGTTGCCTCTGCCTGCTTCATAATGACTTGCTATGGGCATTCACTATAGCTGGGGTATGTTCATGCTGACCATGTGGCTATTCTATGCCCAGTCCTTTGACAATGTAGGAGCATTAACTAAAAAAAAAAAAATCTTATTTCCAATTAATGTGAGCCTACAGAAATGAAGTATTTGACTAAGGCCCAATCTCAATTCCACCCCTCAGCCCTTGCTCTTGCCCCTTCACCTTGGGGGAAAAAAAGGGCTAAGGGCTGAAAGACTGCCCTAAGAAATGAGACAGCTCTGATCTTTCTGCATTCTTTGCACAAGCACAAATATAGGGGTGATAATAATCTTCATATGTTCGAGACAATTATTCATTTTTCGAAACATGTTACAAATTAAGCCTTTCAAAGATGTCTATAGCCTACTACATCAGTAATTTGACAGACTGATGTTGTGACCTGTTGCATCTATTTAATGTCAAAACTAGAGACCCTGGAGCTCACAGTGTCAGCCCAAATACTCCACAACTATCTAAGCTTTTCTGTTGTTTTACAGCTACTCATCCAGAGGCAGCTCTGAGGAGGTCTACTCTCTAGCTGTCCCCGCTCTCTGACCGTCTCCGTTCTGAGTGCACTGTGGGCGGGAGCGTAGCGCTAAGATCCGCTCTTCCAGCGTGATGCACTGAAACTGGAAATCCAGACACTAGCAACATATCGAGCTTTTAAATGAAATGTAATCTGCAAATGTCACATTTATAACCACATGGGGAAGTGTGTAAACTCAGAAATCAGCCTAGATACATGTTCACATTATATTTGGGAGTTTATTTTGCCAGAATGTGTCAGTGATTAGTGAAGCTCCTCCTATCCCTTCGCTGTTAGGGGTATGTGAATTTGCTCCATTTGGAGGGGTAGAAACCCCTTTGCCTTCGCCCTTAGCCTCCCTAGAAGAGAGGATTGAGAAAGCCCTTAATTTTTAAGGCCCAATCTCAATTCTACCCCTTACCCCTTTGCCTCAGCCCCTTACCTCAGTTTTGCACGTTCACGAGAAACCAAGGGGCATACCATTCCTCTCTTCTCGAGAGGGTAAGGATGAAGGCAAGCAAAACGGATCAAATTCTCATGCTACCTTACAGCGAAGGGGTAGGAGGGGCTTCACTGAACACTGACACATTCTGGTGAAATAAACTCACAAATATAACATGAACATGTATCTGGACTGATTTCTGAGTTTACACAATTTCCCACGTGGATATAAACAAGACATTTGTGGGTCACATTTCATTCAAAAGCTCTATGTCACTAGTGGATTTCCAGGTTCAGTGCATCACACTGGGAGAGCGGAGCTCAGCGCTACGCTCCCGCCCACAGTGCAGTCAAGGGGCTGGGGACAGTCAAGAGTAGACCCCCTCAGAGCTGCCTCTGGATGAGTAGCTGTAAAAGAACAGAAAAGCTTAGATCGTTGTGGAGTGTTTGGGCTGGCACTGTGAGCTCCAGGGTCTCTCATTTTGACATTATATAGATGCACTGGGTCACAGTATCAGTCTGTCAAATTACTGATGTAGTAGGCTATAGACATCCTTGAAAGGCTTAATTTGTAACATGTCTCTCAAATGAATCTTTCAAAATTGTCTCAAACCTATGAAGACTATAATTCCCCTATATTTGTTTGTGCAAAGAATGCAGAAAGATCAGAGCTGTCTCATCTCTTAGGGCAGTCTTTCAGCCCTTAGCCCTCATACCTTTTTTTTTTTTTTTCCTTTTCCAAGACGTAGGCAAAGGGGCAAGGGCTGAGGGGAAGGCAAAGGGCTGATGGGTGGAACTGAGATTGAGCCAAAGGTTTGAACCCGTTATCATGTTTCAGTCAGTGGTGGAAAGTAATAACTATTAGTTCAACTTTTATGTAACTGGATTAATTCTGATTTATATCTGGTTAGATTTGGTTTAGTCTTGCACATTTACTTTATTAATTATTTAAGTAAATTTGTTGCTCCTTTATCTGTACTGCAGGAAAAATTTGTACTTCTTCCACCACTGGTTTCAAGACACGTCAAGTTACTGGATTGCCATTTTACGCCTTTAGGTGCCTTTTTACTTTTTGATTGGCCCTGCGGGCCGTCCAGAAAAACAACAACAACAAAAAAAAACTAATGGTATGCTGGATGTTCAGCAGTAGCCCATGCCTAAACAGCATGGTCCCCCGACATGCACCATGCATTTTTTTTTTTTTCTCTCTCTCAACAGCACCCAGTCATTTGCTGTGAAGTGTGTGTGGAGGTGGTAGGACAGGCCTTTCCCTTGTCCTTTAACAGTTGAAAAAAAAAAAAAATGCATAGGGCATTGTGGTGATGTGGTGCTTACACTTGGCCTACTATTGAACATTTAGCTATCCAATATTTTTACTTTTTTTTTTTTCCCCCAATGGCCCTGCTAATTAGAGAAATTGGCACCTAAAGGGTTAAAAGACAGTTAAAGGCCTGGCCTGCTACCTCCACACACACCTCACAGCACAATGACTGGGGTGCTGTTTGGCATTTGATTTGTAAAATTTATCATTGGACTGTTTTTTTTTTTTTTTTTTTTTGGCCCTTCTTTAGGATGACTTGGAAGGTCCCCAGGTGTGAGCAGTAGCTCTGATGGCAGTGATTAATGACGAGGAGGATGAGATGCTGCAAATTCCCTTTTCAAACCCAGCATATATCCATTGTTCTTGAACATATTGTCATGTCACACACATCATGGCCTGATGCACTGATGAATTTATTTGCATTGGTGTATGCACTGCATTTGAAGAACCCGGAGAAGGTTAGTGGCTTCTTTGAGTTCATTCAGGTAATTCTCCTTGACCTGGATGATGGTAGGAAGCAGCTCAAGCCTAAACGATTGGCCTTAAAAAATGAGCTGGAGTAAAGTTTTATGGTAAAATTGCATTGTAAAGCAGTTGTCTGAAGTTTTAAAATATCTGTTTATTGTAGTTCTGGTTAACAATTTTTCTATGCACATGTATTGTATCACCAGTTTTAATTTAGCACCAGAGAGGCAAGTCTGTTCTGACTTAAAATTATTAATCATTAAAGTTTTGTTATGCTTGTAAGGCATTACCAGATTTGATACTGATTGATCTGAGTCCAAGAGCAGCGAGACTGTTCTGATTTCAGATGCTAACTTGACATTTTGTCAAAGCTTTAACACTGTTAAACTTTCATATGCATGAAATGTGTTACAGGTTTTGTCACTGATTAATTTGAGCCCTAGAGAGGCATGTCTGTTTTATTGTATTTTGGATGTTGAGCATTCAATTAAATAAAACTGTCAAGTTATGACACACACTTTAAGTTTGTGCTTTGTTAGAAGTCATTGTTTAAGGCAGTGTTTTTACTCAAACTCAGTTGTCAGAACTAGAATGTAATAATTTATGAGATGATAGTAAACTGAGTAGATACAACTCAAGGAGTAACAATTATGTACAAAAGAATTTAAGTTACTGGTATTTAATTCTCCTCAGTTCATGTAAACATTTTGAATAAGTCTGTGGAACTGTAAAAAACAAGTACACTATACTTATTAGGTTTAAGTTAATTGAAATGAATGAAATAGTACTTTAAACTTAATTTAACCAAGTTAATTAACAAGAAATAATTAAGAGTAACTTGAACAATTCAACTGTAGAAAATTAATTGATTTAAGTTAATAAACTGGTGACAAAGGGCAGCCCTGGCGGAGGCCAACATGCACTGGAAACAGGTTTGACTTACTACCGGCAATGCGAACCAAGCTCCTGCTGCGGTCGTACAGGGACCGGATAGCCCTTAGCAAAGCACCCCGGACCCCGTACTCCCGGAGCACTCCCCATAGGATGCGCCGAGGGACACGGTCGAATGCCTTCTCCAGATCCACAAAACACATGTGGACTGGTTGGGCAAACTCCCATGAACCCTCGAGCACCCGATGGAGTGTGTAGAACTGGTCCAGTGTGCCGTGACCAGGACGAAAACCACACTGCTCCTCCTGAATCCGAGGTTCGACCATCAGTCGAATTCTCCTCTCCAGTACTCTGGAATAGATCTTACCGGGGAGGCTGAGGAGTGTGATCCCCCTATAGTTGGAACACACCCTCCGGTCCCCCTTCTTAAACAGAGGGACCACCACCCCGGTCTGCCAATCCAGAGGCACTGTCCCCGATCGCCACGCAATGTTGCAGAGGCGTGTCAGCCAAGACAGCCCCACAACATCCAGAGACTTAAGGTACTCAGGACGGATTTCATCCACCCCAGGAGCCTTGCCACCGTGGAGCTTTCTAACCACCTCTGTGACTTCGGCCTAGGTAATGGATGAGTCTGCCTCCGAGTCCCCAGTCTGCTTCCTCTTCGGAAGACGTGACGATGGGATTGAGGAGATCCTCGAAGTACTCCTTCCACCGCCCGCCAACATCCCCAGTCAGGGTCAACAGCTCCCCACCCGCACCGTAAACAGTGCTGGTGGAGAGCTGCTTCCGCCTCCTGAGGCGTCGGACGGTTTGCCAGAATCTCTTCGAGGCCGACCGATAGTCCTCCTCCATAGCCTCCCCGAACTCCTCCCAGACCCGAGTTTTTGCCTCTGCGACCGCACGGGCTGCGGCACGCTTGGCCTGCCGGTACCTGTCAGCTGCCTCTGGGGTCCCACCTACCAACAAAGATAAGTAGGACTCCTTCAGCTTGATGGCATCCCTTACTTCCGGTGTCCACCACCGGGTTCGGGGATTGCCGCCGCGACAGGCACCAGAGACCTTGCAACCACAGCTACGAGCAGCCGCATCGACAATGGAGGTGGAGAACATGGTCCACTCAGACTCCATGTCTCCAACCTCCCCCGGGATCTGGAAGAAGCTCTCCCAGAGGTGGGAGTTGAAGACCTCGCTGACAGAGGGTTCCGCCAGTCGTTCCCAGCAGACCATGATACGTTTGGGCCTGCCAGGTCTTACCAGCTTCCTACCCTCCCAGCGGATCCAACTCACCACCAGGTGGTGATCAGTTGACAGCTCTGCTCCTCTCTTCACTCGAGTGTCCAAGACACGTGGCCGAAGGTCAGATGATACGACTACAAAGTCAATCATCGACCTCCGGCTCAGGGTGTCCTGGTGCCACATGCACTTATGGACACCTTGTGCTCGAACATGGTGTTCGTGATGGACAAACTGTGACTAGCACAGAAGTCCAACAACTGAACACCACTCGGGTTCAGATCGGGGAGGCCGTGCTTCCCAATCACCCCCCTCCAGGTCTCACTGTCGCCGCCCACGTGGGCGTTGAAATCCCCCAGGAGAACAATGGAGTCCCCAGTCGGAGCACTATCTAGTACCCCTCCCAGGGACTCCAGGAAGGTCGGGTATTCTGCACTGCCGCTTGGCCCGTAGGCCGAGACAACGGTGAGAGACCTGTCCCCGACCCGAAGGCATAGGGACGCGACCCTCTCGTTCACTGGAGTGAACTCCAACACTTGGTGACTGAGCTGGGGAGCAATAAGCAATGCGACCCCAGCTCTCCGCCTCTCCCCGTGGGCGAAGCCGGAAAAATGAAGCATCCAGCCCCTCTCCAGGAGTTGGGTAGCAGAGCCCAAGCTGTGCTTGGAGGTGAGCCCGACTATCTCTAGTCGGTATCTCTCAACCTCCCGTACAAGCTCAGGCTCCTTCCCCCCTAGCGAGGTGACATTCCACGTCCCAGCAGCCAGGGGCTGTGAGCATGGACCGGGCCGCCGGGCCACCCGCCCTCGACCGCCACCCAATACTCTCTGCACCCAACCCTCATGGCTCCCTCTGCAGGTGGTGAACCCACAGGAGGGCGGGCCCATGTCACTCTTTCGGGCTGAGCCCGGCCGGGCCCCATGGGCTAAGGCCCAACCACCCGGGGAAGACCCAGGACACGCTGGAGGGACTACATCTCTCGGCTGGCTTGGGAACGCCTTGGGGTTCCCCCGGAGGAGCTGGGGGAGATGTGTGTGGATCGGGAGGTCTGGGCGGCTTTGCTTGAGCTGCTGCCCCTGCGACCCGACTCCGGATAAAGCGGAAGAAAATGGATGGATGGATGGAAGTTAATAAATTTAAATGGTTTAAGGTAATCGGTTACATCAAATGGTTTGAGTTCAACTAACTCATTAGGTTTTACAGTGCACCTACCCCGCAAAGCCTCTAACCCCTAACCCTACTCTACTTACCGTCTGAAAGGTGATGGGATTGGGTGTACCGAAAGCAGCATGGTCACTGCCAACATCAAACAAGTGCACCTTCGAAAGTGGTTGTATTTTTGGTTTGCGGGCAGATCACATCTGTGAGCATTGGCTGGTTCCATGTATTGTAGCACCGCCACCCGGACGGGCTTCGGGTCTTGGATGGCAACCACCTGGTGCATCCTCACCTCTCAAAAGTCAGGTGTAATGTGGGTGTCCCCTTGGCCTTCTCCAGCTGCTGAAGTCCCCACCACTGAGGCAGCTGGTGCTGTGAATGGCCAAAATGTCACAGCTGACATTCCTTCACAATGCATAAATGCATACATGTAATGCAGTAAGACAGTAAGCATCAGGATAGTCAGGATTTGGACCTTCGTTCTCCTGCAAAGATATCAGCATCACCAAACAACTCTGTCCAGGGACCTCATGATTCTATAAACTTTTCCCAGACTATTCGTAGCCTCAGAGGCCGAGAATCCAGAGACATGAATATCACTGCCAAGATAAGAACATCTCTACAAGTACTTTCACAGCATACAAATACTTTTCCAATGGCTGAGTCCTGGAAATCGTTGAAAGCACAGCTATTACTCTTAATCCAGGACAGTTACAAACTCAGACAGTAATTTGGTTTGAGACTCACATGGAAGAACATGCTACCCCCCAAACAGGCAAAGTTCAAAAATAGGTTACCAGCTCACTCCATTTAGCTTGTCTAAACCTAATCGTAAACAAATGCCTCTGTGACGTGCACGGTCTTTGATTTTCTTTCAAACACATGAGACAGTTAATGACATTCACCAACCAACAAAGTGTGTTGTTCTGTCCGTGTCCAGTGATTTGACCTTCCGTTAGGACAGAGCACGTAGGTTTTCAGTTTGTTCTTTCTTTCCTGGTGGGCTGATAAGCTCTGCTGAGATTATATATCTCAGAGATAGTTCAGAATTATTATGTTACTTCTCTTTGCTGTAAAGGCACAGAAGAGTAAAATAAAACCTAGAAAAAAAAATAAAAGTAGAATAAAACCTATTTTTATTCTCTCTTATGGATAGTTTTTATTTTTATTTGTTTTATTCTTTTAGTTGTTTTTATTTATGTATTGAATTTTTTATTCATTTTTAATTATTTATTCAATTTTATGTTGACTTGTTTTATGTAAGGCACCTTGAGACGACTTTTGCTGTGATTTGGCGCATTATAAGCTAATTAAATTAAGAGTCCGCATGCAAAAATGGTAACAAAAAAATTAGTTTCAAGAGATTATGAGGTTTTAATCTGACAATGTATTAAACATCACAGCTATAATAATAATAATAATAATAATAATAATGTATTGCTGAAACAACTGCACAGTGTCAAATATTGAGTTCATCAGCTCTGATGGCAAATGTCTGTACTTTGTGTTGTTTCACATCGGTTGGGCTTTGCATCCATTCAGCAGCATGTTGGTGAAGAGCTCTCCACGGTCATAGCCAGTGGAGTGCTAATGGGTGCCACTTCCCCCCAACTAACCCTCATACTTACGGCAGAAAAGTTGGAAGAGGCCTTAATTGTTGGCCACCAGAACCTAGGCTTTCAAAATTAAACAAACTGACAATCAAGCTAATTTCAAGCTACACGTAACTTTACCCTCACATTTTTTTGTGCCTCCGTCACGAAAATGGGGAGCTTTTTGTTATGCGGTTTTTGAATTTACTGTTTACCCTCAGGGCAGCACGGTGGCTTAGTGGTTAGCAATGTTGCCTCACAGCGAGAAGGTCGTGGGTTCAATTCCCGTGGCCTTTCTGTGTGGAGTTTGCATGTTCTCCCCGTGTTTGCGTGGGTTTCCTCCGGGTGCTCCAGTTTCCTCCCACATCCAAAGACATGCGGGTTAGGTGGATTGGAATCTTTAAATTGTCCGTAGGTGTGTGTGTGGGTGTGTCTGTGTTTGTTTGTCTGTTTGTGGCCCTGCGACAGACTGGCGTCCTGTCCTGGTTGCACCCTGCCTCACGCTCTATGGCTGCTGGGATAGGCTCCAGCCCCCCGTGACCCTTAAATGGACTAAGCTGTAGAAGATGAATGAATGAATGAATGTTTACCCTCCCTTCTCCTAACGCTAACCATAATGTAAGCATCTTCCTTCCCCTAACCCTAACATAATGCCCCAGACTCCCCCGTCACCCTACAGTCCATGCCCCGTCTCAAATTGAATTTGTACCCCTGTCAATGAAAAGCGCACCATTTTGGTGACAATATTACAAACCAATAGATTAATTGACTTTTCACAATGCCATCATGAACTGCTGTGAGACTGGGTTGTGCATGTGATGTTATTCCCTGCAACAAGCCCATTCATGTCCAGAAGGTAGTAGACAAGCTACATGTGAGTTCCACTACCTGCTCCTAATTTCCCACACCCACATTTTCTGACCCTTGCAATGATACATTATGAAAGTGTACTATTTTTAACACTACACATTCTACTTTAACACTGCTCAGAATAAAAATCATAATAGTTTGGAGGATGTTTATGTGAATACCACAAACAGCACAGGTTGGTTTGAAGAGAGGTTGTTTTAATTGTTGCAAATTCTTTCCGAAAACTGAACTCACAGTAAATTTTGCAGTGTTAAATTAACACTGCACAAAATGCATATGAGCCCAAATCCATTGTGTTAAATCAACTCTATTGTAGTGTTAAATAATCTTGTTTTAAAATACCACTCAAGATCTTCCAGTGTATGAGATTTGAATGGGACCATATGCAGTGTTAATTTAACACTGAAAACTGTACTGTATGTAGAGATTACAAAACACAGAGGTTCTTCGATCCTTCTCCTTCTGTTATGTGTCGGACGCAGCTCGGAGAACCGACCAGTGTTTGAAGGACCCAGTATGAAATAAGCAGAGCACGGTACAAAGGCTAACTGAATTTAATACATAACAGTGATACAAAAAATAACAAAAGAAAGTGCGGTCTGGCGTGGTGCGCTCCCAGCAGCGCTAACGGTCCGGAGCCAGAAGCTGTTCGGACCCAAGGACCCCGCCGACACCCCCCAGGTGGCCGCAACAAACCGAGTCTGTGAAAGAAGGAACCATTATGTGAGTCCACACTCTACACACAGAGAGAACACTTAAAGGTGTACAAACAGCAAACACTTCCTGGCTTGATTACTAATCAGCTTCCCAACCTGCAGGCATGGAACATCCAGTTCACAAAACTCCACTGCAGTGGAAGCCGATACATGACTAACATACAGCTCAATATAAAAAGGTGTGAGGGACACCACATTTGCTGACTGTATAAATGTTAGTCACAAAATCTAACGTACCTCAGGAAGTGTGCTGACGAGTGTGAGACCTCACCCCCTCCTCTTTCACAGACCGTGCATCAAACCCTGGACGTTCTCTGCATCCACTGATGATGAGATGGCTCCCGAGACGACGATCTCACCCGTCTGGTCACAAGGTCGAGTCTCTGGCAAATACACACTGTACACTCCAGTCTTAAATGCCACCATGTTCCAATCCATATAGATGCACCACAGCTGTGAGTCCTGACGAGCCGCAGGTGATCAGGGTGAGGTCCTGATAACCTCAGCAACACAGCCACTCAGTCCCAAATGCAAGCCACCTGGAAGGAAAAACAAAAGACAGAAACAAAAAGGCAGCCAGGCCCCCCAGCCATACAACACCTTCAGCTTGTTCTTTGAGTGTTTTGCCTTCAGTGAGCAACCTGTATCTTGGCTTGGATTTAGCGTTCAGGTCAGATGATGGCACATGTCTGTTCCACAAGTTCCTGGGTTGGGTGTGGAGTCTACATGAGTGCCCATCAGCAGGGATGCTGCCAGGGATTTTGGGCCCCATGAAAAGAAATGTTACTGGCCCACCCCCCATATTATTTTGTCAGTATTATAATTGTATTAGGGGCCTCTTTGGGCCCCTGTCAATCATAGGCCCCCACAATCCTTCTCCTTATTCTCTCCTTTACAGCACCCCCGCCATTGAACCATGGAATTTTTTTAAAGCATTCAGCTCAAAGTTATCAGATCAAAATTCGTCCTCCTGATTTTGAGAGAGCCAGTTCCCCTGGCACACATGTCCACATCACATCACCTCCACCAGGTTCCACGGATGAGGTGACACAATTTTCCACCTTTTTTGTTGCTTTTTATTTCTATTTCCATAAATGGACTGCATTTATGGACTGCATCAGACGCTCAAAGTGCTTTACAATTATGCCTCACATTCACCCCGATGTCCGGGTGCTGCCATACAAGGTGCTCACTACACACCGGGAGCAATAGGGGATTAAAGGCCTTGCCCAGGGACCCTTAGTGATTTTCCAGTCAGGTGGAGATTTGAACCCATGATCTTCTGGACTCAAGCCCAACACCTTAACCACTAGACCATCCTATATCATAGGATGTTGTTCCAAATATAACTGTGACACTTAAAATATAGACATTTTTGTGCTTATTTCACAATGAAATGAATGGAATAAGATGCTGGTGGTGGGCTCCTTGTCCAAATATTTTTGCTCCCTGCAAAAAGCGCTGCAATTCCTAAATAAATCGCCTACAGTGAAAAATAAAAAGTAGATGCGTTTTGAGCTCCTGCGTTGATTGGCCGAGAGCTAAATTAACAAAAGCAAGAAATACAGCACAGTTATTGACATTAAATATTTAAAATAATATAAATAATGTGATCTAAATTGCAAGTAGCTATTCTGTAGTGATGTAGGAACTCATTATGTTGCCATTGCAGGTGCAGTTTAACGCACCACTGAGCGCCAGACGCGCGCATGGCCTACATTGCAGTTCCGTCAGAATATCAATAATTCCTCATGAACACGATCAGGTTTGTTTGTTTATTTATTTTTTATGTAGACCCAGTCCAAAGGTTGATGGTGGGGGAAAAAAATCCAATGCATCCGACGAGTCCCTTGGAAATAATTTCTCATTGCTGATAGGCTGTTGCGCCAGCGCCAGTTGCGCATGGATTGGTCTAACGGTGGGCTTTTTTTGTGCAGTTTCTCATTGGCTTTTGGAAATGACAGTTCGGTGCCATCGTTTGCCGTTTTTCAATGAATGCTGTATGCACTTTGTGGCTCTGTTGTTGTTGATCATTTTGGATCAGTGGCGCTGCGAGAAAGATGCGCGCGTCTGATGATGGAATTTCTCCCAGAGACCGCAACGGCTCCATCGTCTCCGTGCGACATTAGGTAGAAGCAACCTGACAGCGGGAAGATGTTCTGCTCCAAGCTCAAAGAGCTCAACATACCAGCAGAGTGCTCGTTCTCCGCCAGCGCCGCAAATGATGCGCTCGGGGACTTTCAGGAGCGCGCGAGGGTCGCCGCAGACACCGCGGCTGGAAATAAGGACGAGCACGGAAAAACAGGCGAGGATCGACAGAAAACCATCAGAGCCAAAGTTAACCTCCATACACTTGGAGACAGCATCCGAAAATTGGCATGTCCCGAGGTACGTATTTTCATATATATATATATATATATATATATATATATATATATATATATATATATATATATATATATATATATATATATATATATATATATATATATATATATATATATATACACACGTGTGTGTGTGTGTGTAATTGCAGCTGTGTGTTAAATTAAGCTTCTTTCTTTTTTTAAACCTGCTCATTGTTTTTGAATTATTGCATTTTACTGTTGCTTCTGTAATTAAATATGCTTTTAAGTGCTGTCAGATGATGACCTTTAACCCTTTGCTGGCCGTTTACCATGCAGTTTGACAGGTTGCATGCTGCCCTCCAACGAATGATGAAATTATCCGCTAATAGCAGGGAGTCAGAAAGGTAAGAGGTGTATTTTTTTAACAGATCATATCAATAACAACTAGCTTTTTAGTGCCACTCACACTTCCACTGTTAGAAGACCCCTATTTAGACCCGATACCACTATTACTACAACACATGATTCATTGCTCATTTCTACTCCCACTACACATGCTGATAATAATAAAAAAATATCGATATACGTAGGTACTACAAGGGGACTTGGAAGCACATCAAGGCTGAGCCTTCCTGGAATTTTGGATTGGGATTAATCATATTATTGCATGTTTATTTTTTGTGACAGCTCAGCAACTTCACTAATAGTATAAATATATATTTTCACCAGAAAAGAGAGATCTTTTTTTTCCAGATCAGCATCATTTCTGTCTTGACTGTTAGGTTTGATCAAAATTGGCACATGTGAGAACGTGACAGAATGTCCAATCTTGACCCATTTCTCCCATGGAACAGAAAGATTGAATAAAACTCCACATTTCACATCTGATCTCTAAGCACTGGTCTAATCCCATCACATATTGCATTGAGTAGTGGACAGCCTTTTCAGAATTTGCCGAATGTATCAACATAATTACCATAAGTCAAAAGGGCTCTGAGAGTGCAGCAACGCCCACCCACATTTCAAAGTTTCAACTATCAAGCATGGAGAGAAACTGTTAAATGGGTTTTTAAATACTCTAGTTCACTAATAATAAAATGTCATCTCATTTCCATCAAATTAGATATTGTCCTGTATATTGGCAGAGGTTGGAAGTTTGACCTTGAACTCTCCTTTGATCGTTGATAAATTTGCCAAAAAAGAAAACTACTTATTCCCACCCACTGGTCCAGTCTACCTGCCAAGGTGGCTCAAAATGTTCTTAAGATATCGTGATACAGCATGCGCATACAAACAGAGAGACCGTGATCACTCCTTTGAATCCCAGTGATAGTGGATTTATTCTCTTGATCGATTTACTTAGTTCACCAGTTGTTGTGGTGACTGGCTGAGTTTTTGTTTAAAATGTTTAAAAAATAGCCTCACACAGAATGTAAAAGACATCTGATGAAATTAGTCAGAATCTTCCTCCAGATCCCAATCAACACCAAAATGTAATGGGGCTCTTCCTGTTAATATGTTTTTGTCATTTCACCACATTTAATGGTTATTGGCTATAAACCTGCTGACAAATTGATCAATATGTCAAAAAGGCAACTTACCTCAATTTATGATCCAGAAACTACATAAAGATCCTAATCAACTAAACATTTAATTCACTTCTTCACTTGGTAATTTTGCTAATTCTGTCAGTTGCTTGAAAACCCTTTATCATACAGAACATGAAGTAAAAAAAATTTAATTAAATGATCCAGAAACCACATCCAAATTCCAACTGACACCAAAATTTAATGGACTTCTTCACTACATAAGTTTGATCATTCTATCAAGTTCCGCTGCAATTATCTGATAATCTTAAAAGAAACTAATCAGCATGTAACCCCCCCCCACCGCCCCCACCGCCCTAACAAAAAAAACTAAAAAAATTAAAAATAAAAAAAATTGCTTAAAAAGTTAAAGGAAGCTTTGAAAAGATCTAGAATCCACATCTGGAGCCTGGTGAAGACCAAAATTCAGTTGGATCCTTCTATGAGTAATGACCGACTTTAGCGTCGACTGGCTGAAAACACTGAGGAATTCATCAATATGGGACCCCCCCCCCCCCCCCCCCAACAAACATGCTAATAGAAAGTTAAAAAGCTCCCAGATTCCATACTTATTTGTATGTGATCGGTCATTCCAAGAAGTGCAATAAGTGACAGACTGATTGATTGAAAACCTTTTTCAGAAATTGGTCTTTATATCATAAAGCATCTCAACTTGCAAAATAAAAAAACAAAAAAGATCCAGAATCTACGTCCATATCCCAATCGACCTTCCTTTTGAGATAATGGGGCCAGAAATTTGAACTTGACCTGTGATCTTGATAATTAACTGATCCTAATGGAGATCAACTCTTGCCCGGTGTACCCGCCAAGTTTGATCAAAATCAGGTTAGATGATCTTAAGATATCTTGCTCAAACTGAGACACTCAAACCAGCTGCACTGCTTAATGATAATAGCAATATAAAGGTATAATTATGGACCCACAAGCTTCTCATTAATCTACCTTGATTTGGTAAAGCATTTTTTTGTAATGATCTCAGTATTATTCATAATGAATAACTGAAGAGAAAATATAGCTTTGGACTATAACAAAGATGTTTATTGTCTTTCCAGCCCAGTATTGTGCAGTACTGACTGTCAAAATTGCAGCGATAAATCAGAGCATTTATTGGAGGTTATGAACACTTACGCAACCAAAACAGGTAATGTCAAGTCTTCACTTGTGCTACTCTTCATCCAAATGACTGTCATTGACATTTTGAGGCAGCGGGTCATGTGGGCCGCACGTCGTCACCTGTTTCCCCTCGTGTGTTCAACAGAAACACCGATGGACACTTTGAAAGTTGCTCTTGGTGAGGAGCTCTTCAACATGTGCTATGAAGAGGATGGACATATTTTGCGGGTTGTAGGGGGCGCTCTTCAGGACTTCCTCAACAGCTTCAATGTTTTGTTGAAGCAGAGCAGTGCTCAGCCCAACCCAGACAGAGAGGATTGTGGAAATGAGCCCTCGGTGCTGTGCTTAGACAAGGATCCAGGCCTGCTTACTGTCTATTTCTTTAACCCCCAACTGACCACCGAGCTGTTTTTCCCTGGAGTCATCAAAGCGGCTGCCCACCTACTGTACCAGACCATTGTGGAGGTGTTGATGGACCCCCCTTGTGCCAAAGACAGCATCTTGCAGTCCAGCCCACAGCCCAGTCTTCTGTACACAGTTATAGTGAAGGATGCTCAAAATCTGACACCTAGTCCGCTACAGGCCACCGCAGCGGGGACCCTTCCTACGTCTCTTTTCTCCACCATTTTCCCTTTCCACCTGATCTTGGACCAGGACTTGGTCCTGGTGCAAATAGGACACGGGCTCAGGAAAAGACTGATCAGAAAGGATGGACTGAGACGTTCAGCTACTTTCCAAGAACACTTCTCTATTGTCTCGCCACAGATCAGATGCACTTTTCAAGGTATTCTGTCGATGTTAAATACCCAGTTTATCATTCGGATCAAGCATGGAGTTTCCAGCACTGATAACACCGGGAAGGTATGGTAGAGTTTTTGTGAGCTGTGTCTTAAAAATTGTTTATTGGGAAAAAAGTTATTTTTTAAATCACATCTTGAATCTGGTAGTTTATGCAGTTGCTTATTTGTGATGTACTTAATTGGGTGCCTAAATCTCTGAGGAAGGGATTGATGTTAGACCCCCTACGTCCCCCGCTGAGATGTGAAGTAAATGTCAGAGCATTTTCACCATCAAAGGCGCATCCATACTCATGCTGTTTATGTGAGGATGCAAAGCAATTAGCTGCTTTAGACTTTAGATGTTGGTACCACATCTAAAGGGCTTGATGGTGCTAACTGTTGTATCTAAACCACGAGTCCCTTCATTACAAACAGGATTATGAAGTGTTATAAATTCAATACAAAATTTGCTGGTTTCAAATTATATCTTGATGGATTTTATTTATGTATGACATAACAAGAGATCCTTCCTGCAGGATAGAAGAAGTATCCTATAATCCCTGAGGTCTGTTGCTTATCTCCAGATTCCACAGTGTCAGGGTCTGTGACTCACAGGAAGCCAGTCTGACACAGGTTACTTCCCCAGCTGAGGCTGGTACCCATTTACAGCCAGGGGGACTGACACAATGTCAATTAAGTGTCTTGGAAAACAGTTACCACGAAGTCTACATTTTGGGTCATTCCATTTGAAATCACCCAAAGGTTCCCAGGTCACTCCTCAGCCCTGTTTAGCTAATTTGCTATGTTGTTCCAAAAGTTACAGTGAAATACCAAATATTAGGTCTGTATCTTGAAAAGTTTGAAAGTTACAGCCCAAGGAATCTTTTGTGATTTTTTTTTTTCACATTTTGCGAAAACTGAGTTTGTACCAACTTCAGACATTAATAACTAACTTGTTATTAGATTCACAGATGTGAAACTGCTCATTCTGGGCTTACGTTTCATGTAGAGTGAGGAATTTGAGTTATTTTTGGTCTGTCTATGTAATGTGGTCTGCCTTTCACAAAGGCCTGAAAAAGGTAGCAAGCCCAAAATTTGACATGTCGTTCATATTTCTGATTGCTCAAAAAGCAAAGAAATACACTAGATATGGCAGTTTAATTTTTTGCACCATAATGTATGATATGTTAGAGCATATTTATACAGTCAAATAATAAATCAGGCTGTTTGGAGCAAAATCTATACACAGTAAAATCACCAGTGTTTAATTATCACTGCCAGTGTACAGTGGGACCATATGTTCACTGGCAGTGTTAATTTAACACTGTCAGTGTTTGTTTTACACTGGCGATTTTACTGTGTAGTCATTAGAAATCTGCTAATTTTGAACAAGATTCAAAATATGCCCATTTTCTGCACCCCAGGTGGCAATGTGGGTATTTGAGCATTGCATTCATATTTTTACCATGTATTCTTGCATGTCTCAAGTGTCTAAGTGACTCTAAGCTTCCTTACAGCCCTAGAAAATTTTGATGAATTCTTCACATTTTGCAAAAACAGTGTTTTGTACCAACTATCGACTTTAATAACTCACCGGTTATTAGCTTCACACATGTGATACTGCTGATTTTTGGGTAACTTTTCATGTACATTGGGAAAACTGAGTCAGTTTTGGTTTGTCTTGTGTGATCTGCCTTCCATGAGGGTCTGGAAATGGAAGCAAGCCATATTTTTGAATGCTCAAAAATCAAAGAAATACACTAGATATGGCAGTCTATTTTTTTTGCACCATGATTTATGGTGTGTTACTGCATATCTATACAGTCAAATCATAAATCACATTGTTCGGAGCAAAATCTATAGTTTCATTTAATTCAGCCTTTATGTAACCAGATTAGTCCTGCTGAGATCAAGATCTCTTTTGCAAGGGAGACCTGGACAATTATAAAGTTTCCAACTGTTTTTTGGAAATATGCTAATTTTGACCATTCTTCAAAATATACTCTTATAACCCAGATGGCAATGAGGGTAATTGACCATTATATTCATATTTTTTTACCAGGTATTCGTACATATCTCAAAATGATGTGTAGCAAATATGGTGCAGAGTTTAAGCTTCCTTCCAGTCATGAAGAATATGAATGACTTGTCAAAGTTTGGGTTTGGTAGCATTTTCAGGACTTTGTTGAAGGCAGAACACACTAGACAGACCACAACGGACTCAATTTGCCCACTCTTCAGAAAAGGTTAGTCCAAGGCGAGCAATTTCCAAGATGAGAAATTGAATACAACATTAATAACTATATGTTCATTAGTGTCTAATTATCTGCAACAATGTGTTTTCATGAGCTTAGAATGGACCCTTCACATCTACACACTCAAAAAACTGACTCATTGGATTGGATTTCCATCTAATAAATATATGTAGTCCCAACTAAATGAAATGTATAACCCCTGGCAAAAATTATGGAATCACCAGCCTCGGAGGATGTTCATTCAGGTGTTTAATTTTGTAGAAAAAAAGTAGATCAAAGACATGACACAAAACTAAAGTCATTTCAAATGACAACTTTCTGGCTTTAAGAAACACTATAAGAAATCAGGAAAAATAATTGTGGCAGTCAGTAACGGTTACTTTTTAGACCAAGCAGAGGGAAAAAAAAATATGACTCACTCAATTCTGAGGAATAAATTATGGAATCATGAAAAACAAAAGAACACTCCAACACATCACTAGTATTTTGTTGCACCACCTCTGGCTTTTATAACAGCTTGCAGTCTCTGAGGCATGGACTTAATGAGTGACAAACAGTACTCTTCATCAATCTGGCTCCAACTTTCTCTGATTGCTGTTGCCAGATCAGCTTTGCAGGTTGGAGCCTTGTCATGGACCATTTTCTTCAACTTCCACCAAAGATTTTCAATTGGATTAAGATCCGGACTATTTGCAGGCCATGACATTGACCCTATGTGTCTTTTTGCAAGGAATGTTTTCACAGTTTTTGCTCTATGGCAAGATGCATTATCATCTTGAAAAATGATTTCATCATCCCCAAACATCCTTTCAATTGATGGGATAAGAAAAGTGTCCAAAATATCAACGTAAACTTGTGCATTTATTGATGATGTAATGACAGCCATCTCCCCAGTGCCTTTACCTGACATGCAGCCCCATATCATCAATGACTGTGGAAATGTACATGTTCTCTTCAGGCAGTCATCTTTATAAATCTCATTGGAACGGCACCAAACAAAAGTTCCAGCATCATCACCTTGCCCAGTGCAGATTTGAGATTCATCACTGAATATGACTTTCATCCAGTCATCCACAGTCCACGATTGCTTTTCCTTAGCCCTTTGTAACCTTGTTTTTTTCTGTTTAGGTGTTAATGATGGCTTTCGTTTAGCTTTTCTGTATGTAAATCCCATTTCGTTTAGGCGGTTTCTTACAGTTCGGTCACAGACGTTGACTCCAGTTTCCTCCCATTTGTTCCTCATTTGTTTTGTTGTGCATTTTTGATTTTTGAGACATATTGCTTTAAGTTTTCTGTCTTGACGCTTTGCTGTCTTCCTTTGTCTACCAGTATGTTTGCCTTTAACAACCTTCCCATGTTGTTTGTATTTGGTCCAGAGTTTAGACACAGCTGACTGTGAACAACCAACATCTTTTGCAACATTGCGTGATGATTTACCCTCTTTTAAGAGTTTGATCATCCTCTCCTTTGTTTCAATTGACATCTCTCATGTTGGAGCCATGATTCATGTCAGTCCACTTGGTGCAACAGCTCTCCAAGGTGTGATCACTCCTTTTTAGATGCAGACTAACGAGCAGATCTGATTTGATGCAGGTGTTAGTTTTGGGGATGAAAATTTACAGGATGACTCCATAATTTATTCCTCAGAATTGAGTGAGTCCATATTTTTTTCCCTCTGCTTGGTCTAAAAAAGTAACCGTTACTGACTGCCACAATTTTTTTTCTTGATTTCTTATAGTGTTTCTTAAAGCCAGAAAGTTGCCATTTGAAACTACTTTAGTTTTGTGTCATGTCTCTGATCTGCCTTTTTTCCTACAAAATTAAACAACTGAATGAACATCCTCTGAGGCCGGTGATTCCATAATTAGTGCCAGGGGTTGTAATTATCCTGCATGGATGTGCTTTAGTTGAGTTGGGGCTACATTTTTTTTTATAATTAGATGGAATCCTGCTCATAATTGAATTGAGTTTATCCATTGAGTCATTTTTTTGAGTGTATGGGAGTGGGCTCCCTCATGGAAGCCACCATGCAGCAGTGCCATGAGTATCCCAAAAGAGACATGTTTACTCCACCCTGCACATTTTGCAGTGCGATCAGAAAACTAAAGAAAAAGGAAGAAGAATCAGTTGTTGCTCCCCTTTACACTGTCTACTGGTTGCTAGTGCAGACTAACAACTTTGAGAACTCTCATTTTTGTAAAATATGGGAACATACATAATGATTTTCACTGGAAAAGACAAGGGACCATGAATCCCTGTTGCCAACCAAGCAAAAAACGTGATGGGAAACAAAACCACTATCGGCGATGGTAAAGGTCAATCTGCAACCTCCCCACTAGATGACACTAAGTCCTGCACACTGTAGTTTTAAATTTCTAAATATGAAATTGTCTCATTAATTGATTTTTCTTTGCAGCTCATGGACATTAAAGGTCAGATGATCTACGTTCCTGAGTCTAATGCCATTTTGTTCTTGGGCTCGCCTTGTGTGGACAAGCTTGAGGAGCTGACAGGTCGCGGCTTGTACCTGTCTGATATCCCCATTCATAACGCTTTGCGTGATGTTGTCCTGGTTGGTGAACAGGCCAAGGCTCAGGATGGTTTGAAGAAACGGTTAGGGAAAGCCAAGGCTGCATTGGAGCATGCTCACCAAGCACTAGAAGAGGAGAAGAAGAAGACGGTGGACCTCCTCTTCTCCATCTTCCCTGGCACTGTGGCACAGCAGCTGTGGCAGGGACAAACAGTCCAAGCCAAGAAGTTTGACCATGTTACCATGCTCTTCTCTGACATTGTGGGCTTCACTGCTGTTTGCTCACACTGTACACCGATGCAAGTGATCACCATGCTCAATGAGCTGTACACCAGGTTTGACCACCAGTGTGGAGAGCTTGATGTTTATAAGGTACGGTAATGAAATATACAAGGCTGATAGTTGTGACATATGTTGGAATTCCTTGTGCATAGCAGGTCAAGCATAGGAGTAATAGAGTCAGGCAGTCAGACAATGGCTCTACAAAAAGTAGTTTGGGTTCTGATAAATACCGATAAGGACCAGTGAACCTCCTATTATGGGCCATATTGGTTTTTTAACCATGCATGGTGACCATTTAATTTAATATTTGTTTAACCAGGTTAGTCCCATTGAGATGGAGACCTCTTTTGCAAGGGAGACCTGGACAATTATGAAGTTTCCAATTAACCTAACCTGCATGTCTTTATATGTGGGAGGAAGCCGGAGCACCTGTAGGAAACCCACGCAAACATGGGAAGAACATGCAAACTCCACACAAAAAGGCTACACATGGGACTCAAACCCATGACCTTCTTGCTGTGAGGCAACAGTGCTAACCACTCAGCCACCGTGCACTGTAAAAAATGTCTGTGAAAATTACAGTGAAAACCTGTGAAATGGCAACAGGAATAAACTGTAAAGCAAGAAGAAGCTTAAACACTGAATTACCAATAAATTTAAAAACTGTCAAAAATGTTATTTTTAAATGTTTTAACATGTGAAATATATGGTGAAAAGCTGAAATGGTGACAGCATTGGACAGTCATATTAAAAATAGCACATTACTGTATTATTCACGGAATATCACCCAAGTCATCCAGAGGCATACATTTTTAACTTATGGCTCAAATTTTAACCTACTCATTTTGGACAAGTTATTTAAAATTACTGTCATGTCTGAAGTTTTATAAAGTGAAAATATCAGATATATGTTTTCATTTTAAAGTAATGTGCTAATTTTTAAGAACCAATCAGTGTTTAGCAGAGGCAATTTTACCCAGAATGCTTTGCGGTCCGTTTGTTACAAAACCTCAGAATTAGTGCATTATTCAACATTAAAAGATATATGTTATATTTTAACTTTGTACAAATGACAGAATTGACATTAATGGAGTTATTCTATCAGTATTTTCACAAAACCATAAGTTAGTATGACTTTATTTTTCAAGACCTCCGCCTGACCGGACCATTATGATTAGTAGAGAGCTGATTTTGTGGGTGCTCTCAGGATTTGTATGTGCAGCTTCCTACAGGGGGTAGTATGGTCAAATGTGGAAATACTGGCTCATTCTTTGGGTCTTTTGTATCGTGTTAAAAGTCAATTTCAGCTTCTTAGTAATTGCAAATGTACCAGAAAAAACACCGGAATTTATTGATTATCTCTAAATTCCAATACATTTTTGTGCTGTTGTTTTTAGAAGGAATAAACCATAAAATAGGGTAATAAATTATGTGGAATGGATAGAAATTCACCTTAAAAGCAAAGGGTTTATACTGTGAATTGAACAGTCATACCGTCAAGGCATAAATAATTGTGCTGTTGTTTTAACAGAAATTGACCATAAAATAGGACAATAAATGCTGTGGAATGGATAGTATTTCACTTAAAAAGCAACAGGGTTACAGTGTGAGTTGTACAGCTATACCATGAGCCTATATACAATTTCACCATTATTTTAACAGTAACTCATCTTTATTGGAACATTTTCAAACTGTTGTTTTTACAAGTGTTAATATACCTTACCGTGAAGCCATATACAATATCACTGTATTTTTTACGGTGAAAAAATGGCAACCACAGCTGCCAGTTTTTCACCGTAAATTTGACAAGATTTTTTTTACAGTGTGCTGCCATAATACAAAATAAAGACATACTGATCTATCAGTGCATGTGTCATTACTGATTGAAAGATTTGAATAGTTTTAATTATTAAAATGTTCCAGTCAGTTTCCCCCAAAATGTTTAAATGCATTAGCAGCAAAAATTTCAGTATCAGCGGTTCTATCAGGTAGAATATGTCCAAAAGTAAGTTAATTTAAAATGATTTCTATAAAATAAGAATATATAAAATCAGGGTTCAGGCAAAGTGTATGATCACACAGTGGTAAATACTATATCGAGTTCCTTCATAGAGTTTTCATTGTTTTCATCAAGATGCTTTTTAGAACATATGAAAACTGTCGGCAATAAACATTGTACCAACCAAAGGCTGATCTAATCTACAGAGAGGCTGGTAATGTAATCAGGCTGTCACTGAAACATAACAGTGAGAACAGAATGTTTGATGAATACCTTGTAAAACTCTAGGAAGTCAAAAGATCCTGCAGGACCCTGTTTCCACTCTATGGGTATGCCTAAAAATAGTTTCCCTTCGTCACGTAGCTGCTGAAGGCTCAGCTCCAAATTTACATGTAAGAAAAAGGAGAGAAACCACTAACACACTTCTAATCCACGGATCAGGCTTTAACAATAGTGTTTTTACGCTCTGGCTCCTTCTGCAACACAAAAAGCATCTCATAAGTGTTTTCACAATGACATACAGCTATAGCTGGGCTTCTACAGGATTTTAAATTTTGGATAAATTACCTTCGCACAGTTCGTGACCTCCAGTGCAGTCATCATGAAGTGGTGAAGTAAGGGTGGAGGGAGTATAACAAAGTCCTGAACACACTGTTTGCATCTCCAGCTCAGACATGACTGATAATTGTGTACTTTTTTAGGTGGAGACCATTGGTGATGCGTATTGTGTAGCAGGTGGCTTACACAAGGAAAGCAAGACTCATGCCATCCAGATTGCACTCATGGCCTTAAAGATGATGGATCTTTCAGATGAAGTAAAGACGCCTACCGGAGGACCAATACAGGTGATAGTCAGACTACTGTAATACTGATTATTTGGCTTTGTGAGGTATTGTAGTTATATACATCCTACCCTAGAGATTTCATAGAAGGAAGTTTTATTGGAACAAAACATTTCCAGCAGAAGGGTTGCATTGGTTTTAGTGGGGTTGAGTGCCAGTTAATGTACATTTAAAGCAACAGTCAAAGGAACGTCTTTTTCTGAGGTTGTATCACCTCCTAGGAGGCCAACTCACTGAGCTAAGTAAGCTTTGTTTGATGGTTGACAGCCTATTAAGAACAATGGGCCTCACAAACCGTTCTTAAGGATAAATTTGTTCCTAAGTCCTGCTTACGAAATTTTTACGAAGATTTTGGCAGTCGTGAATGGTTTCCTATCCAGGTTTCTGACGAACACTCAAGAGTACTCTTGTTGTCTCATGTTGTCACGTTGGTTGCGTTGTCTACTTATGTGAAGGTCATTAAAATACAATATTGCAGTGATATGTCCGTGATATCTCTGTTTATTATTATATGTTGCATTTTGGTAATTTACTGAGTATTTTTTGTGTTAAACTACACTATAAAAAATTATTGCCCCATTAAGTTAAGTGAACTAATGTCTTCTCATTTACTCCACTTGGAATGGCAAGTTTAGGATACTGGACTCAAGTTTATATGTTTTCATTTCAAAATCTGAAATTAAAGCTAATCTTTAAGGTGAGTTAACTGACATTCAGTTGAATTACTGTAATTCACCTATTCAAGGCAGCTGGTGAACCTCAGTTTTTACAGTGTACCAACACTTTAACATTAATCAAGTGGCGTAACAGCCGCATAGGGAGAGGATGGAAGTGTTGCCTCTGGGCCCAGGTCTGTATCCAGAGTTCATGGTACTCCTAAAAAGTAGGGGAAAATTAAATATAAAATGATTTAGATTTTTCCCGTAGCCTACCAGAGAGTGCCCTCTCCCGATGATGGCCCTCATGCACTGGTCCAATTCAGACAGCTTTTGGGTGTCTGCTGTTCCCCCTCCAATCAGTTGCGTCTTCCGTTGGGATTTTAAGATTGCTTTTTTAGTGTCGGATTTTAAATCAAACCATTTCTAAATTGATTTTCCTTTTGCTCTCAGCATTTTGTTTCATCTTTATGACATGGACATGCAGTTCCATGCCCTTTTATGGGCATTGATGGGCTGTTACTTATGCTAATTATACATTAATTAGGCTCACCTGGCACGCACTTTCAGTTTATGAAGATGTGGGATTCATCAATTTAAGAACACAGCTGCAAACAATTCTGTGGTTTAAGAAAACATTGATGAATCTGACATAGAGTTTTCTTAAGAATCTTCTTAGGAACAGCTTAAGAAGGAATCTAAGAAGATTCTTAAGAAGATATTGGTGAATGAGGCCCAATCTTTGCAAGCAGCTTTCCCAGCACAGAGAGCAGTATAATACCCCTGTAGTTATTACAATCGAGACAACCACCTTTTCCTTTCCAGAGTGGGAAGGCAGTTGCTTTCTTCCAGTCTGCCTCCTAGACCAAAATAGATAAATAAATAAAGACCATTGGCGATGACAAAAGAACAGTATCTTCACCAGTCTAGAGGAATTTATCTTCAGTATCAACCATCTCTGGAGCTTTCCCTCCCCTTAGCTTTGCAGTTTCATCATCATGTGGTGGCTTACATTTTACTGGAGGAACAGCCACCACAAACCTGGTACTGGAGATGTTTAACATCCTGGCAAGAGGATCGGTCTTATACAACTACTCAAACTAGTGCTCCCAATAGGAAAGTACAGCGAAAGGATCTGTCAGGATCAAGCTGTCACCCACCACAACAGGGCAAGATGTAGGTTTGGAGGAACAAAGTGCTTTGATTCCTCTGTAACCAGGTGAGGGTCATTAGACCACAAATGGTGAGTCACCTGATCATAGCTTCTTGAGCATAGGTCTCTTCATCTACTCTCTGGGCCATCACAGCTTGCTTTCTGGGTTCCTACACAGTCTGGAATTCCCATCAAACCACTGCGGCTCCTTGATCATTTTAAGACTGCCCTCAGATTGGGAACATCTCCTCCTGTACACATTAGCGACTGCAGTTGAATTCCCATGACTTTCAGGGTCTGGCTGTAGAAGAACTCCCACATTCCATTGAGGTCACCATTTGTGTCCACGTCTGCAAGCCTTCCGAGCAGATGCAAAGTCCCGGAAATTCGGACCTTGAACTCTGATCCAATTTATTCTTGGATGCTGACAACAGTTTTCAGTAGTCAGGACTCCAAATTAATCCGTAGGGAAGCTACAGGAAGTCTGTGATCAGAAGTTACAGTGTTCAATAATAATAACAACAACAATAATAATAGTAATAATTAATAATAATAATATGTTCTTTCTTTCTTTCTTTTTCTTTTTTGTTTTAGATGCGCATAGGCCTCCATACAGGTTCAGTACTGGCTGGTGTAGTTGGTGTACAGATGCCACGATACTGCCTTTTTGGAAACAATGTGACATTGGCCAACAAGTTTGAATCGTGCAGCCAACCTCGAAAAATTAACATCAGCCCCACAACCTACAGGTGAAGTACTATACTGCAAAGGCAGGTTGTAGTATACTGTAAAAGCAACTGTTGCAGTTTATTATGATTAACAGAATATGTGCAAATGCATTTTTATTTCCATAAAAGTTACAAAATGAGAAAATGTCTGCACATCTTATTTACGCACCAATAATGCATGAAATCAGCGCTCTAGACAGAAACCGTAGAGCAGCACTGTGTCTCCTCTCGTGTCAAATAATTTGCCACAGCGTACTCAGATTTGTGCTTTGTTTGTGTTCTCTTTGTCCCAGATTACTGAAGGATCATCCAGAGTTTGACTTCATTCCCAGGACCAGAGAGGAGCTTCCAGCCAATTTCCCAGAGGACATTTCTGGCGTTTGTTACTTTTTGGAGGCGTCCATGAAAGTGTCAAGTGACTCTGAAAGAAAGTCAAGCTGTTAGAGCCCCGAAAATATTAGACTGGAACAAGCTTAAACTTATGTATAGTGCAAACACCTTGTACAGTTCAGTTTGGGTGGTTTAGATTATAATATTGTTTTCAGTCAGATTCTTCCAGAAGCTTACAGAGATGTCAGTTTGGTGTTGAATATTTGAGTCTTGTCCATTTTTTAATTGTAAAGTTGTAGTTCAGAAAACTTTTTTTTTTGGTCTTAATTTTTTTTTTTATCATCGCGAAGCTCCTGTCTGAGTGAAAGAGCATGCCAGATAGAGATGATGAGACACATTACCATTATTTAAGGTGCAGAAATGTCAAGAATCATAAAAAAACAGGACAAAATATTTAAAGGGATCATATTGTGCAAAATTTTTTTAATATCCCTTTTGCAGTTAAATATGCGTTGCATTTTGTGTTAAATATCTTCAAAGTCTCCCAATTCTAGGTGCAAAATAAACCCATCTACTACAAGCAAACATTATGGTGAAAACAACTTGTTTAGTCTTCCGTGACTTATGTCACAAAATTTGTGTGTGGATTCCAGCTTCGATCTTTGAAGCTACGCTCACATTAGCTACAAATGACGGCAACTAGCATTTGGCTTTGTCACTTGCTGGGTGTCCCCGGGGTGTGCATGCTAACATCTCTGTAAAATGGCTATCGAGTATTGTGAAAACTTTGCATCTGTCCATCCGTCTGCCTGTGCTCAGCAGAAGTCCAGTCCTATTACTGGGACATAGTTCAAAGATGGCTAACCTTGACTTATTTTAAGAGGTATTTTCAGAGGTTAGAAAGCCACATTCTGTTTCATTCTGTTTCTTTTTTTTAAGTTGTTGTTTTGGTTTTGTTTTGAGTGGCGGGGATGACAGCCAATCAGAGTAGAGGTGTCAGTGGCTGGTCTAGCTAGCTGCAGACTCCATTTGTGTGTAAATATAATGTCTTTGTCATATATTACGTAAAAGCTAGTGACAAATAAGCACTTCTAAAACTAAAAATGCTATTTTGTAACCTAATGACACCTCTGGAGTGATTTGCAAGACATTTTGAGGACGTCGGCATGCATGCTAAGTTCCGCTAACTCAAAGCTAACTTCTGCTCTTGTCAAAAGCTCATGTACAGTATTTTAGCATTGCATTATATTTAGATTTAAAAGTGTTTATTTCACCAAAACTAGATGAGAAACATATTTGATTTATACAGAAATAAGCTGTTTCTGACCAATTTTCGCCATTTTGGTATATTTTGTTTGAGCGAGCAGCCAGCTGACATCACGCTGCCTATTCATTTTGATTGGCTGCGCTGTGTTGCGTTGCTCACTCTTTGCAGAAAATAGATTCTGGCCTATTTTGGCCCCGCCTAGTTGGCGGCAGAGCATTGTCAATCAAATCAAATCAAATATACTTGATTGTCCCGGCACGAAAATTTGTCTTAGGCATAAGTGCTATGAACAGCAGAGCAGAAAATGACAAATGGTCAAACAGACAGATATGACATTGATAAAGACATGACATAAAAAAACAGATACGGCATTGATAAAATCACAGAATAAAGTATAAAACCTACGTAAAAAAAAACAACCTACATAAAAAAATAACACTATCCATCAAATTCACAACCTTATAAAATCGCTACATTAAAGGTCAGTGCACAAATAAGAGCAAATGCTAAAGTGCCAAGTAAAAAGATCCTATCTACATAGATGTGCCTTTCTCCTTATTAAGGAATATTATCTTGATATTCCTTTTAAATTTAACATTTCTTTTTTTACTTATTAAGGAATATTAGTTTTCAATATTAGTTTGTTGTCTTTTGCTGCTGCAAAATAACCACTCTGATTGAAAATGTATGACAAGTCGTCGCTTTGCTTCTGTTGTTTGCTGTCGCTTGTAGCTAATGTGACCGTAGGGTAAGACACGCCCACTACAACAGGCCATGCAGTCTGTCATGGAGTGATAGAGAGACTTGGTTCAGAGATGGGGTGCAAAGAGCATCAGCTCCTTTCCATTTAAAGCAACAAGCACGGAGCTCAACAGAAAGCCAGATGTTTCATTCACTTCAACAGAAAAGCATCAAGCTTCTAACAGTGTGAAGAAAAGCACTTGCGCCATAGCGGCACGCCATTGGCGACTGACAATGGTTTATCAAGGAAGTTGCCTTCTGCGTCTTTTGGTATTGCAGAGCATTTCATGTAAAAATGGACATTGAATGTCTCATACACTGTGTGCATTCATGTAAAACAGAAAGGTTTTCCGAGATGACAGAAGAGGAAAAGACTGGGAAGGATGTACTGCCCAGCTAATTGTTCCAAGTAATGGTATGATGTATGTTATGTATTGCAACTTAGCATCAAATCTATCTATCTATCTATCTATCTATCTATCTATCTATCTATCTATCTATCTATCTATCTATCTATCTATCTATCTATCTATCTATCTATCTATCTATCTATCTATCTATCTATCTATCTATCTATCTATCTATCTATCTATCTATCTATCTATCTATCTATCTATCTATCTATCTATCTATCTATCATGCTAAATCAAAGCGATCCATTGTAAGAGTTGATTTAACACTATCTGGAGTGGGACCATGTCTACTCACTGCAGAATTAATTGTGTCGTGTTACGTAATTCTGTGGGAATATGCTGTCATGGTCACTGCTACTATCTAAACAAACCTTTAGAGACCTGAAAAGATTTTTATGTTGGTTTATCATTATCATTATTATTATTATTATTATTATTTATTTGGGGGAGGTGATGGTCTAGTGGTTAAGGTGTTGGGCTTGAGACCAGAAGATCCTCGGTTCAAATCCCTGCCTGACTAGAAAATCACTAAGGGCACTTGGGCAAGGCCTTTAATCCCCTATTGCTCCCGGTGTGTAGTGAGTGCCTTGTATGGCAGCACCCTGACATCGGGGTGAATGTGAGGCATAATTGTAAAGCGCTTTGAGCATCTGATGCAGATGGAAAAGTGCTATATAAATGCAGTCCATTTACCATACCATGGCCACTAACGTTAATATTTATTTAAAATATGACAACCAGCATTAGGTTGCTGAAAAGATACACAGTATGACCCCTTTAAAGCCGTTGGAATAGATGATCTTTCATGAAGTTAATACAATAAAATCAGATCTTCTGTAGTTTCTGTTCAGCAGAGCATTTCCTTTGATCAAGACTGTTTTCCATGAATATCGGAGTGTTCCATTCACATCTTTTAAGCGCTGACTTGGTGGATACTTGCTGAAGAGACTCTGATGGGAATCAATATACAGTGCTCTCCAAATCTATTAGGCTACAAACTCCATTTGTGTGTAAATATAATGTCTTTGTCATATATTTTTTAAAAAAAGCCTGCGACAACTTAAATAAGGCTTATCAACATAAAAATTTAAAAATTAAGTAAAAATTATCTTCCTTAAACTCAAAGTAAATCTCTGCAGCTTGATATAATTTAAATAAAAATATAAAAGCCAAGATGATGGGTTGCATAAGTAATGGGCCCCTTTGGTATAATACCTGTAAATAATCTGTTTTATTGCCAGTTTTCTTCAGTCAAGTCAGGGGATGGATACATGAACATTTCCAAGTTATTGAATACTGGACTTTATTTACATCAAGAAATACAAATAGGATTTTCCAAAAAGAAAAAAAAAAGACCTGAAAGTTCAGCTATCAGAGATGCTAGCCTAGATTTAATCTTTAGATCAAAGAAAATCCTCCTCTGCTACTTCATCATGAAGCTGTATAACTGGTGATACAAAATGCAAAACATGCACAATGCACAATTTCTCACAGAAGCCTATAACTTCATCTGGGTTGTCTGGGTGTCTTGGTGGCTTTCCTCACTCTTCTCCTTCTTGCACAGTCACTCAGTTTTTGAGAACTGTCTACTCCACACAAATTTACCACAGAGTGACATACTGTTTATATTTCTTCATAACTCATCTAAATAAAGTCCAAGACATATTCAATAACTTGGAAATGTTCATGTATCCATCCCCTGACTTGACTGAAGAAAACTGGCAATAAAACATTATTTACAGGTATTAAACCAGAGGAGCTGATTACTTATGCAACCCATCATTTTGGCTTTTATACTTTTATTTAATTTACATCAAGTTGTAGAGATTTGCATTCAGTGTGAGTTTAAAGAAGATAATTTTTTAATTTTTTATATTGAGAAGCCTGTTTTTTTATTTTTTTTGAAAAGGCATAAACAAATTAAAATGTGTGAAATACCAAGGGGACCTATACCTTTGAAGGGCATCGTATACACTGCATCAACATTGTCAGTTTTATCTTAAAGGTTGATGAAAGTAAATTTCACCACATTTGTAAATTCAGATTCTCCCTGTAATGAAGTGACACAGAGTAGTTTCAGGTGCCTTATGGAAACTATGGGCGGACCAAGTTGCTCTCGGTGTGCAGTTGAGCGCCTTTGTGTGGCAGCACCCTGACATCGGTGTGTGCGAGTGTGTGTGTGAATAGGTGAATGTGATGCATCACTGTAAAGCACTTTGAGCATGAAAGCGCTATATAAATGCATCCATTTACCATTCACCACGTTAGTTTTCATAGAGTTGAAATATTTGTACATACCCTTCATTTTCTTTGGATATGCTCAACATGGGCTAACATTTTTCTTCCTCAGCAAACAGAAAACAGTCAGAAAAAAAAATGTTAGGGTTTATGTCATTTTTAAGGTGTGTAGTTTTAACTTAGTATATATTTGTAACTGAAACCTCTGTATTTTACTTATACATGAAGCATTCTAAATTGAAAACATTTTCCAAACACAAATCTTGCATTTTTACTTTTTTTTTTTTTTTTTCACAGTAAACATGTTTATACTACATTTATTAAACTGGTTTCACTGATTTCCCATAGAATGGGAAGAAGATACAATAATGTGATTAATATTTTATTGTCACTCATACTGGTGTCCTTTAGTTATTAATGTAATAGAATCAAAATGCAATAAATATTGACATGGCAAGACTTAAGTGATTGACTACTCAGTATTTGGATAATAAGTACAATTGCAATTTATTTTTCAATTTTTTTTATTTTTATTTAACTTGGCCATTGCTGGTGAGTGAGATCTTATGTAAAGTGAAAACATTAAGGATAAACAATTAACTGCGAACCATTCACCTGGCTGATGACGCATGCACAGTGAAGGCAGGGCGGACCGATTTTTAGGGGGGGACCGTTCGGTCAGTAACACTGGTTCAGGGCACAATGTAAACAAACCTCGTGAAGTATGGACAAAAAGACAACATCGGGTGGCAGCAGACGTCCACCACAGGTGCTACACCTCCTCTAGATAACCCGCTCAACTTGGGATAATGTATCATCATAATCACCCATGAACTTGCTGGGTCAACACCATCCACATCCTCACTATAGGCATTTTTTACATTTGCTGTGAGACGCTGAAACTCTGCTGGTGTCTTGGTGCATTCTGGGAAACACAGGGGGCCACCAGGGGGATTATGGGAAATGTTAAAGTACTGAGTTTTTGGGTCCATCCCAGATAGTCCCCCTGTGGAATTAATTCCAAGGTAAAATATAACTGTTGACCCTTGGCTTCAAGGATACTCATAGCATTAAAGTCATTGATGAAGCCCCATGTGTTACGAAAATGTAAAAAAAAACCTTTAAAGGCAGCTATGCCATACTCCTAATTTTTTTAATTTTTAATGTGTATTGCAGGATTTTTTTGTAATCTGGTGTTATTTCCACATGCGTACGCTACCAGTCAAATGTTTTGGGAAAGTGTGTTTGAACTTTTGACGGGGAGTGTATGTTTGCCAATTGTTAAAGTTGATCAAGATTGATTTAAATGTATTTCCTTCACAGTTAAACCAAAATGAATAATTTGCACACAGAATTGGAAAATTATTAAGACTGAAAAAATATCACTATTTTAAAATATCGTTATTAAAAATAAAATCTTGTTTCATGCCACAAAATTAAAAATTATTTCACTGATGTCCGTTGTTTGGCACTTCTTTTCATTTTATTCAAGTTTTTTGAAATTTTATGCCAACATTTTGGTAAAGCAACATTTTATAATAGTTTCCAATATACTGCATAAAGAGCTAATACTCCAAACTTGGAATAAACTGTCATATAGAGTTGGGTAAAAAAAAAAAAATCCACAATATCTGAATGCAAAGTAGCATTTATTTTTGAGCAACCAGTGGGTCAACAACAACAACAACAACAACAACAATAACAATAACAATAACAAGTCAAACTTCTTATTCTCAGAAAAATGTTTTTTTTTCAAATGTATCTTGCTATTTAATTCAAGAAACCAATTATCCATCAATTACAAGCTTCATTTTCATATTAAGTAACATGTCTAACCAAAAAGAAGTTGATTTAAAAGTCAAATGATGATGAAAACACAACTCAGCAGAGTGTGGTTTTCATATAAATGGTAGGAGACAACTGAAAATAAATTGTATGATTTTATTAATTAAGATTAATTAAGATTAATTAATTCATATTGCTTGTTGGTGTGCATTTGTAGCTAATCTATATCTGAATTAGTAGTTTTGACTTTTTCTAAAATTTTTAACATATCATACATGCCTTCTTACTCCCATATTCACTTGTAATTTTATCACAAAGTTTTTACTAAAACATGATTCCATTGTGTGCTTTGTTCGAATCCGCAGATAATGTTATTTGCAAAGTGGACACTTTATAAATACCACAGTCTGTGGAGCTGCATCGCCAGCAGCAGTGGAAAAATCGTAGCTTCCAACCCATTGGTCAGAAAGTGGTTACGTAACAGTCATCCTCTTATCCTATTGGTCACTGTAGCTGTCAGTCACCAGCGGCTGAATGGTCGTTCAGCTGCTCAGCATCTGGACTAAACGATGAAGGTTATTATGCCAGACAGAACGATTTCTGCTTAAAAATAAAGAAAGAAGAGCTCGGCTGCTATCATGGTATGTACATAACGGGTTTTATTGGACGTCCGTGATATTTAAGCATGCAGTTTGTGCCGCACGGCGCTATGTGTGTCGGATATTGTACAGTAATTTGTCTCCTCGACCTGTAAATATGAACAGGTGGACATAATCGGCATCCATCTGACGCGTTTTTGGGCAGATAATGGAAGAATGTGTGCGTGGGAATGTAGATATGTCTGATTCCATATTGATGGTGTTTCCTATTTGCAGTACGGATTCGTGAATCACGCCTTGGAGCTCCTTGTTTTAAGGAATTATGGCCCAGAAGTGTGGGAAGACATCAAGTGAGTTTATCACAGTTACAGTGAACACTCAGGCCCGCATCTGTGTCCAACACGGCTGCTTTCCTTCACCAACCCTGACAATCTAACTACCAATCGTTTAAAGTCATCTCAGAGACACTTCACTTTTTTTGTTTTTTGTTTTCCTGGAGTCGTGATTTCAAACATGAAACTAGCGCACCGAGCTCCTAGAGGGCAAACCTCCAGCAACACTAGTTTCCAGTTCCACAAAATTTTGCCTTGGAAAATTTTTCAAGGTCAAAGTCCTGTTAGAAGTGGCTTTTCATAAGCTATTAGATTTGATCAAATGTCAGCAGTATGTATTTAGTTCATGCACTTGAATCAAAAAGTTATTTTTTTGTGGTGTCAGGGTTTTTTTTTTCCAACTTTTTCAGCTTCTGCATTCTTTTTCAGGTAATTTTCACAGAACATTAGTTATCTCTGCTATGCACAATTTGTCATTGCTTTTTGGCACTTGTTTTCTGACTAACTGGAAGATAAACAGGCATAAAAGTGGAACCTCCATCCAATTTTGGTGTTGTAGGTAAATCCATAACAAAAAAATAAGACTGACCGAGGCACTTTTGATTGAGATGTAATGCAAAATGTACACCAAATGGGATTTTCAATATTAAATTCAAATGTCAATAAAATCCACAATCCGGATCAGATCTGGATCAAACATTGTCAGGCAATAGTGAGTCTGCACCTCACTTTCAAATATGATAGTGATTGGGGCATGTCTGATTAAAATAAAATGTAAAATATACATTAAATGGGTTATCAATGTTTACTTTAAATGGTCACAAAATCTATAATCTGGATTAGATCCTGATCAAACTTTGTTAGTCAATAAAGGATATCATCCTACATAATGCTGTCAAATATGAAATAAATTTTATCTGTTTTGTCAGAGTTATGAATTCTTGAAAATTTGTTCAACGTTAAAGTTAGGGATTTGTCCAGTTTTCAAATGGGATTTTCAATGTTAAATTCAAATGTCAACAAAATCCACAATCTGGATCAGATCTGCATCAAACTTTGTCAGGCAATAGTGAGTCTGCACCTCATTTTCAAATATGAGAGTGATTGGGGCATGTCTGACTAAAATATAATGTAAAATATACATTAAATGGGTTATCAGTGTTTACTTTAAATGGCCACAAAATCTATAATCTGGATTAGATCCTGATCAAACTTTTAGTCGATAAAGGACATCATCCTACATAATGCTCTCAAATACTGTATGAAAGAAATTTGATCTGTTTTGACAAAGTTATAAATTCTTGAAAATTCATTCACTGTTAAAGATAGGGATTTGTTCAATTTTCAAAATTTTTCCTGACTTTGACCTTTGGCCCATGACCTTGAAAATTAAATCACTATCAATACCTATCAGGATATGAATCTTCAGTTTAAAAAAAAAATCATAATGATATATGAAAAATTTTGGGCTCCAGGCTGTTCAAAAACAAACAGACAAACAAACACACAGGGGTGAAAACATAACCTCTGCCGACTTCATTGGCAAAGGTAATGAGTTTAAGGCTCATAATTAGGCTGTTTCTTCCCTAAAATTCCATGTTCATTGATTATGTATTGTTTACTGTGTTGTAAATTATATTTGCACTGCTAATTGTTTTCTGCTATGTTGAAGTTCCAAATGGAAACTAATATTCCTTGAACTGAAAGGGAGAATGATCCCTACATCAGTGTTAGATGTTCGTGTGTGTCACCTGGAATATGGGTGACACCTGCTGTGAGAGGGATCGATGGGTTCGCTCGCACGGTGCACACTCTGTCTTTCAGCCACTGGTGTGCGCAAATACATGTAGCAACAGTTGTACGAGGCAGCTACGATTTTACACGTTTTACACACGCTTCACACTATGTGTGAAGGGGCCCTTAGTGGTGGACTCATATTCTGCAACTACTATGAAACAAATCATTTCCCTCCTGCAATTTTATTTAAAAAATGAGGCATGTTGTTTTCACTATTCAAATTTTATTGGGAGAGATTTTATCTTCAAAAAGACACCAGTGCAGTGATGTCACAGCAGCGCAAAAGATTCAGAGACAGCTATAATGATAAATTATTGTCCACTTATTAAAGTTTGTTAAAGTTGTGTCTAAGTGATCATGATCAAAATTAATATGCAACATACTGCACCATGAGTGAATCATTATTTTGAATGGTTGGATTCAAAACTACTCGTGGGCTCAACATTGTTACCTAGCATTGTCACTTGATGCATTTGGGGTCTTTATTGAAGTTGGAAAACATATAAATTATGTTAAATCTAAAATGTCAAAGATCATTGCCATTTTGTATAAAGCACAAGACTTCCTCCCCTAACACTCATTAGTTACTTTATATCATTCATTACTTGTTCCATACATGACCTACTGTATTCAAATTTGGGGAAGCACCTACAAAACTATCGCAAAGCCTATATTTTTACTTAAAAAAAAAAGCTACAAGAATTATTAGTAAGAAACCTTATTGTGAACCAACTAATCCTTTGTCTGTTTGCATATTTTGAAATTTTGGGACTTGATTGATTACATCCTAATACAAATTATGTTCAAAGTGAAAAACAGACTTCTGCCACAACACGTCCAGGACCTGTTTAGAATGAGGGACTCCAGTTATAATTTACAAGGAACATTATTATTTTAGAAATCAACGATTCGAACTACTGTAAAAAGTCATTGTATTTCTGTTAAAGGTGTAAATATTTGGAATAACTGCCCGAATAACATGAAATCACTCAGTAGTTTGGTTGGTTTTAAAAGGCTCTATAAAAATTATTTGATTAGTTGCGATAGCATGTCGAATTAGTGCACTGCTGCTTGCATGTTTGTGTGTTTTTTTTTGTTTTTTGTTTTTTTTTTTAATTCTACATCATGGATCAATGTATACAAGGTCTGTGAGAAAACTATCCGACCTTTTTATTTTTTTCAAAAACTATATGGATTTGAATCATGTGCGCTTGCATCAGACAAGCTTGAACCTTCGTGCGCATGTGTGAGTTTTTTCACGCCTGTCGGTTGCGTCATTCGCCTGTGGGCAGGCTTTGAGTGAGCACTGGTCCAGCCCCCTCCTTGGATTTTTATTGTCAGTGAAATGGCTGAGAGGCTGCCGCTTTGCTCCATGAAATTTTTTTCAGAAACTGTTAGAGACAGCCAGTTGGAAACCATTCGAAAGATTCAGATGGATTTCGGTGAAGATTCTGTTGGCGTCACATGGATTAAGGAGTGTTAAAACCTTTTTAAAGATGGCCCACAGTGGCGGAGGGCATGCGTCGCACCGAGCGGCCATCGACAGGCTGGAACGACCAGATCATTTCTAAACTGAACGCTGTGTTTTGCACTTTTGCAGCACATTCCACTGTTACAGGAGATTTTGTAATGAAAGACGTGCGGAGGATTTTGCAACGCGCTCAACAAAAAAAACGTTCAACAAAAAAACACCTCCGTGTTGGAAACCATTTGTAAGATTCAGACGGCTTTCGGTGGCTTTTCAATCGAGTGAGTATCCGAGAAATTGTTTAACAGCTGGGCATGTTCCAACTTGTCCTGTGAGACTTCCAACACGGAGGTGTTGTTTGTCCTGCGCCATGAGCGGCTGCCTCCCGACGCGCGAATCTGTCCGCACTTCTTTCATTACAAAATCTCCTTTAACAGTGGAATGTGCCGATAAAGTGCTCATCCCGACCTCTTCTGAAACTTCTCTGCTAGTCACACGACGTCCTGCATCAACAGAGCCTTAAATTTGGAAGTGATCTGCTCGTTCCAGCCTGTCGATGGCCGCTCGGGGCGCGGTGCGCCCTCCGCCACCGTGGGCCGTTTTAATCCAGTTTTAATGGTCCTTAATCCGTGTGATACCGACAGAATCTTCACCGAAATCCATCTGAATTTTTCGAATGGTTTCCAACTGGCTGTCTCTAACAGTTTCTGAAAAAAATTTCATGGAGCAAAGCGGCAGTCTCTCAGCCATTTCACTGACAATAAAAATCCGACGAGGGGGTGGACCAGTGCTCTCTCAAAGCCTGCTCACAGGCGAATGATGCAACCGACAGGTGTGAAAAAACTCACGCATGCGCACGAAGGTTCAAGCTTGGCTGATGCAATCACACGTGATTCAAACCATATAGTTTTTGAAAAAAAAATAAAAATGTCGGATTACTTTTCTAACAGACCTCGTACTTTGTATTAGTTATGATGGGTATATGTATAATTTTATTATACATAGTATAATTGTATTTTAGGTTAAAGGGGTAGATGTTTACAAGCTTTTGCTTCTGCCTACACCCTTTCGGGGGCATGGGTGCATTGTTGGATTATTTTCTTTCTTCTTTGTAAGTTTTTGTTGTTCTGGACCTGTGTGGCCAAATAAATTCATTTCGTTCATTCATTTTTTCTGTTATTCCACTGCTTGATCACACCCAAATACCTCAATTATGTTTCAGAAATGTTTCTTTTTCCTGCTGTTCTTCTGGTGCTATGATAAGGACACATTTCAGGCTTCATGTGTATGCTTGAAAATCCACAATGTGTATTGTAATCACCATTTGTTGTTTAAATGTGGGCATGTACAGGGCAGGATATGTGGCAGAGACACTTGCGCACAGTTTTGAAATAGTGTGTGATTTATAAAGAGAACTTGCTTGCAGGTATGAACAGTTTTATGCCTGATTATTATTATTTTATTTTATTTCATTTTTTTGCACAAAAATGAATGAATCCTATGTTATGTTACTAAATAAATGAGGCCATGATGTTCCATGTGGTCTTGAGCAAATACTAATCAGGACCTACTCTGATTCACTTTGAAGATCTGATGGGATCAGGTGTGCTCAGAATGGCACAGCTGTTGCTAATGTTGCTAATGTAAAAAAGTGATTGATTGATTGATAATGTGCCAAATAATAAATTACTAAATTAATCCTGTAGTCTGTTTGGTGACAAAAATGTCAATCACAGTTTCCTAAAGCCCAAAGCAGTGTCTTCCCATTCTTGTCTTTTGTAAAGTCCAAACCCCAAAAACATTCCACATAGATTAGTATGAAACAATAAAAGAATGGAAACTAGTCAAAGAATGCCAATTCTTCTGGAAGATCATTTAAACAATTAGTTCATTATTCATGTAGTTGATTCTTATTTTTTATGATTTTCCTGTACATGTGCTGTTTTTCTCTGGTACCCTGGCTTCCTTCCATACAGCACTACATATAACATACAGATTAGGCTAACTGGTGACCCTCAAATCGACCAGAGCTCCTGTTGGTTGTTACAGTAAATCAGGAAAGTATTCACTGTGCTTCACTTTTCCCACATTTTGTTACAGCCTTATTCCCAAATGGAGTAAATTAATTTTTTCCCCTCAGAGTTCTATTCACAACACCCCATAATGAGGACATAAATTTTTTTTGCAAATTTATAAAAAAAATCCCCCCCCCCAAACTAAGAAATCACTTCTACATAAGTATTCACAACATTTGCTCAATACTTTGTTGATGCACCTTTGGCAGCAATTACAGCCTTAAGTCTTAAATATGAGGCTACAAGCTTGGTGCACCTATCTTTGGGCTGTTTTGCACATTCCTCTTTGCTGCACCTCTTAAACTCCATCAGGTTGGATGGGGAGTGTTGGTGCACAGCCATTTTCAGATCTCTCCAGAGATGTTCAATCAGATTCAGGTCTGGGCTCTGGCTGGACCACTCAAGGACATTCACAGAGGTGTCCTGAAGCCACTGATATTGATATCTTGGCTGTGTGCTTAAAGATAAACCGTTGCCCCAGTCTGAGGTCAAGAGCGCTCTGGAGCAGGTTTTCATCCAGGATGTCTCTGTACATTGCTGCATTCATCTTTCCCTCAATCCTGATTGTCTCCTAGTTCCTGCTGCTGAAACATATCCCCACAGCATGATGCTGACACCACCATGCTTCACTGTAGGGATGGTGTCTGGTTTCCTCCAAAAGAGATGCCTGGCATTCACATCAAAGATTTCAATCTTTGTCTCATCAGACTACAGAATTTTGTTTCTCATGGTCTGAAAGTCTGTCAGGTGCCTTTTGGCAAACTCCAGGTGGGCTGCCATGTGCCTTTTAGTAAGGAGTGGTTTTCGTCTGGCCACTCTACCATACAGGCCTTACTGGTGGATTGCTGCACAGATGATTGTCCTTAAGGAAGGTTCTCCTCTCTCCACAGAGGAATGCTAGTGCTCTGACAGAGTGACCACCGGGTTGTTGGTCACCTCCCTGAGTAAGGCCCTTCCCCCTGATTGGTCAGTTTAGATGGGCGGTCAGCTCAAGGAAGAGTCCTGGTGGATCCGAACTTCTTCCTATTTATGGATGATGGAGGCCACTGCACTCACTGGGACATTCAAAGCAGCAGAAATGTTTCTGTACCCCTTCCCCAGATTTGTTCCTTGAGACAATCCTGTCTCGGAGGTCTACAGACAGTTCCTTTGACTTCATGCTTGGTTTGTGCTCTGACATGCACTGTCAACTGTGGGACCTTAAATGTAGACTGGTGTGTGCCTTTCCAAATCATGTCCAATCACTGAATTCACTCCAAGTGGACTCCAATTAATCTGTAGAAGCATCTCAAGGGTGATCAGTGTAAACAGGATGCAAATGAGCTCAATTTTAGCTTCATGGCAAAGGGTGTGATTAGATATGTAAATGTGATTTCCTAGTTGTTTTTTTTAAATAAATTTGCAAAAATAAAAATAAAACCCTTTTCCATATTTTCATTGTTGGGGTATTGTGTGTAGAATTTTGAGGGAAACCTTTTCTTTTTCAAACATTTTGGAATAAGGCTGTAATGTAACATGGTGGAAAAAGTGAAGCGCTGGAATATTTACAGGTGCACTGTAGTCCAGTGATTGACAGGTAAACAGACTATAGTTCTCCGTCACATTTCATCTTGAGAACAGTCCTTCAAAGCACTTAATAAAGATGCTTTACATCCATCCATAATCTCACTCATGATACTCTGGTTAAAAATTCAAAGTTTGTTTTCTTGTTTTAAAACTGGGCTTGGTCAGACACAGGTGGTGCCCACAGCCCTGAACAGGATACAGATACTACAAGGATAGTTTAATGTTCAGTAAATTGACAAATTAATTACTCAGTAGTTTCTGTTTTAATTGATTGTTTTTATGTTGACTAAGTGATTGTTTCAGCTTTTCTGTTGCTTGAAGTTCCTGCAACATTTTATGAGCGTGTAGAAATGTTTGGCTCAAATTATTGTAAGTTTATTTATCTTCTGCTGTATGATCTGGCCCAGACCTGACCCAGACAAAAAACAAAAACAAAAAAAAACAGCAGCAGCTGCCTTGTGTAAATGTTTCCACAGTGGTCATTCCTCAACCTCTAAAAAACTGGGCGCTCTGCAATCTCTGCAAATGTAACTCATCATTATTTAATGCACTATTTAACAGCATAGTTGTGTTTTCACATTCTGATGAGCTTAGTAATTAAAAAAAAAAATTCCTTGTTTTCTTTGCAAATCTGTTCAGAGTTTGCTGTGTTGTATCAGCTGGTATTTAATTATGATTAAAATTGGAGCATTTGTTAGTCTTCAAAACCATTTTTGGTTCCACACTCAAACTTGAATGTTTTTAGGTTTTCCCCTGTAATTCGCACAGCAAAGAGCGTAAAATTAATGGAATCAGTCAGTCCGTGAGCCAGCGGGTCAGTAGAATTTCCATAAATAACTATGTAAAAATTTAATGAATGTCCAGCTCTGAAATTTTGGATTCTGATAGATATAGGTGAGGACAAGTGAATCTCATCTTTAGGGCCGTATTGGCATTTTTCTTTAACATTCACAATGACCATAACATAAAGTAAACACAGGCAGGCCTATTGTAATATTCTGGCATCCACTAAAGCCACTGTTGTTTGTATCATAATTACATCATATGTGTGTGAATAGCCCATTGCCATTGTACTCTGAACAGGGTAGCATGGTGAATAGGATGCTTACCTCCCAGCAGGAAGGTTGTGTTCAATTCCATCAATTCCCTGTTGGTTTCTGTTTAGGCATCTGGAAAGCATTCAGAGCGCTTCACGTTTTCCACATTTCATGTTACAGCCTTATTCCAAAATGTAATCAATTAAATTTTTCCCCTTAAACTTATACTCAGAATACCCCATAATGAGTGACAACATGAAACAAATTTTTTTTTTCATTTTTGCAAATTTATTAAAAATATAAAACTAAGGAATCACGTGTACATAAGTATTCACACCCTTTGCTCAGTACTTTGTTGATGCACCTTTTGCAGCAATTCAAGTCTTAAGTCTTCTTGAATATGATGCCACAAACTTGGTGTACCTATCTTTGGGCAGTTTTGCCCATTTCTCTTTGCAGTACCTCTTAAACTCCATCAGGTTGGATGAGGTGTATCAGTGCACAGCCATTTTCAGGTCTCTCCAGAGATGTTCAATCAGATTCAGGTCTGGGCTCTGGCTGGGCCACTCAAGGACATTCACAGAGTTGTCCTGAAGCCACTCCTTTGATATCTAGGATGTGTGCTTAGGATCATTGTCCTGCTGAAAGATGAACCGTCACCCCAGTTTGAGGTCAAGAGCGCTCTGGAGCAGATTTTCATCCAGGATGTTTCTGTACATTGCTGCATTCATCTTTCCCTCAATCCTGACTAGTCTCTCAGTTCCTGCCGCTGGAAAACATTCCCACAGCATGATGCTGCCACCACCATGCTTCACCATAGGGATGGTGCCTGATTTCCTCCAAACATGATGCCTGACATTCATGCCTAAGAGTTCAATCTCTATCTCATCAGACCAGGGAATTTTGTTTCTCATGGTCTGAGAATCCTTCAGGTGCTTTTTGGCAAACTCCAGGTGGTGTCATGTGCCTTTTACTAAGGAGTGGCATCCGTCTGGCCACTCTACCATGAAGGCCTGATTGGTGGATTGCTGCAGAAATGGTTGTCCTGCTAAACGTTTGTGCTCTCTCCACAGAGGAATACTGGAGCTTTGGCAGAATTACCATTGGGTTCTTGGTCACCTCCCTGACTAAGGCCCGTCTCCCCGATCGCTCAGTTTAGATGGGCTGCTAGCACTGAGAAGTGTCCTGGTGGATCCGAACGTTTTCCATTTACAGATGATAGAGGCCACTGTGCTCATTGGGACCTTCAAAGCAGCAGAAATGTTTCTGTACCCTTCCCCAGATTTGTGCCTCAAGACAATATTGTGTTGGAGTTCTACACACAATTAGTTTGACCTCTTGCTTGGTTTGTGCTCTGACGCGCACTGTCAACTGTGGGACCTTATATAATGTAGACAGGTGTGTGCCTTTCCAAATCATGTTCAGTCAACTGAATTTACCTCAGGTGAACTCCAATTAAGCTGTAGAAACATCTCGAGGATGATCAGTGGAAACAAGACGCACCTGGACTCAATTTTGAGCTTCATGGCAAAGGCTGTGCATACTTATGTACATGTGATTTGTTAGTTTTTTATTTTTAATGAATTTACCTTTTCCCCATCTCTCCCTGGGTTTCATATCACTATTGGGAGACATCATGGTCTGTAGGTTAAACCAATGGACTTGATATTAAAGAATCCTTAGGTTGAGTCCTTGTCAAAGAGGAAAATCACAAAGGTCCCCTGAGCAAGCCATAATATTATCTGCAAACATCACAGCTCCTGGAGACTCTTGTCTGATGTCGTCTGTCAACCTCTCCATCACCAAACAAAAAAGGGTACATATCCGATCCTTGATCTAATCCCACCTCCACCTTGAATGCATCTGTTATTCCTACCCTCACGTACTTCTCTGCCACTCCAGGCTTCCTCAGACAATATCACAACTCTTCTCTTGGCACCCTGTCATAAGCTTTCTCTAAATCTATGAACACACAGTGCAACTCCTTGTCTATACTTCTCCATCAGCACTCTCAGTGAAAACATTGCATCTGTAAGCTCTTTCTTGGCATGAAACCATATTGCTGCTCACAGATCGTTGCCTCTTGTCAATACATAGCTTCCACTACTCTTTGCCATAACATAATGCAGTGGCTGATCAACTTTATGCCTCTGTATTTAAGGGAACTCTGCACAGCCTTATTCTTAAAAATCAGAACAGTGCACCTCAGCTCCACTCCTCAGGGATTGTCTGCCATCTGCCCTTCCACGTTCTTCTCCTTGATACCATATCTACCCATTACTTGCTCATTACCTCACACGCCTTCAGCAACATGAACCATTGAATTCCACTCCAGTCACCACTTGTTCATCTTTGGATCCGCTCTCTACCACCTCATCTAACTCACTCCACTAATCTTCTTTCTCCTTCATTGCACAACCAATCTGTGGGGTATATGCAATGATGACATTCATCATTATGCTTTCACGTCCAACTTCACACTCATCACCCTGTCAGACATTTGCTTCACCTCCATCACACTTCTTCATGTCCTCTTCCTTTAGAATGAACCAGCACCATTTCCACACCACGATTCAACAGTTTGAACAAACCTCTAATGCTCCTGGACTGACTTCTCTTCCATTTGGTCTCTTCTACATAAAATACAGTATATCCACTTTTCTCCCCTCTGTAATATCAGCTAATTCTCTTCCTTTACCAGTCATACACCCAACATTCAAATGCCCATCTCTCACTTCCACACTTCTAAACTTCCACTTCTCAAGCTACCTTTGGACACGTTCACTGCCTCTTCTTCTTCTTCTTCTTCACCCCTGATTTTTGAAAACTGAAGCTGACTGACTAGTGGCTGGAGCCAAAAACGATTCTTCTCATGCCAATTATGCAGCTGCACACTCATGCAACAATCATGTTAACTTTATCATTTGTGTTAAAGTCCTTGTGTGTGACTAAAACAATAAAAAAGAAGCTCCTCTATCAGGATGTTTGTGCACCATGTTGTCTTCAAAATATGGATTTGAACTGTGTCTGCTGTGAACTTTTGATACTCCATGTGCTTCTTATGCTGTGAGCTGCTATTCAGTGCTGCTGGAACCTTAATTTCCCTGCGGGAGTCTTCCCAGGGGATTAATAAGGTTCTAATCTCTAATCTAATCTAATTGCATTACTGTCCTAACAGGCGGGAGGCTCAACTTGATATTGAGGGTCAGTTCCTGGTTCGACTCATATATGAAGATGGAAAAACATACGACCTTGTTGCTGCTGCAAGTAAAGTTCTCAGTAAGTGACTTTTTTTTAATTAAGTAAATTTTTATTTTGCCATGCCTTAAGGTGCCTTGATGCTAGCACGCTTGCAATCTAGCATGCCAGTGAGTAAACTTGTTGTAAACTGTACTTGAGCTGTGGGGAGCCGCATGCAAGTGCGTAAAGAAAATTTTTAAATGTTCAAAATTTCTGGCACGCATTGATTTTGTGAACTAGATGTGAACATTGTACAAACTATTTGAAAACACTGTCACTGCGAGCCAGTGCGTCTCACTGCAGCAGCGCATCTGAACGAGATGTTACATCTATAATAAACATAATGTTACAGATCTAACACATAAGAAGGAATGACAATGCAACTGTTTTACCAAGCCACACACTCATTTTCAATCGCCTAGTCCAATTAAGGTCACAGGGGGCTGGAGCCTATCCCAGCAATCATAGAGCGTGAGGCAGGGTACACCCTGGACAGGATGTACCCTGTTGCAGGGCCACATATAGACAAACACGGGGAGAACATGCAAACTCCACACAGAAAGGCCACAGGTGGGAATCAAACCCATGACCTTCTCGCTGTAAGGCAACAGCGCTAACCACTAAGCCACCGTGCCACCCTTTACCAAGCCATTACAATATAAATATTATAAATAATTACTTTTGAGATGATTCCAAATGCGTTCTCCAAAACACGACGTTAGGGCTGTTCATATTATGTAGTGAAAAAAATAAAAGTTGTGAGAGACTACGGGCCACATGTTGTTTTTGTTCCACTTTGGGGTTTTATAGGTGCAGACCAAATTTGAACTCAATCAGATAAGATTTATAGGTCCTCCAGAGTGACACATTTTCCTCTCCCTCCACTGGCAAGGCATCGTCACCCTAATGGGAGAAGACTCTGAAGCCATTATTTTCTTTTACTTTTTTCCTTTACATGTGATGGCTTCTAATCGCAAAAAGTGGTGGTTGATTGATCACCCAGAGGAGAACATTACTGGAATTACTGGATTACTACATTGCTTGTTTGGGGAAAATCGTTGCTTTGTGGGGGACCCCTAAACAATGTCCGATTACAATTAAATTTTGGCGCAGATCTTTTGTTTTATTAATGGAACAAGAACAACATGTGGCCCAGATGATTTTGTAACATTTGACAATTTGAAGAGGTCTACACGATGTGCATGAGAGAAGCCGCAGCTGCAGATAATTTCTCTGTGATTCTGGGAGCCATGAGAGATGATTTCATCAGCCAGTGTCTGAGAGCAAAAGTGTCATCAGCTATGAAATGATTATTTTACATAACGTGGCGTCAAATGAGACAAAGCGTGACATCCAGCGAGACAAAGCGGGTTGCATTGGTGAATTGCGCAGCAGTGCGGGGATAAAATTTGTGCAAGTGTCAAGGTGGCTTTAATGATATGGGTCCAGTGATTTTGACAGAACAATCACATTCTAAGATGAACAAGAAATACACCAATAAATATGAAGCTTAATAGCAGTTACACCTTGTCAAAAAGAAAAGAAAAAACAATGATAAGAAAGTATTTTCTGTATTTCAGAGATGAATGCGGGAGACATCTTGCAGCTGTTTGGGAAGATGTTTTTTGAATTTTGCCAGGAGTCAGGTTATGACACTATCCTGCGAGTGTTAGGCTCGAATGTTCGTGAATTTCTGCAGGTAGGTTCTCTCCTCTTCACATGCTGAATAGCTGTCTGATAATGATTGTTGAAAGCAGGTGTGAATTTTTAATGCTAAGTATATAACTCAACATCATTTTTAATTAATTATTAATTAATAATTATCTGTATATGATTCAATTATTTTTTCATTTTCAGAATTTGGATGCTCTGCATGACCACCTGGGCACCATCTATCCCGGGATGAGGGCTCCCTCATTCCGCTGCACCGACGCAGAGAAGGGGAACAATCTGATTCTTCACTACTACTCGGAGAGGGAAGGCCTGGAAGACATTGTGATTGGCATCATTAAAACTGTGGCTCAACAAATCCACGGGACAGAGATAGATATGAAGGTCTGCTCCGTGCCGTGCGCTCTGAACTCACCCTCTCTAAGTGGTTCATTCGCTGATGATAAATTGCCATGAATTAATTGATGCATCGTTGCATGGCGTATTTATGCCCCTATCGAGCTTCATGTCTAATGTGATGATGAAAGATTAGAAAGATTTTGAATGTCTGACTGCAAGCAGAGCAGCACTATGACTTCTGCAGTTCCACAACATGTTTTTTGGCAAATGTCTGGAAGTCAGAATATTTTTAGATCTGTAGATCCTCAGTCTCAGAGACGTCTGGAGCATCTTCTACACACCCACAACCCCCACCCCACTTTTAATTTATGTTTGTGTGACTCTTTATCTTGTCTGTTCACTGATTATTAAACATGAACAGAAATCCCTATTTTTTACTTTTGCTAATGTAACCAGTCCAAATGATCATAATTGTAAAAACTCATTAAGTGTCACTGACATTTTTATGTGCATGTTGACATGCAGCCCCCAAATCAGGGCTTATAGTCGACAAACCTCTGACATTCCAGACGTCTTTCTGTACCATTGCCAGATCTCCCTTTTCATTTCATAAGCAATGCTCACACCTAATCATATTGTACAGACAGAATATTTTTCAGTAACAGTGTCTACAGAAAGAGCAGAAAATGGCAGACGCTCCAAATGTGACACCCAGTTTCTGGAAATATTAAGCACTGTTGCCACAGCAACAGTGTGCAGATACAGCAGCTTGACGTCAGCATGCCTTATGCCTATTAACTCTCTGAATAATGTCATTGCACACTTAATTCTTACGCCTTAATTCTATAATAACAGGCTTGACGTTAAAACGATTGCTTTTATTTGAGTACAAGACTTAAAGGCAGACTTCATATTGTGTAAAATGTATTTATATCTACCTTTTACAGTTAATTATGATTTAGGTTTTATTTTAAACATCTCCAAAGTCCCACAACTCTCTGACTTAACACAAAGAATTTTTATTGTAATAGCAAAAATTTAGGCCTCTAGCAGCTTTTTAAAGGCAAAGCAGGAAAATTCATTTGTATAACACCATTCACACACAAGGGAAATCAAAGCCCTGATCATAAAATTAAATAAAAACATTAAAATTTAAACATTACATTAAACTACTACTAAAGGCACGAAAGCAACATTAAACCGTTATTAACATAGAATATTATGGCAGTAAAGCTGCATGTAAAAGTCAATAAAAACCATTAAAACACGCAAATTAAGGGATAAATAGTATTAAAAGAAGCTGTGTGTTGCATTTATGGGAAAGCTGCAGTGTTAGTGTAGCTAGTGTTTTCAGCCCTGATTTAAAGGAGATGACAGTTTGAGGAGATCTCAGGTATTTGGGGAGGTTGTTCCACAGGTGAGGAGCATAGAAACAGAATGCTGATTTTCAGCTTGCTTGCTTTAATCCTGAGGACACTGAATCTCAGATGATCTGAGGAGACCCAGTGCTTCATAACTAATACGTAGCTCTGAGATAGGTGTATTTAGGCCCAAGACTATTCATTGCTTTGCAGAAAAGGAACAAGATTTTAAACTCTATCCTTGGACACACAGGAATTGATTTAGGACACGTGTGATTGGGGCCATTTTCCCCTAAGGTCTCTGTATTCTTGACAAACTGCAGCTGCCTGCTTGACTTTTTGCTCAGACCAGTGAAAATAACATTTCAGTAATCTAACCTACTGAAAATGCACACAAAATTTGTTGTGGTGTGTGTGTGTGTGTGTGTCTTGTTTCGACAGAAGTGTTTTTGTTCTTGCCATAATTTTGAGGTAATACAGTAACAGGTTGATTTTGTAATAGTCTTTATGTGATTGTTGAAATAGAGGTCCAAGTGTGTAACTACATCAATATTTCTGGGTGAGCACTGATCTTTGATCTTTTATATTTGGGACCAAATGCAATTAATTAAATTTTTTCTGAATTTTGGTTGGAGAAAATTCTGCCGCATCCACTTATTGATTTTGTGAAAGGACTGTAGTCACATGATGTCACTGTAAAATAGAATTATGTGTCAGCAGCATATGTATGGCCAGAGATGATGTAGTATTCCTAATTTTGGGGTGGGGTGGAGGGGAGGGGGGCATGTGGATATTGATTAAAAGTGGTGTAACAATTGACCCTTGAGGACCGCTGCGTCTAATCTTTGCCCACTCTGATTCTTGATTTCCAATTGAGACTAAACAATATCTTTCTTGTAAGTAAGATCTGAACCAATTTGTCAGTTTCAGAGAGTCTCACCCTCCTCTTTAGTCTGTGGAGCAGTATGTTTGGCTCAACTGCATGGAATACATCACTAAGATCCAAAACTGAATTTTTTTATGCATTATTGTTTAGGTGTATGCCATTTAAGATTTTAATAAGTGCCATTTCAGTGTTTCAGAATTCACACTGAAAAACAATGAGATTGGTTCAATTCAGGAAAGCACAAATTTGCTGAAAACAACCCTTTTAATGATTTTTTTTTTTTTTTACTAAGAATGGCAGGTTTGATACGGACCTACAGTGAATCCGGAAAGTATTCACTTTTTCCTTTTGTTATTCCAAAATGGAGTAAATTAATTTTCCCCTCAAAATTCTACTCGCAACACCCCATAATGACAACAAATTTTGGACGGGGAATTTTTGCAAATTTATTAAAAATAAAAAATTAGAAATCACGTGTACGTAGGTATTCACACTTTTTCCTCAAGACTTTGTTGATGCACCTTTGGCAGCAATTACAGCCTCAAGTCTTCTTGATTATGATGCCACAAGCTTGGTGCACCTATCGTTGGGCAGTTTTCCCCATTACTTTTTGCAGCACCTCTCAAGCTCCATCAGGTTGGATGTAGAGCATCGGTGCACAGCCATTTTCAAAGCCCTCCAGAGATGTTCAATCAGATTCAGGTCTGGGTTCTGGCTGGTCCACTCAAGGAAATTCACAGAATTTTCCTGAAGCTCCTTTGATATCTTGGCTGTGTGCTTAGGGTCATTGTCCTGCTGAAAGATGAACCCTCACCTCAGTCTGAGATGAAGAGCGCTCTGGAGCAGGTTTTCATCCAGGATGTCTCTTTACATTGCTGCATTAATCCTTCCATGCTTCACTGTAAGGATGGTGTCTGGTTTCCTCCAAACATGACGCCCAGCATTCACGCCAAAGAGTTCAATTTTTGTCTCATCAGACCAGAGAATATTTTTTTCTCATGGTCTGAGGGTCATTCAGGTGCCTTTTGACAAATTCCAGGTGGGCTGCCATGTGCCTTTTATTAAGGAGTGGCTTCAGTCTGGTCACTCTAGAATGTTGCTATTGTTATCCTTTCGGCTGCTCCCATATCTTACGGGTTGCCACAGCGAATACAGCCAGGCCTAGAGTGCCTTAATTGAGAGAGTGGCGTCAACTCAGAACATGGTGCCATTTTGGTTCCAACTGCACTGAACTACTGAATGAACCTTTTATGTTTTCAACATTTTTTAAAATGATTTAACCACATACAGCAACACATCCAGGTACAGGAGCTATCAAAATGAATATAAAAATCATTAAGCTGTCAAATTTACATAAATTTGCAATTCATGATGATTTATTTAATTAATTTAAAGCCTGATTTATGCAGCTGCACAGCTGTCATTCTGTGTCATGCAATGACGTGCGTGACAGTTTTAAAGTTCTCCGTCTCTGGATTATGCTTTATTCTGGACTAATTTGACCCTCAACAAGCTTTACTTTCTACAGTCATCACCTCCAAATCAAAGGTAAGCTGTACAATTTCCTCTTTTTCCGACTTCGTGCTGTAAATGTGTGGACTTTTCTCATTTATTTGTAATCAGCGTGCGCACTGCAAAAACTATTAAAATATGACAGGAGATGGAGTGAAAGCAGAAAAGCATCAAATCACAGCCTTTTGTGTCTGATTTAACAGGTGCATGTCGGGCTTCAGGTGCCATTCTGAACATGGTTTGAAAAAATAAACGGTCTGGCTTTTAATTACAGAAATGGCTCCAGTCCCACTTTCCTCAAATCGGCGAGTATCAGCAGTGAACTTTAATTTGTACTTCTGTTACTGTGCACGTCCAGACTGCTCGGGGTTTTACTGGAAATACATTGCAATCGAACGGGACATTTTATCCGATGCGAGTGAAAATCTGTTGTACAAAATCCATTATACACAGTGTTTATTACATGGAAAACAATGCAAAAGCATTGGGACTTTTTTGCTTGGTGACTGCGAATATCTGGTTTATACGATGACGGTTTTACTATACATGGGACTGAACAATAAATTTACTTATCAAAACTTTGATGGTTGGCTTCCATCCCACATGGCTGACTTTATTTTCTCAAATGCTTCTTCTGTTCGAATCTGAAGGGCATCTATACATATTGAAGCCCTTGTTGTGTCTATTTGTGCCTCCAAATGCACAACAACCAGCAAATAAATAAATAAAATAACTGGATTTTCATGCAGACAGATTAACAGCCAGTGCTACATTGGAACCAAGATGGCACCATGAGTCACGTGACTGTTTTATTTCGACTCATCTTGTCTCCACTCTCTCATTTAAGGCACATTAGCCAGAACCACATTGGTATTTGATTATACGCCGGATGTCCTTCCTAACACAACTCCAGTTTTACCTGGAGAAACACACACAGCCCCCGGTGCCCTGAAAAGGCCTCCCATCCAAGTACTAACCAGGCCCCGCATTGCTTAGCTTCTGAGATCTAACGGGATCAGGCTTACCCAGAGCAGACTAGCTGCCTGGCCACTCTACCATACAGACCTGATTAGTGGGTTGCTGCAGAGATGGTTGTACTTCTCCCCGGCTTGCTCATTTTAGATGGGTGGCCAGCTCTAGGAAGAGTCTTGGTGGATCCGAACGTCATCCATTTATGGATGAGTGGTCATTGGGACCTTCAAAGCAGAAGAAATATTTCTGTACCTTTCCCTAGATTTGTACCTCAAGATAATCTTGTCTTGGAGGTCTACAGACAATTCCTTTGATTTCATGCTTGGTTTGTGTTCCGACATGTGCTGTCACCTGTAGGACCTTATATGTAGACAAGTGTGTGCCTTTCCAATTCATGTCCAATCAACTGAATTTATCCCAGGTGGATTCCAGTTAAGCTGTAGAAACTTCTCAAGGAGGACCAGTGGAAACAGAAAGCACCCGTGCTCAATTTTGAGTTTCAAGGCAAAGGCTGTGAATACTTATGTAGTCGTACATGTGATTTCTTAGTTTTTTTAATTTGCAAAAATGTCAAAATAACGTTTTCCACATTGTCATTCTGCGGTATTGTGTGTAGAATTTGATGAATGAATGAATTTCATCCATTTTGGAATAGGGCTGTCACATAACTAGGGATGGGTATCGAGAACCGGTTCTTTTCGGGTATCGTTAAGAAATGATTTGATCCACTGACATCAATAAGCTTTTTGCTTAATGATTCTGTAATCGGTCCTTCAGAGTGGTCGTTGTTTTTGGGGGTGTTTGTCAGGAAAATGATAATCTCTCTACATTGATTACAGACCCTGCAGCGGGTCCGTAATCAACTTTTCTGCAGTGCGGCTTTGCTTTGAACCTTGAACCAATCGAAGTAGTGATTCGCAGATTGAGGCAGTGCCTCGATCTATTGCTTCGTTTATTGTTTCTTTCCTTCGCTTAATTTTCCCCTGCTAAAACCCTAAAGAGCATACATCTGTGAGTATTATTTACCTTTTTTTATGTTAAACCGACCTGTTATGGTCTTCTGAAACAGTTGATAGATGTATTTTATAACTTAAAAACTGGAGCGGTGCTAACGCGTTAGTATGTCTATGGCATTTTCAATGTTAAAAGTTAGCATTAAGCAGTTGCAGCTATCATCACGTTCGGGTGCATTTGTTTTCAAATTGCAATATTTTTTTAAATTTATTTTTGTTTATATATTAATAATCTAATGATTATTATATACAATATATACTTATTATATACAATTTTAGAGAAAGAGACAAAAAGAACCTGAATAGAAACACAACAGAAAATATAAATCCAACTTACAATGAACATACATACATAAATAAATAAATACATACGTACAGAAAAAAATGTGTTTCCTGTGAACACCTAGTGACTCTTACACCTCCATTTCATCCCTGTCTTATTTAAGTTTAATGACAGTTTGGTTCGGTCAAACCATATTTTCAATTTGTTCATTTCTGCCCAGCTCTCCACAATTTCTCTTATACTCACTGCTGGTAAGCATTGAAAGCCGAGATAGCCATGTCCCAACTTGTCCCCTGGCACTCCGAAACGGAGGTGTTCCTTTGTCTTGCTCGATCAGCGAATCGGTCCTGACGCGCGAAGCCTCCGCACGGCTTTCCATGACAAAATCTCTTGTTAAAAGTGAAATCTGCCGGAAAATGGCTGATGTCCAGCTCTTGTGATAACCAGAGAAATTGCTCACGACGGTCCCAGCTCCACACAGCCATCCGTTTAGAAATGATGTGGTGTTTTCTGCCTCTCAATGGCGGCTCGGAGCGCGGCGCGCCGTGTGCCATTGTGGGGCGTCCTTAAAGCTGTAGTAACCGTCCTTATTCTCTGTGAAGCCCGTAAAATTTTCACCGAAAGCCAGATAAATTTTTCGAATGGTTTCCAGCTGCTTGTCTCTAACAGTTTCTGAAAAAATTCTGATGGAAAAAAAGCCCAAATCATTCCGCCATTTCCTCGCAATGAAACAACGACGAGAGGGGTGGAGCAGTGCTCATTCAAAGCCTGCCCACAGGCGAATGACGCAACCGACAGGCGTGGAAAAACTCACACATGCGCATGAAGGTTCAAGCTTGGCTGACGTAAAAACATACGAATCAAATCCATATGGTTTTTGAAAAAAATAAAAAGGTATGATACTTTTCTCACAGACCTTGTATGTCAATTGTGAGTCACTTTTCTGCGGATTAAAGTTACTAACTGGGACTCCTGTCTTGTTGCGAGAAAGAAACGAGAATCGTCCTCTGTTCTGTTCACACAGCTCCAAACATTGCGCGGCTCTCTGCCGAGTCAAGTTAGAACAATCCATTTGGAATGAATAACTTCAAAGCAAAACACCGTTTTTTTTAAAATTATTTTTAATTTATGTCCAGAGATCAAGGATACAGTGACCAATTTCATATTTATTTACTTTAAGACTCAATGAAATACATAGAAAACCTGTAAAGCCTACTTTTAATACAAAATTCACAAGGTATCGATAAGGGAATCGATAAGGAATAGGATCGATAAGCAGAATCGATAATGGCATCGATATCGATAAAATCTTATCAGTACCCATCCCTACACATAACAGTGAAGCACAAAACAGTGTCACAAAAAGTGAAGCACTGTGAATACTTTCTGGATGCACTGTATTGTTCCTCATTACTGAGCCATTCAGATGAGAAAAGAGGTTTAATGACTACAGTTGACAGAGCCTCTAGAAAATGCCCTGATTGGAAGGGTGGAATGGGGTATTCTTTGGTTACAAACTTTATTATCTGCTTTTAAGACTCTTTGCTGAAAAGATGTTTCCTTTAAATGGTTAATTAACAAGATCTCATTGTTGCCGTAATCTGCAACAATGTGGAACAGTTTAACTTGTTTCTGACTTATTTCTTTAAAATAATCATCAGAATTGTAAACAGGGTCTTAACTGAATCTGTTATGTAGATGATCCAGCCAAAAAATGAGGACTGTGACCACATCAAGTTCCTGATTGAAGAGAAGGAGTCAGAGGAAGAGGCGCTCTACGAGGACCTGGATGGCTTTGAGGAGAACGGCACCCAGGAGACACGGATCAGCCCGTACACTTTTTGCAAGGCCTTCCCGTTCCACCTTATGTTTGACAAGGACCTGACGTTGACACAGTGCGGGAACGCCATTTATCGTGTCTTGCCGCAGGTGTGGATTTGCATCCAGAGACAATGTCTGATTTCTCTGAAAATATAATTTCCTTAACTCATGTCTTCATCATGCTTTGCTGAATGATGTCACAGAAACTTGTTTTAGTCTCAAATGATTGACTGTGTTACATCATATGACCACACAGAATACTACACAAATTAATTTTCTCTGACAGGTGACTCAGATCCACCCATCACATTTTGCAAGGCCTTCAACTCGTGTTTGACAATGACGTGAAATATGTAAAATCATGTCAGTGAAATATATATTTTTTTATGTATTTTTATTTCAGCTCCAGCCTGGAAGCTGCATCCTCCCTTCAGTTTTTTCCTTGGTCCGTCCTCACATTGACTTCAGTTTTCATGGGATTCTTTCACACATCAACACTGTCTTTGTCCTGAGAAGCAAGGTAAGTATGACATTCTCCACTTAAGGCTGAAGAGAAGTACTGTATGCCTGTGATCAAAGGGTCATAGGTTCAATTAAATCTTCATAAAAATTTTCTCCTGGGATGCAGTTCAGTGCTCTGAGAGCACGCCAAAACTGAAGTCCTTATTTTAGTCACAGGTTCCATGCAGAGAAATTGACAGGAAAATTGAACAGGAATCTCCCATAGAGTTGTATATAGTGAAGGTAACGTAAGGCCGCCCTGCCGACATGGGGGCGGGCAAAAAGGACGCGAAGCACCCAGAAGCACTCCCATACAGCATGCATGTTGAGTGAATGAGGAAGTACCAAGGCCAATTACTAGAGTGGGCTTACACGGGCAGTAAATGCCGTACCTACCCGTTTTTGGTTCACTTTTTATTTAAAATAATATTATTAAGTTACAATAAAGAGTTTAATTTCTTACCTTCCTGGCAGAAATAGCGGGGCTTCAGGATAATAACACCCGGGTATAACACTGACATGGAAACACTCGATCATTGCTAAACACAGCAGAGTGCATCATGCAATGTAAATAAATCCATGGATAAATTCTGATGTCATTGTCCCAAGATCATAATAACATGAAATTTCCAATTTAGCGCAGAATAATGCTCACTGCACACTTTGGAGTTGACCGTGGGATTAAAGAGAGTGAATGCAAACATGCATTTAAGTAAAATCCACACAGAGTACAACACGTTGGTTGCAGTATCCTCACTGAGTAAATGCTAATCCCTGGTTTCCAGTGGTTGCAACAGTCGATTCAGGCACATAAATGCGACATTTCGGGTGATATTTTCCGTCTGAAAACGCGACAGCATGATCACACCGTGTCACTTGTAGCATTGAAGTGTGTGGCTTTTTGCCCTGTTTGGTAATGGCAGCGCATGCTCCTTGATGGCACACGGCCAGGCATGCATGGGTGCAATTTGGTTGGGGATAGGGGGACATGTCCCCCCCCCACCTTTTCAACTGGGAGGACAGAATATGGCATGTCCCCCCCCACCTTCTGACATATATCTGTGTACTTGAAACATGCTATGCCAGTCTTATATGCAAACCATGTCAGTCTTATGTGCAAAACCATGTCAGAATAGTATCTTTGTTTCTGCAAGTTTGTATTTTAGCAGCATTGACTTGTTTACAACACCTGTTTCTTGTTTGTCACATTCGGAATTTTCTGGGACTGCATTTGCCCAGATTTGAAACCAAAAATAGTATCAATGGACCATATGCTAATTTACTAAATTCTGAAAGTTAGAAAAGGAAATCAGAAAAACTATCTGGGACCTCAGAAAGCCCATCTGCCATTATTGCTTGATCTCCAAAATCAGTCTATGCAAGCGAAATTATGTTCAGTATGAGTGTTGTCATTAGTGCCACTTCGAAAATTAAATTCATGATAAGTAATTTATCCTAAACTTATGATCTGTTGTTTCTTCAAACTTATGCAAAAACAAATCTTGAGAATAAAAATACAGTATACGATAGTTAATAATTATTAAGAGCCTGGTTTTTTCATATTTATGAACAATTTACCATATTGCAGTTGTTTTTTTTGTTTTTGTTTTTTAATGAAAACTCAACCTATCATTCTTTTTGAGTTCTACACATGTGGTGATACCTTATTTACACCAGGATGTTAATAAAATCAATGCTGGCTATTCTCAGAATAAAGTACTTATATCCACAGTTTCAGATTGCATAAGTCAAATGGTGTCCACTTTATGGTCTTATCAAAACATTAAAATTACTGTTCTGGATGCTCAGAGTGCATCTGAGCTTATCTAGAAACCGTTGGCTGCTGGGGGCCTAAAGCGGCCCTCAGACCCCCGGCCTATGGGCTTTGGCCCTGCGGGCCTCGCACTTTGTCCCCCAATTTCTAGTTCTAAATTGCGCCCTTGCAGGCGTGGCGTTGCCCTCTCACTTTGCTATATCCAACTCTATGGAATCTCCTAATTCTGAACTTCCCTTCGCGTAATGAGAACATGCTGGCATCCTCGCTTATATTGGGTAAGTAGAACATAAGAAATTGGGTTGGAAACCAGCAACTCTATTTTTCTCCACATAATCTGTGAGCATACAAACATAATGTTTATTTTTGATGCCCATTAACGTAAAAGTTTAATCATTTGGTTGTAGTCATTTCATCAGTGGCGGAACAGGTACCTGAGTGAATAAGGAGCTGCCCTGTCAATATGTAGAGCTGGGTTCAAATTCTGCTCATGCTACTTGGTTGTGTCTTTTCGGACCCCTTTACACATAGTACGAATGTGGTCGAATTGTACACCGCCAACCCGTTCACATTTCTAACCGTTTTTCCCCACTCGACGACACACCCGCCGAGGATCAAACTCTGGTTATTGGCGACTCTGTTTTGAGAAATGTGAAGTTAGCGACACCAGCAACCATAGTCAGTTGTCTTCCGGGGACCAGAGCAGGCGACATTGAAGGAAATTTGAAACTGCTGGCTAAGGCTAAGCGTAAATTTGGTAAGATTGTAATTCACGTCGGCAGTAATGACACCCTTTTACGCCAATCGGAGGTCACTAAAATTAACATTGAATCGGTGTGTAACTTTGCAAAAACAATGTCGGACTCTGTAGTTTTCTCTGGGCCCTTCCCCAATCGGACCAGGAGTGACATGTTTAGCCGCATGTTCTCCTTGAATTGCTGGCTGTCTGAGTGGTGTCAAAAAAATGAGGTGGGCTTCATAGATAATTGGCAAAGCTTCTGGGGAAAAACTGGTCTTGTTGGGAGAGACGGCATCCATCCCACTTTGGATGGAGCAGCTCTCATTTCTAGAAATCTGGCCAATTTTCTTAAATCCTCCAAACCGTGACTATCCAGGGTTGGGACCAGGAAGCAGAGTTGTAGTCTTACACACCTCTCTGCAGCTTCTCTCCCCCTGCCATCCCCTCATTACCCCATCCCCGTAGAGACGGTGCCTGCTCCCAGACTACCAATAACCAGCAAAAATCTATTTAAGCATAAAATTCAAAAAGAAAAAACAATATAGCACCTTCAACTGCACCACAGACTAAAACAGTTAAATGTGGTCTATTAAACATTAGGTCTCTCTCTTCTAAGTCCCTGTTAGTAAATGATATAATAATGGATCAACATATTGATTGTTTCTGCCTTACAGAAACCTGGTTACAGCAGGATGAATATGTTAGTTTAAATGAGTCAACACCCCCGAGTCACACTAACTGCCAGAACGCTCGTAGCATGGGCCGAGGCGGAGGATTAGCAGCAATCTTCCATTCCAGCTTATTAATTAATCAAAAACCCAGACAGAGCTTTTATTCATTTGAAAGCTTGGCTCTTAGTCTTGTCCATCCAAATTGGAAGTCCCAAAAACCAGTTTTATTTATTATCTCTCGTCCACCTGGTCGTTACTGTGAGTTTCTCTGTGAATTTTCAGACCTTTTGTCTGACTTAGTGCTTAGCTCAGATAAGACAATTATAGTGGGTGATTTTAACATCCACACAGATGCTGAGAATGACAGCCTCAACACTGCATTTAATCTATTATTAGACTCAATTGGCTTTGCTCAAAATGTAAATGAGTCCACCCACCACTTTAATCATATCTTAGATCTTGTTCTGACTTATGGTATGGAAATTGAAGACTTAACAGTATTCCCTGAAAACTCCCTTCTGTCTGATCATTTCTTAATAACATTTACATTTACTCTGATGGACTATCCAGCAGTGGGGAATAAGTTTCATTACACTAGAAATCTTTCAGAAAGCGCTGTAACTAGGTTGAAGGATATGATTCCTTCTTTATGTTCTCTAATGCCATATACCAACACAGTGCAGAGTAGCTACCTAAACTCTGTAAGTGAGATAGAGTATCTCATCAATAGTTTTACATCCTCATTGAAGACAACTTTGGATGCTGTAGCTCCTCTGAAAAAGAGAGCTTTAAATCAGAAGTGCCTGACTCCGTGGTATAACTCACAAACTCGCAGCTTAAGCAGATAACCCTTAAGTTGGAGAGGAAATGGCGTCTCACTAATTTAGAAGATCTTCACTTAGCCTGGAAAAAGAGTCTGTTGCTCTATAAAAAAGCTCTCCATAAAGCTAGGACATCTTACTACTCATCACTAATTGAAGAAAATAAGAACAACCCCAGGTTTCTTTTCAGCACTGTAGCCAGGCTGACAAAGAGTCAGAGCTCTATTGAGCCGAGTATTCCTTTATCTTTAACTAGTAATGATTTCATGACTTTCTTTGCTAATAAAATTTTAACTATTAGAGAAAAAATTACTCATAACCATCCCAAAGACGTATCGTTATCTTTGGCTGCTTTCAGTGATGCCGGTATTGGTTAGACTCTTTCTCTCCAATTGTTCTGTCTGAGTTATTTTCATTAGTTACTTCCTCCAAACCATCAACATGTCTATTAGACCCCATTCCTACCAGGCTGCTCAAGGAAGCCCTACCATTATTTAATGCTTCAATCTTAAATATGATCAATCTATCTTTATTAGTGGCTATGTACCACAGGCTTTTAAGGTGGCAGTAATTAAACCATTACTTAAAAAGCCATCACTTGACCCAGCTATCGTAGCTAATTATAGGCCAATCTCCAACCTTCCTTTTCTCTCAAAAATTCTTGAAAGGGTAGTTGTAAAACAGCTAACTGATCATCTGCAGAGTTTCAGTCAGGGTTTAGAATTCATCATAGTACAGAAACAGCATTAGTGAAGGTTACAAATGATCTTCTTATGGCCTCAGATCTTCTTGACCATAAAATTTTATTACAGAGATTAGAGCATGCCATAGGTATTAAAGCCACTGCGTGCGGTGGTTTGAATCATATTTATCTAATAGATTACAATTTGTTCATGTAAATGGGGAATCTTCTTCACAGACTAAGGTTAATTATGGAGTTCCACAAGGTTCTGTGCTAGGACCAATTTTATTCACTTTATACAACCCTTGGCAAAAATTATGGAATCACCGGCCTCGAAGGATGTTCATTCAGTTGTTTAATTTTGTAGAAAAAAAGCAGATCACAGACATGACACAAAACTAAAGTCATTTCAAATGGCAACTTTCTGGCTTTAAGAAACACTATAAGAAATCAAGAAAAAAAGATTGTGGCAGTCAGTAATGGTTACTTTTTTAGACCAAGCAGAGGAAAAAAATATGGAATCACTCAATTCTGAGGAAAAAATTATGGAATCACCCTGTAAATTTTCATCCCCAAAACTAACACCTGCATCATATCAGATCTGCTCGTTAGTCTGCATCTAAAAAGGAGTGAACACACCTTGGAGAGCTGTTGCACCAAGTGGACTGACATGAATCATGGCTCCAACACGAGAGATGTCAATTGAAACAAAGGAGAGGATTATCAAACTCTTAAAAGAGAGTAAATCATCACGCAATGTTGCAAAAGATGTTGGTTGTTCACAGTCAGCTGTGTCTAAACTCTGGACCAAACACAAACAACATGGGAAGGTTGTTAAAGGCAAACATACTGGTAGACCAAGGAAGACATCAAAGCGTCAAGACAGAAAACGTAAAGCAATATGTCTCAAAAATCGAAAAATGTACAACAAAACAAATGAGGAACGAATGGGAGGAAACTGGAGGAAACTGGAGTCAACGTCTGTGACCGAACTGTAAGAAACCGCCTAAAGGAAATGGGATTTACATACAGAAAAGCTAAACGAAAGGCATCATTAACACCTAAACAGAAAAAAACAAGGTTACAGTGGGCTAAGGAAAAGCAATTGTGGACTGTGGAGGACTGGATGAAAGTCATATTCAGTGATGAATCTCGAATCTACATTTGGCAAGGTGATGATGCTGGAGCTTTTGTTTGGTGCCGTTCCAATGAGATTATAAAGATGACTGCCTGAAGAGAACATGTAAATTTCCACAGTCATTGATGATATAGGGCTGCATGTCAGGTAAAGGCACTGGGGAGATGGCTGTCATTACATCATCAATAAATGCACAAGTTTACGTTGATATTTTGGACACTTTTCTTATCCCATCAATTGAAAGGATGTTTGGGGATGATGAAATCATTTTTCAAGATGATAATGCATCTTGCCATAGAGCAAAAACTGCAAAAACATTCCTTGCAAAAAGACACATAGGGTCAATGTCATGGCATGAGCAGATCTGATTTGATGCAGGTGTTAATTTGGGGGATGAAAATTACAGGGTGATTCCATAATTTTTTCCTCAGAATTGAGTGATTCCATATTTTTTTCCTGTGCTTGGTCTAAAAAAGTAACCGTTACTGACTGCCACAATCTTTTTTTCTTGATTTCTTACAGTGTTTCTTAAAGCCAGAAAGTTGCCATTTGAATGACTTTAGTTTTGTGTCATGTCTGTGATCTGCTTTTTTTCTACAAAATTAAACAACTGAATGAACATCCTCTGAGGCCGGTGATTCCATAATTTTTGCCAGGGGTTGTACATGCTTCCCTTAGGCAGTATTATTAGACGGCATTGCTTAAATTTTCATTGTTACGCAGATGATACCCAGCTTTATCTATCCATGAAGCCAGAGGACACACACCAATTAGCTAAACTGCAGGATTGTCTTACAGACATAAATACATGGATGACCTCTAATTTCCTGCTTTTAAACTCAGATAAAACTGAAGTTATTGTACTTGGCCCCACAAATCTTAGAAACATGGTGTCTAACCAGATCCTTACTCTGGATGGCATTACCCTGACCTCTAGTAATACTGTGAGAAATCTTGGAGTCATTTTTGATCAGGATATGTCATTCAATGCACATATTAAACAAATATGTAGGACTGCTTTTTTGCATTTACGCAATATCTCTAAAATTAGAAAGGTCTTGTCTCAGAGTGATGCTGAAAAACTAATTCATGCATTTATTTCCTCTAGGCTGGACTATTGTAATTCATTATTATCAGGTTGTCCTAAAAGTTCCCTGAAAAGCCTTCAGTTAATTCAAAATGCTGCAGCTAGAGTACTAACAGGGGCTAGAAGGAGAGAGCATATCTCACCCATATTGCCCTCTCTTCATTGGCTTCCTGTTAATTCTAGAATAGAATTTAAAATTCTTCTTCTTACTTATAAGGTTTTGAATAATCAATCAATCAATCAATCAACTTTTTTCTTGTATAGCGCCAAATCACAACAAACAGTTGCCCCAAGGCGCTCCACATTGCAAGGCAAGGCCATACAATAATTATGAAACACAGTCTACGTCTAAAGCAACATAACTAAGGGATGGTCCAGGGTCACCCGATCCAGCCCTAACTATAAGCCTTAGCGAAAAGGAAAGTTTTAAGCCTAATCTTAAAAGTAGAGAGGGTATCTGTCTCCCTGATCTGAATTGGGAGCTGGTTCCACAGGAGAGGAGCCTGAAAGCTGAAGGCTCTGCCTCCCATTCTACTCTTACAAACCCTAGGAACTACAAGTAAGCCCGCAGTCTGAGAGCGAAGCGCTCTAATGGGGTAATATGGTACTACGAGGTCCCTAAGATAAGATGGGACCTGATTATTCAAAACTTTATAAGTAAGAAGAAGAATTTTAAATTCTATTCTAGCATTAACAGGAAGCCAATGAAGTGAGGCCAACACGGGTGAGATATGCTCTCTCCTGCTAGTCCCCGTCAGTACTCTAGCTGCAGCATTCTGAACCAACTGAAGGCTTTTTAGGGAACTTTTAGGACAACCTGATAATAATGAATTACAATAGTCCAGCCTAGAGGAAACAAATGCATGAATTAGTTTTTCAGCATCACTCTGAGACAAGACCTTTCTGATTTTAGAGATATTGCGTAAATGCAAAAGGCAAGTCCTACATATTTGTTTAATATGCGCTTTGAATGACATATCCTGATCAAAAATAACTCCAAGATTTCTCACAGTATTACTAGAGATCAGGGAAATGCCATCCAGAGTAACGATCTGGTTAGACACCATGCTTCTAAGATTTGTGGGGCCAAGTACAATAACTTCAGTTTTATCTGAGTTTAAAAGCAGGAAATTAGAGGTCATCCATGTCTTTATGTCTGTAAGACAATCCTGCAGTTTAGCTAATTGGTGCGTATCCTCTGGCTTCATGGATAGATAAAGCTGGGTATCATCTGCGTAACAATGAAATTTAAGCAATACCGTCTAATAATACTGCCCAAGGGAAGCATGTATAAAGTGAATAAAATTGGTCCTAGCACAGAACCTTGTGGAACTCCATAATTAACTTTAGTCTGTGAAGAAGATTCCCCATTTACATGAACAAACTGTAATCTATTAGACAAATATGATTCAAACCACCGCAGCGCAATGCCTTTAATACCTATGACATGCTCTAATCTCTGTAATAAAATTTTATGGTCAACAGTATCAAAAGCAGCACTGAGGTCCAACAGAACAAGCACAGAGATAAGTCCACTGTCCGAAGCCATAAGATCATTTGTAACCTTCACTAATGCTGTTTCTGTACTATGATGAATTCTAAAACCTGACTGAAACTCTTCAAATAGACCATTCCTCTGCAGGTGATCAGTTAGCTGTTTTACAACTACCCTCTCAAGAATCTTTGAGAGAAAAGGAAGGTTGGAGATTGGCCTATAATTAGCTAAGATAGCTGGGTCAAGTGATGGCTTTTTAAGTAATGGTTTAATTACTGCCACCTTAAAGCCTGTGGTACATAACCAACTAACAAAGATAGATTGATCATATTTAAGATTGAAGCATTAAATAATGGTAGGACTTCCTTGAGCAGCCTGGCAGGAATGGGGTCTAATAAGCATGTTGATGGTTTGGATGAAGTAACTAATGAAAATAACTCGGACAGAACAATCGGAGAGAAAGAGTCTAACCAAATACCGGCATCACTGAAAGCAGCCAAAGATAACGATACATCTTTGGGATGGTTATGAGTAATTTTTTCTCTAATAGTCAAATTTTGTTAGCAAAGAAAGTCATGAAGTCATTACTAGTTAAAGTTAATGGAATACTCAGCTCAATAGAGCTCTGACTCTTTGTCAGCCTGGCTACAGTGCTGAAAAGAAACCTGGGGTTGTTCTTATTTTCTTCTATTAGTGATGAGTAGAAAGATGTCCTAGCTTCACGAGGGGCTTTCTTATAGAGCAACAAACTCTTTTTCCAGGCTAAGTGAAGATCTTCTAAATTAGTGAGACGCCATTTCCTCTCCAACTTACGGGTTATCTGCTTTAAGCTACGAGTTTGTGAGTTATACCACGGAAGTCAGACACTTCTGATTAAAGCTCTCTTTTTCAGAGGAGCTACAGCATCCAAAGTTGTCTTCAATGAGGATGTAAAACTATTGACAAGATACTCTACTCCCTTACAGAGTTTAGGTAGCTACTCTGCTCTGTGTTGGTATATGACATTAGAGAACATAAAGAAGGAATCATATCCTTAAACCTAGTTACAGCGCTTTCTGAAAGACTTCTAGTGTAATGAAACTTATTCCCCACTGCAGGGTAGTCCATCAGAGTAAATGTAAATGTTATTAAAAAATGATCAGACAAAAGGGATTTTCAGGGAATACTGTTAAGTCTTCTATTTCCATACCATAAGTCAGAACAAGATCTAAAATATGATTAAAGTGGTGGGTGGACTCATTTACTTTTGAGCAAAGCCGATAGAGTCTAAAATAGATTAAATGCAGTGTTGAGGCTGTCATTCTAGCATCTGTGTGGATGTTAAAATCGCCCACTATAATTATCTTATCTGAGCTAAGCACTAAGTCAGACAAAGGTCTGAAAATTCACAGAGAAACTCACAGTAACGACCAGGTGGACGATAGAATAACAAATAAAACTGGTTTTTGGGACTTCCAATTTGGATGGACAAGACTAAGAGACAAGCTTTCAAATGAATTAAAGCTCTGTCTAGGTTTTTGATTAATTAATAAGCTGGAATGGAAGATTGCTGCATTCCTCCGCCCCGGCCCGTGCTACGAGCATTCTGACAGTTAGTGTGACTCGGGGGTGTTGACTCATTTAAACTAACATATTCCTGCTGTAACCAAGTTTCTGTTAGGCAGAATAAATCAATACGTTGATCTATTATATCATTTACCAACAGGGACTTAGAAGAAAGAGACCTAATGTTTAATAGACCACATTTAACTGTTTTAGTCTGTGGTGCAATTGAAGGTGCTATATTATTTTTTCTTTTTGAATTTTTATGCTTAAATAGATTTTTGCTAGTTATTGGTGGTCTGGGAGCAGGCACCGTCTCTACGGGGATGGGGTAATAGGGGGATGGCAGGGGGAGAGAAGCTGCAGAGAGGTGTATAAGACCACAGCTCTGCCTCCTGGTCCCAACGCTAGACAGTCACAGTTTGGAGGATCCCAAAAAATTGGCCAGATTTCTAGAAATGAGAGCTGCTCCCTCTAAAGTGGGATGGATGCCGTCTCTCCTAACAAGACCAGGTTTTCCCAGAAGCTTTGCCAATTATCAATGAAGCCCACCTCATTTTTTGGACACCACTCAGACAGCCAGTAATTCAAGGAGAACATGCGGCCAAACATGCACTCCCGGTCTGATTGGGGAGGGGCCCAGAGAAAACAACAGAGTCCGACATTGTTTTTGCAAAGTTACACACCGATTCAATGTTAATTTTAGTGACCTCCGATTGGCGTAACCGAGTGTCATTACTGCCGACGTGAATTACAATCTTACCAAATTTACGCTTAGCCTTAGCCAGCAATTTCAAATGTCCTTCGATGTCGCCTGCTCTGGCCCCCGGAAGACAATTGACAATGGTTGCTGGTGTCGCTAACTTCACATTTCTCAAAACAGAGTCGCCAATAACCAGAGTTTGATCCTCGGCGAGTGTATCGTCGAGTGGGATAAAACGGTTAGAGATGTGAACGGTGACGGTGTACACGGGGCTTCTGTTTAGGGCTACGCTTCCTCCTCACAGTCACCCAGTCAGCCTGCCTTCCCGACTGCACGGGGTCTGCCAGGGGGGAACTAACGGCGGCTAAGCTACCTTGGTCCGCACCGACTACAGGGGCCTGGCTAGCTGTAGAATTTTCCACGGTGCGGAGCCGAGCCTCCAATTCGCCCAGCCTGGCCTCCAAAGCTACGAATAAGCTGCACTTATTACATGTACCGTTACTGCTAAAAGAGGCCGAGGAATAACTAAACATTTCACACCCAGAGCAGAAAAGTACGGGAGAGACAGGAGAACCCCCATGCTAAAACGGCTAAGAGCTAGTAGCTACGCTAGCTAGCGGATTCCCAACAGGGAATCCGACACTAGACAGGCTGTGGAGCAGCACAGGTACGCACGACAACAGTGCTAAAATAAAATAAAAATCCACTAGACAGGCTGTGGAGCAGCACAGGTAACGCACACAACAGTGCTAAAAAATAAAATAAAATAAAATAAAATCCACTGGACAGGCTGTGGAAATCATAGAGCGTGAGGCAGGGTACACCCTGGACAGGATGTACCCTGTTGCAGGGCCACATATAGACAAACACGGGGGAACATGCAAACTCCCACAGAAAGGCCACAGGTGGGAATCAAACCCATGACCTTCTCGCTGTAAGGCAACAGCGCTAACCACTAAGCCACCGTGCCACCCTTTACCAAGCCATTACAATATAAATATTATAAATAATTACTTTTGAGATGATTCCAAATGCGTTCTCCAAACACGACGTTAGGGCTGTTCATATTATGTAGTGAAAAAATAAAAGTTGTGAGAGACTACGGGCCACATGTTTTTTTGTTCCACTTTGGGGTTTTATAGGTGCAGACCAAATTTGAACTCAATCAGATAAGATTTATAGGTCCTCCAGAGTGACACATTTTCCTCTCCCTCCACTGGCAAGGCATCGTCACCCTAATGGGAGAAGACTCTGAAGCCATTATTTTCTTTTACTTTTTTCCTTTACATGTGATGGCTTCTAATCGCAAAAAGTGGTGGTTGATTGATCACCCAGAGGAGAACATTACTGGAATTACTGGATTACTACATTGCTTGTTTGGGGAAAATCGTTGCTTTGTGGGGGACCCCTAAACAATGTCCGATTACAATTAAATTTTGGCGCAGATCTTTTGTTTTATTAATGGAACAAGAACAACATGTGGCCCAGATGATTTTGTAACATTTGACAATTTGAAGAGGTCTACACGATGTGCATGAGAGAAGCCGCAGCTGCAGATAATTTCTCTGTGATTCTGGGAGCCATGAGAGATGATTTCATCAGCCAGTGTCTGAGAGCAAAAGTGTCATCAGCTATGAAATGATTATTTTACATAACGTGGCGTCAAATGAGACAAAGCGTGACATCCAGCGAGACAAAGCGGGTTGCATTGGTGAATTGCGCAGCAGTGCGGGGATAAAATTTGTGCAAGTGTCAAGGTGGCTTTAATGATATGGGTCCAGTGATTTTGACAGAACAATCACATTCTAAGATGAACAAGAAATACACCAATAAATATGAAGCTTAATAGCAGTTACACCTTGTCAAAAAGAAAAGAAAAAACAATGATAAGAAAGTATTTTCTGTATTTCAGAGATGAATGCGGGAGACATCTTGCAGCTGTTTGGGAAGATGTTTTTTGAATTTTGCCAGGAGTCAGGTTATGACACTATCCTGCGAGTGTTAGGCTCGAATGTTCGTGAATTTCTGCAGGTAGGTTCTCTCCTCTTCACATGCTGAATAGCTGTCTGATAATGATTGTTGAAAGCAGGTGTGAATTTTTAATGCTAAGTATATAACTCAACATCATTTTTAATTAATTATTAATTAATAATTATCTGTATATGATTCAATTATTTTTTCATTTTCAGAATTTGGATGCTCTGCATGACCACCTGGGCACCATCTATCCCGGGATGAGGGCTCCCTCATTCCGCTGCACCGACGCAGAGAAAGGGGAACAATCTGATTCTTCACTACTACTCGGAGAGGGAAGGCCTGGAAGACATTGTGATTGGCATCATTAAAACTGTGGCTCAACAAATCCACGGGACAGAGATAGATATGAAGGTCTGCTCCGTGCCGTGCGCTCTGAACTCACCCTCTCTAAGTGGTTCATTCGCTGATGATAAATTGCCATAATTAATTGATGCATCGTTGCATGGCGTATTTATGCCCCTATCGAGCTTCATGTCTAATGTGATGATGAAAGATTAGAAAGATTTTGAATGTCTGACTGCAAGCAGAGCAGCACTATGACTTCTGCAGTTCCACAACATGTTTTTTGGCAAATGTCTGGAAGTCAGAATATTTTTAGATCTGTAAGATCCTCAGTCTCAGAGACGTCTGGAGCATCTTCTACACACCCACAACCCCCACCCCACTTTTAATTTATGTTTGTGTGACTCTTTATCTTGTCTGTTCACTGATTATTAAACATGAACAGAAATCCCTATTTTTTACTTTTGCTAATGTAACCAGTCCAAATGATCATAATTGTAAAAACTCATTAAGTGTCACTGACATTTTTATGTGCATGTTGACATGCAGCCCCCAAATCAGGGCTTATAGTCGACAAACCTCTGACATTCCAGACGTCTTTCTGTACCATTGCCAGATCTCCCTTTTCATTTCATAGCAATGCTCACAACCTAATCATATTGTACAGACAGAATATTTTTCAGTAACAGTGTCTACAGAAAGAGCAGAAAATGGCAGACGCTCCAAATGTGACACCCAGTTTCTGGAAATATTAAGCACTGTTGCCACAGCAACAGTGTGCAGATACAGCAGCTTGACGTCAGCATGCCTTATGCCTATTAACTCTCTGAATAATGTCATTGCAACACTTAATTCTTACGCCTTAATTCTATAATAACAGGCTTGACGTTAAAACGATTGCTTTTATTTGAGTACAAGACTTAAAGGCAGACTTCATATTGTGTAAAATGTATTTATATCTACCTTTTACAGTTAATTATGATTTAGGTTTTATTTTAAACATCTCCAAAGTCCCACAACTCTCTGACTTAACACAAAGAATTTTTATTGTAATAGCAAAAATTTAGGCCTCTAGCAGCTTTTAAAGGCAAAGCAGGAAAATTCATTTGTATAACACCATTCACACACAAGGGAAATCAAAGCCCTGATCATAAAATTAAATAAAAACATTAAAATTAAACATTACATTAAACTACTACTAAAGGCACGAAAGCAACATTAAACCGTTATTAACATAGAATATTATGGCAGTAAAGCTGCATGTAAAAGTCAATAAAAACCATTAAAACACGCAAATTAAGGGATAAATAGTATTAAAAGAAGCTGTGTGTTGCATTTATGGGAAAGCTGCAGTGTTAGTGTAGCTAGTGTTTTCAGCCCTGATTTAAAGGAGATGACAGTTTGAGGAGATCTCAGGTATTTGGGGAGGTTGTTCCACAGGTGAGGAGCATAGAAACAGAATGCTGATTTTCAGCTTGCCTTGCTTTAATCCTGAGGACACTGAATCTCAGATGATCTGAGGAGACCCAGTGCTTCATAACTAATACGTAGCTCTGAGATAGGTGTATTTAGGCCCAAGACTATTCATTGCTTTGCAGAAAAGGAACAAGATTTTAAACTCTATCCTTGGACACACAGGAATGATTTAGGACACGTGTGATTGGGGCCATTTTCCCCTAAGGTCTCTGTATTCTTGACAAACTGCAGCTGCCTGCTTGACTTTTTGCTCAGACCAGTGAAAATAACATTTCAGTAATCTAACCTACTGAAATGCACACAAAATTTGTTGTGGTGGTGTGTGTGTGTGTGTGTCTTGTTTCGACAGAAGTGTTTTGTTCTTGCCATAATTTTGAGGTAATACAGTAACAGGTTGATTTTGTAATAGTCTTTATGTGATTGTTGAAATAGAGGTCCAAGTGTGTAACTACATCAATATTTCTGGGTGAGCACTGATCTTTGATCTTTTATATTTGGGACCAAATGCAATTAATTAAATTTTTTCTGAATTTTGGTTGGAGAAAATTCTGCCGCATCCACTTATTGATTTTGTGAAAGGACTGTAGTCACATGATGTCACTGTAAAATAGAATTATGTGTCAGCAGCATATGTATGGCCAGAGATGATGTAGTATTCCTAATTTTGTGGGTGGGGTGGAGGGGAGGGGGGCATGTGGATATTGATTAAAAGTGGTGTAACAATTGACCCTTGAGGACGCTGCGTCTAATCTTTGCCCACTCTGATTCTTGATTTCCAATTGAGACTAAACAATATCTTTTCTTGTACGTACGATCTGAACCAATTTGTCAGTTTCAGAGAGTCTCACCTCCCTCTTAGTCTGTGGAGCAGTATGTTTGGCTCAACGCATGGACTACATCACTAAGATCCAAACTGAATTTTTTTTATGCATTATTGTTTAGGTGTATGCCAATTTAAGATTTTAAATAAGTGCCATTTCAGTGTTTCAGAATTCACACTGAAAACAATGAGATTGGTTCAATTCAGGAAAGCACAAATTTGCTGAAAACAACCCTTTTAAGATTTTTTTTTTTTTTACTAAGAATGGCAGGTTTGATACGGACCTACAGTGAATCCGGAAAGTATTCACTTTTTCCTTTTGTTATTCCAAAATGGAGTAAATTAATTTTCCCCTCAAAATTCTACTCGCAACACCCCATAATGACAACAAATTTTGGGACGGGGAATTTTTGCAAATTTATAAAATAAAAAATTAGAAATCACGTGTACGTAGGTATTCACACTTTTTCCTCAAGACTTTGTTGATGCACCTTTGGCAGCAATTACAGCCTCAGTCTTCTTGATTATGATGCCACAAGCTTGGTGCACCTATCGTTGGGCAGTTTCCCCATTACTTTTTGCAGCACCTCTCAAGCTCCATCAGGTTGGATGTAGAGCATCGGTGCACACAGCCATTTTCAAAGCCCTCCAGAGATGTTCAATCAGATTCAGGTCTGGGTTCTGCTGGTCCACTCAAGGAAATTCACAGAATTTTCCTGAAGCTCCTTTATGATATCTTGGCTGTGTGCTTAGGGTCATTGTCCTGCTGAAAGATGAACCTCACCTCAGTCTGAGATGAAGAGCGCCTGGAGCAGGTTTCATCCAGGATTCTCTTTACATTGCGTGCCTTAATCCTTCCATGCTTCACTGTAAGGATGGTGTCTGGTTTCCTCCAAAATGACGCCCAGCATTTCACGCCAAAGAGTTCAATTTTTGTCTCATCAGACCAGAGAATATTTTTTTCTCATGGTCTGAGGGTCATTCAGGTGCCTTTTGACAAATTCCAGGTGGGCTGCCATGTGCCTTTTATTAAGGAGTGGCTTCAGTCTGGTCACTCTAGAATGTTGCTATTGGTTATCCTTTCGGCTGCTCCCATATCTTACGGGTTGCCACAGCGAATACAGCCAGGCCTAGAGTGCCTTAATTGAGAGAGTGGCGTCAACTCAGAACATGGTGCCATTTGGTTCCAACTGCACTGAACTACTGAATGAACCTTTTATGTTTTCAACATTTTTTAAAATGATTAACCACATACAGCAACACATCCATGTACAGGAGCTATCAAAATGAATATAAAAATCATTAAGCTGTCAAATTTACATAAATTTGCAATCATGATGATTATTTAATTAATTTAAAGCCTGATTTATGCAGCTGCACAGCTGTCATTCTGTGTCATGCAATGACGTGCGTGACAGTTTTAAAGTTCTCCGTCTCTGGATTATGCTTTATTCTGGACTAATTTGACCCTCAACAAGCTTTACTTTCTACAGTCATCACCTCCAAATCAAAGGTAAGCTGTACAATTCCTCTTTTTCCGACTTCGTGCTGTAATGTGTGGACTTTTCTCATTTATTTGTAATCAGCGTGCGCACTGCAAAAACTATTAAATATGACAGGAGATGGAGTGAAAGCAGAAAAGCATCAAATCACAGCCTTTTGTGTCTGATTTAACAGGTGCATGTCGGGCTTCAGGTGCCATTCTGAACATGGTTTGAAAAATAAACGGTCTGGCTTTTAATTACAGAAATGGCTCCAGTCCCACTTTCCTCAAATCGGCGAGTATCAGCAGTGAACTTTAATTTGTACTTCTGTTACTGTGCACGTCCAGACTGCTCGGGGTTTTACTGGAAATACATTGCAATCGAACGGGACATTTTATCCGATGCGAGTGAAAATCTTGTTGTACAAATCCATTATACACAGTGTTTATTACATGGAAAACAATGCAAAAGCATTGGGACTTTTTGCTTGGTGACTGCGAATATCTGGTTTATACGATGACGGTTTACTATACATGGGACTGAACAATAAATTTACTTATCAAAACTTTGATGGTTGGCTTCCATCCCACATGGCTGACTTTATTTTCTCAAATGCTTCTTCTGTTCGAATCTGAAGGGCATCTATACATATTGAAGCCCTTGTTGTGTCTATTTGTGCCTCCAATGCACAACAACCAGCAAATAAATAAATAAAATAACTGGATTTTCATGCAGACAGATTAACAGCCAGTGCTACATTGGAACCAAGATGGCACCATGAGTCACGTGACTGGTTTATTTTCGACTCATCTTGTCTCCACTCTCTCATTTAAGGCACATTAGGCCAGAACCACATTGGTATTTGATTATACGCCGGATGTCCTTCCTAACACAACTCCAGTTTTACCTGGAGAAACACACACAGCCCCCGGTGCCCTGAAAAAGGCCCTCCCATCCAAGTACTAACCAGGCCCCGCATTGCCTTAGCTTCTGAGATCTAACGGGATCAGGGCTTACCAGAGCAGACTAGCTGCTGGCCACTCTACCATACAGACCTGATTAGTGGGTTGCTGCAGAGATGGTTGTACTTCTCCCGGCTTGCTCATTTTAGATGGGTGGCCAGCTCTAGGAAGAGTCTTGGTGGATCCGAACGTCATCCATTTATGGATGAGTGGTCATTGGGACCTTCAAAGGCAGAAGAAATATTTCTGTACCTTTCCCTAGATTTGTACCTCAAGATAATCTTGTCTTGGAGGTCTACAGACAATTCCTTTGATTTCATGCTTGGTTTGTGTTCCGACATGTGCTGTCACCTGTAGGACCTTATATGTAGACAAGTGTGTGCCTTTCCAATTCATGTCCAATCAACTGAATTTATCCCAGGTGGATTCCAGTTAAGCTGTAGAAACTTCTCAAGGAGGACCAGTGGAAACAGAAAGCACCCGTGCTCAATTTTGAGTTTCAAGGCAAAGGCTGTGAATACTTATGTAGTCGTACATGTGATTTCTTAGTTTTTTAATTTGCAAAAATGTCAAAATAACGTTTTCCACATTGTCATTCTGCGGTATTGTGTGTAGAATTTGATGAATGAATGAATTTCATCCATTTTGGAATAGGGCTGTCACATAACTAGGGATGGGTATCGAGAACCGGTTCTTTTCGGGTATCGTTAAGAAATGATTTGATCCACTGACATCAATAAGCTTTTTGCTAATGATTCTGTAATCGGTCCTTCAGAGTGGTCGTTGTTTTTGGGGGTGTTTGTCAGGAAAATGATAATCTCTCTACATTGATTACAGACCCTGCAGCGGGTCCGTAATCAACTTTTCTGCAGTGCGTCTTTGCTTTGAACCTTGAACCAATCGAAGTAGTGATTCGCAGATTGAGGGCAGTGCCTCGATCTATTGCTTCGTTTATTGTTTCTTTCCTTCGGCTTAATTTCCCCCTGCTAAAACCCTAAAGAGCAATACATCTGTGAGTATTATTTACCTTTTTTTATGTTAAACCGACCTGTTATGGTCTTCTGAAACAGTTGATAGATGTATTTATATAACTTAAAAACTGGAGCGGTGCTAACGCGTTAGTATGTCTATGGCATTTTCAATGTTAAAAGTTAGCATTAAGCAGTTGCAGCTATCATCACGTTCGGGTGCATTTGTTTTCAAATTGCAATATTTTTTTAAATTTATTTTTGTTATATATTAATAATCTAATGATTATTATATACAATATATACTTATTAATACAATTTTAGAGAAAGAGACAAAAAGAACCTGAATAGAAACACAACAGAAAATATAAATCCAACTTACAATGAACATACATACATAAATAAATAAATACATACGTACAGAAAAAAATGTGTTTCCTGTGAACACCTAGTGACTCTTACACCTCCATTTCATCCCTGTCTTATTAAGTTTAATGACAGTTTGGTTCGGTCAAACCATATTTTCAATTTGTTCATTTCTGCCCAGCTCTCCACAATTTCTCTTATACTCACTGCTGGTAAGCATTGAAGCCGAGATAGCCATGTCCCAACTTGTCCCCTGGCACTCCGAAACGGAGGTGTGTCCTTTGTCTTGCTCGATCAGCGAATCGGTCCTGACGCGCGAAGCCTCCGCACGCTTCCATGACAAAATCTCTTGTTAAAAGTGAAATCTGCCGGAAAATGGCTGATGTCCAGCTCTTGTGATAACCAGAGAAATTGCTCACGACGGTCCCCAGCTCCACACAGCCATCCGTTTAGAAATGATGTGGTGTTTTCTGCCTCTCAATGGCGGCTCGGAGCGCGGCGCGCCGTGTGCCATTGTGGGGCGTCCTTAAAGCTGTAGTAAACCGTCCTTATTCTCTGTGAAGCCCGTAAAATTTTCACCCGAAAGCCAGATAAATTTTTCGAATGGTTTCCAGCTGCTTGTCTCTAACAGTTTCTGAAAAAATTCTGATGGAAAAAAAGCCCAATCATTCCGCCATTTCCTCGCAATGAAACAACGACGAGAGGGGTGGAGCAGTGCTCATTCAAAGCCTGCCCACAGGCGAATGACGCAACCGACAGCGTGGAAAAACTCACAACATGCGCATGAAGGTTCAAGCTTGGCTGACGTAAAAACATACGAATCAAATCCATATGGTTTTTGAAAAAAATAAAAAGGTATGATACTTTCTCACAGACCTTGTATGTCAATTGTGAGTCACTTTTCTGCGGATTAAAGTTACTAACTGGGACTCCTGTCTTGTTGCGAGAAAGAAACGAGAATCGTCCTCTGTCGTTCACACAGCTCCAAACATTGCGCGGCTCTCTGCCGAGTCAAGTTAGAACAATCCATTTGGAATGAATAACTTCAAAGCAAAACACCGTTTTTTTTAAAATTATTTTTAATTTATGTCCAGAGATCAAGGATACAGTGACCAATTTCATATTTATTTACTTTAAGACTCAATGAAATACATAGAAAAACCTGTAAAGCCTACTTTTAATACAAAATTCACAAGGTATCGATAAGGGAATCGATAAGGAATAGGATCGATAAGCAGAATCGATAATGGCATCGATATCGATAAAATCTTATCAGTACCCATCCTACACATAACAGTGAAGCACAAAACAGTGTCACAAAAAGTGAAGCACTGTGAATACTTTCTGGATGCACTGTATTGTTCCTCATTACTGAGCCATTCAGATGAGAAAAGAGGTTTAATGACTACAGTTGACAGAGCCTCTAGAAAATGCCCTGATTGGAAGGGTGGAATGGGGTATTCTTGGTTACAAACTTTATTATCTGCTTTTAAGACTCTTTGCTGAAAAGATGTTTCCTTTAAATGGTTAATTAACAAGATCTCATTGTTGCCGTAATCTGCAACAATGTGGAACAGTTTAACTTGTTTCTGACTTATTTCTTTAAAATAATCATCAGAATTGTAAACAGGGTCTTAACTGAATCTGTTATGTAGATGATCCAGCCAAAAAATGAGGACTGTGAACCACATCAAGTTCCTGATTGAAGAGAAGGAGTCAGAGGAAGAGGCGCTCTACGAGGACCTGGATGGCTTTGAGGAGAACGGCACCCAGGAGACACGGATCAGCCCGTACACTTTTGCAAGGCCTTCCCGTTCCACCTTATGTTTGACAAGGACCTGACGTTGACACAGTGCGGGAACGCCATTTATCGTGTCTTGCCGCAGGTGTGGATTTGCATCCAGAGACAATGTCTGATTTCTCTGAAAATATAATTTCCTTAACTCATGTCTTCATCATGCTTTGCTGAATGATGTCACAGAAACTTGTTTAGTCTCAAATGATTGACTGTGTTACATCATATGACCACACAGAATACTACACAAATTAATTTTCTCTGACAGGTGACTCAGATCCACCCATCACATTTTGCAAGGCCTTCAACTCGTGTTTGACAATGACGTGAAATATGTAAAATCATGTCAGTGAAATATATATTTTTTTATGTATTTTATTTCAGCTCCAGCCTGGAAGCTGCATCCTCCCTTCAGTTTTTTCCTTGGTCCGTCCTCACATTGACTTCAGTTTTCATGGGATTCTTTCACACATCAACACTGTCTTTGTCCTGAGAAGCAAGGTAAGTATGACATTCTCCACTTAAGGCTGAAGAGAAGTACTGTATGCCTGTGATCAAAGGGTCATAGGTTCAATTAAATCTTCATAAAAATTTTCTCCTGGGATGCAGTTCAGTGCTCTGAGAGCACGCCAAAACTGAAGTCCTTATTTTAGTCACAGGTTCCATGCAGAGAAATTGACAGGAAAATTGAACAGGAATCTCCCATAGAGTTGTATATAGTGAAGGTAACGTAAGGCCGCCCTGCCGACATGGGGGCGGGCAAAAAGGACGCGAAGCACCCAGAAGCACTCCCATACAGCATGCATGTTGAGTGAATGAGGAAGTACCAAGGCCAATTACTAGAGTGGGCTTACACGGGCAGTAAATGCCGTACCTACCCGTTTTGGTTCACTTTTATTTAAAATAATATTATTAAGTTACAATAAAGAGTTTAATTTCTTACCTTCCTGGCAGAAATAGCGGGGCTTCAGGATAATAACACCGGGTATAACACTGACATGGAAACACTCGATCATTGCTAAACACAGCAGAGTGCATCATGCAATGTAAATAAATCCATGGATAAATTCTGATGTCATTGTCCCAAGATCATAATAACATGAAATTTCCAATTTAGCGCAGAATAATGCTCACTGCACACTTTGGAGTTGACCGTGGGATTAAAGAGAGTGAATGCAAACATGCATTTAAGTAAAATCCACACAGAGTACAACACGTTGGTTGCAGTATCCTCACTGAGTAAATGCTAATCCCTGGTTTCCAGTGGTTGCAACAGTCGATTCAGGCACATAAATGCGACATTTCGGGTGATATTTTCCGTCTGAAAACGCGACAGCATGATCACACCGTGTCACTTGTAGCATTGAAGTGTGTGGCTTTTGCCCTGTTTGGTAATGGCAGCGCATGCTCCTTGATGGCACACGGCCAGGCATGCATGGGTGCAATTTGGTTGGGGATAGGGGGACATGTCCCCCCCCCACCTTTTCAACTGGGAGGACAGAATATGGCATGTCCCCCCCCACCTTCTGACATATATCTGTGTACTTGAAACATGCTATGCCAGTCTTATATGCAAACCATGTCAGTCTTATGTGCAAAACCATGTCAGAATAGTATCTTTGTTTCTGCAAGTTTGTATTTTTAGCAGCATTGACTTGTTTACAACACCTGTTTCTTGTTTGTCACATTCGGAATTTTCTGGGACTGCATTTGCCCAGATTTGAAACCAAAAATAGTATCAATGGACCATATGCTAATTTACTAAATTCTGAAAGTTAGAAAAGGAAATCAGAAAAACTATCTGGGACCTCAGAAAGCCCATCTGCCATTATTGCTTGATCTCCAAAATCAGTCTATGCAAGCGAAATTATGTTCAGTATGAGTGTTGTCATTAGTGCCACTTCGAAAATTAAATTCATGATAAGTAATTTATCCTAAACTTATGATCTGTTGTTTCTTCAAACTTATGCAAAAACAAATCTTGAGAATAAAAAATACAGTATACGATAGTTAATAATTATTAAGAGCCTGGTTTTTTCATATTTATGAACAATTTACCATATTGCAGTTGTTTTTTTGTTTTTGTTTTTTAATGAAAACTCAACCTATCATTCTTTTTGAGTTCTACACATGTGGTGATACCTTATTTACACCAGGATGTTAATAAAATCAATGCTGGCTATTCTCAGAATAAAGTACTTATATCCACAGTTTCAGATTGCATAAGTCAAATGGTGTCCACTTTATGGTCTTATCAAAACATTAAAATTACTGTTCTGGATGCTCAGAGTGCATCTGAGCTTATCTAGAAACCGTTGGCTGCTGGGGGCCTAAAGCGGCCCTCAGACCCCCGGCCTATGGGCTTTGGCCCTGCGGGCCTCGCACTTTGTCCCCCAATTTCTAGTTCTAAATTGCGCCCTTGCAGGCGTGGCGTTGCCCTCTCACTTTGCTATATCCAACTCTATGGAATCTCCTAATTCTGAACTTCCCTTCGCGTAATGAGAACATGCTGGCATCCTCGCTTATATTGGGTAAGTAGAACATAAGAAATTGGGTTGGAAACCAGCAACTCTATTTTTCTCCACATAATCTGTGAGCATACAAACATAATGTTTATTTTTGATGCCCATTAACGTAAAAGTTTAATCATTTGGTTGTAGTCATTTCATCAGTGGCGGAACAGGTACCTGAGTGAATAAGGAGCTGCCCTGTCAATATGTAGAGCTGGGTTCAAATTCTGCTCATGCTACTTGGTTGTGTCTTTTCGGACCCCTTTACACATAGTACGAATGTGGTCGAATTGTACACCGCCAACCCGTTCACATTTCTAACCGTTTTTTCCCCACTCGACGACACACCCGCCGAGGATCAAACTCTGGTTATTGGCGACTCTGTTTTGAGAAATGTGAAGTTAGCGACACCAGCAACCATAGTCAGTTGTCTTCCGGGGACCAGAGCAGGCGACATTGAAGGAAATTTGAAACTGCTGGCTAAGGCTAAGCGTAAATTTGGTAAGATTGTAATTCACGTCGGCAGTAATGACACCCTTTTACGCCAATCGGAGGTCACTAAAATTAACATTGAATCGGTGTGTAACTTTGCAAAAACAATGTCGGACTCTGTAGTTTTCTCTGGGCCCTTCCCCAATCGGACCAGGAGTGACATGTTTAGCCGCATGTTCTCCTTGAATTGCTGGCTGTCTGAGTGGTGTCAAAAAAATGAGGTGGGCTTCATAGATAATTGGCAAAGCTTCTGGGGAAAAACTGGTCTTGTTGGGAGAGACGGCATCCATCCCACTTTGGATGGAGCAGCTCTCATTTCTAGAAATCTGGCCAATTTTCTTAATCCTCCAAACCGTGACTATCCAGGGTTGGGACCAGGAAGCAGAGTTGTAGTCTTACACACCTCTCTGCAGCTTCTCTCCCCCTGCCATCCCCTCATTACCCCATCCCCGTAGAGACGGTGCCTGCTCCCAGACTACCAATAACCAGCAAAAATCTATTTAAGCATAAAAATTCAAAAAGAAAAAACAATATAGCACCTTCAACTGCACCACAGACTAAAACAGTTAAATGTGGTCTATTAAACATTAGGTCTCTCTCTTCTAAGTCCCTGTTAGTAAATGATATAATAATGGATCAACATATTGATTGTTTCTGCCTTACAGAAACCTGGTTACAGCAGGATGAATATGTTAGTTTAAATGAGTCAACACCCCCGAGTCACACTAACTGCCAGAACGCTCGTAGCATGGGCCGAGGCGGAGGATTAGCAGCAATCTTCCATTCCAGCTTATTAATTAATCAAAAACCCAGACAGAGCTTTTATTCATTTGAAAGCTTGGCTCTTAGTCTTGTCCATCCAAATTGGAAGTCCCAAAAACCAGTTTTATTTATTATCTCTCGTCCACCTGGTCGTTACTGTGAGTTTCTCTGTGAATTTTCAGACCTTTTGTCTGACTTAGTGCTTAGCTCAGATAAGACAATTATAGTGGGTGATTTTAACATCCACACAGATGCTGAGAATGACAGCCTCAACACTGCATTTAATCTATTATTAGACTCAATTGGCTTTGCTCAAAATGTAAATGAGTCCACCCACCACTTTAATCATATCTTAGATCTTGTTCTGACTTATGGTATGGAAATTGAAGACTTAACAGTATTCCCTGAAAACTCCCTTCTGTCTGATCATTTCTTAATAACATTTACATTTACTCTGATGGACTATCCAGCAGTGGGGAATAAGTTTCATTACACTAGAAATCTTTCAGAAAGCGCTGTAACTAGGTTGAAGGATATGATTCCTTCTTTATGTTCTCTAATGCCATATACCAACACAGTGCAGAGTAGCTACCTAAACTCTGTAAGTGAGATAGAGTATCTCATCAATAGTTTTACATCCTCATTGAAGACAACTTTGGATGCTGTAGCTCCTCTGAAAAAGAGAGCTTTAAATCAGAAGTGCCTGACTCCGTGGTATAACTCACAAACTCGCAGCTTAAAGCAGATAACCCTTAAGTTGGAGAGGAAATGGCGTCTCACTAATTTAGAAGATCTTCACTTAGCCTGGAAAAAGAGTCTGTTGCTCTATAAAAAAGCTCTCCATAAAGCTAGGACATCTTACTACTCATCACTAATTGAAGAAAATAAGAACAACCCCAGGTTTCTTTTCAGCACTGTAGCCAGGCTGACAAAGAGTCAGAGCTCTATTGAGCCGAGTATTCCTTTATCTTTAACTAGTAATGATTTCATGACTTTCTTTGCTAATAAAATTTTAACTATTAGAGAAAAAATTACTCATAACCATCCCAAAGACGTATCGTTATCTTTGGCTGCTTTCAGTGATGCCGGTATTTGGTTAGACTCTTTCTCTCCAATTGTTCTGTCTGAGTTATTTTCATTAGTTACTTCCTCCAAACCATCAACATGTCTATTAGACCCCATTCCTACCAGGCTGCTCAAGGAAGCCCTACCATTATTTAATGCTTCAATCTTAAATATGATCAATCTATCTTTATTAGTTGGCTATGTACCACAGGCTTTTAAGGTGGCAGTAATTAAACCATTACTTAAAAAGCCATCACTTGACCCAGCTATCGTAGCTAATTATAGGCCAATCTCCAACCTTCCTTTTCTCTCAAAAATTCTTGAAAGGGTAGTTGTAAAACAGCTAACTGATCATCTGCAGAGTTTCAGTCAGGGTTTAGAATTCATCATAGTACAGAAACAGCATTAGTGAAGGTTACAAATGATCTTCTTATGGCCTCAGATCTTCTTGACCATAAAATTTTATTACAGAGATTAGAGCATGCCATAGGTATTAAAGCCACTGCGTTGCGGTGGTTTGAATCATATTTATCTAATAGATTACAATTTGTTCATGTAAATGGGGAATCTTCTTCACAGACTAAGGTTAATTATGGAGTTCCACAAGGTTCTGTGCTAGGACCAATTTTATTCACTTTATACAACCCTTGGCAAAAATTATGGAATCACCGGCCTCGAAGGATGTTCATTCAGTTGTTTAATTTTGTAGAAAAAAAAGCAGATCACAGACATGACACAAAACTAAAGTCATTTCAAATGGCAACTTTCTGGCTTTAAGAAACACTATAAGAAATCAAGAAAAAAAGATTGTGGCAGTCAGTAATGGTTACTTTTTTAGACCAAGCAGAGGAAAAAAATATGGAATCACTCAATTCTGAGGAAAAAATTATGGAATCACCCTGTAAATTTTCATCCCCAAAACTAACACCTGCATCATATCAGATCTGCTCGTTAGTCTGCATCTAAAAAGGAGTGAACACACCTTGGAGAGCTGTTGCACCAAGTGGACTGACATGAATCATGGCTCCAACACGAGAGATGTCAATTGAAACAAAGGAGAGGATTATCAAACTCTTAAAAGAGAGTAAATCATCACGCAATGTTGCAAAAGATGTTGGTTGTTCACAGTCAGCTGTGTCTAAACTCTGGACCAAACACAAACAACATGGGAAGGTTGTTAAAGGCAAACATACTGGTAGACCAAGGAAGACATCAAAGCGTCAAGACAGAAAACGTAAAGCAATATGTCTCAAAAATCGAAAAATGTACAACAAAACAAATGAGGAACGAATGGGAGGAAACTGGAGGAAACTGGAGTCAACGTCTGTGACCGAACTGTAAGAAACCGCCTAAAGGAAATGGGATTTACATACAGAAAAGCTAAACGAAAGGCATCATTAACACCTAAACAGAAAAAAACAAGGTTACAGTGGGCTAAGGAAAAGCAATTGTGGACTGTGGATGACTGGATGAAAGTCATATTCAGTGATGAATCTCGAATCTACATTTGGCAAGGTGATGATGCTGGAGCTTTTGTTTGGTGCCGTTCCAATGAGATTTATAAAGATGACTGCCTGAAGAGAACATGTAAATTTCCACAGTCATTGATGATATAGGGCTGCATGTCAGGTAAAGGCACTGGGGAGATGGCTGTCATTACATCATCAATAAATGCACAAGTTTACGTTGATATTTTGGACACTTTTCTTATCCCATCAATTGAAAGGATGTTTGGGGATGATGAAATCATTTTTCAAGATGATAATGCATCTTGCCATAGAGCAAAAACTGCAAAAACATTCCTTGCAAAAAGACACATAGGGTCAATGTCATGGCATGAGCAGATCTGATTTGATGCAGGTGTTAATTTGGGGGATGAAAATTTACAGGGTGATTCCATAATTTTTTCCTCAGAATTGAGTGATTCCATATTTTTTTCCTGTGCTTGGTCTAAAAAAGTAACCGTTACTGACTGCCACAATCTTTTTTTCTTGATTTCTTACAGTGTTTCTTAAAGCCAGAAAGTTGCCATTTGAAATGACTTTAGTTTTGTGTCATGTCTGTGATCTGCTTTTTTTCTACAAAATTAAACAACTGAATGAACATCCTCTGAGGCCGGTGATTCCATAATTTTTGCCAGGGGTTGTACATGCTTCCCTTAGGCAGTATTATTAGACGGCATTGCTTAAATTTTCATTGTTACGCAGATGATACCCAGCTTTATCTATCCATGAAGCCAGAGGACACACACCAATTAGCTAAACTGCAGGATTGTCTTACAGACATAAATACATGGATGACCTCTAATTTCCTGCTTTTAAACTCAGATAAAACTGAAGTTATTGTACTTGGCCCCACAAATCTTAGAAACATGGTGTCTAACCAGATCCTTACTCTGGATGGCATTACCCTGACCTCTAGTAATACTGTGAGAAATCTTGGAGTCATTTTTGATCAGGATATGTCATTCAATGCACATATTAAACAAATATGTAGGACTGCTTTTTTGCATTTACGCAATATCTCTAAAATTAGAAAGGTCTTGTCTCAGAGTGATGCTGAAAAACTAATTCATGCATTTATTTCCTCTAGGCTGGACTATTGTAATTCATTATTATCAGGTTGTCCTAAAAGTTCCCTGAAAAGCCTTCAGTTAATTCAAAATGCTGCAGCTAGAGTACTAACAGGGGCTAGAAGGAGAGAGCATATCTCACCCATATTGCCCTCTCTTCATTGGCTTCCTGTTAATTCTAGAATAGAATTTAAAATTCTTCTTCTTACTTATAAGGTTTTGAATAATCAATCAATCAATCAATCAACTTTTTTCTTGTATAGCGCCAAATCACAACAAACAGTTGCCCCAAGGCGCTCCACATTGCAAGGCAAGGCCATACAATAATTATGAAACACAGTCTACGTCTAAAGCAACATAACTAAGGGATGGTCCAGGGTCACCCGATCCAGCCCTAACTATAAGCCTTAGCGAAAAGGAAAGTTTTAAGCCTAATCTTAAAAGTAGAGAGGGTATCTGTCTCCCTGATCTGAATTGGGAGCTGGTTCCACAGGAGAGGAGCCTGAAAGCTGAAGGCTCTGCCTCCCATTCTACTCTTACAAACCCTAGGAACTACAAGTAAGCCCGCAGTCTGAGAGCGAAGCGCTCTAATGGGGTAATATGGTACTACGAGGTCCCTAAGATAAGATGGGACCTGATTATTCAAAACTTTATAAGTAAGAAGAAGAATTTTAAATTCTATTCTAGCATTAACAGGAAGCCAATGAAGGGAGGCCAACACGGGTGAGATATGCTCTCTCCTGCTAGTCCCCGTCAGTACTCTAGCTGCAGCATTCTGAACCAACTGAAGGCTTTTTAGGGAACTTTTAGGACAACCTGATAATAATGAATTACAATAGTCCAGCCTAGAGGAAACAAATGCATGAATTAGTTTTTCAGCATCACTCTGAGACAAGACCTTTCTGATTTTAGAGATATTGCGTAAATGCAAAAAGGCAGTCCTACATATTTGTTTAATATGCGCTTTGAATGACATATCCTGATCAAAAATAACTCCAAGATTTCTCACAGTATTACTAGAGATCAGGGAAATGCCATCCAGAGTAACGATCTGGTTAGACACCATGCTTCTAAGATTTGTGGGGCCAAGTACAATAACTTCAGTTTTATCTGAGTTTAAAAGCAGGAAATTAGAGGTCATCCATGTCTTTATGTCTGTAAGACAATCCTGCAGTTTAGCTAATTGGTGCGTATCCTCTGGCTTCATGGATAGATAAAGCTGGGTATCATCTGCGTAACAATGAAAATTTAAGCAATACCGTCTAATAATACTGCCCAAGGGAAGCATGTATAAAGTGAATAAAATTGGTCCTAGCACAGAACCTTGTGGAACTCCATAATTAACTTTAGTCTGTGAAGAAGATTCCCCATTTACATGAACAAACTGTAATCTATTAGACAAATATGATTCAAACCACCGCAGCGCAATGCCTTTAATACCTATGACATGCTCTAATCTCTGTAATAAAATTTTATGGTCAACAGTATCAAAAGCAGCACTGAGGTCCAACAGAACAAGCACAGAGATAAGTCCACTGTCCGAAGCCATAAGATCATTTGTAACCTTCACTAATGCTGTTTCTGTACTATGATGAATTCTAAAACCTGACTGAAACTCTTCAAATAGACCATTCCTCTGCAGGTGATCAGTTAGCTGTTTTACAACTACCCTCTCAAGAATCTTTGAGAGAAAAGGAAGGTTGGAGATTGGCCTATAATTAGCTAAGATAGCTGGGTCAAGTGATGGCTTTTTAAGTAATGGTTTAATTACTGCCACCTTAAAGGCCTGTGGTACATAACCAACTAACAAAGATAGATTGATCATATTTAAGATTGAAGCATTAAATAATGGTAGGACTTCCTTGAGCAGCCTGGCAGGAATGGGGTCTAATAAGCATGTTGATGGTTTGGATGAAGTAACTAATGAAAATAACTCAGGACAGAACAATCGGAGAGAAAGAGTCTAACCAAATACCGGCATCACTGAAAGCAGCCAAAGATAACGATACATCTTTGGGATGGTTATGAGTAATTTTTTCTCTAATAGTCAAAATTTTGTTAGCAAAGAAAGTCATGAAGTCATTACTAGTTAAAGTTAATGGAATACTCAGCTCAATAGAGCTCTGACTCTTTGTCAGCCTGGCTACAGTGCTGAAAAGAAACCTGGGGTTGTTCTTATTTTCTTCTATTAGTGATGAGTAGAAAGATGTCCTAGCTTCACGAGGGGCTTTCTTATAGAGCAACAAACTCTTTTTCCAGGCTAAGTGAAGATCTTCTAAATTAGTGAGACGCCATTTCCTCTCCAACTTACGGGTTATCTGCTTTAAGCTACGAGTTTGTGAGTTATACCACGGAGTCAGACACTTCTGATTTAAAGCTCTCTTTTTCAGAGGAGCTACAGCATCCAAAGTTGTCTTCAATGAGGATGTAAAACTATTGACAAGATACTCTAACTCCCTTACAGAGTTTAGGTAGCTACTCTGCTCTGTGTTGGTATATGACATTAGAGAACATAAAGAAGGAATCATATCCTTAAACCTAGTTACAGCGCTTTCTGAAAGACTTCTAGTGTAATGAAACTTATTCCCCACTGCAGGGTAGTCCATCAGAGTAAATGTAAATGTTATTAAAAAATGATCAGACAAAAGGGAGTTTTCAGGGAATACTGTTAAGTCTTCTATTTCCATACCATAAGTCAGAACAAGATCTAAATATGATTAAAGTGGTGGGTGGACTCATTTACTTTTTGAGCAAAGCCGATAGAGTCTAATAATAGATTAAATGCAGTGTTGAGGCTGTCATTCTCAGCATCTGTGTGGATGTTAAAATCGCCCACTATAATTATCTTATCTGAGCTAAGCACTAAGTCAGACAAAAGGTCTGAAAATTCACAGAGAAACTCACAGTAACGACCAGGTGGACGATAGATAATAACAAATAAAACTGGTTTTTGGGACTTCCAATTTGGATGGACAAGACTAAGAGACAAGCTTTCAAATGAATTAAAGCTCTGTCTAGGTTTTTGATTAATTAATAAGCTGGAATGGAAGATTGCTGCTAATCCTCCGCCCCGGCCCGTGCTACGAGCATTCTGACAGTTAGTGTGACTCGGGGGTGTTGACTCATTTAAACTAACATATTCATCCTGCTGTAACCAAGTTTCTGTTAGGCAGAATAAATCAATACGTTGATCAATTATTATATCATTTACCAACAGGGACTTAGAAGAAAGAGACCTAATGTTTAATAGACCACATTTAACTGTTTTAGTCTGTGGTGCAATTGAAGGTGCTATATTATTTTTTCTTTTTGAATTTTTATGCTTAAATAGATTTTTGCTAGTTATTGGTGGTCTGGGAGCAGGCACCGTCTCTACGGGGATGGGGTAATAGGGGGATGGCAGGGGGAGAGAAGCTGCAGAGAGGTGTATAAGACCACAGCTCTGCCTCCTGGTCCCAACGCTAGACAGTCACAGTTTGGAGGATCCCAAAAAATTGGCCAGATTTCTAGAAATGAGAGCTGCTCCCTCTAAAGTGGGATGGATGCCGTCTCTCCTAACAAGACCAGGTTTTCCCCAGAAGCTTTGCCAATTATCAATGAAGCCCACCTCATTTTTTGGACACCACTCAGACAGCCAGTAATTCAAGGAGAACATGCGGCCAAACATGTCACTCCCGGTCTGATTGGGGAGGGGCCCAGAGAAAACAACAGAGTCCGACATTGTTTTTGCAAAGTTACACACCGATTCAATGTTAATTTTAGTGACCTCCGATTGGCGTAACCGAGTGTCATTACTGCCGACGTGAATTACAATCTTACCAAATTTACGCTTAGCCTTAGCCAGCAATTTCAAATGTCCTTCGATGTCGCCTGCTCTGGCCCCCGGAAGACAATTGACAATGGTTGCTGGTGTCGCTAACTTCACATTTCTCAAAACAGAGTCGCCAATAACCAGAGTTTGATCCTCGGCGAGTGTATCGTCGAGTGGGAAAAAACGGTTAGAGATGTGAACGGGTTGACGGTGTACACGGGGCTTCTGTTTAGGGCTACGCTTCCTCCTCACAGTCACCCAGTCAGCCTGCCTTCCCGACTGCACGGGGTCTGCCAGGGGGGAACTAACGGCGGCTAAGCTACCTTGGTCCGCACCGACTACAGGGGCCTGGCTAGCTGTAGAATTTTCCACGGTGCGGAGCCGAGCCTCCAATTCGCCCAGCCTGGCCTCCAAAGCTACGAATAAGCTGCACTTATTACATGTACCGTTACTGCTAAAAGAGGCCGAGGAATAACTAAACATTTCACACCCAGAGCAGAAAAGTACGGGAGAGACAGGAGAAGCCGCCATGCTAAAACGGCTAAGAGCTAGTAGCTACAGGGAATCCGACACTAGACAGGCTGTGGAGCAGCACAGGTAACGCACGACAACAGTGCTAAAATAAAATAAAAATCCACTAGACAGGCTGTGGAGCAGCACAGGTAACGCACAACAACAGTGCTAAAAAATAAAATAAAATAAAAATAAAAATCCACTGGACAGGCTGTGGAGCAGCACAGGCAACGCACGACAACAGTGCTAAAACAAAATAAAAATCCACTAGACAGGCTGTGGAGCAGCACAGGTAACGCACGACAACAGTGCTAAAATAAAATAAAAATCCACTAGACAGGCTGTGGAGCAGCACAGGTAACGCACAACAACAGTGCTAAAAAATAAAATAAAATAAAATAAAAATCCACTGGACAGGCTGTGGAGCAGCACAGGTAACGCACAACAACAGTGCTAAAAAATAAAATAAAATAAAAATAAAAATCCACTGGACAGGCTGTGGAGCAGCACAGGCAACGCACGACAACAGTGCTAAAACAAAATAAAAATCCACTAGACAGGCTGTGGAGCAGCACAGGTCCCATCTTATCTTAGGGACCTCATAGTACCATATCACCCCAATAGAGCGCTTCGCTCTCAGACTGCAGGCTTACTTGTAGTTCCTAGGGTTTGTAAGAGTAGAATGGGAGGCAGAGCCTTCAGCTTTCAGGCTCCTCTCCTGTGGAACCAGCTCCCAATTCAGATTAGGGAGACAGACACCCTCTCTACTTTTAAGATTAATCTTAAAACTTTCCTTTTTGCTAAAGCTTATAGTTAGGGCTGGATCAGGTGACCCTGAACCATCCCTTAGTTATGTTGCTATAGACTTAGACTGCTGGGGGGTTCCCATGATGCACTGAGTGATTCTTTTTATTCACCTCTTTTTGCTCTGTATGCACCACTCTGCATTTAATCATTAGTGGTTGATCTCTGCTCTCTTCCACAGCATGTGTTTTTCCTGGTTCTCTCCCTCAGCCCCAACCAGTCCCAGCAGAGGACTGCCCCTCCCTGAGCCTGGTTCTGCTGGAGGTTTCTTCCTGTTAAAAGGGAGTTTTTCCTTCCCACTGTCGCCAAGTGCTTGCTCACAGGGGGTCGTTTTGACCGTTGGGGTTTTTACGTAATTATTGTATGGCCTTGCCTTACAATTTAAAGCGCCTTGGGGCAACTGTTTGTTGTGATTTGGTGCTATATAAATAAAATTGATTTGATTTGAATTGATTGCGCATGAAGCAGGAATCGTATGCAATGCGTGTAAAATCGTAGCTGCCTCTAATGCCTCGTACACCTGTTGCTACAACTGTTTGCGCACACCAGTGTCTGAAAGACAGAATGTGCACTGTGAGAGCCCATTCGATCCCTGTCGCGGCAGGTGCCGGCCAAATTCCAGGTGACACACACAAACATCTAACACTGCTCGCTTGGCACTTAGAAAATGTGTGGCCATTCATGCTATAAGCACGAAAACAGTCAGCAGACAGTCACTTTCGAGCTGGCTGTGAAATTTGTCTAGGTGCCCCCACGACTGTGGAGTTGCTAAATACACATGTGGCGTGCCAGAGTGTTGGCTCCCCCACAACACGTGTGCGTATGTGTGCTGAATAGAATGGGGGCGTGGCTGGCTGCCAACAGCTGTGGAGACATCTCTGGTCCTGGACGTCACAGCTGCAGAACACGTACCGTGTTTTGATAGACACACGCATGTATGTGCTTGTTGTCCTCACGTGGACATACATAAAAACATACAGTATATCACTTTTGTGACGGGCTGGAGGAACGAACCATCAGTTCATGTGGACACGCAGCAGGCGATCTGAATGTCACATCTTCTCTGTCTGACAGGACACACTTGTCGGCCGGACACGCACGCGGGCCCAGTCCAATACGAGTGTCCTGTGAGAGGCGCACTGCAAGACCATATGACTAGCAAATAATATGCCACTTTCTGGGCCTATATAGGACTTACTTCATCAGAAATAAATATACTTGCATGCTCATAGAATATGTGAAAGTACAGAGTTGCAGGTTTATACACCAATTTGTATTCTTGATCTTGCTCAATGCAAATGCCCCCCCCCCCTTAAAATATAAATATTATACTATAATATGAATATAATATCAAATATTTTTTAAAATGTCTCAGTGTGAATATCTGATTTTTTTTTCATGATGGTCTGTGTATTAATTTCTGAGAAATTGAAAATTTCCTTGAAACTTTTGAAAAACTGTCAAAATCCTGGATCCACCCATCCATTTTCTTCCGCTTTATCCGGAGTTGGGTCGCGGGGGCAGCAGCTCAAGCAAAGCCGCCCAGACCTCCCGATCCACACACACCTCCTCCAGCTCCTCCGGGGGAACCCCAAGGCGTTCCCAAGCCAGCCGAGAGATGTAGTCCCTCCAGCGTGTCCTGGGTCTTCCCCGGGGCCTCCTCCCAGTGGGACGTGCCCGGAACACCTCTCCAGCGAGGCGTCCAGGGGGCATCCGGAAAAGATGCCCGAGCCACCTCAACTGACTCCTTTCGACGTGGAGGAGCAGCGGCTCGACTCCGAGCTCCTCCCGAGTGACTGAGCTCCTCACCCTATCTCTAATGGAGCGCCCAGCCACCCTGCGGAGGAAACTCATCTCGGCCGCTTGTACTCACGATCTCGTTCTTCCGGTCATGAGCCAAATCTCATGATCATAGGTGAGGATCGGAACGTAGATCGATCGGTAAATCGAGAGCTTTGCCCCCCTACTCAGCTCTCTTCACCACGACGGTCCGATACAGCGACCGCATCACTGCAGATGCTGCACCGATCCGTCTGTCGATCTCACGCTCCATCCGTCCCTCACTCGTGAACAAGACCCCGAGATACTTAAACATCCCCTACTTGAGGCAAGGACACTCCACCGACCTGAAGAGGGCAAAGCACCTTTTTCCGGTCGAGAACCATGGCCTCGGATTTGGAGGTGCTGATTTTCATCCCGGACGCTTCACACTTGGCTGCAAACCGCCCCAGTGCACGCTGAAGGTCCTGATTTGACGAAGCCAACAGAACCACATCGTCCGCAAACAGCAGAGACGAGATGCTGTGGTTCCCAAACCAGACCCCCTCTACACCCTGGCTGCGCCTAGAAATTCTGTCCATAAAAATAATGAACAGAACCGGTGACAAAGAGCAGCCCTGGCGGAGGCCAACGTGCACTGGAAACAGGTTTGACTTACTACCGGCAATGCGAACCAAGCTCCTGCTGCTGTCCTACAGGGACCGGATAGCCCTTAGCAAAGGCCCCCGGACCCCGTACTCCCGGAGCACTCCCCACAGGGTGCGCCGAGGGACACGGTCGAATGCCTTCTCCAGATCCACAAAACACATGTGGACTGGTTGGGCAAACTCCCGTGAACCCTCGAGCACCTGATGGAGCGTGTAGAGCTGGTCCAGTGTGCTGCGACCAGGATGAAAACCACACTGCTCCTCCTGAATCCGAGGTTCAACCATCGGTCGAATTCTCCTCTCCAGTACTCTGGAATAGACCTTACTGGGGAGGCTGAGGAGTGTGATCCCCCTATAGTTGGAACACACCCTCCGGTCCCCCTTCTTAAACAGAGGGACCACCACCCCGGTCTGCCAATCCAGAGGCACTGTCCCCGATCGCCACGCGATGTTGCAGAGGCGTGTCAGCCAAGACAGCCCCACAACATCCAGAGACTTAAGGTACTCAGGACGGATTTCATCCACCCCAGGAGCCTTGCCACCGAGGAGCTTTCTAACCACCTCGGTGACTTCGGCCTGGGTAATGGATGAGTCCGCCTCCGAGTCCCCAGTCTCTGCTTCCTCTTCGGAAGACGTGACGATGGGATTGAGGAGATCCTCGAAGTACTCCTTCCACCGCCCGACAACATCCCCAGTCAGGGTCAACAGCTCCCCACCCGCACCGTAAACAGTGCTGGTGGAGAGCTGCTTCCGCCTCCTGAGGCGTCGGACGGTTTGCCAGAATCTCTTCGAGGCTGACCGATAGTCCTCCTCCATAGCCTCCCCGAACTCCGCCCAGACCCGAGTTTTTGCCTCTGCGACCGCACGGGCTGCGGCACACTTGGCCTGCCGGTACCTGTCAGCTGCCTCTGGGGTCCCACCTACCAACAAAGATAAGTAGGACTCCTTCTTCAGCTTGATGGCATCCCTTACTTCCGGTGTCCACCACCGGGTTCGGGGATTGCCGCCACGACAGGCACCAGAGACCTTGCGACCACAGCTACGAGCAGCCGCATCGACAGTGGAGGTGGAGAACATGGTCCACTCGGACTCCATGTCTCCAACCTCCCCCGGGATCTGGGAGAAGCTCTCCCGGAGGTGGGAGTTGAAGACCTCGCTGACAGAGGGTTCCGCCAGTCGTTCCCAGCAGACCCTCACGATACGTTTGGGCCTGCCAGGTCTTACCGGCTTCCTACCCTCCCAGCGGATCCAACTCACCACCAGGTGGTGATCAGTCGACAGCTCTGCCCCTCTCTTCACTCGAGTGTCCGAGACACGTAGCCGAAGGTCAGATGATATGACTACAAAGTCGATCATCGACCTCCAGCTCAGGGTGTCCTGGTGCCACGTGCAGTTATGGTAAATGGACTGCATTTATATAGCACTTTTCCATCTGCATCAGATGCTCAAAGCGCTTTACAATAATGCCTCACATTCACCCCGATGTCACTACACACCGGGAGCAATGGGGGATTAAAGACCTTGCCCAAGGGCCCTTAGTGATTTTCCAGTCAGGCGAGGATTTGAACCCAGGATCTTCTGGTCTCAAGCCCAACACCTTAACCACTAGACCATCACCTCCCCCAGACCATCACCTCCCCCAATGGACACCCTTGTGCTCGAACATGGTGTTCGTGATGGACAAACTGTGACTAGCACAGAAGTCCAACAACTGAACACCACTCGGGTTCAGATCGGGGAGGCCGTGCTTCCCGATCACCCCCCTCCAGGTCTCACTGTCGCCGCCCACGTGGGCGTTGAAATCCTCCAGGAGAACAATGGAGTCCCCAGTCGGAGCGCTATCTAGTACCCCTTCCAGGGACTCCAGGAAGGTCGGGTACTCTGCACTGCTGCTCGGCCCATAGGCCGAGACAACGGTGAGAGACCTGTCCCCGACCTGAAGGCGTAGGGACGCGACCCTCTCATTCACCGGAGTGAACTCCAACACTTGGCGACTGAGCTGGGGAGCAATAAGCAATGCGACCCCAGCTCTCCGCCTCTCCCCGTGGGCGATGCCAGAAAAATGAAGCGTCCAGCCCCTCTCCAGGAGTTGGGTACCAGAGCCCAAGCTGTGCGTGGAGGTGAGCCCGACTATCTCTAGTCGGTATCTCTCAACCTCCCGCACAAGCTCAGGCTCCTTCCCCCCTAGCGAGGTGACATTCCACGTCCCAACAGCCAGGGGCTGTGAGCATGGACCGGGCCGCCGGGCCACCCGCACCTCGACCGCCACCCAATCCTCTCTGCACCCGACCCCCATGGCCCCCTCTGCAGGTGGTGAACCCACAGGAGGGCGGGCCCACGTCACTCTTTCGGGCTGAGCCCGGCCGGGCCCCATGGGCTAAGGCCCAACCACCAGGCGCTCGCGCGCAAGCCCCAACCCCAGGCCTGGCTCCAGGGTGGGACCCCTGCTCCACCATACCGGGCGACGTCACGGTCCTTGATCTTTTACTGGTCATGGAGGTTCTGGATCCACCCCTTAAACAAATATTCTTAAAAAGTTAATGGTTTCCTCCTTGGCCTCCCCCCACTCTTCCACCAAGTTTCAAGAATATCGGTTCAGTAGTTTGTGTGTATAATCCTGCTATTAGACAAACAGCACTGAAAAATTACCTTGTTGGCAAAGATTATTAAAAAGGATGCACTTCATCTGGAATTGTCAATCAATCAATTTTTTTATATAGCGCCAAATCACAACAAACAGTTGCCCCAAGGCGCTTTATATTGTAAGGCAAGGCCATACAATAATTATGTAAAACCCCAACGGTCAAAACGACCCCCTGTGAGCAAGCACTTGGCTACAGTGGGAAGGAAAAACTCCCTTTTAACAGGAAGAAACCTCCAGCAGAACCAGGCTCAGGGAGGGGCAGTCTTCTGCTGGGACTGGTTGGGGCTGAGGGAGAGAACCAGGAAAAAGACATGCTGTGGAGGGGAGCAGAGATCGATCACTAATGATTAAATGCAGAGTGGTGCATACAGAGCAAAAAGAGAAAGAAACAATGCATCATGGGAACCCTCCAGCAGTCTACGTCTATAGCAGCATAACTAAGGGATGGTTCAGGGTCACCTGATCCAGCCCTAACTATAAGATTTAGCAAAAAGGAAAGTTTTAAGCCTAATCTTAAAAGTAGAGAGGGTGTCTGTCTCCCTGATCTGAATTGGGAGCTGGTTCCACAGGAGAGGAGCCTGAAAGCTGAAGGCTCTGCCTCCCATTCTACTCTTACAAACCCTAGGAACTACAAGTAAGCCTGCAGTCTGAGAGCGAAGCGCTCTATTGGGGTGATATGGTACTACGAGGTCCCTAAGATAAGATGGGACCTGATTATTCAAAACCTTATAAGTAAGAAGAAGAATTTTAAATTCTATTCTAGAATTAACAGGAAGCCAATGAAGAGAGGCCAATATGGGTGAGATATGCTCTCTCCTTCTAGTCCCCGTCAGTACTCTAGCTGCAGCATTTTGAATTAACTGAAGGCTTTTTAGGGAACTTTTAGGACAACCTGATAATAATGAATTACAATAGTCCAGCCTAGAGAAAAATAAATGCATGAATTAGTTTTTCAACATCACTCTGAGACAAGACCTTTCTGATTTTAGAGATATTGCGTAAATGCAAAAAAGCAGTCCTACATATTTGTTTAATATGCGCTTTGAAAGACATATCCTGATCAAAAATGACTCCAAGATTTCTCACAGTATTACTAGAGGTCAGGGTAATGCCATCCAGAGTAAGGATCTGGTTAGACACCATGTTTCTAAGATTTGTGGGGCCAAGTACAATAACTTCAGTTTTATCTGCGTTTAAAAGCAGGAAATTAGAGGTCATCCATGTCTTTATGTCTGTAAGACAATCCTGCAGTTTAGCTAATTGGTGTGTGTCCTCTGGCTTCATGGATAGATAAAGCTGGGTATCATCTGCGTAACAATGAAAATTTAAGCAATACCGTCTAATAATACTGCCTAAGGGAAGCATGTATAAAGTAAATAAAATAGGTCCTAGCACAGAACCTTGTGGAACTCCATAATCTATTAGACAAATATGATTCAAACCACCGCAGCGCAGTGCCTTTAATACCTATGGCATGCTCTAATCTCTGTAATAAAATTTTATGGTCAACAGTATCAAAAGCAGCACTGAGGTCTAACAGAACAAGCACAGAGATGAGTCCACTGTCCGAGGCCATAAGAAGATCATTTGTAACCTTCACTAATGCTGTTTCTGTACTATGATGAATTCTAAAACCTGACTGAAACTCTTCAAATAGACCATTCCTCTGCAGATGATCAGTTAGCTGTTTTACAACTACCCTTTCAAGATTTTTTGAGAGAAAAGGAAGGTTGGAGATTGGCCTATAATTAGCTAAGATAGCTGGGTCAAGTGATGGCTTTTTAAGTAATGGTTTAATTACTGCCACCTTAAAAGCCTGTGGTACATAGCCAACTAACAAAGATAGATTGATCATATTTAAGATCAAAGCATTAAATAATGGTAAGGCTTCCTTGAGCAGCCTGGTAGGAATGGGGTCTAATAAACATGTTGATGGTTTGGATGAAGTAACTAATGAAAATAACTCAGATAGAACAATCGGAGAGAAAGAGTCTAACCAAATACCGGCATCACTGAAAGCAGCCAAAGATAACGATACGTCTTTGGGATGGTTATGAGTAATTTTTTCTCTAATAGTTAAAATTTTGTTAGCAAAGAAAGTCATGAAGTCATTACTAGTTAAAGTTAATGGAATACTCAGCTCAATAGAGCTCTGACTCTTTGTCAGCCTGGCTACAGTGCTGAAAAGAAACCTGGGGTTGTTCTTATTTTCTTCAATTAGTGATGAGTAGAAAGATGTCCTAGCTTTCCGGAGGGCTTTTTATAGAGCAACAGACTCTTTTTCCAGGCTAAGTGAAGATCTTCTAAATTAGTGAGACGCCATTTCCTCTCCAACTTACGGGTTATCTGCTTTAAGCTACGAGTTTGTGAGTTATACCACGGAGTCAGGCACTTCTGATTTAAAGCTCTCTTTTTCAGAGGAGCTACAGCATCCAAAGTTGTCTTCAATGAGGATGTAAAACTATTGACGAGATACTCTATCTCACTTACAGAGTTTAGGTAGCTACTCTGCACTGTGTTGGTATATGGCATTAGAGAACATAAAGAAGGAATCATATCCTTAAACCTAGTTACAGCGCTTTCTGAAAGACTTCTAGTGTAATGAAACTTATTCCCCACTGCTGGGTAGTCCATCAGAGTAAATGTAAATGTTATTAAGAAATGATCAGACAGAAGGGAGTTTTCAGGGAATACTGTTCAGTCTTCTATTTCCATACCATAAGTCAGAACAAGATCCAAGATATGATTAAAGTGGTGGGTGGACTCATTTACTTTTTGAGCAAAGCCAATAGAGTCTAATAATAGATTAAATGCAGTGTTGAGGCTGTCATTCTCAGCATCTGTGTGGATGTTAAAATCGCCCACTATAATTATCTTATCTGAGCTAAGCACTAAGTCAGACAAAAGGTCTGAAAATTCACAGAGAAACTCACAGTAACGACCAGGTGGACGATAGATAATAACAAATAAAACTGGTTTTTGGGACTTCCAATTTGGATGGACAAGACTAAGAGTCAAGCTTTCAAATGAATTAAAGCTCTGTCTGGGTTTTTGATTAATTAATAAGCTGGAATGGAAGATTGCTGCTAATCCTCCGCCCCGGCCCGTGCTCCGAGCATTCTGACAGTTAGTGTGACTCGGGGGTGTTGACTCATTTAAACTAACATATTCATCCTGCTGTAACCACGTTTCTGTAAGGCAGAATAAATCAATATGTTGATCAATTATTATATCATTTACCAACAGGGACTTAGAAGAGAGAGACCTAATGTTTAAAAGACCACATTTAACTGTTTTAGTCTGTGGTGCAGTTGAAGGTGCTATATTATTTTTTCTTTTTGAATTTTTATGCTTAAATAGATTTTTGCTGGTTATTGGTAGTCTGGGAGCAGGCACCGTCTCTACGGGGATGGGGTAATAAGGGGATGGCAGGGGGAGAGAAGCTGCAGAGAGGTGTGTAAGACTACAACTCTGCTTCCTGGTCCCAACCCTGGATAGTCACGGTTTGGAGGATTTAAGAAAATTGGCCAGATTTCTAGAAATGAGAGCTGCTCCATCCAAAGTGGGATGGATGCCGTCTCTCCTAACAAGACCAGGTTTTCCCCAGAAGCTTTGCCAATTATCTATGAAGCCCACCTCATTTTTTGGACACCACTCAGACAGCCAGCAATTCAAGGAGAACATGCGGCTAAACATGTCACTCCCGGTCTGATTGGGGAGGGGCCCAGAGAAAACTACAGAGTCCGACATTGTTTTTGCAAAGTTACACACCGATTTAATGTTAATTTTAGTGACCTCCGATTGGCGTAACCGGGTGTCATTACTGCCGACGTGAATTACAATCTTACCAAATTTACGCTTAGCCTTAGCCAGCAGTTTCAAATTTCCTTCAATGTCGCCTGCTCTGGCCCCCGGAAGACAATTGACTATGGTTGCTGGTGTTGCTAACTTAACATTTCTCAAAACAGAGTCGCCAATAACCAGAGTTTGATCCTCGGCGGGTGTGTCGTCGAGTGGGGAAAAACGGTTAGAGATGTGAACGGGTTGGCGGTGTACACGGGGCTTCTGTTTAGGGTTACGCTTCCTCCTCACAGTCACCCAGTCGGCCTGCTTTCCCGGCTGCTCGGGATCTGCCAGGGGGTAACTAACGGCGGCTAAGCTACCTTGGTCCGCACCGACTACAGGGGCCTGGCTAGCTGTAGAATTTTCCACGGTGCGGAGCCGAGTCTCCAATTCGCCCAGCCTGGCCTCCAAAGCTACGAATAAGCTACACTTATTACAAGTACCGTTACTGCTAAAGGAGGCCGAGGAATAACTAAACATTTCACACCCAGAGCAGAAAAGTGCGGGAGAGACAGGAGAAGCCGCCATGCTAAATCGGCTAAGAGCTAGTAGCTACGCTAAGCTAGCGGATTCCTAAAAACACGCAAAGTGAATAATGTGTAAATAATTTAGAGGTGATTCAGCAGAAGGAGTGCTTTAGTTAAGGCACGTAAAGATTACACTGGGAAACAAATTGTAATCTAGATAACTAGATCAATCTAACTGCGCAGATTAAACAGCTAACAGATACAGAAAAACACCGCTGTGCTCCGGAACAGGAAGTGATACAATACCGCAGTGAGAGCCAACCACCAGTAGAGGCAAGCAAAAATTGACACAAAAATTTTTGACACAAAAATTGATCACTTTAATAGAGGTATAAAGAAAATTGAATAACAAATAGTTGAAAGGTGTGGTAAATTTTATTTGGCAAATTAAAAAAAAAAATTGATTTCATGAGCACAAATGGGAACTCACAAGGTGAAAGATTCCAAAATACTGAACTGTTGATATCTTGAAAATACATTAAAGTAGTTTGACATCTTTATGGAAGAACTGGTTGAAAATGACCTAATAGTATAATTCTTTATGATGTACTATTTAAGCCACCATTAATAAATTAAATTACATTTTTTTCCTGGGATTTTTTTTTTTAGTCCACCCCTTAAATCCAAACTGGAATGCTTGTGAGATGAAAAACCATAAAGAGTGAGCTGAACTGATGCCTAGTTTTGAAGCAGATTTAGAGAAGAACATATTATGAAATATTCATCAGTGTGACGTAATCCTGACAGGAGGGCCTGCTGAATGTGGAGATGGTAGAGAATGAGGACGAGCTGACGGGGGTGGAGATCAGCTGTCTGAGATTGAAAGGACAGATGATTTACTTGCCAGAGGCGGAGAACATCCTTTTTCTCTGTTCACCCAGGTATGGAGCTATAGTGCAATCTGTCTTAAGAGAAGCACTGGCTGAATGTACGCACCAAAACACAAATACTCATTTACCTACCGAATAGAAGCAGTCAAGATTTCTGGCAAAGCTGCACTTCCTGAAATTCTAAATGTCAATGCGTTGATTTACTTTGAATGTTCACACAGTGATACAAAATAATTCTGTGGAAATGTGTGAACTATATGTATGAGACCCTGTCTATTTTAATGAAAGTTTAGTTTTATATACTGTAAGGATAGTGTTTTGCTATGATTATATTCAGAAAAAACAGAACAACAAAAAATGTTATTAATAAATAAATAAAATTGATAAACAAATTAATAATAATTAGTTTTTTATGGCTGTACATAAAAGGAGAGTTTCTTATAATTATTTCTGTTTTGTATTCAAATTTACACCACTAAGTTTTGGTACTAACGATAATTTACTATGTATGGATTGTGTAATAATAACTTATATTGCAGTTATATTGTAATTTAATATGATTCATTTAATTTGATCTTCATTCAAGTCCAAATTGATAGAAAATTCATGCATGGGAGGGTTATGCAGCCTCCAACACTCTAGCGACAGTATATTAGTTTTGAATGAATTAACAGTTCCACCAGAAAGTATTGGAACTTCTAAGCCCCTTCACTTGTTTTTGTGATTTTCTGAAGGCATTTGTTTTTGACATCAAATGTTGAATACAGAGAGACAGTTCATGTCAGCTTTTTTAAATTATATACATAACCAAATTAATACATAAAAGACTAGATTGTATGATAAAATAAATGAGCAGCACATGTTCATTATTTATTTCTAGTGCAGACTAAAATGCTCTTTGATTGCTCACCTCACATTGACTGTCCATGCCTAATTTATGTCTGTGTCTGTATTGCCCTTTTTTTTTATCTCATTTTTAAAAAGGAGTCTTATAATGTCTTCATCAGATTTTAAAGTTGGAACATGCATTTTAGGTAGCATTAACTGGCCACTGTTACTGTAGGACTGAGACTCAGAGGTGCAGTTAGCCAGAGAACAACTTTAACAAATCATTTTTATCTGCTGTTTCAATTTTAGTTGAAGTTTGTGCGTAATTTATGTCAGAACTGGGGATGTAGTGAAGTCTGTTGTATTCTGTGCTTTTGTATAAAAAAAATGCTCATTCTGCCAGTTTTATTCCTTCAGATATCAGCAAAGGAATTTCAAACTGTATAAAAGTTACAACATGAAGCTGTTTTCTTCTAAGCTGTTTCACAGTGAAATGCAAATCGTTAATGATCTCAGTCAAAGTAAGAGTATTTATTTTGTGTTCACTGAATTAAATAGCTTGCTTGAATGTTTTTTTTGCCTTTAGCATTTGGAAAATGTAAAATGTGTACATCCATGGATAGTCAAACTATTTTAGTTTCTTTTGTTTTGACATCTGTTAGCCTCTTTAGTCCTTTACTGTAGCCAGTCAGACATTCCTAATGATTTATTGTTTACAGGAAAAAAGGATTTAGCAGATTTTGTTCTTAAAGATCTAAGACACTTTGCACAGGATAAGTTCGGCCTTTTCATTCAAGGTTGTGCCTAAGAGGGACTAAAGCAGTGTGAGGAGTCACTGTACAGTGTCTGACTTCACTCCAATAAGACCAAAATTTATCTGGATGACAGGAGGCTGGAAGTAGAGCAGTGATGTCACTTCTGAAATCGTTGACTTGGTTCAGTTTAATTTATCTTGACTCACATAACCGCCATTGTAAATCCAACCTTTATTTGACAGCAATAATGCAGTTTCACAGGGTTAGTTGTGCGTATCTTAAATTGAAAAATGTTTTCATCATGAAAAAGTGATTTTATTTGCTTTTGCATTATTTATTTATTCATTTTTACATGTACCAATTTTAGTAATTTGATAACATTACAAGATATTAGGACAAAATTGTTTGTGGTTTAGAAAAAATACAGTTGGACACAGGTTGACAGTGGTTTTTAATATAACCAGTTGGATCATAAAACTGGAATTGCTACATGTAATTTATTCTGACTTAAGTGAAATAATTCGCTAATCCTCAAAAATTGTTTGCAGCATGGACATTACTGTGAAGAACGCAAGTAAAATAAAGTTAGAATAATTTAAATGAAATCATCTGGGTACTTAATAACACCAGAACCTTTTATTTAAGTTGTTTCAATGTTTTTTGTAAATAGTGTGGTTATGTGTTATTTGCTTTTGTGTCTATTTTTCTGGACTTTGCTTTTGTTTTTAGTGTAATGAACCTGGATGATCTAACAAGAAGGGGGCTGTACCTGAGTGACATACCACTCCATGATGCTACTCGTGACCTGGTGCTGCTGGGTGAACAGTTCCGTGAGGAATACAAGCTGACCCAAGAGCTGGAAATCTTGACAGATCGTCTGCAGCATACACTTCGAGCTTTGGAGGATGAGAAGAAAAAGACAGACAGGTTTGACCTTTTTTTTTATAGATATAAGTTATTGATGAATGTTGGTAAACTGAACATGTGCCATATATTATGAAAGTATGTTGTTCATGTTCTTCTCTTGTGGTCATATGTTGATCATGCCACTATCTGTGGCACGTTGGGGTGTCATTGTTCATTATGTGGCATTGTTTCTTTTCCCAGAAGTGCCACAGCTGTTTTCTAAGCAAGAGAATAATTTTTAATTTCCAGGAGGCCAGTCTAAAGGGGTTGACTGTCTCAGCTTCTTTGAGGTAATCGTTCACTTTGAAAATACGGTGGACTCCAGCTGTGAATCATTAGCTTGGTGTCATTCCCAAAGCATTAAATAGTGACACCTTGTTAGATTCCCTGAGCATCACTACATGCATGCAGAAGGTGCCCTTCAGCATTTGTCCCATTGTCTCTAAAACTCATTCTAAACTTTCAACATTCCATTCCCCGTGTGTCACTGCACCCTACAGATACAAACATATCCATATTATATATAGTATATTTTATCTGAAACCTATATAGATCCTTGACTTTTGATTAGTGGATCCTGTGTCAAGTGACATTCATTATTTGTCCCATTGTGTGGGTAATGGTACCAGCGTTTGCGGTGCATTTTTCTCCCAACCATTTCACACTATTGAACAGTTCCATTAACTTTTCTTAAACATGCTTCAGTGGTGCGAGGAAGCTAAATTTAGTAGCTGCAGTTTTCGTAGGGACATCTTTAGTGGCCACAGAATCTCGTTCTGGCTGGATTCAAGAAAGCAGCTATGTGTTTGCGCACATACTGCTGAGCTCCATCTGTATGTCGGCAGCTCACCTGCCAGCTTGAGGGAACTGCTGGATGGACACAAAGCCTACTCTGCTCCCTGCTTTCATCTTCCTGTACGTCAAACATGGATCTATTTAGATGTCAAATGATACAAATAATGAATGATTATGAGTTCAATGGTACAAATATTTCATGAGGCGAAAGATGGAATGATCCATGAATGGAACATTCCAGCTTTCACTGAATTAAATATTTGCTCTATTGAAATAATAAAAAAAAATTCATTATTTGTTTTATATAACAGCTAAAATAGACACTTGTCATTTGATATTTTATTAATTTGTAAACAACAGAAAAGGGACTTACATTTTGGTATATCAGTGGTGCTTTGATGTCAACAGTCCAACACGAACTGTTCTTCAACAAGCTCCATTTCTTTATACAATCATCAACCTCCAAACCAATGGTATGTGTAATTTCCCTCCATGAAATGCGGGTCATTTAAGCTTCTTTTTTTTTCTAACTCTGTGTTGTAAAGTTGGTGATATTGGCTGACTTTTCTGCCAAACGTATTTGATCCATGATCGAAATGTAATCAGTGGGCACACTGGAAAAAAACCCCACAGCCCTTTGTGGTCTCCGTCCAGCCCAGTTTCATGCTTTTTTCTCTAGTCTAAGTCTTCTGTTTTTTTTTCGTGCTCCCATTACGAGATGATTCAAATTTTCGTGACTGTTTTTTTTTAAACTCAATATTACTAACTCTACTCCTACCCCCAACCCTAACCATGACCACCCCTGCCCCCCCGCTTCACTTTTAAATTTAGTGCAGCCATCACGGAATGAACTAGACTGAATTCGTGCTGCCGTGACGAAAATGAGGCGCTTTTCGTGACAATATCACAAACTAATAGATTAATGTATATTTCGTGTTGCTGAATCACAACATACCGTGACACTGGGTTGTTCCGTCGTGTAGCAGGTACACGGATTCGCAGCCCTGTAGAGCGCTCTAATCTAAAGTGGTTGTCTTTGGTTCGTCACACCCAGGGATATGTGCATTTTGTTAATAATCACCTGCCTCGTTTAGGCACCATTTCTGAGCACGGTTTGAAAAAAATAAACGACAGGCCTTATCAAGGAAATACAGTACCCACTTTCCTCGAATCGGCGAGTGTCAGTGCTGAACTTAATTTCGTAGCTCTGTTACTGCGCAAGTCCAGACTGCTCTGTCTGGTATATGCGAGGGGTTTTTAATGAAAATGCATTGTGATGGGACAGGATGTTTTATCTGATGTGAGTGAAAATCTGTTATACAAAATCCAGTATATATGGTGTTTATTACATAGAAAACCATACAAAAGCATTCAGACTTTTTTTTGTCCGGTGAGTGCAAATATCCAATTTATACGATAATGGTTTGCATATCAAGAGATTGATTAGCATTGAGTTAATGTTTGATATCAGTTTCACATTGTGTCGTCCTCATTATTAGCTTCATTGTTTCCAGATCTGAGGTTTTCACGAGTGTCTACAGGTACTGTACAAGACCTGTAGACACTCCAGCACTCTGAGCAGCTGTGACAGCTACATGTGGTGATTATTCGTATTATATCTTTATTTTGATTTTCTATCTTGATATGTCATATTATTTATATGGAATTTATGTTATTGGTGCACTACATCTATGTCAAGTTCCACAAAAAGATCAGCAGTTTGTGTAATGTTAGATATTTTTAAGAAACCTTTCACAAATGCTCTCATTTAACGCTTACTAGTAGTAGTACTATAGTACATTGTTAATAACCACATGGTGTTACTGGGTCGCAACCTCACAAAGCATTGAACTGTTTGGAGATGAACCATGTAGGTGAAGCCTTATTTTGTCACAGATTGTAGATACAGTTTTTACTGTATATATGCACAGCGTGTGTGCATTACTGTGCATCGTAATACACAGTAATACTCTGCAGACACACAGACTTTATATCTAAGAAGACTCAGATATGCAAAAATTCTTAAAATGACTTTCTCCAAATCCTAAATTTCATGTTTTCTTTTCCAAAGCAAATTTATTTGCAAAGTGAATGGATCTGATTTACCAAGCTATGAGTCTGTCCCTTTTTTGAACAAATGTGAGGCACCAAAAACAGACATGAACAGGTCTCAGTCTTCTATAGTTACAGTACTCTTAAGGACCACTAAGAATCAGACTCTGGCTTACCATGTTGATATTTGCCAAAGATCATCTTCAGTTTTGGAGAATATTCTCAGTTTTCACTCTGACGTTCAGATAACGGTCTGTCATAGTAATTTGGCAGAACAGTGGGTGACAGCTGGAGAGGAGCACGGAGGTGGAAGTCTTTATTAAGACTGCTGTATCCCATTATAGCAAGACTTCCACTCTGCTGTTAGATTCCCGGATGATTATTCTTTACCTTCTCTGCTCTAAGAGTGCCTTGGGTTCCCAACATTGATTAGAATTCTTGGTGACACTGTAAATGTTTAATACAATCAGCACGTTATCATATTTCCAGAGTTTGATGATCCTGTTTTCACGTAATGCTATCGTACATCAATATGTTTCACTTTAAGAATATCACTGAGACTGGAATTGTTACATATAAATGTTTGTGTTCTTGTATGCTGGGTAAACATATAGATTATTGTGTGGTCACAGTTACCTCTGCGTACCATGTGGCCTGACATTGTAATGCATCATGCAAGGTATTTTGCTTTGAAGAGGCAGCCATGATCTAACCAGTTACCATAGAAACACCACCCTTCTATCTGAGAGCAGTTTGCTCAGAGAAATGACCAAAAGGTGGTGGGTGAGCAAATAAAATGCTGATCCAAAATAAGGCAGCCCCGGCCCACTACACGTTTACTCAATATCTTTATTTCTCTGCTTCTTTTCAGATTGCTGTATTCTGTTCTGCCACCGTCCGTCGCCAACGAGCTGCGACACAAGCGCCCCGTCCCGGCTAAACGTTACGACAACGTGACCATCCTCTTTAGCGGCATTGTGGGATTCAATAGTTTCTGCAGCAAGCATGCTTCAGCCGAGGGGGCCATCAAGATAGTTAACCTGCTCAATGATGTTTACACACGTTTCGACATCTTGACAGACTCGAGGAAGAATCCTTACGTATACAAGGTTGGAAAATAAATCGTACCATGGGATTATGAGATGGATTATTGTAATTATAGATATACAAAGAATATATACAGTCTGTGCAGCAAAGCTATAATGCTCAACAGCTTTTATTTATCATGCACTGCACTTAAGAATTGTTTTTAATAATGTTCGCTGTTGGCTCTGTAGCTTAAATCCAGGAGTGAAGCACAGTGGTCCTTATGAGTAATGTTACGTAACAGTCGACATACAAGTGAGCAAGAGTATATTTATATCAAGCAGCATGAGTTTTTCTCCATAAGAACGTAGTACTTAGGCCCAAACGGGGGGTAGTACTCATATAACACAGAGACTTCACTGTTTTAAATGCTGCAGATTTACACTCTAGGCTTTCAGACAAGAATGCACTTTAAGAAGCCTAACAGACCTCAGCATTGCTTGGTCACCAAAAGAAGTAATATTTACTCTCCAAGCTGAATGGCCCGGTGGTCCCGTGATTTTAGGAGGTCTCAGAGAGGCTCTACATGTCTAAAGCTGATGTAAGTGTTTAAGTGTTTATCTCAGGGTGTTTCAGTTTATTTTGAGCTTCACAGTGGCCCAAAAAAAAAAAAAATCTCTTGCACAGTGGGATCTGCTGATTTAACATAAACCTAAGACAGAGAGCCAATCAGGTTTCAGTATTCATGTCTTGCCAGTGTGGCGGATTGACAAAATGCTCTTTTTTTGCACAGGTGGAAACAGTGGGTGATAAGTACATGACAGTGAGTGGCCTGCCAGAACCATGCACACACCATGCCAAGTCTATCTGCCATCTCGCTCTTGACATGTTGGAGATTGCTGGACAAGTCAAAGTTGATGATGAACCCGTGCAGGTGTGATGTGGTTTATAGTCATTTTGCCGAACCTATTCTCATAGAATATTTCCTTTAATAATCTAAAGAGACTTTGTAACAAAGGCCTGGGTGGGCTTTCAAAGCCTGGATCACAGTCTTGATCCAGTGTACTGCAAAATCTCAAATGCCACAATCACTGTATCCTTTGCTTTGACAAAGATTACAACTTTGTTCACAAAATCAAGGTCAGTGAACCTTCACTTGTTGACACACTGATTAAAGTGAAACCTGGACCAACTTAATTGAATTTGTTACACCTAAATTTATTAGGTGTAAAAGCAAATTTGTAATACATGGTTTCAACCATGTTACAAATTTACTTTGGGAAAAACTACTAAATTCAGGTGTAACATGTTAGAGAATTTTTTTTTAAAGTTGAGTCAAAATTTCACATTTTTCAGATGAGATGCACTGACGTTCCAGTACCACCTGTGCACTGAACACAGTAGGAGCAACAATAATGTCCCTTACCAAAAAATAGTACTGATAAGTATATAAAAAGTAAACTAGAAGTATACTTGAAACATACTTGCATATACTACTTTTTGGTAAGGGGTACGTCCTTGAAGGGCGGCGGATTTCTCAAGGAAAAGGTCAGACAATATGCAGCAGGAGAGACACCGCGCCATGTGGAACAGAGCTCACGTGGATGACATGACATTCAGATCGCCTGCTGCGTGTTGTGATCTGATGGTCCGTTTCACCTGGGGTAGTCTGTCAATATGCGTACCGTGCGCTCGCTCACTGCAGCCCATTGGAACAGTGATATATGTTTTTAATGTATGTCTACGTGAGAACAGCAAACACACACGCATGTGTCCATCAAAACACGGTACGTGTCCTGCAGCTGGGATGTCCAGAACCAGAGATCTCAACACCTGCAGCTGTCGGCGGACACACCCCCTATCAGTCCAGCGGACACACCAACACACCATCTGTACATCCATATATCAGCAGCTCATGCAAGTGTGCGCATAGCACGCCGCATGTTTACGGATGGGGGGAGGGCGCAACACACAAGTGAGTCACACGCATGGCACATGTATGTGCAGGGGGAGCCAACACTCTGGCACCTCACGTGTGTTGCTGTTTTGCAAAGCCACACTCGTGGGGCACTTAGACACATTTCACATCCAGCTCAAAAGTGATCATCTGCTCGCTGTTTTCGTGCTAATAGCATGAATGGCCACACATTTTCTAGGTGCTAAACGAGCGGTGTTAGATGTTCGTGTGTGTCACCTGGAATTTGGCGACACCTGTCCCGAGAGGGTTCAATGAGCTCTCACAGCGCACACTCTGTCTTTCAGCCGCTGGTGTGTACATTTAGCTGTAGCAACAGGTGTACATGGTGTTGAAGACAGCTACGATTATACACGTATTGCATACGATTCCTGCTTCAAGTGCAATTCACACGCAATTTGGCCACATTCATATGTTTGAAGGGGCCCTTATGGTCTATTGGGGTGATACAGATCTTCCAAATGGAAACAAAGAGTGCTTCCAGCACCAGGAGAGTAGTATCTCCCCTTTTCAGAAGTTCAGTCCCGGTGCTATCAGGGCTGTGGTTTTATTATTCATTATTGTGGTATTATTATTTCTTATTATGGTTATTTGTTTAATGTTGAACATTCAGTCATCATCTGCAGTTGACTTAGTGCTGATTGCCATTCAACCTTATATGACCAGCACTTATCCACCAGGATCTTCATGAGTGATTTCAGAATGTGTGCATCTCGACATATTTCCACGCTGAAGTAATGAGCATTGATAAGTTGGACAAGAAACAGCAGCCGCTTGTTTAACCAAGTGGTTGAGTTTGTTATTGTATCGATGACTGCTAAGACTTAACTTTGGAAAATCATGTCTGGCTAACAAAAGGTTGTTTATTTTGGGACATGGCACCGGCTTAAGAGTCCAGTATAGCAGCAGAAACAAATTCACATCATCTCATGGTCCCGTGGTTAAAAATAGATTCTCATTTATCTCAGACACTCATGGCCCGAAGACACCGAACACTAAAGTGACTGCAATTTCTACTATAAATGAAAGGTTCACACACAAAACCCAGTATCTCCATTTTTTTGTAATGGAGAAAAATGCAGTTTAAAAAGGAGATTTAAATGAAAATGCATTAGAAAATACAGATTTTGATAAATGAAATGAAAATGGTATGTGCAGATTCTTTACTATTTTGCACATTGATAGCTACCTAAGCAGCCAAGTGTGTGTTAGTCTCAACAAAAAATTTATGGTTTTGGAAATACAGGGTTTTGCAACTGAGGGTTCAATTGCAAAACCCTGAATTTCAAATATTTAATATTAATATCAATAATATTTAATATTAATAGCAATATGTAATATTAAATATTTATATATAGATTCTGCAAAACACCCATATCTTTTCTTTGGAAGTATTATCTTATTGTGAAAAGTGACCAAGAAATTCATCCTGCTGTGTCCCTGGAGTGTTTTTGGTATACACCCACCACATTTTGCACCTTTTCAGTGGATAACTCAAAAAATTGTGCAGAAAGCTGTATCGCAACTAACATTTTAGAATTTGTCACTGTGTGGAGGACAAATATTTTATTTTGTCCTTTATAGAGATGTAACAATTCACTAATATGAATCAGAAAACAGTTTTAAAGTAATGTTCTATTTGTAATTTTCTACCTATTGAGAAGAATTAAACGTCATTTTCTACGTCAATTAAAAGTTGTATTTGTAGTGTAAATCAAGAAAAAATCTGGACCTTCTAAGTTTAGTTTCCTATCAGTTTATGAAAACTGGGGAAGAAGGTACTTCAAAACAACAGCAAAGTCTGGGGTCCCAAACTAAACTATACTTTGTCTGTGAAAGACATTTTTTGTCACAGCTAATGTTTTCAGAAATTTTATTAAGTGACAGAAGTCGTGATAATACTGTAGACGTATACACACATATATGAATGTATGTTGCTGTTCATGCACTGATAAAATGTATGGGTAATGAGTTACAGTTACTTGTTTCTTTCATTTACTTTTACTTAACAGCAAGGAAATTTAAATTGTACAAACTCATGTTTGTGAGTCAGTTCAAATACTGTTCCTTTGTATGATATGTAGAAAGGTAATAAAATACAGTGATAGCACAACAAATTACCTGGTAAGACAGCATGGTGAAACCTGTACAGTTGCTGAGGAGTCTATTCGGCTACAACTGAATCACAACTTGATCACACCATTTTTAGCCCATTTTATATTACGTTTAGTTATGTAGTTTAATTATGAAATTATATATTTTGTTTTCATTTTTTCCCTGTGTCATTAAGTATAAAATATACTTGAAATTCTGGTCTTTCGTGAAATAGCCCATATGCATTTCTATATTTGTAGGTAAGAAGTCTCATTACTGGCATATTCTAATTCATCATGGAAAATGAACGTCTACTTTAAACAAAAAACTATTGGGTTACATTGTGTTGCACCACATCGACTCACCGATTTGTGTCATTGCCCATGTATCGAGATACTGGATTTTCTCATGAAAGAACTATTCACCCTTCTCAGCCTTTAACCCATATTGAATATGGGGATGATTTTTTTTTTTCAGGCTCAAACTGCATCAACTGTCAGCCTGGTTTTAAAGTTAATTATGCCATAGATATTCTCTTCGAGTGCTTTAGCAGTGTAACACCTATGTGTTCTGATGATCAGCGCTGTGCACAGCAGAAGGTTTTAACAAGAACTATGTGGGCACTTATTATGGGTTTTAAGAGTAATTTGGTTTTGTGCTTGGGTTATTTCCAGATTACAATTGGGATCCACACAGGAGAAGTGGTGACAGGGGTGATTGGCCAGCGGATGCCTCGATATTGTCTTTTTGGAAATACGGTCAACCTCACGAGCCGTACAGAAACAACTGGCGAAAAGGGGAAAATAAATGTGTCAGAATATACTTACAGGTAAGAAGAAGTGCGTCTTTGTGTTATCAGTTTTCTTTGTTTCATGTTTGAGGTTTTAGCTCTGGCACTGCTGAAAAGATTTAGTATTAAAGAACAATATCAGGCATGAAGGACAAATTAAAATCCATTTTCAAGAGCAAGCCATGTGTCCACTGTCCTTATTTGTTGGTGAGGCAAAAATCTTGCTGCTGGGTCTTATTGAAAATAAGGCTGTGCAGCATCAGTAATGCTCCATGTTGTTGTGTCACAGGTGTTTGCAGTCTGCTGAGAATGCTGACCCTCAGTTTGAGTTGGAGTATCGAGGCCCCATCACTATGAAAGGAAAGAAGGATCCCATGAAAGTGTGGTTTCTAACCAGGAAGCCCACAGATGCTGAGGCAAACACAGCTAAAGCCTAATGTTTAAACACCAAATGTATCACCTAGTCACCGTGGCACCTGCTGTGTTTAGTAACATTACATTTTTTTCCACACAGCTTTTGATCTGAGGACGTGGACAAGGTGAAGATTAAGATCTAAAATGTTATCTATTCACAGACATGCAGATATTTTAATATAATGTAGCACAGTACAGTTTTTGTGACCTCACCACGCTGTATATTTTAGAAAGTGCAGTGGTGCATATACAACCCCTGGCAAAAATGATAGAATTACCGGCCTCGGAGGATGTTCATTCAGTTGTTTAATTTTGTAGAAAAAAAGCAAATCACAGACGTGACACAAAACTAAAGTCATTTCAAATGTCAACTTTCTGGCTTTAAGAAACACTATAAGAAATCAGGAAAAAAAATTGTGGCAGTCAGTAACGGTTACTTTTTTAGACCAAGCAGAGGGAAAAAAATATGGAATCACTCAATTCTGAGGAAAAAATTATGGAATCATGAAAAACAAAAGAATACTCCAACACATCACTAGTATTTTGTTGCACCATCTCTGGCTTTTATAACAGCTTGCAGTCTCTGAGGCATGGACTTAATGAGTGACAAGCAGTACTCTTCATCAGTGTGGCTCCAACTTTCTCTGATTGCTGTTGCCAGATCAGCTTTGCAGGTTGGAGCCTTGTCATGGACCATTTTCTTCAACTTCCACCAAAGATTTTCAATTGGATTAAGATCCGGACTATTTGCAGGCCATGACATTGACCCTATGTGTCTTTTTGCAAGGAATGTTTTCACAGTTTTTGCTCTATGGCAAGATGCATTATCATCTTGAAAAATGATTTCATCATCCCCAAACATCCTTTCAATTGATGGGATAAGAAAAGTGTCCAAAATATCAATGTAAACCTGTGCATTTATTGATGATGTAATGACAGCCATCTCCCCAGTGCCTTTACCTGACATGCAGCCCCATATCATCAATGACTGTGGAAATTTACATGTTCTCTTCAGGCAGTCATCTTTATAAATCTCATTGGAACGGCACCAAACAAAAGTTCTAGCATCATCACCTTGCCCAATGCAGATTCGAGATTCATCACTGAATATGACTTTCATCCAGTCATCCACAGTCCACGATTGCTTTTCCTTAGCCCATTGTAACCTTGTTTTTTTCTGTTTAGGTGTTAATGATGGCTTCGTTTAGCTTTTCTGTATGTAAATCCCATTTCCTTTAGGCGGTTTCTTACAGTTCAGTCACAGACGTTGACTCCAGTTTCCTCCCATTCGTTCCTCATTTGTTTTGTTGTGCATTTTCGATTTTTGAGACATACTGCTTTAAGTTTTCTGTCTTGACGCTTTGATGTCTTCCTTGGTCTATCAGTATGTTTGCCTTTAACAACCTTCCCATGTTGTTTGTATTTGGTCCAGAGTTTAGACACAGCTGACTGTGAACAACCAACATCTTTTGCAACATTGCATGATGATTTACTCTCTGAGTTTGATAATCCTCTCCTTGTTTCAATTGACATCTCGTGTTGGAGCCATGATTCATGTCAGTCCACTTGGTGCAACAGCTCTCCAAGGTGTGATCACTCCTTTTTAGATGCAGACTAACGAGCAGATCTGATTTGATGCAGGTGTTAGTTTTGGGGTTGAAAATTTACAGGGTGATTCCATAATTTATTCCTCAGAATTGAGTGAGTCCATATTTTTTTTTTTTTCCCCTCTGCTTGGTCTAAAAAAGTAACCGTTACTGACTGTCACAATCTTTTTTTCTTGATTTCTTATAGTGTTTCTTAAAGCCAGAAAGTTGCCATTTGAAATGACTTTAGTTTTGTGTCATGTCTGTGATCTGCTTTTTTTCTACAAAATTAAACAACTGAATGAACATCCTCCGAGGCCGGTGATTCCATAATTATTGCCAGGGGTTGTAGTAGATTAATAATATCGAATACATGTTATTTGGATATTTTCAAGACATAAAACTGTCACAGTATTCTTACATATAATATAAGTGAACAACCATTAGATACTTTAGTGTAAATATTTCTCATTTATGACAACAGTTTGTCTTCAACTTATTTCAGCTGCTTCCATCCTACAGATCATAAATCTCCATCTCACCCTGTCCTCTGTCCTCTGCATTCTCCTCTGTCACACCAACCACCTGCATATTAATGCAAAACACACCCATAAATCTCCTCTTTGGATTTTTATAACCTTCTAGCCTGATGGCTTCATCCTCAGCATCTATTTTCTAATTTACTCTGCACCCCTTATCTGCATATGCTCAAACTGTCGCAGCCTCACCTTTCTCACGTTGTCTCCATGCTGTGCCTCTTGCATGCTCATTCCTAATCATGTGCACCCTGCCCACACTTTTCTTCACCTTTCTGCTCCATTCCATGAGTTTGGACAATTATTTCCATGTATTTCCACGCATCAAACTTCAGCACCTCTACTACTTGCTACTGCACCCTCTCTCTCACTCACACTCTCCAGAGCATAGCGCCACTGCTCCTGGTTCTCCCCAGCAACTCTCTAATTTTACTATAAATCACAGTATCAGCAGCAAAACTCAAACTGCTCCTGTCTGAGTTCATATTTCAACTGGTCCAACACCACTGCAAGTGAGAGAGGGCTTAGAGCAGATATTTGATTTAATTCCACCTGCTGCTTGAACCATCCTTAATTCCTTACACACCCAACACCTCTGTCACACTGTCCACATGCAGATCGTGCACCTGCTACTCCTGTGTACTTTCTTCATCTCTCTATCTCAATTCTGTTATCTTGCAAACACCTTCCTCCTTATGCTTCCTATACTTCTTTCCTCAGTGGAGATATCACACCGTATTACCTTCATCATATTTTGTCTTCCTCTCCACTTCCATAGTAGTTGCCTGGTCATCGAGCATCTCTTCACCTCCACCCAGAGTGTTTCACCTCCTCACTGAATTTCATAGAACAGTGTTCCTTTATCTTCCACATCTGATCCTTAGTTCAGTTATCATTTTCTTCCTCTTCCTCACACCCAAAGTCATCCTACACACCACCATCCGATGCTGTCTCTCAACCTGCCGCCACCTTACAGACTCCAATATTTTTCATGTTTCATGTCCTGCACAGGACACAGTCTACCTGTGAGCACCTTCCTCCACTCTTAACCTTCACTTTGTGGTCTTCCTTATTCTAAAAACAAGTATTCTCCACAGACATTTCCATCCTTTTTCTTTTCTGTCCTTGCACATTCCTCTCCTTGATAACATATTTAACCATCACCTCTGTTGTCTTCACCAACACGCCCATTGAAGTCCACCTCAGTCACAGCTCTTTCTTCCTTGGGTACATTCTCTAGCACTTCATTGAACTCACTCCAGAAATATTCTTTCTCCTTCATCTCACAGCCATGTAACCCAAACCCAATCTGCACTGATCACATTCATCATCACTCTTTCTAGCTCATGACTCTCTCAGACACGTTCTTCACCTTCAGGATTACCCCAATACCATTTCTCCTCCCATCCACACCATCGGAGATGAATTTGGATTCTCCTCGCTCATGGCCTTAACCCCCCCTTCACTTGGTCTCTTGTACACACATTGTGTCTTCCCCATTCTTCTCCATCACAGCAGCCACCTCTGTCCCTTTCCAGTCATAGTGCCAATATTCAAAGTGACGTTGTCTTGTCCACCCCCAGTGGCTGAGTCATGTCACAACAGCATGTAGTTTTAAGCTTTATTCCTTTTAAATTCTGAGGCATCCTTGTTAAGTTTTCAGAAAATATGTAAACTAATAAGTACTGACAATTTATCACTTTCCTTTTCACTTGTAGAATAGGTTGACATCATGTTTTGTGGGTCCCTGCTACTGCCTTTTTTAACAAGTTGTATTAAATATGTTGCACTGACATTTAGCGTGTAAACATTTTGAAATCAGCATCAAACAGATTTCTGCAAACTATCTATTGGACAGATCACATTGGTCTCACAGGACCTCAGTTAGAAATGAAAATTTAGATATTGTGTATATTTCCCACCAAAGTTAATATACTGACTGTTTGTGTGCTGCAGTTAGACAAAATAAACAAATTCACAAAATTCAAATATAACAGTGTTAAATATGTATATTATCACTTGTAGTGTATTAGACTTCACTTTGTTAGCATCTATATAATATTTGAGTCAGATGTTCATTGTTAATTTTATTTGATTATTTATTATGTTACTTGGTGATAAGGACTCCAGGTTATTGTATGCCTAAGTAAATTATATGTTATTAGTAAATAGACACTACAGACAAAAGAAAATGTGGTAAAATGTATTAACTGCAATTTTAATTAAAATAAAACTTTATATGTTGTATGTGTTGAATTCAATTCTCAAGAGTTTTTGAACATTGTCTTTTCAGATTCCTGATTATTATACCTTTATTGTTAAAACTCACAAAACGTCTTTCCAAGCGATTCTCTGTGACAGTCCAGAATTCTGGTGCCTCTTTTAATGTGTGAATACGTTGTGTTTGTAAGAACTAATCATTTTCTTTCAGTAATATTTGTGTTCAAGGTTGACTAATAAAACAGCCTCAAGATGTTTTGTCGTTTCTTTTGTACACTGTGAGGTTGATTTTTAAAATCAATCAATCAATCAACTTTTTTCTTGTATAGCGCCAAATCACAACAAACAGTTGCCCCAAGGCGCTCCACATTGCAAGGCAAGGCCATACAATAATTATGAAACACAGTCTACGTCTAAAGCAACATAACCAAGGGATGGTCCAGGGTCACCCGATCCAGCCCTAACTATAAGCCTTAGCGAAAAGGAAAGTTTTAAGCCTAATCTTAAAAGTAGAGAGGGTATCTGTCTCCCTGATCTGAATTGGGAGCTGGTTCCACAGGAGAGGAGCCTGAAAGCTGAAGGCTCTGCCTCCCATTCTACTCTTACAAACCCTAGGAACTACAAGTAAGCCCGTAGTCTGAGAGCGAAGCGCTCTAATGGGGTAATATGGTACTATGAGGTCCCTAAGATAAGATGGGACCTGATTATTCAAAACCTTATAAGTAAGAAGAAGAATTTTAAATTCTATTCTAGCATTAACAGGAAGCCAATGAAGGGAGGCCAACACGGGTGAGATATGCTCTCTCCTGCTAGTCCCCGTCAGAAAAGACACATTACAGCAGAGTTTTATTATTATTTACCATTATATGGAGAATAAACTTTAAAAGTGAGAGCCAACAGCACTATGATATCACAAAGAATTATTTGATCAAGAGTTCCATCAAGTTGCCAGTCATATTGCAATCAAAATTACATTTAGAAAATATCACTGATCTTCTACAGACATTTTTAATGTATGTTTGTGTGATTCAGTTTTTCATGAAAAAATTACTGCTTGAATAATTAGACAATCAGCAGTTATGTGATTCAAATATGAAGTATTGACACAGTTTTGACTTTGATTTCACTTGGTTATTTTAAAATAAAGTCTTCATTTTGTATTAATTTCACATTACTTTTACTCAGTAAAACAAAACTGCATAATCAAGTCCCCAAGTATTTAGACAAGGACACAATTGTAGTTTAGTTTAATTGAAGCGGTTTCACAAAATATCAAGTATTTAGGAGTTGCAGATATTTTTATACACATCCCTCCATTTTCAGAGGCCACAAGTACTTTGTTAAACTAAATGCAACGGTCCAGTAACTGTGAAGGTCAGAAGGCCCCCTTTTCCTATCCATCAGTGCCGAGGAAGATAGTTTCTTGATCGATTCCAGGACAGGATGGTGTTTGCAGAGATGACTGAACAGGCCCAGTCTTGATGCGTACTGTTTCTTACAGGCGATGCACATGATTGCTGCAGGAAGCTTCTGCCGGTCAGGACCCGATTTATGTGCATATCTGATCTGAAACTGATCTTGTCAAAAGTCACATGCAAGCTGCTTTTACTTCTCAAATCAATTATTTCAAGCCACATTTGTAGGTGGTTTGAAATATGTGATTTGAATCAAATTGAAGTCCAGACTTGCATGTCTGACAAATGCTGCCTGAAATGCACTTCTTCAAATCTGTGCAACTATTTATGTGGTGCCCTGTGACAGCCTAGGGTCCGGTCCCGGAGGTATACAGCCACCTCACGCCCTGTGACTGCTGGGATAGGCTCCAGCTGCCCCCTGGTGAGTATTTAAAATGGATGGATATTTTTGCTGTCTGCCACTAGGTGGCAGCATGAGATACTAGAGTGAAACGCTCATAATTAATAAAATATCAATGTCTTGTGATCAAAAATAATCAGATATAGCAAAGTCCAATCTGTGTATATTCAACTGTGTTCATAAGCATTCTGAACTGAGTAACACACATTTTGAAGTCTGAGTCCTAGTTAATCCTGTAAATATTAATTTGATGCTCCATTGTCATAATTAGCTCATTTGAAATGGACAGAGCAAAGTGGAAAAGTGTGCTGTGGTCTGATGAGTCCACATTTCAAATTGTTTTTGGAAATCATGGACGTCATGTCCTCCGGACAAAAGGAAAAAGACCATCCAGATTGTTACCAGCGCAAAGTTCAAAAGCCAACATCTGTGATGGTATGGGGGTGTGTTAGTGCCCATGGCATGGTATGGGCAACTTGCACATCTGTGATGGCACCAACAATGCTGAAAGGTACATCCAGGTTTTGGAGGAACACATGCTGCCATCCAAGCAACATCTTTTTCAGGGACGTTCCTGCTTATTTCAGCAAGACAATGTCAAGCCACATTCTGCACGTGTTACAACTGCATGGCTTCGTAGTAAAAGAGTGCGAGTACTAGACTGGCCTGCCTACAGTCCAGACCTGTCACCCATTGAAAATGTGTGAAATGAAAAATGAGTTAGTGACCAACTCTTGGTGGTCTCGAACCAGTTCTCTCTCTGACTGTGCCTCTCTGGAATAGAAAGAGGAGTTTCTAAATAACACTGACTGCAACGTCTCACAAACACTATCGTATGTGTTCCATATTTCTTCTCATCATAATGTGGACTGTGAACATAAGAATCCAAAGAAAAACCATCCCAACTCTCTCAAAATCCCCCAGCCCAAAACATTCATATGTCCATTTTCAGAAACAGAATACATGTAACACAGAATGAATGACAGAAAAAAAAAATACAAGGTGTAAAAATAAGACGTCATGAGTAAAAGAATGAGTAAGAGAATAAATATCAGAATGAGAGACTGGATGATGTGTTCAGACTTTTTTCTCTGTAGGAGAGTGACAGTAAAATGAGCAGGGAGTGATATTAAGAGGGAGAAAGAATAAAAGGAATTGGGTGCACAGATTTGAATTTATTTTTTATTTTCTTTAATCTGCACAGGGACAAAACTATACATAGAGGCTCAAATATATGGACTGCAATTATTTAGCTCGTTTCCATTTGCATCAGATGCTCAAAGTGCTTTACAATAATGCCTCACATTCACCCCGATGTCAGGGTGCTGCCATACAAAGCGCTCACTACACACCGTGAGCAATAGGGGATTAAAGACCTTGCCCAAGGGCCCCTAGTGATTTTCCAGTCAGGCTGGGATTTGAACCAAGGATCTTCTGGTCTAAAGCCCAATGCCTTAACCACTAGACTATCACCACCCCTCAAATCCCAAATCCCCTCAGCAAGCTGCATCTTGACCAGACAGTTTTGGTAGCCATCAACAATCTTCTGGGATAATTCTGGCACAGAGTAAAAATCAAGTGATGTTGCTAACTGAGATTAATTAAGCGGATGTAGAACAAAATCCGCTCCACTCTGAGTCTCTGTTTGAATCTGTTGAATGTGTGGAATTCAACCTGTACACACTTTTTAAATTTTGTTAATAGGCCAAGTATAACTTGAATTATCATTAATAATTGACATGAGTTTTTTGGGGGGGATAATATTCTCATATTTGCTGCATGTTTTGCAGACACCCACAGCAAAAATGACTCATTTCCTCATTCTGCTGCAGGAAAGAGAGGGCTGGAATGAAGCAGGACTCCCTCAACTGCAGCAGGAGAAAAGGGTGTTTACCATTGGTGGAAAACTCAGGAGCGAACCAATCAAAATCACCCAGACCTCACATGGGTTTGATGACAACCCACAAGCCCAACGTGCTCGTGTGTGTGTGTGTGTGTGTGCGTGCGTGCACACGCGCATTTTGCGAACGGGACTTTTCTTCCATCTCTCTCTGTCTGCGACAGCAAATGTAAAAAAAAACAAATGCACGGCATTTTTTAACCAATTTTTTTAAACAAACAAGGCCAGGTAAATTTTTTTTAAGGTAAATTATGAAGATAAAACCAAAAGTAGTCAAAAATGCCCCAAAATACCCAAGACCCCAAAGGGATAGTAACAATAAATGGAATGTCACCTCACTGTGGGGATGGAGCCAGAATTTGTGCGGGGTGCTACCAGTTAGGTCTGGTGGGCCTCTCTTCCATGCACAGTCTCAGCTCTGGAACCGCTCTCCTTGATAGGAGTTGGCCCTTATTCTTCTCTGGAGTTGCCCAGGGTGTGAGGGATATACTCATGAGTCCCCAGCTGTGTGCTGCTACATTGGAGTTTACCCCGGTAGATGAGAGGGCCACCTCGCTGTGCCTTTGGGTGGTGGCGGGAAAGTTCTGACTGTTATTTGTGCATATGGACTGAACAGAAGTTTGGCTTATTCTGCTTTCTTGGAGTACCTGAATAGATTCCTGCATGGGGCTCCAGTTGTTCTGGGGGACTTCACCACACATATGGGCAATGACAGAGACATCTGGAGAGGTGTGATTGGGAGGAACGGCCTCCCTGACCTAAACCCGAGCGGCCGTTTGTTATTGGACTTCTGTGCTAGTCGTAGACTGTTCATCAGGCTGTACAACTCCTTATTCGGGGGGAGGAGGAGTAACAGGAAGACAGGGAGACAAGACATGTATGGGTTCATTAGAAAGAGCAATTAAAGGTCTTTAAAACAAGCCTACTTTTATTAAAATCTGTTAACAAATAGTGACAACAGAGCGAGAAAAGCAGCACAATTTGTCATAATTTCCCCAAATTTCTGCATTTTACGTAAATGTTTTTTTTTTATCCACCCACCCATGCAGAGGTTCATTGGAAAGAGCTTTAAAACAAGCCTACATTTATTAAAATCTGTTAAGAAATAGTGACGCTAGTGCAAAAAAAGCGGTCAGTTTATTATTGATGATCAGCACATTTCCACCCTTAGTAATGGCGCCTTCCTTTCCTGAGCGACACTAATAGATTGAGGCGCGCACGTCCATTCCAGTCTATATTTCCATGGGCAGGTCTGTCTAAAATCACTTAATTTATGTGTTATATACATGTTTCTCATATATTATGTAAAAGTTAGCCAGGAATAAGCACTTCTAAAACTGAAAATGCTGTTTTTGGAATCTAATAACACCTCTGAAATTATTTAGAAGACATTTTGTTGATGCTAGCACAATGACATCATAGGCTGGTTTAGCTAGCTGCAACACTCTGTTTTGTTTGTTTCTTAATATAACCTCTTTGTCATATAGTGTGTAAAAGTTAGCCAGGAATAAGCACTTCTAAAACTGAAAATGCTGTTTTTGGAATCTAATAACACCTCTGAAATTATTTAGAAGACATTTTGTTGATGCTAGCACAATGACATCATAGGCTGGTTTAGCTAGCTGCAACACTCTGTTTTGTTTGTTTCTTAATATAACCTCTTTGTCATATAGTGTGTAAAAGTTAGCCAGGAATAAGCACTTCTAAAACTGAAAATGCTGTTTTTGGAATCTAATAACACCTCTGAAATTATTTAGAAGACATTTTGTTGATGCTAGCACAATGACATCATAGGCTGGTTTAGCTAGCTGCAACACTCTGTTTTGTTTGTTTCTTAATATAACCTCTTTGTCATATAGTGTGTAAAAGTTAGCCAGGAATAAGCACTTCTAAAACTGAAAATGCTGTTTTTGGAATACTTCTGGAGTGAAACGTTAAGTTCCGTTAACTCAAAGTTAACTTCCTATAGAGTTACATTTGTCTCATTAATACGTTCAAATGCACAGAGGGTGATCTGCTTGATTTGCACTACAACGCTTGTTAAAAGCTCATGGACATGCACACGCACAGCCTTATGCAGATGTTAAAATGTAAATATTGTTTTTGATTAATTGATTGATAAAGGGGCTTTACCTGAACATGTACAAATTACACGGAAGACAACTGTAAATTATGAAGAACACAGTGATCATACGGCAATTGCAAACAACTGGGCAGCACGGTCTCGTTTGAGGGCGGGCACTAAAGGGGTAAAATATGACATATATGATGTAATTTCTCTACTTCCGGGGGAAAAAAAAACATATCATTTTCTCTGAGTTTTTGGGCAAATTACATGCAAACAAAGTGAAAATGCAAAGAAAAAGTGACGATGCGGTGGGAAAATGAACATGCATTGTGGTTTGTTTATGACCTGGAGCTCAAACATGTCAAGGCAGTTGTGCAGGGGAGAGAACGCAGCTACTCTGGTTAGCTGCATAGGCTCACACGTCCGACACGACGTCTCCCATTCGCCTCATCTTCTCCTCTGGGAACTAAAAAAACCCTCACTTTTCGTGACTGGTTCGGTGATTGCAGCTGAAAATTAGTACACCATTTCTCCGTGTGAAGTTATGCTGTGTATATATTGCACAACAGGAGCGGTTGTTCCCATACGTGGTCAAATCCTGTGATATTACGCAGGGTTCATATGAGACTGCGCTGCCCTATTGTGGGGTCAAGCCCAAATTCTCACACTCAGTGTTTTTACTGGTGTGTGTGTGTGTGTGTGTGTGTGTGTGTGTGTGTGTGTGTGTGTGTGTGTGTGTGTGTGTGTGTGTGTGTGTGTGTGCGGGGGGGGGGTCCACACAAACTGAATAAACGTCTACACACAAGCACACGTTGTAATCTGACGCTGCTCTGCAGTTGGGGGCTGGTTTCACTGGCAGACTGACTTCCTCCAGGAAACAAAGTCACAAGTGTTAATCTCAAAAAGAAACGAGGTGAAAGGTATCCAACGTCTTTCTCTGTCATTATTACAGCTACTGCCGGATGATTTTTTTGTAATTTCTGATTACTTTTTTGTTTTCTATTTTCTTGGAATATTTTCTGGAAGCACTTGGGGTTGATTAATTGAATCAGTGTGATAATCCCATCAAACTGACGAGACCACAGAGCTCCTCCAGAATGGTTCCATCTGTCACTATCAGCTTCTCCTGTCAGATCTCTGCTCGTGCTGTTAATGATTTGCTGTGGATGTTGTACTTAGTACTTGAGCGTGGAGTTTGGAGTCTGCCCTCCCTTTGATAAAACCTAATCTGAGCAGCTTGCTGTCCTTTGTGGCTCTTTAGTGCCACATCGGTTCTGTCACTTTGACTCCGCTGGCTGCAGAAACACACATCATGTCCACTCTTGTCGTCTTCTTGCTTTGCACCGCCTGCTGCTGCGTCTCAGCTTCTGCCAAAGGTGAGTTGTTACACCTTATTTATTTATGTTTGGATGCCAACTGTGAGACATCTGTGTTCAATAAGATCATTTGACAGATCAGATCATCTAAAGTGGTTTATTCACACACATGTACATGATGAGGATTATTCTCGTTTAATATGACAACGATCTTTTTGTCGTATTTACTGAGACTTTGAGGACAATGACAGTCCTCTTTTCACTGTCAGAACAGTAACTTCTCATAATTCTACTTGATGCTTCACCATGTCTCTGAGACTTCTCCATCAGTTCCATCAGGTCCACGTGTCTGCTGCTGCAGGATTCTGTGTTTTATAAATTCAGAAACACATTTCTCATTGATGAAATCAAATAGTGACACGTCAACCGGTCTTCCTTTGTGGACTCAGAGTGAAGATGAGATTATCTGGTGACCTTCAGTCTGATTGTAAATCTTTGCTAAGTGCATTGGTATTTTCCTGTTATGCTTTACACAAATCTCCATTTAGCTACGTTACATACTCTGTTGTGATACTTGGTTGCCAATTTGGCATCATGATTCAGTTTATTTAGTTTCAATTAATTTAGTTTACATAGCGCCACACAACAAAGCTGCCTCAAGACACTTCACACAAGTAAGGTCTAACCTTAGCAATTCCTACAGTAAGCACACAGATGACAGTGGTAAGGAAAAACTCCCTCTGATGATATTGAGGAAGAATCCTCAAGCAGACCAGACCCAAAGGGGTGACCACCTACGTGGGCCATTCTACCAAAAAGGTTCACAATACAGAACACAACACAACAACAATTGATGAGAGTCCATGCAGGCATCCAGTCCATTGTCAGAGGGGGTTGGGGAGTTGGATCATTGAGTCACTCAGTTTATCTGTTCTTGCAGCAGAGTCTGTTCCATGTCCTTTACAGAAAACATCTAATCGTGCATGTGGATCCAGCTGGATCTCGGACAGAGAGAAGAAAACAAAAGAGAATCAGTCGGCCAGAAAACTACACTTACGTAAAATACAATTTGTCAGCATTAAGCAACAGGAAAGTGAAGAAATACTAAGGTGATTGCAGGCTACTAGCCCTAAGCGTCACTAACAGACCCAGAATTTAGATAAAGTTGTGGCCGCAACCCGCTCTCTGTTTACTAATAAAATTAATTTAAAAGACTAAAAAGCATAATAACATACTATGCATGCTTGTCATAGGAAAGGGAAAATAAGTGCGTCTTAAGTCTGGACTTGAAAGCCTCTACACAATCTGACTGTTTTATTGATGCAGGGAGATCATTCCACAGAACATGGGCATGATAAGAGAAAGCTCTGTGACCCGCAGACTTCTTATTCACCCTAGGGACACAAAGTAGTCCTGCACCATGTGAACACAGAGCCCGGGCCGGTACGTAGGGTTTAATTAGGTCATCACCGGCCTCAGAGGATGTTCATTCAGTTGTTTAATTTTGTAGAAAAAAAGCAGATCACAGACATGACACAAAACTAAAGTCATTTCAAATGGCAACTTTCTGGCTTTAAGAAACGCTATAAGAAATCAGGAAAAAAAAAATTGTGGCAGTCAGTAACGGTTACTTTTTTAGACCAAGCAGAGGGAAGAAATATGGAATCACTCAATTCTGAGGAAAAAATGATGGAATCATGAAAAACAAAAGAACACTCCAACACATCACTAGTATTTTGTTGCACCACCTCTGGCTTTTATAACAGCTTGCAGTCTCTGAGGCATGGACTTAATGAGTGACAAACAGTACTCTTCATCAATCTGGCTCCAACTTTCTCTGATTGCTGTTGCCAGATCAGCTTTGCAGGTTGGAGCCTTGTCATGGACCATTTTCTTCAACTTCCACCAAAGATTTTCAATTGGATTAAGATCCGGACTATTTGCAGGCCATGACATTGACCCTATGTGTCTTTTTGCAAGGAATGTTTTCACAATTTTTGTTCTATGGCAAGATGCATTATCATCTTGAAAAATTATTTCATCATCCCCAAACATCCTTTCAATTGATGGGATAAGAAAAGTGTCCAAAATATCAATGTAAACTTGTGCATTTATTGATGATGTAATGACAGCCATCTCCCCAGTACCTTTACCTGACATGCAGCCCCATATCATCAATGACTGTGGAAATTTACATGTTCTCTTCAGGCAGTCATCTTTATAAATCTCATTGGAACGGCACCAAACAAAAGTTCCAGCGTCATCACCTTGCCCAATGCAGATTCGAGATTCATCACTGAATATGACTTTCATCCAGTCATCCACAGTCCACGATTGCTTTTCCTTAGCCCATTGTAACCTTGTTTTTTTTCTGTTTAGGTGTTAATGATGGCTTTCGTTTAGCTTTTCTGTATGTAAATCCCATTTCCTTTAGGCGGTTTCTTACAGTTCGGTCACAGACGTTGACTCCAGTTTCCTTCCATTCGTTCCTCATTTGTTTTGTTGTGCATTTTCGATTTTTGAGACATATTGCTTTAAGTTTTCTGTCTTGACGCTTTGATGTCTTCCTTGGTCTACCAGTATGTTTGTCTCTAACAACCTTCCCATGTTGTTTGTATTTGGTCCAGAGTTTAGACACAGCTGACTGTGAACAACCAACATCTTTTGCAACATTGCGTGATGATTTCCCCTCTTTTAAGAGTTTGATCATCCTCTCCTTTGTTTCAATTGACATCTCTCGTGTTGGAGCCATGATTCATGTCAGTCCACTTGGTGCAACAGCTCTCCAAGGTGTGATCACTCCTTTTTAGATGCAGACTAACGAGCAGATCTGATTTGATCAATCAATCAATCAATCAACTTTTTTCTTGTATAGCGCCAAATCACAACAAACAGTTGCCCCAAGGCGCTCCACATTGCAAGGCAAGGCCATACAATAATTATGAAACACAGTCTACGTCTAAAGCAACATAACCAAGGGATGGTCCAGGGTCACCCGATCCAGCCCTAACTATAAGCCTTAGCGAAAAGGAAAGTTTTAAGCCTAATCTTAAAAGTAGAGAGGGTATCTGTCTCCCTGATCTGAATTGGGAGCTGGTTCCACAGGAGAGGAGCCTGAAAGCTGAAGGCTCTGCCTCCCATTCTACTCTTACAAACCCTAGGAACTACAAGTAAGCCCGCAGACTGAGAGCGAAGCGCTCTAATGGGGTAATATGGTACTATGAGGTCCCTAAGATAAGATGGGACCTGATTATTCAAAACCTTATAAGTAAGAAGAAGAATTTTAAATTCTATTCTAGCATTAACAGGAAGCCAATGAAGGGAGGCCAACACGGGTGAGATATGCTCTCTCCTGCTAGTCCCCGTCAGTACTCTAGCTGCAGCATTCTGAACCAACTGAAGGCTTTTTAGGGAACTTTTAGGACAACCTGATAATAATGAATTACAATAGTCCAGCCTAGAGGAAACAAATGCATGAATTAGTTTTTCAGCATCACTCTGAGACAAGACCTTTCTGATTTTAGAGATATTGCGTAAATACAAAAAGGCAGTCCTACATATTTGTTTAATATGCGCTTTGAATGACATATCCTGATCAAAAATAACTCCAAGATTTCTCACAGTATTACTAGAGATCAGGGAAATGCCATCCAGAGTAACGATCTGGTTAGACACCATGCTTCTAAGATTTGTGGGGCCAAGTACAATAACTTCAGTTTTATCTGAGTTTAAAAGCAGGAAATTAGAGGTCATCCATGTCTTTATGTCTGTAAGACAATCCTGCAGTTTAGCTAATTGGTGCGTATCCTCTGGCTTCATGGATAGATAAAGCTGGGTATCATCTGCGTAACAATGAAATTTAAGCAATACCGTCTAATAATACTGCCCAAGGGAAGCATGTATAAAGTGAATAAAATTGGTCCTAGCACAGAACCTTGTGGAACTCCATAATTAACTTTAGTCTGTGAAGAAGATTCCCCATTTACATGAACAAACTGTAATCTATTAGACAAATATGATTCAAACCACCGCAGCGCAATGCCTTTAATACCTATGACATGCTCTAATCTCTGTAATAAAATTTTATGGTCAACAGTATCAAAAGCAGCACTGAGGTCCAACAGAACAAGCACAGAGATAAGTCCACTGTCCGAAGCCATAAGAAGATCATTTGTAACCTTCACTAATGCTGTTTCTGTACTATGATGAATTCTAAAACCTGACTGAAACTCTTCAAATAGACCATTCCTCTGCAGGTGATCAGTTAGCTGTTTTACAACTACCCTCTCAAGAATCTTTGAGAGAAAAGGAAGGTTGGAGATTGGCCTATAATTAGCTAAGATAGCTGGGTCAAGTGATGGCTTTTTAAGTAATGGTTTAATTACTGCCACCTTAAAGGCCTGTGGTACATAACCAACTAACAAAGATAGATTGATCATATTTAAGATTGAAGCATTAAATAATGGTAGGACTTCCTTGAGCAGCCTGGCAGGAATGGGGTCTAATAAGCATGTTGATGGTTTGGATGAAGTAACTAATGAAAATAACTCAGACAGAACAATCGGAGAGAAAGAGTCTAACCAAATACCGGCATCACTGAAAGCAGCCAAAGATAACGATACATCTTTGGGATGGTTATGAGTAATTTTTTCTCTAATAGTCAAATTTGTTAGCAAAGAAAGTCATGAAGTCATTACTAGTTAAAGTTAATGGAATACTCAGCTCAATAGAGCTCTGACTCTTTGTCAGCCTGGCTACAGTGCTGAAAAGAAACCTGGGGTTGTTCTATTTTCTTCAATTAGTGATGAGTAGAAAGATGTCCTAGCTTCACGAAGGGCTTTCTTATAGAGCAACAAACTCTTTTTTCCAGGCTAAGTGAAGATCTTCTAAATTAGTGAGACGCCATTTCCTCTCCAACTTACGGGTTATCTGCTTTAAGCTACGAGTTTGTGAGTTATACCACGGAGTCAGACACTTCTGATTTAAAGCTCTCTTTTTCAGAGGAGCTACAGCATCCAAAGTTGTCTTCAATGAGGATGTAAAACTATTGACAAGATACTCTAACTCCCTTACAGAGTTTAGGTAGCTACTCTGCTCTGTGTTGGTATATGACATTAGAGAACATAAAGAAGGAATCATATCCTTAAACCTAGTTACAGCGCTTTCTGAAAGACTTCTAGTGTAATGAAACTTATTCCCCACTGCAGGGTAGTCCATCAGAGTAGATGTAAATGTTATTAAAAAATGATCAGACAAAAGGGAGTTTTCAGGGAATACTGTTAAGTCTTCTATTTCCATACCATAAGTCAGAACAAGATCTAAATATGATTAAAGTGGTGGGTGGACTCATTTACTTTTTGAGCAAAGCCGATAGAGTCTAATAATAGATTAAATGCAGTGTTGAGGCTGTCATTCTCAGCATCTGTGTGGATGTTAAAATCGCCCACTATAATTATCTTATCTGAGCTAAGCACTAAGTCAGACAAAAGGTCTGAAAATTCACAGAGAAACTCACAGTAACGACCAGGTGGACGATAGATAATAACAAATAAAACTGGTTTTTGGGACTTCCAATTTGGATGGACAAGACTAAGAGACAAGCTTTCAAATTAATTAAAGCTCTGTCTAGGTTTTTGATTAATTAATAAGCTGGAATGGAAGATTGCTGCTAATCCTCCGCCCCGGCCCGTGCTACGAGCATTCTGACAGTTAGTGTGACTCGGGGGTGTTGACTCATTTAAACTAACATATTCATCCTGCTGTAACCAAGTTTCTGTTAGGCAGAATAAATCAATACGTTGATCAATTATTATATCATTTACCAACAGGGACTTAGAAGAAAGAGACCTAATGTTTAATAGACCACATTTAACTGTTTTAGTCTGTGGTGCAATTGAAGGTGCTATATTATTTTTTCTTTTTGAATTTTTATGCTTAAATAGATTTTTGCTAGTTATTGGTGGTCTGGGAGCAGGCACCGTCTCTACGGGGATGGGGTAATAGGGGGATGGCAGGGGGAGAGAAGCTGCAGAGAGGTGTATAAGACCACAGCTCTGCCTCCTGGTCCCAACGCTAGACAGTCACAGTTTGGAGGATCCCAAAAAATTGGCCAGATTTCTAGAAATGAGAGCTGCTCCCTCTAAAGTGGGATGGATGCCGTCTCTCCTAACAAGACCAGGTTTTCCCCAGAAGCTTTGCCAATTATCAATGAAGCATTTGATGCAGGTGTTAGTTTTGGGGATGAAAATTTACAGGGTGATTCCATAATTTATTCCTCAGAATTGAGTGAGTCCATATTTTTTTTCCCTCTGCTTGGTCTAAAAAAGTAACCGTTACTGACTGCCACAATTTTTTTTCTTGATTTCTTATAGTGTTTCTTAAAGCCAGAAAGTTGCCATTTGAAATGACTTTAGTTTTGTGTCATGTCTGTGATCTGCTTTTATCCTCTGAGGCTGGTGATTCCATAATTTTTGCCAAGGGTTTTATAGGGGTTGTATATATATATATATATATATATATATATATATATATATATATATATATATATATATATATATATATATATATATATATATATATATATATAATAGTGTGCGAATAATGGAATGACAAAATACTGCCACTGCTGTGGATGAGAAGTCAAGTCAACATTATTGCTTCACAACAATGTCATATATGGCAGTGCTTCAGGTCAGAGTGCCCCCATCAAGGCCAAAGGTCAGATAACAAGACAAGTCACATACTGTAATACAGGAGTGTGGTGTGGGGTCCTTTAGGAGTTTACATTTTTACTTTTTTATATCAAGTCAAGTCTGGGAGTAGCTGCCTCCACAACATTGCAGAACCGAGTTGGGTCCTGGATGGCAAACACCCAGGCAGACCACTGGTCCATCCTCATCTCTTGAAAATAGTCATCTATCTGCTGCAGCCAAGTGAAGCTCTTGGCCTTCTCCAACCACTAGTGTCCTCAACACAGAGGCACCTAGGTACTGCATCATAAATGGACTGCATTTACATAATGCTTTTCCATCTACAGTGCATCCAGAACTTATTCACAGCTCTAGTTTCACATTTTGTCATATTACAGCCTTATCATAAAATGCATAAAATTCATTTTTCCCCTCAAAATTCTACTCACAACACCCCATAATGACAACATATTTTTTTTTCCCTCAATCTCATGTACATAAGTACAGCACAGAGGCAGCACAGTGGCTTTGTGGTGAGCACTGTTGCCTCACAGGAAGAAGGTCATGGGATTGATTCCTACCTCTGGCATTTCTGTGTGGAGTTTGCATGTTCTGTCCATGTTTGCGTGGGTTTCCTCAGGGTGTTCTGGCTTCCTCCCACATTTAAAGACATGCAGGTTAGGTGAATTAGAAACTTCTCAAATGCACTGTCAACTGTGGGACCTTATATGTAGACAGGTGTGTGTCTTTCCAAATCATGTCCAATCAACTGAATGTACCCCAGGTGGACTCCAATTAAGCCGTAGAAACATCTCATGGATGATCAGTGAAAACAGGATGCACCTGAGCTGGTGCCATGCGCAAGCCATATTTGAAAGCTGAGGTCACTCTGACAAACAGTCAGAGAGATATGCAAGCCACACACACACACACACACACACACACACACACACACACACACACACACACACACACACACACACACACACACACACACACACACACACACACACACACACACACACACACACACACACACACACACAGATGTTTCTTGCTTTATAGATAGAGTTGTGTGATGTAGGTGTGCTGCTGTGTTAACAGTTCAGACATTATAACTTAAATCAAATCAAATCAAAATCAAATCAATTTTATTTATATAGCACCAAATCACAACAAACAGTTGCCCCAAGGCGCTTTATATTGTAAGGCAAAAGCCATACAATAATTACAGAAAAACACCAACGGTCAAAACGACCCCCTATGAACAAGCACTTGGCGACAGTGGGAAGGAAAAACTCCCTTTTAACAGGAAGAAACCTCCAGCAGAACCAAGCTCAGGGAGGGGCAGTCTTCTGTTGGGACTGGTTGGGGCTGAGGGAGAGAATCAGGAAAAAGACATGCTGTGGAGGGGAGCAGAGATCGATCACTAATGATTAAATGCAGAGTGGTGCATACAGAGCAAAAAGAGGTGACTAAAAAGAAACACTCAGTGCATCATGGGAACCCCCCAGCAGTCTAAGTCTATAGCAGCATAACTAAGGGATGGTTCAGGGTCACCTGATCCAGCCCTAACTATAAGCTTTAGCAAAAAGGAAAGTTTTAAGCCTAATCTTAAAAGGAGAGAGGGTGTCTGTCTCCCTGATCTGAATTGGGAGCTGGTTCCAGAGGAGAGGAGCCTGAAAGCTGAAGGCTCTGCCTCCCATTCTACTCTTACAAACCCTAGGAACTACAAGTAAGCCTGCAGTCTGAGAGCGAAGCGCTCTATTGGGGTGATATGGTACTATGAGGTCCCTAAGATAAGATGGGACCTGATTATTCAAAACCTTATAAGTACAAAGAAGAATTTTAAATTCTATTCTAGAATTAACAGGAAGCCAATGAAGAGAGGCCAATATGGGTGAGATATGCTCTCTCCTTCTAGTCCCTGTCAGTACTGTAGCTGCAGCATTTTGAATTAACTGAAGGCTTTTCAGGGAACTTTTAGGACAACCTGATAATAATGAATTACTGTAGTCCAGCCTAGAAGAAATAAATGCATGAATTAGTTTTTCAGCATCACTCTGAGACAAGACCTTTCTAATTTTAGAGCTATTGCGCAAATGCAAAAAAGCAGGCCTACATATTTGCTTTATATGCGCATTGAAGGACATATCCTGATCAAAAATGACTCCAAGATTTCTCACAGTATTACTAGAGGTCAGGGTAATGCCATCCAGAGTAAGGATCTGGTTAGACACCATGTTTCTAAGATTTGTGGGGCCAAGTACAATAACTTTAGTTTTATTTGAATTTAAAAGCAGGAAATTAGAGGTCATCCAAGTCTTTATGTCTGAAAGACATTCCTGCAGTTTAACTAATTGGTGTGTGTCCTCTGGCTTCATGGATAGATAAAGCTGGGTATCATCTGTGTAACAATGAAAATTTAAGCAATGCCATCTAATAATACTGCCTAAGGGAAGCATGTATAAAGTGAATAAAATTGGTCCTAGCACAGAACCTTGTGCTAGGACTAAAATTAGAAAGGTCTTGTCTCAGTGTGATGCTGAAAAGCTAATTCATGCATTTATTTCTTCTAGGCTGGACTATTGTAATCCTCCAAGACGGCATCCATCCCACTTTGGATGGAGCAGCTCTCATTTCTAGAAATCTGGCCAATTTTCTTAAATCCTCCAAACCGTGACTATCCAGGGTTGGGACCAGGAAGCAGAGTTGTAGTCTTACACACCTCTCTGCAGCTTCTCTCCCCCTGCCATCCCCTCATTACCCCATCCCCGTAGAGATGGTGCCTGCTCCCAGACCACCAATAACCAGCAAAAATCTATTTAAGCATAAAAATTCAAAAAGAAAAAATAATATAGCACCTTCAACTGCACCACAGACTAAAACAGTTAAATGTGGTCTATTAAACATTAGGTCTCTCTCTTCTAAGTCCCTGTTAGTAAATTATATAATAATTGATCAACATATTGATTTATTCTGTCTTACAGAAACCTGGTTACAGCAGGATGAATATATTAGTTTAAATGAGTCAACACCCCCGAGTCACACTAACTGCCAGAATGCTCATAGCACGGGCCGAGGTGGAGGATTAGCAGCAATCTTCCATTCCAGCTTATTAATTAATCCAAAACCCAGACAGAGCTTTAATTCATTTGAAAGCTTGACTCTTAGTCTTGTCCATCCAAATTGGAAGTCCCAAAAACCAGTTTTATTTGTTATTATCTATTGTCCACCTGGTCGTTACTGTGAGTTTCTCTGTGAATTTTCAGACCTTTTGTCTGACTTAGTGCTTAGCTCAGATAAGATAAGTATAGTGGGCGATTTTAACATCCACACAGATGCTGAGAATGACAGCCTCAACACTGCATTTAAGCTATTATTAGACTCAATTGGCTTTGCTCAAAATGTAAATGAGTCCACCCACCACTTTAATCATATCTTAGATCTTGTTCTGACTTATGGTATGGAAATTGAAGACTTAACAGTATTCCCTGAAAACTCCCTTCTGTCTGATCATTTCTTAATAACATTTACATTTACTCTGATGGACTACCCAGCAGTGTGGAATAAGTTTCATAACATTAGAAGTCTTTCAGAAAGCGCTGTAACTAGGTTTAAGGATATGATTCCTTCTTTATGTTCTCTAATGCCATATACCAACACAGTGCAGAGTAGCTACTTAAACTCTGTAAGTGAGATAGAGTATCTTGCCAATAGTTTTACATCCTCATTGAAGACAACTTTGGATGCTGTAGCTCCTCTGAAAAAGAGAGCTTTAAAACAGAAGTGCCTGACTCCGTGGTATAACTCACAAACTCGCAGCTTAAAGCAGATAACCCGTAAGTTGGAGAGGAAATGGCGTCTCACTAATTTAGGCTCTCTTTTTCAGAGGAGCTACAGCATCCAAAGTTGTGCTCAATGAAGATGTAAAGCTATTGACGAGATAATCTATCTCACTCACAGAGTTTAGGTAGCTACTCTGCACTGTGTTGGTATATGGCATTGAAGAACATAACAAAGAAGGAATCATATCCTTAAACCTAGTTGCAGCGCTTTCAGAAAGACTTCTACTGTAATAAAATTTATTCCCCAATGCTGGGTAGTCCATTAAAGTAAATGTAAATGTTATTAAGAAATGATCATAATCCTCCTCCTCGACCTGTGCTTCAAGCATTCTGACATTTAGTGTGACTTGGGGGTGTTGACTCATTTAAACTAACATATTCATCCTGCTGTAACCAGGTTTCTGTAAGGCAGAATAAATCAATATGTTGATCAATTATTATATCATTTACTAACAGGGACTTAGAAGAGAGAGACCTAATATTTAATAAACCACATTTAACTGTTTTAGTCTGTGGTGCAGTTGAAGGTGCTATATTATTTTTTCTTTTTGAATTTTTATGCTTAAATAGATTTTTACTGGTTATTGGTGGTCTGGGAGCAGGCACCGTCTCTACGGGGATGGGTTATTGGGGGGATAACAATACATGCAACAGTTGCCTCAGGTACAACGCTAACAAGATGGTGCAAAATAGGAGGTTCACTGGTCCTCACCAGTATCTATCTGAACCTAAAATTCCAGAGTTGAACATGCAGTCATTTTTATGTAATTACTGATAGAATTTTTGCAGACCCACTGACTGACTACCTCACTAAGTGGAAAGCACTTTATCAGTTGTACAGAAAAAAAAAAAACCAACTCAATAATAAACTATAAAAAAATCACATATGTGTGAAACTTAAAAAAATCCCTCCTGAATAATTTATTTTTAAAGTTAAAGTGTTGTCATATAATTATTTTATTTAACTTTTAATTATATGATTCTATTATCAATCTTTTGTAGCATCACATTCGATTTTCTGACAAATTGTTTGTAAATGTGTTGCTTTGCAGCTGACAATGCTCAAATAGGTTTCTGTTTGATATGTGTTGAGCTTGATCACTGTTGCTGTATGAAAGTTTCCTGTCTTAAAAGTTAAAGAACTCTTTGTCCTGGTTGTGTTTGTTGAGCAGCGTGGCTCTGTGTGTTTCTTCAGGTGGTGCTGTCGGACTCAGGCTGAATAACAACCAGCTGTACAAATTCAGCTACTCCACTGAGGTGCTGGTGGACCGGGCCAGTGGGTCAAAAGAGGGCAGTGCTGGCTACAGGATTCTATCACACGTGGATGTTAACCTTGTGTGGAGAGATCCAAGCAGCAAAGACGACCAACTGATTCAGCTGGTGGTACGTAGGTGTAACCGTACAAGACATGATGGTGTCACACTGGATGTAAAAATGAACGCAGAATCTAAATTTTCTTTAAAGCAATCTGTACACTTTCTTCATACATGTGTCAGCTTCTGCTCAGACTTTGACCTGCTTCTTATTCACAGATATCAAATGTGGGGATTGAACCTGTGGCACGACACTCGGAGAAAAATAACTTCCTCCATGGGTCCACAGCTGAAAGCCTCATGGGGAAAACCAAACTAGCAGCTCTGACAAAACCTTTCTTCATCAATCTGAGGAATGGAAAGGTAGAAATCTTTGCATTTGTTGTGGATGTTTTTTGCTCATCGCTTATTGTTCTGTTTGTCTTCAGCCCAGTGGCGTCAAATGCAAACCAAAGAGCACCTGAACAGGTTCGCTCCTCCAAGAGGATCATTTGGAAAATTAAGCAAAACAAAACAATTATCCTACAGTACATAAAAACACGCTATAAACTATAACCTACTAGTTTACAGGTCTTCTGTAGTCCCCCAGCCATCAGTTTGATGCCCTTAGTTTAGCAGTATTTCTTAACAGCCTAGTTTCCAGTACTTTGAACAATTTCAGTAGAAAACTTTTTTAGGCCCCTGTCTTGAGGATCTATGGCCCACACTGTAAAATACATAATGCAAATCTATTTGGGGTGTGGTCAAGTCCTTTTTGGTGTTTTGTGGGCATGCACAGGGTCTGGGTGTATCTGATTCATTATTCATGGGCGTTTTGAAGACATATCATGAAATCAACTAGTCAGGGTGCCACCTGTCAAAAGCAATGCATGGTGCACTATGCCGTGGTATTGAATGGATATAAGTGACAGGCATGAAGATCTTTTCTTGTGACAAAATGCATCTGTTAGGACAGGCCATGCAAAAATCACATGGGAGAAGAGACATTACGATGTCGTGACAACTGGATGCTATTGTCACGGACCTGGACCCAAAAAGGCTGGACACAAATGCGAGACTCATTCAGTTGCTTAGTGCATAAAAAGTTTTACTGAAGAACCAAGCAAGGGTTGGTACTCGGTACATGGGTAAGAAAGCCAAACTCAGCAACGGTATCCAAAACATGAGACAAGGTCGAGGTCAAAAACACGCAACAGGTTCAGTACACGGCATAGCAAAAAAAAAAAAAAGAAGTCAAAATCAAGAACATAGTACAGAGCTGGAACGAAGATGCAAGGAGCAACAAACTGGCAAAGGCACAGTGAAAAACAGAAGGTTTAAATAACAAAAGTGATTATGGCAAATGTGGCAAGTGAGATACAGGTGTGGGAGAAAAACTAGGAAGAGGGCGTGGCAGACAAAGGGACAAGGCACACCCAGATCCCAACCCTCAGTCAAGAGAGTGCAGTCAGACAAACACCAAGCAGACCAAACCCAGAACACCAAGAATGACCACAACATGAACACTGTGAAAAAATATAACTCCCCACATGACACAACCACCCACATGACAGCTATATTCACATTGATGTTGACATCAATGTGAATATAGCATCCTTACCTGTTGGGGCAGCTATGTGTTTAGAATGTTCACTGACCACTATGCATCATGCACATAAGGTGCACTTCTTATTATAATTAATTAAGAGCTGTATGTTAGCTGTTAACTATCATGTGCACTCTTGTGCACTCTATTTGTTCACTGTGATGCACTTCAATTGAGCTTTCTTTTTCTGTTATAGGGTTGTACTATGTGATTAGTGTTTCTAATGTGATTTGTAACAAAGCACGGGTTATTACACAACTTAATGGTGTATTATCAGCAGGTATATTTTCCTATCAAACCATGCTCCATGTCCAGACCTCTGTTCATGCAGCACCAGCCACAAGGAACAAGAAAGTCAACTTGTCTTAGTTGTGATTACTATCAAATTAAAGCTGACAGCCTGTGCTATAAGCTATATTCATTATTTGCATTCCATACAGGCAGATTAAGTAATAGGAGTTTTGTCAATACCCAAACATATGGACTTAATAACTGTTCCACAAGTGTTTGTAGAAATTCTGACTCTTTGTATTCCTTATGATTCAGTTTGGGATAGTGAGCCACTTGAAACATGATAACATAGCGTCTCCTGTGGTGTTGTTTGGTTATTTATACGAGCGGCTGGCCGCAGCAGGAATCACACGTAGAGGAGCAGAGGGGAATCTATTTTTACCGTCCATATCTGATATTGTGGTTGGGTTCCACAAATGAATTACATACTGTATAGAAATTTTATCTGCAGCATGATTGGAATATACATCACTGAATCAAAGTGACCATACATACACAGAAGAAAGTATGAAAACTGCAGTTTTACAATATGCTTTCAATGCCACTTTTGTGCATTTTGTAGAGTTTTTATTCCTGAACCCTTCCTAATTATTTTAGCATGACTTTTTTAAACCTGCATTTCAAAGAGTGTTTTATTTTGTTTAGTGCAAATCAGTTATGATGTCATCATTCTGAGCAAATGTGATGACTCACATCATGGCTGCTTTTGGTTGCTATGGCATCAGTCAGGTTGTTTGTAAAAAAATATTCATTTGTTGACTCAAAAACTGCTGAATTTATCACAGAACTCACTGAATGGGTTTGGCATTCCATGGAACAGAAAGCACTGAAGTTTGGGAGCACTTCTCAATAAATATTTATTTAACCAGGTTAGTCCCATTGAGATCGAGACCTCTTTCGCAAGGGAGACCTGGACGATTATAAAGTTTCCAATTCACCTAACCTGCATGTCTTTAAATGTGGGAGTAAACCCACACAAACATGGGGAGAACATGCAAACTCCATACAGAAAGGCCACAGGTGGGAATCGATCCCATGACCTTCTTGCTGTGAGGCAACAGTGCTAACCACTAAGCCACTGTGCTGCCCAATTGCCCATTTAGAACTGCCTACTATGGTCAAATTTGGCAAATTTGGGGCCAAATCCCAGCTTCCTGTAGCCATTACTGTCTTCATGCCCATGTATACGATTACCAAGCCTGAAAGAATAATGACACACACTATTTGACAATCTGCAAATAAACTTTTCAGTCAGTCCATGAATCCATTAAAACTCCCAGATACTTGTCCCTGTATGCTGCCCTAAGGCTGCCTACTGCTCCTAGTGGTGGGATTGTGTTAGGATGGGTTTAATGCCAAGGACAAAATCTGATCAATCAATAAATCATGTTAAAAAAGTATCTGGGAATAGCCTATGGAGTCCTGACTTTATAGATACTGCTGTTTGGTGCTGCTGATGGTCTTTCGTGTGGTGGTGGTTCTGGTCTTATAAAAGATGTGGATGCATAAAGCTAGACATATACAGTACCTGATGGTGAGATACAAAAGCGTGTTGTGGCAAGATCGTACAGAAATGCATGTAGTGTTGCAATGTGGTAACTACTAAACATGTAACATGAGAGCCCAACACAGACATTTGAGCATGTGCAAAACTTCTCCAAGGTGATCAGTACCATATTTCCCATACTTCATTATGTGCATGAGCAGTATTCCATAGATGTTATTACAAGCAGAAAGGAGGACAAGCGCTTGCACACACACATTTGCACCCAAGCAAAACTGGAGCAGCTAAAAGCAACAACAAAACATAATGACAACTGTGCAAATTTGTGTGCAGTGGAGCTTCATGTTTCCATGGTTGAAACCTCAAATAACAGCTCCTGAAAGAAAATTGAAAAATGCTGCACCGGGCTTTGGAGTGACTGTAGAGAGCACAAAATGTCAAGTCACAAGTAAACTGATCAGGCAGGCTGGCTCTGTGTTTGGCATGAAGCTGGACTCTGCTGACGGTGTCAGAGAAGAGAACACTGGACAAACTGCTGGACATTATGGACGATGCCAGTCGCCCTCTGCACACTGTCATCAGCAACCAGAGGAGCGTCTTCAGCCAAAGAATGCTCCTTCCCAAGTCCAGGACCAACAGACTGAAAAACTCCTTTTCTTGCTTAGGCCATCAGACTGTACAACTCCTCATTCAGGGGGAGGAGGAGTAAAGCCTTGGTCAGACCGAATAATAAAACCATGAATAATGAGCCACGTATGGATTTGTCAGAAATGTCAGTGATTATTCGAATAATGAGCCACGTATATGATGTTCTTCTGAAGGAATTGCAGAAAACAGATGTTTAAAAAGGCTACAAGGGCTGGAACCTGCTCTGCTACAGGTAGTCTGTCCTTTCCTTGTAGCCGCCAGGTACTCGGATAATGGGTCTCTAACAGCCTCGTTTGTCCTTGTAGTAACTCGTGCACAAATCGCTCCGCACTATTTTTGCTAAATTTTGAACTTCTTGAAATTAGCGCTACGCTCAGAGATGAGCCTCGTTAGCCGAATAATCTGCCTCTAAGAGCCACTATTCTCCTACGTTTCCTGAATAACTCCACTCGTACCAAAAAACACACTACGTGGCTCATTATTCTTCGTTCATTCTTTGGTGTGACCAAGGCTTAACAGGAAGACAGGGGACAGGAAGGAGAGGAACAGCAGTAGCCAGTAGCGATTTGTATAGTATATTTGTATTTACATTTTGCAAATTGTTTTTTACTTCGACTTTTGATACTCTGAGGCTTCTCACCCTGTGTGCTGCTATACAATGCTATTGGAACCTCAATTTCTCCAAGGGAGTCTTCCAAAGGGATTAATAACATTCTGTCTAACCTAATCTCTAATCTAAAACAGAAACAAAAATGTGTTGCACCAGAAATCCTATTGTGTGTATGACATATCATTCCTTCCCATGGTTTGATTAATTTATGCACATGAGATTAATATTGAAATTACATTAGCAGCACATGTGGCCTTTGGAACAGGCGTGGTGCTCGCTCACATGGACTTTTTCTCTCTGAGCATACAAAATCTATTTTGTCCTCAGCAGATGAATATCTGCATTTGTTATTATCTACATATACACTTAATAATGCCTGTCATGCAGTGTTATTTTATGACTATCCTCTGTGGGCACTTGGTAATTGAACACACCACAGATGCTTTTCTGTCAGGCTTCCTGGATGCGTGGCACAGAAAGTGGGTGGATACAACATGCACACTCTCTGACAAGGTGTTTGAGTAAAAAAAAAGACTTAATCTTTAATAGAAGCTGAGGTTATGTACACAGGCAAGCAGTCAGTGAGGCAGAGGAATCAGGCAGGTGCAGGCAAAGGCATGGTCAAAAAACAAGGAGGGCTCACTTGCACATACAGACCAAGGCAAGGTGTGAAAAAACAAAGCAAGGTCTAAACACGGCAAGACAAAACAGGGCTGTGACAAAAAGGCTGGGATGTGGATTCAAAAGATCGCAACAAACTGGCAGGGAGGTGGTGCACTCAAAAGGCTTAAATAGGACAGGTGGTGATTCAGAGAACGAGACACAGGTGTGGGAGAACAATCTGGAAGGGGGGTATGGCAAACATAAGGGACAAGACACACCCATACCAAACCCTGCACACCAGACAAGAGCGTGCAGTAAGACAAATGCAAAGTGAACAGGACCCAACTAAATGATGAACCTAAAACCACAGTGATCCAAATAAAATACCAAAACCAGAGATGAACAAAACCCATTTTCTAATAAATAAGAAATAAAATAAAGAAGACCCAACATGAAAGAACAAAGAATTAACCAGAAAACAAATGTATGTACTGAAAAGAGATCAACAGAAAAAATAAAGGCTAAGACTAAACTAGAATGGAACTCACAATTGGCAAAAGGAAAATAAACAGATAATTCAATATATGAAAAAAAGTGAAACAAACGTTGTGTGGGCCGCTGAAGAGGAGGTACTGCTGGCCCACCACCACAAGATGGCGCCCTGCTTGAAGTGCGGGCTTCAAGCACGAGAGGGCGTCGGAGCGACCAGGAGTGACAGCTGTCACTCATCATCCGTACCAGCTGTCACTCATCCACTACTCATCACCACCACCATAAAGGCCGGACTGCAACTCCACCTCCCCGCCGAGAAATCAGCTACCATTCAGGTAATTTTCTCTGCTGAACAAAACCTTGTGTAATAGTCTGAACTCTTTTGCAGCCGTTTTCCTGTGATGGTGTCCTTATCTGTGGGATTGGCGTTTGGTGTGATCAGTGACGGCTTCGCTTCACACCCCAACCAGATAAGTGATTAGACAGGAGCTGCACGAGTGTGTGATTGGAGGTGGAGGTGCTCCCTCCTTACTGAATACAGACTGTGGGATTACTGAGTGTGCGAACTCACACTCATCAGGACTGTCTCTGTTCTCTGCCAGCAGTACCGGGTCTGACTGCTGAAGACAGCGGCCACCTGGGGCGCAGGGCTTGGCGGCTCCGGTGTTCTTTAGCTCCGTTGGTGGTGGAAGCTGTGTGGGATCCGGCTCTTCTCTCGCCAGGCGTCTTCTATCGTCGAGCCTGCCCACACGTCACCTGGTGTATAATTGACAGTCCACCATATTGTTATTGTCTGTACGTCGTTGTGCGATTCACAACATTAAATTGTTACTTTTGGCTTATCCATTGTCCGTTCATTAATGCCCCCTGTTGTGGGTCCGTGTCACGACACTTTCACAACAGGATTTCTCGGCCAGCGTCATGGATCCCGAGGGGCGTCAACCATCGCTTGAACAGCCAATAGAAGAGCGACGTGCACAGGCGCCAGCAGGAGGCGTGTTGGGTGAGCTGCAGCACATCCTAACCGCCTTTACCGCTCGGTTGGACTTAGTTACCGAGCAGAGCAGTGTTCTCAATCGTAGGATGGAGGGTCTCACCGCCCAGGTGGAAGAGCATGCTCAGGGCGCTGCTGCAGCACCTCCTCCTGCTGACCATGTGCCAGAAACAGACATTCCGCTGGTCGTTCAACGAACCCCCCCACCTTCCCCTGAAGCATACATAAGCCCTCCGGAGCCGTACGGAGGCTGTGTGGAGACGTGCGCAGACTTCTTGATGCAGTGCTCGCTCATCTTTTCACAGCGTCCTGTTATGTACGCGTCAGACGCTAGCCGGGTGGCTTACGTTATAAATTTGCTTCGAGGAGAGGCATGCACCTGGGCTACGGCGCTTTGGGAGCAGAATTCACGGCTCCTAACGGTTTACCCTGAGTTTGTGAGGGAGTTCCGACAGGTGTTCGACCACCCTCATAGAGGCGAGACCGCTTCAAGTGTGCTGCTGTTGATACGGCAGGGGCGTCGGAGTGCAGCGAAGTATGCAGTCGACTTCCGCATCGCGGCAGCGCGAGCCGGCTGGAATGCTGTTGCGCTCCGCGCCGCCTTTGTAAACGGACTGTCTCTGGTCCTTAAGGAGCACCTGGTGGTGAAGGACGAGCCGCGGGATTTAGATGGGCTTATCGACCTGGTTATACGGTTAGACAACCGATTAACAGAACACCGACGGGAGCGAGACGAAGGGCGTGGTCAGGCACAAGCCGTCCCTCTTCCTCCCGGGTCCGAAAGGGAGCCGACTTCCCCACGCTCCGCTGCCAGGGCTCTCCACGTGACGACAGCTCCCCCTGCTGACGTTGCTAGGGAAACGAGCAGGGCCAAAAAGCGATCAGATCAGAGACAAAGGAGGCTGATCCGTGGAGAGTGTTTTCTCTGCAGCTCTACCGAGCACACACAGAGAGAATGCCCCAAACGGTCAAAACAGCAGCACTCGTCCTTAGAGACTGGGCTAAGGGTGGGTCACAACACCCACATGGGGAGACCCCGACGATCTGCACGTATCCCAGTCACGATCCTGAGTGGGGATCTAACCCTTCACGCCCCAGCACTGGTGGACACGGGGTCGGAGGGGAATCTGCTGGATAGCAGATGGGCAAAGGAGGTTGGGCTCCCTCTAGTGGCCTTACCGTCACCATTGTCGGTGCGGGTACTAGATGGCACCCTTCTTCCACTAATCACACACCAGACACAGCCAGTGACATTGATGGTGTCTGGGAATCACAGGGAGGAGATTGTGTTTTATGTAACACCTTCTACCTCCCGAGTGATTTTGGGTTTTACATGGGTGTTAAAACACAATCCCCGGATTGATTGGTCATCTGGGGTTGTGGTTCAGTGGAGCGAAACCTGCCACCGGGAGTGTTTAGGATCCTCGGTTCCACCCGGTGTGACAGCTAAGGAGGAAGTTTTAGTCCCCCCCAATCTGGCGGCGGTGCCAGCCGAGTACCACGACCTTGCTGACGTCTTCAGCAAGGATCTGGCACTCACGCTGCCCCCGCACCGTCCGTACGATTGTGCCATTGATTTGATACCGGGCGCTGAGTACCCGTCCAGCAGGCTGTACAACCTCTCACGTCCGGAACGTGAATCAATGGAGACCTACATCCGGGACTCGTTAGCTGTCGGGTTGATCCGGAACTCCACTTCCCCGATGGGTGCTGGTTTCTTTTTTGTGGGCAAGAAGGACGGTGGACTCCGTCCATGCATTGATTACAGAGGGCTGAACGAGATCACGGTTCGCAACCGATACCTGTTACCTCTGTTGGATTCAGTGTTCACGCCCCTGCATGGAGCCCAAATTTTCACGAAATTGGATCTTAGGAATGCTTATCACCTGGTTCGGATCCGGGAGGGAGACGAGTGGAAGACGACATTTAACACCCCGTTAGGTCACTTTGAGTACCTAGTCATGCCGTTCGGCCTCACCAATGCGCCCGCGACGTTCCAAGCATTGGTTAATGACGTCTTGCGGGACTTCCTGCATCGGTTTGTCTTCGTATATCTAGACGATATACTCATCTTTTCTCCGGATCCTGAGACCCATGTCAAGCATGTACGTCAGGTCATACAGCAGTTGTTGGAGAACCGGCTGTTTGTGAAGGGTGAGAAGTATGAGTTCCACCGCACTTCTTTGTCTTTCCTGGGGTTCATAATCTCCTCCAACTCCGTCGCCCCTGATCCGGCCAAGGTTGCGGCGGTGAGAGATTGGCCCCAACCAACGAACCGTAGGAAACTACAACAGTTCCTCGGTTTTGCAAATTTCTACCGGAGGTTCATCAAGGGCTACAGTCAGGTAGTTAGCCCCCTGACAGCCCTGACCTCCACAAAAGTCCCCTTCACCTGGTCGGATCGGTGCGAAGCCGCGTTTAGGGAGTTGAAACGCCGGTTCTCGACTGCACCGGTTCTGGTGCAGCCTGATCCCAAGCGCCAGTTCGTTGTTGAAGTGGACGCCTCTGACTCAGGGATAGGAGCCGTGCTATCCCAGAGCGGGGAGTCCGACAAGGTTCTCCATCCATGTGCCTACTTTTCCCGCAGGTTGACCCCAGCTGAACGGAACTATGATGTCGGCAATCGGGAACTTCGTGCAGTGAAGGAGGCTCTTGAGGAGTGGAGACACCTGTTGGAGGGAGCATCGGTACCATTTACGGTTTTCACGGACCATCGGAACCTGGAGTACATCCGGACCGCGAAACGTCTGAACCCCAGGCAAGCCCGCTGGTCGCTGTTCTTCGGGCGTTTTGACTTCCGGATCACCTACCGCCCCGGGACAAAAAACCAACGATCTGACGCCCTGTCCCGGGTGCATGAAGAGGAGGTCAAGACCGAGCCATCAGACCCCCCTGACACCATCATCCCCGAGTCCACTGTCGTGGCCACCCTTACCTGGGACGTGGAGAAGACCGTCCGGGAGGCCCTGACACGGAGCCCGGACCCGGGGACAGGTCCGAAGGACAAGTTGTATGTCCCACCAGAGGCCAGGGCTGCGGTCCTTGACTTCTGTCACGGTTCCAAGCTCTCCTGTCATCCAGGGGTGCGAAGGACCGTGGCACTGGTCCGGCAGCGCTTCTGGTGAGCGTCTATGGAAGCCGACATCCGGGAGTATGTCCAGGCCTGCACCACCTGTGCCAGGGGCAAAGCCAACCACCACAAGGCCCAAGGCCTCCTCCAGCCTCTGCCCGTGCCTCGTCGCCCCTGGTCTCATATTGGCCTGGACTTTGTCACGGGCCTCCTGCCGTCCCAGGGCATGACCACCATCCTCACGATAGTGGATCGGTTCTCCAAGGCGGCCCACTTCGTGGCCCTCCCGAAGCTCCCGACGGCCCAGGAGACTGCAGACCTCCTGGTCCACCACGTCGTGCGTCTGCATGGGATTCCATCAGACATTGTCTCGGATCGTGGTCCTCAGTTCTCCTCCCAGGTCTGGAGGAGTTTCTGCAGGGAACTGGGGGCCACCGTCAGTCTCTCATCTGGGTACCACCCCCAGACGAACGGGCAGGCAGAGCGGACGAACCAGGAACTGGAGCAGGCCCTCCGCTGCGTGACCTCCACGCACTCGACGGCCTGGAGTGACCATCTGGCCTGGATCGAGTACGCTCATAATAGCCAAGTCTCATCTGCCACTGGCCTCTCCCCGTTTGAGGTGTGTTTGGGGTACCAGCCCCCATTGTTTCCGCTAGTGGAGGGAGAGGTCGGGGTGCCCTCGGTCCAGGCCCATCTGAGGAAGTGCCGTCGGGTGTGGCGTAGCGCCCGCTCTGCCCTGCTCAAAGCCCGGACGAGGGCTAAGGCCCATGCAGACCGCTGGCATTCCCCGGCCCCTGCATACCAGCCCGGGCAGGAGGTCTGGCTATCCACTAAGGACATCCCCCTGCAGGTGGAATCCCACAAACTAAAGGACAGGTACATCGGACCATTTCCCATACTCAAAGTCCTCAGTCCGGCCGCAGTGAAGCTGAAGCTACCAGCTTCACTGCGGATACACCCCGTGTTTCATGTGTCAAGACTCAAACCCTGCCATACCTCACCACTGTGTGCCCCGGGACCAGCGCCGCCTCCTGCCCGGATCATTGATGGGGAGCCCGCGTGGACGGTACGCCGGCTCCTGGACGTCCGTCGAAAGGGCCGGGGGTTCCAGTATCTGGTGGACTGGGAGGGTTATGGCCCCGAAGAGCGCTCCTGGGTGAAGAGGAGCTTCATCCTGGACCCAGCCCTCCTGGCCGACTTCTACACCCGTCACCCGGACAAGCCTGGTCGGGCGCCAGGAGGCGCCCGTTGAGGGGGGGGGTCCTGTTGTGTGGGCCGCTGAAGAGGAGGTACTGCTGGCCCACCACCACAAGATGGCGCCCTGCTTGAAGTGCGGGCTTCAAGCACGAGAGGGCGTCGGAGCGACCAGGAGTGACAGCTGTCACTCATCATCCGTACCAGCTGTCACTCATCCACTACTCATCACCACCACCATAAAGGCCGGACTGCAACCTCCACCTCCCCGCCCAGAAATCAGCTGCCATTCAGGTAATTTTCTCTGCTGAACAAAACCTTGTGTAATAGTCTGAACTCTTTTGCAGCCGTTTTCCTGTGACGGTGTCCTTATCTGTGGGATTGGCGTTTGGTGTGATCAGCGACGGCTTCGCTTCACACCCCAACCAGATAAGTGATTAGACAGGAGCTGCATGAGTGTGTGATTGGAGGTGGAGGTGCTCCCTCCTTACTGAATACAGACTGTGGGATTACTGAGTGTGTGAACTCACACTCATCAGGACTGTCTCTGTTCTCTGCCAGCAGTACCGGGTCTGACTGCTGAAGACAGCGGCCACCTGGGGCGCAGGGCTTGGCGGCTCCGGTGTTCTTCAGCTCCGTTGGTGGTGGAAGCTGTGTGGGATCCGGCTCTTCTCTCGCCAGGCGTCTTCTATCGTCGAGCCTGCCCACACGTCACCTGGTGTATAATTGATAGTCCACCATATTGTTATTGTCTGTACGTCATTGTGCGATTCACAACATTAAATTGTTACTTTTGGCTTATCCATTGTCCGTTCATTACGCCCCCTGTTGTGGGTCCGTGTCACGACACTTTCACAACAAAACAGGTGATACAACTAATGATTAGACGATCGAAAAACACAAAGGCTGGACAGAAACTAGAATGGAACTAGACACATAACTAAAGTATGATAAACAGAACATAAATGATAAACAGAAAACAAAACCAGTGACTACAGTATTACACACAGAAAAGTGATAATCAGATCCAAACTAAGATTAGACTAAACAAGTGAGTAAAATAAAACAACTACTAAACCAAGATCGGGGCAGACAGAGAATAAAGGAAAGGGGACAAATGATGACAGGGACCATCACGGGGCTGAGACACGACACTTTTCATGTTGTTCACAACTAATCAAACATGAAAAACTTCTTTTGTGCACAGGGTAGAATTTTGAAGGCTAAAATGTGGCCTCCTTACGTATTTATTTCTCTCTTATAATGGAGCGCTTCACAGATGTGATAACACCTGCTTCTCATTCACTGAGTGGATAGATGTGCACACCATGTGTACCATGTACTGTGTGGTTATTGTACAGTATACCCCTGTATTACGTTGTTGGAGTACTTTGTTATGTTGATAAGGCATGACTGCGCCATATTATTGTATAGTGTGTGGCCAACATAATATGGCAATTGAATGTCTTTGGTACTGGGTTTTCTTAAAGAGAATCCTTGGCTACTACTGGAATGACTTTGTGTCATCGACCAGATCCTTAGGGATAATGAGGTCCGGAGTCTAATGCATGCATCATGAGGAAGCCTTTGCTGTGATACTGTAGCAATGTGGGCATTTTTGGTGTGTCTCATTGAAGACCCCTGTCTGAGGCCAAGGCAAGATGTACCACCTGTCTGTAATGATAATGCAGATCTAACTTGTTGATTGTCATTTGGAAGGAAGTAGTTCTGAGGAATGGTTGTTGATGTTCATTTGCAGTAGTGCAGGATCCTAAATCTGACTGATCCTCATCAGGAAATTATGTCTTACCTCACCCAGGTGGGATAGCAGCTGGGCAACCAATTTGTAGACCTTGGTATGATTCCCAGTCACACTATCTGTCTGTGTCCTTGAACAAGACATTTCACTGTAGTGTCCCAGTCCACCCAACTGGCCTTGGCTGAGGAAGTAACCTCTGATGGATTGGCGTCCCATCCGGGGGGCATACACTCTCATCCAAAGATAAACACTGGCACCGATGTGCCTCAGGGCCTATATAGGACTTAGACCTCACATACCTGACCTTGCATTTTGGCTGATGTACTGTGTTTCCTATTAATAGAATTCTGTTTTTACATATCTGTTGTAGGTGAAAGCATTTTATTCCTACTGGGTGGAGCCTGCAATAATCAAGAATGTAAAAAGAGGTGTGGCCAGTTTGCTGCAGCTACAGCTCAATACTGGGAAGGTTATTGAGGTAAACTACATATAGACACACACACCATTATCATGTTACAAGTAATGCAACTGTGAGCATACAGTTTATTTCTGGGAACAGAACGATGTCTCTGGAAGATGCACAGTTGAGTACAAGGTGGTTAAAAGCCAAGTAACAAGAACCAAACAGCTGGACACATGTAAGAACACAGAGACCAGCTTCACGACACATAGTCAGGTTCGTCAGTTTCCTGTTCGCTGTCTTTATCCCACGAATGTACAAACAATAGCTAATAACACTGTCTCTTAATATATTGATCATCAGGTCCTGGGTGTAAGCAGGAACTCCAGTTCTGTTACAGTCTTTACTCTTGAAGATGGTTTCATCCGGTCAGCTGTGGCTGAAGAAGTGTACACCCTCACCGTCAATTCCCGGAGATTTACTTCATCAAAAGTCATATCCAGGTAAGTACTGTCAATCAAATCATGATGAGTGGTTATATTTTCACAATATGAGTGAACATAACTTGATTTCACTTGCTTCCCAGGCAGTCCTTCACTTTAGTAGGGACTGAGGTGGGACCTTTGGAGGCTCCTGGGAAAGATGTTGGTGCCGTTGTCAAGTCTCTTGATTCAAAACTGGCAGCTGTTGGTGTCATAGCCGAGAAAGTCAAATTCCAATGCAAACGTTGTCCATCAGTGAGTGGATTTTGACTAAAAGTTTGCTTTTATACACATCTGGCTGAGATGTTTTTGTGAATATAGTCAATAACATAACACATACTACAGGATGTAGATATGGAAGTTTTGGGGCACCTTCTGGTCAGGTGATGAACATTGGCTGGTTCTGCACCTTGTCAAATTCACCGTACTACAGAACCCCAGCCATATATTCCATCTATTTTTTAAATCTGGCTTTATTTTGCCATTCTGGTGTGTATTTCAGATCATATTGTGATCTCTTTCTTTTCACTTGGATGATGGTACAATCCTTGAAGCCCTTTCTGAAGCATCATTTTGAGTTATAAATTTTCTGCTGCTTATCTGTGTCCAGATTACGGTTGTAGCAGATGAATCTAATCCAATGTATTACTTTTATATAGCACCAAATCAAAACAAAGCTGCCTCAAGGCACTTCACACAAGAAAGGTCTAACCTTCCCAACCCCTAGAGCAAGCACACAGGCAACAGTGGTAAGGAAAAACTCCCTCAGATGATATTGAGGAAGAAACCTCAAGCAGACCAGACTTAGAGGGGAGAGCCACTGCTTAGGCCATTCTAACAGTTACAAGGTTTTTAGAAAATTTCACAGAGCTGAAGAAACAGAAAAAAGAATGTTTTAAGCATGGCATCTCGCGGTCAGTCCAGCATCCCGTTGTCTACAGATGCCACTCCAGCGCATTTCCCTCTGCACCTTGGACAGAGAGAAAAGGAGCAGAATTAGTCTCCCAGAAAAACCCCACCTAAGGTATAATCATCAACATTAAATTGACAGGAGAGCAGAGAAAATAATAAGGTGATCACTGACCACTAGCCCTAAGCCTCACTAACACACCCAGAAATTAGATAAAATTGAGGCCAAAACCTGTTTCATTACTAATAAAATTAATTCAAAAGGACAGGAAGCATAGTTTCATGCTATGGAATGCCATGCTACTGGAATGCCAACTAAAGATCTCGTTCCATTGAGTTCTGTTTGTGATCTTGTGACGCCAAGATTTCAGTCACTCAGCCATGAGAGTTGGGGTAATTTACTTCCGGTCATCTACCAGTAATAACAACAGATGCGTTTTTAAAGGACAATTTCTGCGTGTTTTCTTGCATTTTCTGCCATGACTTCAGCAAGTTATCCTCTTGAAGTATGTTCAAAGTGTACCTTGAATGAAGTTCTTGTTGATTTTAAATCGTATTCAGGACAAAACGTGTTAATATTATTGATAAGAGCATGCAGACTGTCAGCAACTGTGGGGGAAAATCATGGTCAATAATCATTAATTATACATAAAACGTGTATAAAAATACAATAAAAGCACACATAATTTGTTATTTAAAAAACATCATAGTAAAACTCATAAATATAATTGTATAAAGCTCAGAAATAGCACAGTAAAAGTCATCAAACACCATAATAAATCATCAATCAAAAAAACAACAAAAAACAAAAAACAAATCAAATCAAATCAAATCAATTTTATTTATATAGCGCCAAATCACAACAAACAGTCACCCCAAGGCGCTTTATATTGTAAGGCAACAGCCATACAATAATTACAGAAAAACCCCAACGGTTCAAAACGACCCCCTATGAGCAAGCACTTGGCTACAGTGGGAAGGAAAACTCCTTTTAACAGGAAGAAACCTCCAGCAGAACCAGGCTCAGGGAGGGGCAGTCTTCTGCTGGGACTGGTTGGGGCTGAGGGGAGAGAGTCAGGAAAAAGACATGCTGTGGAAGAGAGCAGAGATCAATCACCAATGATTAAAAGCAGAGTGGTGCATACAGAGCAAAAAGAGGTGAATAAAAAGAAACACTGGGTGCATCATGGGAAACCCCCCAGCAGTCTAAATCTATAGCAGCATAACTAAGGGATGGTTCAGGGTCAAACAAACAAACAAACAAACAAACAAAAAAAAATCAAACACTAAAAATAATCATAGTATTCCTTTGAAATAATAACACTTGGAGCATTAACAACCCCAATTCCAATTAATTTGGGACGTTGTGTAAATGTAAATAAAAACAGAATACAATGATTTGCAAATCCTATTCAACCTATATTGAATTGAATACACCACAAAGACAAGATATTTAAAGTTCAAACTGATAAACTTTATTGTTTTTGTGCAAATATAGGTCATTTTGAAATGGATGCCTGCATTTCAAAAAAGTTGGGACAGTACCACTGTACAAATGTGTTGCATCACCTTTCCTTCTAACAACACTCAATAAGTGTTTGGGAACTGAGGACACTCATGATTGGGTATAAAAGGAGCATCTCCAAAAGTCTCAGCTGTTCACAAGCAAATATGGGGTGAGGACCACCACTTTGTGAACAACTGCATGAAAAAATAGTCCAGCAGTTTAAGAACAATGTTTCTCAACGTTCAATTGCAAGGAATTTAGGGATTCCATCATCGTCCATAATATAATCAGAAAATTCAGAGAATCTGGAGAACGTTCTACATGAAAGTGGCAAGGCCGAAAACCAACACTGAATGCACGTGACCTTCGATCCCTCAGGCAGCACTGCATTAAAAACTGACATCATTGTTTAAAGGATCTTACCGCGTGGGCTCGGGAACACTTCAGAAATCCATTGTCAGTTAACACAGTTCGTCGCTACATCTACAAGTGCAAGTTAAAAGTCTACCATGCAAAGCGAAAGCCATACATCAACAACATCCAGAAATGCCACTGCCTTCTCTGGGCCCGAGCTCATTTGAAATGGACAGACGCAAAGTGAAAAAGTGTGCTGTGGTCTGATGAGTCCACATTTCAAATTATTTTTGGAAATCATGGATGTCGTGTCCTCCGGACAAAAGAGGAAAAAGACCATCCAGATTGTTACCAGTGCAAAGTTCAAAAGCCAGCATCTGTGATGGTATGGGGGTGTGTGTCCATGGCATGGGCAACTTACACATCTGTGATGGCACCATCAATGCTGAAAGGTATATCCAGGTTTTGGAGCAACACATGCTGCCATCCAAACAACGTCTTTGTCAGGGACATCTCTGCTTATTTCAGCAAGACAATGCCAAGCCACATTCTGCACGTGTTACAACAGCGTGGCTTCATAGTAACAGAGTGCGGGTACTAGACTGGCCTGCCTGCAGTCCAGACCTGTCGCCCATTGAAAATGTGTGGCACATTATGAAGTGCAAAATATGACAACGGCGACCCCGGACTGTTGAACAACTGAAGTCATACATCAAGCAAGAATGGGAAAGAATTCCACCTACAAAGCTTCAACAATTAGTATCCTCGGTTCCCAAATGCTTATTGAGTGTTGTTAGAAGGAAAGGTGATGTAACACAGTGGTAAACATACCACTGTCCCAGCTTTTTTGAAACGTGTGGCAGGCATCCATTTCAAAATGAGCAGATATTTGCACAAAAACAATAAGTTTATCAGTTTGAACATTAAATATCTTGTGGTGTATTCAACTGAATATAGGTTGAAGAGGATTTGCAAATCATTGTATTCTGTTTTATTTACATTTTACACAACGTCCCAACTTCATTGGAATTGGGGTTGTACCACATGATGAGGGAGGCTGTTCCACAAAGTTACAACTAAATCTAAAATATTTTCTTGAATCAATTCTGCATATTTGCACATCAAAAATGTGAGCGTGACCTCTTAAACATAAATAAACTCTATTTTGAAGAAAGAATTACAGCCTGAAAAAAAAAAAAGAAATATTATATATCTATATATATATATATATATATATATATATATATATATATATATATATATTATATATATATATATATATATATCTATATATATATATATATATATATATATATATATATAATTTTTGTTTCTACTAATAGTCAGTCCTACGAGAACATGCAGGTATCTGTGCAATGTCAGAAGGTTGCAGGCCACACTGCAGCAATTTATGTTTTTCTCCACCTATTTTCTTTCCCCAATAATGGCTGATATCAATCTTAGAGATCCTGATATTGTTCCAGAAGAACCACATTCTTTTGCTGAACAACAAAACTCATTAAGGACAATTCACATTTTATTTTCAGTTCTAAATTATTTAGATATCACTGAGGTATCACACAGTCAACACGATGAAATATGCATAATTTATTTCAGTCCACACAATTCAAAGAAAATATGAGAAGCATCAAGGACCTGACACCTGCCTTCAGTTTCTATCAAGCTGCCCAAACTGTGGAAAAATCACCAGCAAGGTGTCATGATATAATCTGACATCAAAAGTTTTGTAGTTTCAGAACTGTGCACATTGCTAGAGAAGCATCTGAGTTCTTGCATCATCAAGATAGCCAGGATATCTGGGATCAACCGTGAGGCCTCACAGGCAGCATTCTACCAAACGGTGGCTGACAGGATGACACAGGTGACCACTGTCACCGGAGACCACCAGCTGACAACCTCAGCCCCCGAGATCAGAAGTTAGCGTTCCATCTCTCTGCTTCTATGATTTAGGTCAGCTAAGTAGGGAGATGCTAGTCCGTGAATAATTTTATAGTATAATAGCAGAATGCTAAAATACGATCTCAGAGGGTCTGGAAGCCAGTGAAGAGATGCCAAAATGGGTGTAATGTAGTCGAACTTTCTGCTTCCTGTCAAGAGTCTGGCAGCAGCATTTTGAACCAGTTGGAGACCCCTACTGCTGTACTGCAGTAACCCAAAAAATAGAACATTACTGTAGTTCAATCTAGAAGAAACAAATGCATGAATCAGGGTCTCAGCATCAGCCATAGACAGGATGGGACGAATCTTCGCTACATTTCACAGGTGGAAGAAAGCAGTCCTTGTAATGTCTCTAATGTGAAGGTCAAAGGACAACGTAGGATCAAAAATCACCCCAGTGTGATGTATGTCACACAAGCCTAGTATGTATGTCACACGAGCTAGGCTAAGCATCTCACTTGACCAAGAACCATCATGTCTGTCTTAATTAGAAGATAAATTAAGCACTTAATCATCACTAATTTGCAGTACAGATGAAATATTTCAGCACCATCCTCAGCATGTCTTCTGTCCATCTTTGTCTTGTGTTATGTTCAGCTTTTTGAACACTGGAAGACAGAACAGAAGCAGCTGGAGCCATCCCGTCTGTCAAAGGCTACGGCTCCTCGCAGCTTCCTGGCCCTCATCCAGAGTATTCGGAAGGCATCGAAGGATGAGATTTTCAAAGTGCTGAAGAGTGCCAGCAAGACATCTCTGTAAACAAGCTCCTCCTCTTTTCAAGCTTCTCTTCAATAATTTAGTTTTTTTTTTTTTTTTTTTTAAGATTAGCTGTCAGTGTTCAACAAAAGCACACTAATTAATGTATATGCTCCCTGTTCTTGTGTTTCCTGCTTGTTCTCAGACCTCAGCTTGTGGATGCTGTGACCTCGGCTCAGACCTCTGCATCTCTGGATGCCATGCTGAAATTCCTGAACTTCACCGATGCTAAAGGTGTGGTTCTGCAGGAGAGGTTTCTTTATGCGTGCGGTTTTGCCTCACACCCCAATGAACAAATGCTGCAGGCTCTGCTGGTGAGTGCTCTACTGTACCACATAACCAAAGTTCACATTCTCCTTATTAGTAGTGCGAGGTCTAAGATTTACAGATTGTGCAAATGAATAGCCTTTATTATTAGGTATACCTGTTTTTGGTGAGCTGCACTAAATTAAAAATTCAGTTGGAAAAAGTTAATATTTCTCTTACCAAAGTGTACATGTCTCACCACAAAGATTTAATATTTCATCAAATTGTGCACAGAAACCTTGATTCCCTCAGAACGTTGGCATTCACCTACTGACAAAATGTTAGAACCTTTGTTATATGGATGCTTTGAGATATAAGTATGTGGGAGTAGTCTTACCCCACCTGTGACCACAGGTTTGGGGGGATGCTTGAGGGCTGAACCGAGATTCTGGGGCATGTGTCTGGGGGTCTCTTGGCTGTCATCCTCGGGTGACCCCTCCAGTCCAGCCATCTAGGTAACAGTTTACGGTGCTGGCATGGGCCTTCAATGAGGTGTGCTGTTGCTCTGTGTTCTTGGGCGGTTGGCCTGAGGTTGGGTGAGGGCGGTGTTCCACTGGGCTGTCCTGGGGACCCACTCTGAGTGATATTGGTCACCATCCTGCAGATGGAGTTGGTGTGTGACAAGCGCTAGTGAGGGGGGGGGGTCACCCCACTGGTACTGGTGCAGGAACCTTCGTCCAGGGGGCCACAGCAGATAGATAGATATCCCAGATATATAGGGAATGAAAATGTGTTAATTTTCAGTAAATTGAAAACAAAATCTCTTTCCTTTTCAGGACATTTCAAAGGGAAAGTTTGGCAGCATCGATATGAAAGAGTCAGTGGTGATTATTATGGGAGCACTGGTCCATAAGCTGTGTCAGAAAGGAGGATGCAATTCACCGGTAAGAACTAAAAAGATAACATTGAAATTATACAAGCCTGAATAATGCAAAACATGTCGATACTTCGTGTCATCATGTGGGCATTTAAAGGACAAGCTCACGTTATTTATTTTTACATTAGCCAGGTTTAAAGTTAAAGGTTCTTGCACACTCATGCACACCTTCTGTATCTTGTACACGCTACATAATAGGGACATGTATAGCCAGAAGAAAAGAAGGGAGTCCTGCACTAGTCCTTCACTTGCCCTAAACTTTCAGTTTCAGTGCAGCCAATCATGCGGAGCTTAGTGGCCTCTGATGGTGAAACTGGAGCCAGTGTGGAAAAATTCAATCTTGCAGTGCATTAAATGGCCAGTTGAGGCTGCCCAAAGTATTTTATCAAAAAGGCAGAGTCCACTACCCAGAGGTATTCCCTGTGGTTCACAGGACAACAATAAACATAATGGATTAGATTAGATAAAATACTTGTAGAACTTTACTGATCCCTTAGGAAGACTCCCTCAGGGGAATTGAGGTTCCAGCAGCATTGTATAGAAGCACACAAGGTAAGAAACACACAGAGTACCAAAAGTGAAAGTAAAAGCAGTTTGCAAAAATAAATATAAATACACAAATATAAATACCAGACATACTGATCAATACTGCTTTACTGGCTACTAGTGTTCCTCTCCTTCCCGTCCTGTATTCCTGTTGCTCCTCCTCCCCCTGAGTGAGGAGTTGAACAGTCTGATGGCCTGAGGGCCAAAGGAGTTTTTCAGTCTGTTGGTCCTGCACTTGGGAAGGAGCAGTCTGTGGATGAAGAGGCTCCTCTGGTTGCTGATGACGGTGTGCAGAGGGTGACTGGCATCGTCCATAATGTCCAGCAGTTTGTCCAGTGTTCACTTCTCTGCCACCCTCACCAGAGAGTCCAGTTAGTAAATCAGTGAGAGCATTTACAAAAAATTTTTGTTAGTAACTCCAGAAAAACTACTGAATTAGCTTTGAAAATTTGAATTCTAATACATATAGGTGAGGACCAGTAATCCTCATATTTTGAGCCATGTTGGCATCTATTAATATACTAATTGCAGTTATTCCTTTATTTATTAGTTGAAATAAGAACATTGGCGCTGTGGAACATGCCTAGTTTTGTTCAGGCAGGCATATGTAGTATGCCTTTTGCATGTGTTTTATGAAGCTTTGATGCTAATTACAGGGTCCTGTTAAAGGTCATGTTGCTTGATTTAATAAGATTAGGCTTGTAAAAAAAAAAATTAACCTGTCCTTTAAAATCGTCTGTTTAAAAAATAAAAAATTGATGTTGGTTTCAAATCTATGCTTCTTGACTGACGATCTTTTGCTGTACTTCCCAGACAGTGCTTCAAGTGAAGAAGTTGATTTTAGAAGGTCCTGACAGATCCCAAGTTGAATCTGAGGTGCAGATGTACCTCCTGGCTTTAAAGAACTCTCTGCTGCCTGAGGCCATTCCCATTTTTACAAAATACGCAGAGTCAGAAGTGGGATCCTACAGCACTATCTCCCTTACTGCCCTGCAGAAATACAATGTCAGTGCCATTACAGATGAGGTAAGAATTATTGCACATCACGTCAGTGACAGGTGAATATAATAATGTGTAAAAGAAGCTGTAACTAATTTTTTTCTGTAATCGCCACTTCAGGTTAAACGGACAGTTAGCAGAGTTTACCACCAGAACAGACGTATCTATGAGAAAAATGTGAGGACTGCTGCTGCTGATGTCATTCTGAGTAGCAACCCGTCACACATAGAGGTCAAGAATCTGATTTTGTCCATTGGAAACCTACCTCATGAAATGAACAAATATATGGTGTCTAAGATCCAGGACATCCTCCACTTCCAGCTCCCTGCCAGGTGTGTTCCAAAAAGATCAGTGGAACAACAGAAACATTATGTTGATTAAAAGGCAGAGAGGACATATTATTCTGGATGTCATAATAATGTATGTATTTTTTTTAATTGTAGTAAAATTATCAGACATGTTATGAAGGACATGTTTTCCCATAACTACGACCGTTTTGCAAAAACTGGGTCATCATCTGCATTCTCGGGATTCATGGCAAGTAAGTGATCAACCATCAGCAGGCCCAAAAACATGAAAACATTCCAAATGTGAAGCAAAAATTTTAGCCCTAGATATTTATTTGAATTTAAAATACATATGATGGTTGTTGTTGTTTCCCTTGCGGCTGCTGCTGTTCATTCAGGGTCACCACAGTAGATCTGCTTTGGGATTTGGCACACGTTTTACACCAGAAGGCATTCCTGACACAACTCCAGTTTTACCTGGAGAAACACACACAGCCCCTGGTCTCTCAAAGAGGTCTCCCATCCGAGTACTGACCAGCCCACACTCTGCTAAAGCAGGGGTGGGCAGCACGGGCCGAGACACTGCAGGTTTTCCTTGCAGCCAAACACCTCAGCAGGTGGGTTGCTGAAGAGCTTCTCCCTTGAACAAAAACATCTGATTGTCAATAAAATGACCTGCTGAGACACCTGGTCATGAAATCGCATGCTAAGGTGATTGGTAGGAAGGAAAACCTGCAGTGTCTTGGCTCTTCATGGCACATGATTGCCCACCCCTGGGCTAAAGCCACCTTCACACTTGCATGCATGTAACCCCTGTACTGCTGCCCAATTCGTCATGCCAGTGTGACCCGCTTCGTGTCGCTGGGCACTGCATTATATAAGATAATTATTTTGTAGTGGATTAATCATTTTCTCTTAGAACTTGGCTGATGAAACCACATCTAATCGCTCTCGGAATCACTGAGGAATTTTCTACAGCTGCAGCTGTTCTCATGCGCTTCATGACGTAGAGCGCTCATTTGGAATAGTCTCAAGGGTAATTATTTATAATATTTATATTCTGATGGCTTGGTAAAACAGTTGCATTTTCATTCCTTCTTATGAGTATCTGTAAAATTTTGTTTATTAGGGCCCCTTCACACATAGTGCAAATTTAGTCGATTTGCACATGAAGTGTGCTTGAAGCAGGAATTGTATGCAATACGTGTAAAATCGTAGCTGCCTCCAACGCCTCGTACACCTGTTGCTACAAATATTTGTGCACACTAATGGCTGAAAGACAGAGTGTGCCCTGTGAGAGCCCCTCACGCAGGACACGCACGCAGGGTCGGCTGGACACGATGCCAGTAAATGTGGACATGATAAGAGCTCTTTGCTTCTCATTCATGTCATTTCATGACTGTACGTCTGTGACCATGGGTCATCTACAGAGGAACAGATGGATCATATTTCTATTACCCGCTTAATAATACGGATTCAATAAAATACGGTGTTTTTATATGGTGTGTGGTTTTATTTGTTTAAATACGTCAGTGTCCTTCTTGATATCAGGCATTTTTCTTGCACTGTTTACAGGACAGCAATGATAGCTCAGTGGTTAAGTTGTGGCTGACAATCAGAGCTTTTGGAAAGTGCAGGTTCGAATCCTGTGGGTGGCATGTATTTTTTTATTTTATTTTTTCACAGCAGCTGCGTTCCCGCATGCACGAAACCATCGCAGCGGTATTTAAAATTTTTTTCACAGTAGCCTGTGCGATGTCCCCGACACCGTCGCACCGTCGGGCTCGATGTTTGCGTGGTTCCACTCATATGAGCTATTCCCCCGTGAGTCTTCCCTGATTGTACTTAATCATACTATGTGTGAAGGGGCCCCTTATAGATTTAACATCTCGTCATAATCGTTCAGATGAGCTGTGCTGTACAAAAGTAACGCGTGCGAGAGATTTTGAACAATTCAAAATGTTCTTTGCACACTTGCATGCAGCCACCTGCACAGTTTACGAGTTTACTCTCTGGTATAGCAGATTGTGTGCCAGTGCAGGGATCAAATTTGTGCAAGTGTCAAGGTACCTTTACACAGAGCACATTGTGTATCCGCCCCCCCGCATTGAAAGTGAATTTCGATGCAGTTTGCACCCGAAGAGATCGCAGTCTTGTGCACAAAAGGTTTGCTGGTTTTACTGTAGCATTATGACACGGTTGGGGCATTACATGAAAACCTTTTATTGCACTATGAAGTCTTTCAGGGACCCATAATACAAAGCGCATTTGGTGTTGTTCTCCTCTCATTGATGGCTGTGTTAAGTGGAGTCAGCATTAAAATTTACATTGTTTTAACATAAAATTCAAGTGTTGAAAGACCAGTCCATGAAAAATAATTAATTAATTAAAAAAAAAGTCACTTGCAGATTTCTGGATGTCAAAAAACTTTATGAATGAACTCCATTATTTTAACTGTGTTTAATTTATCTCCTTATCAGTCCTTAAGTATACTGAACTTGTCTTTTCTGCAATGACTACTGTACACCTGCTAAAATTATGAACACCTGCGTTACTATGGAAAGCTTTAAGAAAGCTTTTAAGAGACACATTTTCATGCATCTGTTCACAGCTAAGCGCATGCAGGCTGACACAGGAACTGTTCCCAATGTGCAAGTAATTCTTTGTCCCTGAATGACTCTGTTTGTATGTACAGTGTATTCCCCTGCACGTGGGCTCCACCAAAATGTCCCAAACACTTAAACATCAGCATATTATGTCAGATTGATAGACAGACAGATAGCAAACTGTAAACTGTACCAAGATGCACACTTAAAGCTTTAATAGAAAAGAGGATGTATAAACAGTGGAGGAGATGATGGTGTGGGAACCTGTGTGTAGACATGATGTGAAATGGTGAGGACACTCAAGGTGAGAAGATGATTGACAGGGTGTGGATGCATACATTGGTGTAGTGCGGAGCGCTGACATGGCACGGAGAGTTTAGGAGATGTGAGAAGATTAAGGTGGTTGGGAGGACTTGCCATGAGGACAAGACTTGAGGTGGCAAGAAGGCCTAACTGGGTGTCATGTGACGTGGAGAATTGACATGATAGAATGTGGTAACCTGGCCTTGGTGTGATGTTATGTGAAGAGTTGGAGTAATGTGAGGCCTGCTGTGGAAAAGGCTTGACTGCACAGAGGTGAAGGCCTGTGGCTCCACCGATGAGATGTGAAGATTTGACTTGGCACGGACCTCATGCTTGATCTGATGCAGCTCGGAGGCCGCATCTGGATGACACACTGCTCAAACAAACAGCCCGACAAGGTACAATAGAAAACTGGGATTCAAATATTGTGACTAACAATGAACGAACAAGACCAGGTGTGTGATGACAGCAAGAGACACCAGACAGATGCACATACAAGAAAAACCATACCAGTGCTTACACATCAGACCAGTACAAAACCCAAAGCAAAATTTGTGAAAATTTTTGGCTAAATTATAAGACAAATTAAAGACAAAAAACAGCAATAAAACACACCACACATAAAAAAACAAACCAAACAAACAAAGTGTGTACACTTTGTAAAATTAAGATAGAACCTATTCAGATTTCTTTCTCTTGTTTCTATTTATTTCTGAAATTGCCCTAAAATTATGTTAGTTGAATTACCCGACTACGAGGGCAGAAGAAGAATAGTTGATGGGAATGTACTGGTTTGTCACATTTGACTATTAGGAATAGTATTCCTCAACCTAAGTTACGTACATACATGTTGAGATTTTTGTAAAAGCTATAAAGATAAATTACTGACTGTCCACAGAATCTGCTGATGTCACCTCCACGTACAGTTTGGACATCCTGTATTCAGGATCTGGGATCTTGCGGAGAAGCAACATGAATATTTTTGGTGCTAGTAACGGAGCAATGCTACATGGACTCCAGGTAATGGATATTAATAATTACAAATTAATTATTATCTAGTTCTAGTTATATTGTTTTCTGTTTTTTTTTTGGGGGGGGGGAGGGGGGGTGTATACCTGGATGAGTGTGATATAACAGAAATTGTTACTGATGCTGTAATGTAATGTCAAACATCAACGCCAACACTATTCTCATACGCACAAGTAATATATAAAATTGAACTCTTTTTTGTGCATGCATGTGTAGTAGTATACTGTCTAATATAAACATTTATTGTGTACATCCAAGTGTGTGTGTGTGTGTACTTCAGGGTGTGTAGGAATGAAGGGTATGTGCACGCTTGTGCGTGCTCCCTAAATATGTCTAGGATGACAGATTCCTCTGAGGTGTCAAATGTGTGTGTACGTGTCTGGGTATGTGTGTGTGTGTGTGTGTGTGTGTGTGTGTGTGTGTGTGTGTGTGGTGTGTGTGTGTGTGGGTGGGTGGGTTGGGGGCAGCATTCATTCACTCACTGATGAAGGCTGTAAGGATATTAACAAATTTATTTCAGAACCTTTGGAAAAAGGACACAGTTAATGGTGGATGATAAAAAGTGTACAATAGTACTTGAAAAGCACACATCATGCAAAAATAGAAATTTTAAAGCTGTCCAAAGATAAAAATTGTCATAAATATAAAAATTATCCTAAATAAATAAATAAATACTAAAAGCTTTAATTAAAAAAAAGAAGAAAGTCAGAAGTACAAAAGTCCTACAGTAGTGTTCAGAATAATAGTAGTGCTATGTGACTAAAAAGATTAATCCAGGTTTTGAGTATATTTCTTATTGTTACATGGGAAACAAGGTACCAGTAGATTCAGTAGATTCTCACAAATCCAACAAGACCAAGCATTCATGATATGCACACTCTTAAGGCTATGAAATTGGGCTATTAGTAAAAAAAATGTAGAAAAGGGGGTGTTCACAATAATAGTAGCATCTGCTGTTGACGCTACAAACTCAAAGCTATTATGTTCAAACTGCTTTTTTAGCAATCCTGTGAATCACTAAACTAGTATTTAGTTGTATAAACGCAGTTTTTCATGATTTCTTCACATCTACGAGCCATTAATTTTGTTGGTTTGGAATGAAGATTTTGCTCGTTTACTAGTGTGCTTTGGGTTATTGTCTTGTTGAAACACCCATTTCAAGGGCATGTCCTCTTCAGCATAAGGCAACATGACCTCTTCAAGTATTTTGACATATCCAAACTGATCCATGATACCTGGTATGTGATATATAGGCCCAACACCATAGTAGGAGAAACATGCCCATATCATGATGCTTGCACCACCATGCTTCACTGTCTTCACTGTGAACTGTGGCTTGAATTCAGAGTTTGGGGGTCATCTCACAAACTGTCTGCGGCCCTTGGACCCAAAAAGAACAGTTTTACTCTCATCAGTCCACAAAATATTCCTCCATTTCTCTTTAGGCCAGTTGATGTGTTCTTTGGCAAATTGTAACCTCTTCTGCACGTCTTTTATTTAACAGAGGGACTATGCGGGGGATTCTTGTAAATAAATTTGCTTCACACAGACATCTTCTAACTGTCACAGTACTTACAGGTAACTCCAGACTGTCTTTGATCATCCTGGAGCTGATCAATGGGTGAGCCTTTGCCATTCTGGTTATTCTTCTATCCATTTTGATGGTTGTTTTCAGTTTTCTTCCACACGTCTCTGGTTTTTTGTCAATTTTAAAGCATTGGAGATCAATGTAGATGAACAGCCTATAATTTTTTGCACCTGCGTATAGGTTTTCCCCTCTCCAATCAACTTTTTAATCAAACTACACCGTTCTTCTGAACAATGTCTTGAATGTCCCATTTTCCTCAGGCTTTCAAAGAGAAAAAGCATGTTCATCCTTAAATAGGGGACACCTGATTCACACCTGTTTGTTCCACAAAATTGACGAACTCACTGACTGAATGCCACACTACTATTATTGTGAACACCCCCTTTTCTACTCTTTTTTTTTTTTACTAATAGCCCAATTTCATAGCCTTAAGAGTGTGCATATCATGAATGCTTGGTCTTGTTGGATTTGTGAGAATCTACTGAATCTACTGGTACCTTGTTTCCCATGTAACAATAAGAAATATTCTCAAAACCTGGATTAATCTTTCTAGTCACATAGCACTATTATTATTCTGAACACTACTGTAAATAAATTTCAGTAAAAAACAATATCTGACGAGAGTACCATATGACCGGGCCAAAACATCATATATGTCTTAACCTACTAAAAATAAGAATAAACCACACCTCAGATAAAAGTGTGCAATAATACATAAAAAGTAGAGCCCGACCGATATATTGGCTGGCCTATATTATTGGCCGATATAAGCCCTTGTCAAAGTACTCACTATCGGCCGAAATTTTGCCGATAGAAAGCTGATAATTTCTCATAAACAGAACAGTTACTGAAATAATGTTTGTGTCGGCAATGTAAAATATCCTTGCACCATTGTCCAGTAGATGGAGCTCTGACTCCATTCAACTGAGAGCTGCTTACACCCCTGCTTAATTGTGTTCATCACTGGCCCCCGTAGTTCGCTGTCACACTGCACTGATTGGCTGACAAAAGCATACAAGTAAGTTTATAAGGATCTGTATCCTTATCCTGAACCTATATCAAAGTTGCAGCAACAAGCGGTACAAGATCAGATGTATTTCACAACTCTTTTAAGGATATGTATTTGCTAATTTCACAAAGGTTTAATCTTGATTGCAGTTTTTGAACTTGAAAATTCTTCTCCGTTATAAAGTTAATCAATATGAGGACAAAGCTTCAGCTTTTAGCTCATGCCTTTTTTGTTAAGGGTCCAAAAAAGAACATTTTATTCATTTAAAAAAAAAATAATAATAATATTGGCTGATTTATCGGCTATTGGCAAATTGGCCGATTTATCGATTATCGACATTCTTTTTTCATCCAAATATCGTTATTGGCATCGGCCTCAAAAAATCCATATCAGTCGGGCTCTAAATAAAAATACACACACACACACACACACACACACACACACACACACACACACACACACACACACACACACACACACATATTAGGAAATAAAAATTTAAATTATATTAATTGACTTTAAATGAAATGCCATCCAGTGAGGGAATCACATAACTTGGTAAATTATTCCATGCATGTGTTGCCCTGTTTGAAAAACTATATTACACAAATAATGAATGTTTATGAGTTCAATGATACGAATATTTCATGAGGTGAAAGCTGGAACAAACCATTCAATGAGGTGAAGCCGAGTGCAAATTTGGTTCCGTATGTTTGGTACCATTGCACCCTACACACACACGCACGCATGTCCTCGTGCATGTTATATAACGGCTGAGTGGATCCTTGTCATTCAATTGATGCTTTGTATGTCACATGACATGGATTAATTCATCCCATTTGTGTTGCATTGCATTTAGAGTGCAGCTTGGTTCCATTTAGAGTGCAAATTTGGTTCCATGCTTTTGGTACCATTGCACCCCACACACGTATGCACACACGCGCACACGTCCTCGTGCACGCGCAGTCACATATATGCCTGCGCGCACAACACGCACGCACACGCACACAAAACAAATCCACTGTGCTGCCTTGGAGGCTGCGAGCAGGAAGAAAGAAAGAAAAACTGGACTAATTTCTGACATGATTTTTTGAGCCGGTTGTGTGTATGTGCGTGTGCGGGGGACAACGACTCGATGCTTTGATTGAACTAACTGACGCTGCCACACACACACACACACACACACACACACACACACACACACACACACACACACACACACACACACACACACACACACACACACACACACACACACACACAAAATCCACTCTGCTGTAAGCCATCTGGATGCATGAAGACCTATTCACATGAAACGCTGATGCAATTTTTGGCTGGACTGAGAAACTACACAAAGTCTTTTTTTTAAAAATGGAAATCCAAAGTCAGTGCACAGCATCACTGGACTACACGTTACAATTTGGACTTTAGCAGCAGTGGAACACCACAATGTAAGTCCCTTTTTCTGTTGTTTATAAATTTAAAAAAATATCAAATGACAAGGATCTATTTTAGCCGTTATATTAAACAAATAATGAATGTTTTTACATTCTTTCAATGGATCGAATATTTCATTCGGTGAAAGCTGGAACATACCATTCAACTCGGCTTCAGCGTATTGAATATATATATATATATATATAAAGTCTTTCTAAAAAAAGAAACCACACTTGGTATACAGCATATTTCTGCTGATATGTGAATGAAAGTGGCGTATTTGTCATACTGTTGTCTTGTCATATGGTCCTGCAGCGTGCCTCTCACTGTCCTGTCAGAAAGATGTGATGTTCAGATCGGCTGCTGCATGTCCACATGAACTCGCGGTCTGGTTCACCTGGAACAGTCTCAATGTGCGCGCTCTCCAGCCCGACGCAGAAGCGGAAGCGATATATGTTTTTATGTATTTCGATGTGAGGACAGCAAGCATACACACGCGTGTGTCAATCAAAACACGGTGCTTATTCTGCAGCTCGGGTCTAGGACCAGAGTTGTCAACAGCTGCCATGTCCGTTCAGTGCTCAGACCAAGGTGTCACTCTGTGATCAGATGAGCGGTGCCTCGCCTGCAGGGGGGCACGCGAACCACACACATGCATGTGTTGGGGGGGAGCGCGCAACACACGCACACGTGTTGTGGGGGGAGCCGACACTCTGGCACGTCACATGTGCGCTCTCCACAGTCGCGGGGCACTTAGACAAATTTCACATCCAGCTCGACAGTGACTGTCTGCTGACTGTTTTTGTGATGATAGTATGAATGGCCACACATTTTCTAAGTGCCAAATGAGAGGTGTTAGATGTTTGTGTGTGTTAGCTGGAATTTGGCCGATACCTGCCGCAAGAGGATTCGATGGGCTCACACAGCGTATACTCTGTCTTTCAGACATTGGTGTGCGCAAATAGTTGTAGCAACAGGTGTACAAGGCATTCAATGCAGCTACGAATTTATATGTTTTGCATATGATTCCTGCTTCATGCACACTTCAAGGGCACTTTGACCAAAATCGCACTATGATTGAAGGGGCTCTTGGTGTCATTTGCAAAGATGTGACAAGTTGAAGATATACTTGTTGGTAAGTCATTAATAAATAACATTATAATAACATTAATATTTACTTTTATTTCCTTTAAAATGATTTTCAATTGAGCTTTGTAGTCTGATGCACTATATGCACATTCCTATGTGTGCATGAACTGTGAACCTGCCTGTGCACGGTGACCCAGCCCACATGGCAGCAGTTGCCATTATTGTGCAAGTGCAGCATGTCAGTGGTTACCACACATGCAGTCTTAGGAGATGGCTTATGATAAAGAAATGAACATTCAACTCATGGGCAACACCTCTGGCAGACATTCCTGCAGTCAGCATGGCAACTGCATGCTCCCTCAAAACTTGCGACATCTGTGGCATTGTGCTGTGTGATGAAAATGAACATTTGAGAGTGGCCTTTTATTGTGGCCAGCCTAAGGCACAGCTGTGCAATAATCATGCTGTCAAATCATCATATTGATGCTGATTATCTCGGCAAAGGAGAAATGCTCACTAACACAGATTTAGACTGATTTATGAACAATATTTGAGAGAAATAGATGTTTTGTGTGTATAGAAAATGTTTTAGATCTTTGAGTTCAGCTCATGACAAATAAGAGCAAGAACAAAAGTGTTGCATTTATCGTAATCTCCAGACTATAAGCCGTTATGTTTTTCATACGCTTTGAACACTGCACCTTACACAATGATGCAGCTAATTTATGGATTTTTACAGGCTTTCTTGTAATTTACTTATAAGTCGAAATACATCCATTAATGCTGTCCATTGATTGGCTGAAAGCTGAAAGTTAGTGTGCATATTGTGTATGACTCATACTCATACTCCCTTGTAAGATGTTCCTCGTGTTTTCCAGGTGGCAATCGAGGCACAAGGCCTGGAGTCTTTAATTGCTGGTACCCCTGATGAAGGAGAGGAAGACTTGGAGTCCTTTGCTGGGATGTCGGCTCTGCTGTTTGATGTCCAGCTGAGGCCTGTTACCTTCTTCAAGGGTTACAGTGACCTCATGGCCAAGATGTTTTCCATGACTGGAGAACCCATGAATGTAGTGAAGGGTCTCATCTTGTTGATGGATCATTCTGAGGTAAGCAGTCACTACTCCTAAACACCCGCTCCCAGTAGAGCTGAGTGATTGGTCACTTCTCATTTTAGCCCAAATCTGACAGGATCCCATTTGTGTATGAATAACAGCCCTGTTTAAAACAGTGAGTGTGAAGTTCACTTTCACTTTTGTCTGGATGTGTGTCATGTTTCTATGGGACAAGAAGTTTATAATGTACACTGATGCATCACTTCATTATGGACCTATGTTCGACTGGTCATTGAAACAAATATGTAATCAGTCAATCATGTGGCAGAAGCTCAATGCATTTATGCATGTCGGCAACATCAGGAGGATCTGATGAAGGTCAAATCAAGCATCAGAATGGGGAAGATAAGTCACCGTGACAGACAATGACAGATAATTGTTGGCGCTAAATGGGCTGGTTTGAGGTTTTTTTTTTTGTTTGTTTTTGTCTTACTTTTTTGGAGGGTCTACAGAGAACAGTCCAAAAAAGAAGACACATTCAGTGAATGTTGTATCTCTGGGTGAGAAAGCCTTATTGAAGGCAATGGCTGGAAGAACTGCCAGGTTTGTTTGAATTGATAGAAGGGCATCAGTAAACTCAAATAGTCCTTGTTAAAGCCATAGGGTATGTAGAAGCTCATCCCTAAATGCACAATGTGTTTAATCTTTAAGCAGGTGGGCGACAATAGCAGAAGTCCTCATTGGCTGCTACTGTTCAATCAATTAACATTTATTTATATAGTCCTTTATAGCTGGCAGGTGGTGTCGAAAGTGCTTTACAGTAAAATCAAAGAACAAGAATTCACAAAAATAAAAAATACAATAGAATTAAAGAGGCACATAAAAACAAAAATAAACATGTCGCAGCACCACTGGGCAAGTCTTGAGTTTTTATTTAAAAAGTGCCAGGTCAGAAATAGTGTGTAAATCAGGAGGTTGTTTCACAGTCTGGGTTCAGCTACCATCAAAGCATGATCACCCCAGAGTTCATATTTTGACCTCGGAACATCTAAGGAAAGTTGACCAGACAATGTCCTGCTGTAAATGCAGACACTTAAAATTTCAAGCAAGTAGAAAGGTGCAAGGCCATTAATAACATTAAAATCTTAAATCAATTCTAAAACAAACTGGAAGCCAGTAATTAAATATGATTAAATATGATGCACACTTTATATGTAAATATTTTGTATGAAGTTGGGACGTTGTGTGAAATGTAAATAAAAACAGAATACAATGATTTGCAAATCCTCTTCAACCTATATTCAACTGAATACACCACAAAGACAATATATTTCTTGTTCAAACTGATAAACTTTATTGTTTTTGGGCAAATATTTGCTCATTTTGAAATGGATGCCTGCAACACCTTTCGAAAAAGGTGGGTCAGTGATATGTTTACCACTGTGTTACATCACCTTTCCTTCCAACAACACTCAATAAACATTTGGGAAATGAGGACACTAATTGTGAGTATAATTGGGTATAAAAGGAGCATCCCCAAAAGGCTCAACTGTTCACAAGGAAAGATGGGGCGAGGATCACCACTTTGTGAACAACCGTGTGAAAAAACAGTCCAACAGTTTAAGAACAATGTTTCTCAACATTCAATTGCAAGGAATTTAGGGATTCCATCATCTGCGGTCCATAACATAATTAAAATATTCAGACAATCTGGAGAACTTTCTACACGTAAGCGGCAAGGCCAAAAACCAACATTGAATGCCCGTGACCTTCGATGCCTCAGGCGGCACTGCATTAAAAACCGACATCACTGTGTAAAGGATCTTACCACGTGGGCTCAGGAACACTTCAGAAAACCATTGTCAGTTAACACAGTTTGTCACTACATCTACAACATCCAGAAACACCGCCGCCTTCTCTGGGCCCGAGCTCATTTGAAATGAACAGACGCAAAGTGGACAAGTGGGCTGTGGTCTGATGATTCCACATTTCAAATTGTTTTTGGAAATCATGGATGTCGTGTCCTCCGAACAAAAGAAGGAATAGACCAACCAGATTGTTACCAGCGCAAAGTTCAAAAGCCAGCATCTGTGATGGTATGGGGGTGTGTAAGTTGCCCATGACATGGGCAACTTACACATCTGTGATGGCACCATCAATGCTGAAAGGTACATCCAGGTTTTGGAGCAACACATGCTGCCATCCAAGCAACGTCTTTTTCAGGGACGTCCCTGCTTATTTCAACAAGACAATGCCAAGCCACATTCTGCACGTGTTACAACAGCGTGGTTTTGTAGTAAAAGAGTGCGGGTACTAGACTGGCCTGCCTGTAGTCCAGACCTGCTGCCCAATGAAAATGTGTGGTGCATTATGAAGCGTAAAATACAACAACGGAGACCCCGGACTGTTGAACAACTGAAGTTGTACATCAAGCAAGAATGGGAAAGAATTCCACCTACAAAGCTTCAACAATTAGTGTCCTCAGTTCCCAAACGCTTATTGAGTGTTGTTAGAAGGAAAGGTGATGTAACACAGTGGTAAACATACCACTGTCCCAGCTTTTTTGAAACGTGTTGCAGGCATCCATTTCAAAATGAGCAAATATATGCACAAAAAGAATCAGTTTGAACATTAAATATCTTGTCTTTGGGGTGTATTCAATTAAAGATAGGTTGAAGAAGATTTGCAAATCATTGTATTCTGTTTTTATTTACATTTTACACAATGTCCCAACTTCATTGGAATCGGGGTATATACTGTATATATCAGCCATAAATAATGTAATGTTAAAAACAAATTGATATTTGATGGATATAGAGTCTTTTACCTGTAAGACACTTGTGTGAGCGTTCACCTTCCACAGAGTACATTTTATTTTACTCCCCTATTTGTCTTCGATGCTGCAGGTCATCCAGCTGCAGTCAGGTCTGAAGGTGAGTGCAGAGTTTCAAGGAGGGTTAGCCATCGACATATCTGGAGGCATGGAGATCAGTCTGTGGTACAGGGAGTCCAAGACCAGCGTCAACAACAGGTATCGCTCTATCAGATTAGGAACACTATTAATGGTAAATACAGTCAATTCTGCAACTGCATGTTTTTTTCTGCATTTAATTCAAAGCACCAGCAAAGTTTTAACATAATGTGACAAACACAAATCTATCCAATGGCCTCTGTTGTGCTAAAGATGATGAAGTACTGCACTGAAAAGTATGATGTAATGCACTTACAGTGCAAAGGTGTGTTCTCAGAATGCGACCTTTGTGTGTGAAAGGAAAATTGTTTCAGAAGTCACAGCTATGCCACTGTGCTGCAAATAGATTTGTGCCTGTGTTGGATATATGTAAACTGCAGATAGAGTCTCTAAGTGGGGCCTGATTCATTTCATCCACTGGCACTTTGAATATCTTCCAAAACTGCATCTGTGATGGTTCATGCAGATCTCATTTCCGAGTTTGCGTAGCTGTGAAGTCATTTCTGTCTGGTTCTCTGTTTTTAGAACATTACAAACTAACGGTAGCTGCTGAAAATGGCACACGATATCAGATTAGTATCAAATATCTCACACCATGAGGCAATGAAACAGGACTAAAGGATGATATATCTGAGTTTTAACATTAAATGCAAAGTGACTTTCATTCCAGCAAACATGGGAAATTAATGGAAAAATTTTTTTTGAAAGCTAAAAAGAACATGACATGAAATACTTTACATTCTCCTCTCTTATCTTGACCAGATTTAAACTAGATTTCATGACATATTTAGAAATGTTTTAAAAATAAATACAATGCAGCAACAAACTGGGACTCCATAGGTGTATCGCTGCTTCTGCCTTACATGGAAGCACAACACATTCTGAGAGGGATGAGGGAAAGTCACTTGGAAAGTCATGTCTAAAACTACAGGAGAGCATCAAGGGTCTTTGGAGGGTGGTGACCGGTGCGATGCTGAGGGATCTTTCACTGCACAGCAGCATCCAGATCCACAACAGAAGCAGCTAAAGCAGGTGGACCTGGAACATCTTTTCTCTCAGCAAGGATGACATCATCCACTGCTGTGAGGGTACTTGCAAAATTAATTTAATTTAATTTATTTAATTTCTATAGTTACAGTACAGTTACTGCCAGTAGATGGCAGTGTTCATGGCAGTGTGATCAGCCACACATTTGCTAAAAGTGATGGACTTAAAAATAATTTTCAGTTTTCAAATTACCTTTTTTTTTTTTTTTTACAAATGAAAAAAATGACATATTTACAAATACAGATTTATTTGCAAAACCAACCACACGTTTCAGTAACTGTGTGTTATACCGAGCAGCCAACCACTGACGTGACGAAACTAATGTACCCATAATGCAATGTGGCATGTGTGTCTAAATGCTAAAACCATCAAAATTAGCCCATTACTTTAAAACTAAAGCATATAGCTGATATTTTCACTTTGTAAAATAACAGACATGATGTTAATTTCAATAATGTGTCCGCAATTATTTTGTTTAAAAATTATAACCATAAGTCAAAACTGTCTGCCTGTGCAAGACTCCAGTGAAATGACCAGCAGGTTTGTTTGGTGTGAAGAGAAATGATCTTTTTTTTCTCTCTCTCTCTCTCTTACTCACCTTTCTCTCTGATCACCAGGTCTCTTTTTTTGAGAAAAGGCCAATCTGAGACAGAAGCGCTGACTCGTTGTTGTGTCAGTAGCTGCCGTGTACTGAAGTTAAGACTGAAAGTTATCGGTTTTGCTTTTATCTGTAACTTCCGATTTTTTTTTTTAGAGATTTATCGGTTTAGCTTTATAGAAACTAACTTCTCAGTTAGCGGATTAACGGTCATCAAAGCTAACTTTTTGGTTAGCTGTGCCCACCACTGACCAGTGCTAACCACTAAGCCACTGTGCCGCCCACAGTGAGGTCTTGGTAAAGGGTTGCTGCTTACAGTTTCAAAAACTGACCATAAGTGGTACTCTACTGGTCATAAGTGATTTCAATGTGACCACTGGTGACTGGCTATGAGAATGGCATCGGTCATCAGGGATCTAGTATCTGTGGTGAAAGAGCCTTAATGCTTCTTGTTTTTGGAAAGTTGGGGGCTGAGTTGCTGGATCCTGGTTTGACAGTCCAGAGCAACACCACTGGATATAGTAGGTCTATAGAAGTGCCCAGTTTGTGAATTCATTAGTGATTCAAAGCATTTGTTTTGGTTGACTGGGCCACTCTCTGAGACATTCTGAACATTTGTGGGATTCCCAAGAAACGTGGGTTTTACAGCGAGCCATTGTACAGATACTGTGAGTGCCATGCACAGCAGGGGCAAAATCTCAGACTTTTCCCAGTAAATACCAGGGGTGCCTCAGGGATGTTTTCTGGCTCTTTCACTGTTCAGCGGCTGCATGGACTGGTCATTGGGTAAGTTTGTGGAAACCAGCATCCTAGGTGTTTTCGGTGAAATGTTTACTGGACTTGACTTTATGGACGATGCTGTGATTATTGCAGACTCATGGATGACCAGTTTGCAGTACTTATGATTCCATTTGTGGTCAAAGTAAACTTGTAGAGTGACTCAGAGGAAGAGAATTACTTACTTTGTGAGGGAACATCAGCTATGCATTTTTGGCCACGTGTTGTGCTTCTCTGTACATGATCCATCATGCAGATGACTCGGTGATGAGTACCAGCAGCAGCTGGAAAAAGCTAAGGCACCCATGTTCCACCTGGCTGTGGCAGATAGATGGTTTTTGAGAGGTGGGGACAGATCAGTTGTCAACATGAGTGGTTGCAGCCAGGACCCAGGAAGGTTCTGTGGTTGTGGTGGATGTTTGGCAACACTCATCACCAGCGCATGCTTCCAGACCTGACCTGACCGGCGCCAACCTCAAACTGCATTTTATTTTCAGAATAGAATTAGCAACACCCTTAAATCATCACAGTGTAACGTCACTGCGGTAACACAAAACCTGACTTCATGAAATTGTACAACAGGGTGATGCAGAATGGCATCGTGAGAAATGAAATTAAAATTTCAACCAAGCAGTCCAACTTTCTTTTGGCATGTATTTTTTATTCATATAAACATTATTATATTTTGAATGGGAGTTGAGGGGGAATGGCAGAAGCAGGTGAATGGATCAGCATACTTGTACCTCTTCCATCCTGATAATAGACTGGCAATCTATCTATAGTAGCTGCACAAACGACTTCGGCATCTGTGCCAAGGCATGTGTCTAAACTGCCCCACTATACCACACTTCACCATACTGTATAAACAAGAGGATACTACTGTACTGGACAAGTGTTTCAGCACTTGTGGAAAAATTCTGTTCAGTGAGCATGCTTTCAAAAATAATAAAATTGACTGACATACCCCAAAGTAGAGATGCTTGTTCCTCTTGAATTTCTCATAAAGGAATCGACTTTGCACAAGGTGACAGAAAACCTTTAAAAATTTCAGTAATATGAGCTGTGCTTTTCACAGTTATTACATGTTCAGTGGCACCGTCGGTTCAGACTGAGCAGAAATCAATGGAACACTTATAGCCCAGAGAACCTCGGTCAGAAGTGATCATCAAAAACTTGAGCACCTCCAGCATGGAAACAAGATCAAATGACTCAGCTTAGGTATGAAAACACATGAAATAGGCTGCAGGAACATGATGAGTAAAATTTTGAAATACCGTATTTCCTTGATGAAACGCCTGACCTTAAATACAGACATGTCTCATTTAATTACAGGGACGAAACTCTGCCAGAAAAACATAAACGCCTGCTGTAAATCAGTGCTGATCTTGTTTAAAGGCTGGTCAGTTATGTTAGCTGCCAGACATCTCTGCCTGGCTGATTATCCGTGTGAGCAGTTGCAGGTGTACCTTCTTTAACTCAGGCACACGTACTTGATCGAGTCAGTCTTTTTTGTAAGTCCACTCTAAAGTGGTATACCATGGTGTCAGTTGCAGAGGAATAACGGTAAGTGGCGCACTGGTATGGTTTTGATTTAGCACTGCATTGATTTCTTACCATCCCATTGTAAGATATTGAGAACAACGCTACATGACAGATATAAAGTGGTTGTCTTTGGTTCACCACACCCAGACATATGTGGAAAATGTATAAATTACAGTGCAGGAAGCAACCAGCATTTTGTTAATACTCGCCGGCCTTGAATGACAGCCTGCCTCGTTTAGGTGCCGGGTCTGCACGCGGTTTGAAAAAAATAAACACCCGGCCTATTAATCAAGAAAACATGGTATTTAGTTGTAACAGAGAGCAGTTTGCAAGGACGACTGCCTCTAGTAAGCATTGAAGTGTGCTCAAACATCCTTGGTTTGGGACTGCAATTGTACAAAAGGAGTAAGGGACTTGGACAGAATGAACAGTTTCTCTGTGCTATGACATTCGGGCACTCAGATTGTCCTCCATCATGCAATACCATCAGGGAGTCTTCTGATTGGGTTTCAAAGCCATTCAGAAAATATGCCCTCACTGATTTATGTTAAGGTGCTCAGTGGTGTTCAGGAGTGTTGGAGTTTCTTGTCTTGGTGAACAGTCTCAAGTGGGGCATTGGTTGACCATCTCTGTGAGATTTGGGGTTCTGTGCTCTATAACCCCAAGTCAGAAAAACTTGGAATGAAAAAAAAAATGCACTAGGTAAATCTGTGTCAAGTAGGGCGTTCTCAATACTGAGTGACCATGCTAGAAGGAAACCAGTGAGGGAAGCCACCAAGACACCCCTGACGGCTCAGAAATCATTATTAGCTTCGGTAGATGTCAATGGAGAAGCTCGGAATGGTGCAACAGTTGGCTGTTGCATCCCCATTCACAGCTTCATGTTGGAGTGGAGCACAGAAGGATTACAAAACAGGTTAACAGATCAAATCTAGGTTCAGGTTTCCCCATGTGCCTTCTGACAAACTGCAGCTGAAGTTTTAAATGCTTTTTTTCTGAACAAAAGCCTCCTCTATCATCATGAAGCTGTAACTGATGATGCAACAGGCAAAATCTGCAGTATTCAAAGTTTCTCCAGCCACAACCACAGAAGCATGTGACTCTTTCAGAATTGTCTCAGTGTCTTGGTGGCTTCCCTCACTAGTCTCCTTCCGGCATCAGTCAGTTTTTGATTTACCATGTAGTACCATACAGTTTACATTTTTTTAATTAATGATGCAAATGAAGTCCAAGACAATATTCAGCAATTTGAGAATGATTGTGTCCATTCCCTGACAGGTTTTGAGCATTTTAGAGGCCACTAGAGAGACCTAATTTCATGAATTTCCATTTTATATTTTTTGTATGTTGGGGTATGTGTAAACCTGACTGTAATAAAAGATTCTGTCTATGTAGACCTTCTTTCAGTGATATCTGCCTCGTGCTATAGCATATGTAATTACTATAAATGCCATAGTATTGGACAGATTTCAATGAATGTGCCAAAACTTTCTTTCCTTAACCTGCAATGAGCTCTGAAATATACTGAAACTTCATGCAAGTATGTGTACATCATTTAAAGGGATTAAAACCTACCAAAACAACATTTGTGGTATAAAACAGTGACTTTAAAATATGTACACGTAAAATGTATGATTACAAATTACTGCCCCATAATAAATTTCTAAATCACACGATGTGAGTTTGCAGCCCAACTACTTATGCCAATCAGCAGGAAAACCCGACAGAAATATACAACATAGTAACATTAAAAAGCCAGCTCAGTCTCATGTTTTTTTATTTTTATTTCGTGCTCCCATGACGAAAGGAGTCAAATTTTCGTAACTGAGCTTTTTTTAAACTCACTATTCCTAACCCTACTCCCACCCCCAACCCTAACCTTAACCATAACCTAATCTTACTCCTTCCCCCACCCTAACCATACCCACACTATACACACACACACACACACACACACACACACACACACATATATATATATATATATATATATATATATATATATATATATATATATATATATATATATATATATATATATATATATATATATATATATATATATATTAGTGGTTTTATATGACAAAATTAATCAAATCAAATCAAATCAATTTTATTTATATAGCGCCAAATCACAACAAACAGTTGCCCCAAGGCGCTTTATATTGTAAGGCAAAGCCATACAATAATTACGGAAAAACCCCAACGGTCAAAACGACCCCCTGTGAGCAAGCACTTGGCAACAGTGGGAAGGAAAAACTCCCTTTTAACAGGAAGAAACCTCCAGCAGAACCAGGCTCAGGGAGGGGCAGTCTTCTGCTGGGATTGGTTGGGGCTGAGGGCGAGAACCAGGAAAAAGACATGCTGTGGAGGGGAGCAGAGATCAATCACTAATGATTAAATGCAGAGTGGTGCATACAGAGCAAAAAGAGAAAGAAACACACAGTGCATCAAGGGAACCCCCCAGCAGTCTAAGTCTATAGCAGCATAACTAAGGGATGGTTCAGGGTCACTTGATCCAGCCCTAACTATAAGCTTTAGCAAAAAGGAAAGTTTTAAGCCTAATCTTAAAAGTAGAGAGGGTGTCTGTCTCCCTGATCCGAATTGGGAGCTGGTTCCACAGGACAGGAGCCTGAAAGCTGAAGGCTCTGGCTCCCATTCTACTCTTACAAACCCTAGGAACTACAAGTAAGCCTGCAGTCTGAGAGCGAAGCACTCTATTGGAGTGATATGGTACTATGAGGTCCCTAAGATAAGATGGGACCTGATTATTCAAAACCTTATAAGTAAGAAGAAGAATTTTAAATTCTATTCTAGAATTAACAGGAAGCCAATGAATAGAGGCCAATATGGGTGAGATATGCTCTCTCCTTCTAGTCCCTGTCAGTACTCTAGGTGCAGCATTTTGAATTAACTGAAGGCTTTTCAGGGAACGTTTAGGACAACCTGATAATAATGAATTACAATAGTCCAGCCTAGAGGAAATAAATGCATGAATTAGTTTTTCAGCATCACTCTGAGACAAGACCTTTCTAATTTTAGAGATATTGCGCAAATGCAAAAAAGCAGTCCTACATATTTGTTTAATATGCGCATTGAATGACATATCCTGATCAAAAATGACTCCAAGATTTCTCACAGTATTACTAGAGGTCAGAGTAATGCCATCCAGAGTAAGGATCTGGTTAGACACCATGTTTCTAAGATTTGTGGGGCCAAGTACAGTAACTTCAGTTTTATCTGAGTTTAAAAGCAGGAAATTAGAGGTCATCCATGTCTTTATGTCTGTAAGACAATCCTGCAGTTTAGCTAATTGGTGTGTGTCCTCTGGCTTCATGGATAGATAAAGCTGGGTATCATCTGCGTATGATTTAAGCAATGCTGTCTAATAATACTGCCTAAGGGAAGCATGTATAAAGTGAATAAAATTGGTCCTAGCACAGAACCTTGTGGAACTCCATAATGTGAAGAAGATTCCCCATTTACATGAACAAATTGTAATCTATTAGATAAATATGATTCAAACCACTGCAGCGCAGTGCCTTTAATACCTATGGCATGCTCTAATCTCTGTAATAAAATTTTATGGTGAACAGTATCAAAAGCAGCACTGAGGTCTAACAGAACAAGCACAGAGATGAGTCCACTGTCTGAGGCCATAAGAAGATCATTTGTAACCTTCACTAATGCTGTTTCTGTACTATGATGAATTCTAAACCCTGACTGAAACTCTTCAAATAGACCATTCCTCTGCAGATGATCAGTTAGCTGTTTTACAACTACCCTTTCAAGAATTTTTGACAGAAATGGAAGGTTGGAGATTGGCCTATAATTAGCTAAGATAGCTGGGTGAAGTGATGGCTTTTTAAGTAATGGTTTAATTACTGCCACCTTAAAAGCCTGTGGTACATATCCAACTAATAAAGATAGATTGATCATATTTAAGATCGAAGCATTAATTAATGGTAGGGCTTCCTTGAGCAGCCTGGTAGGAATGGGGTCTAATAGACATGTTGATGGTTTGGAGGAAGTAACTAATGAAAATAACTCAGACAGAACAATTGGAGAGAAAGAGTCTAACCAAATACCGGCATCACTGAAAGCAGCCAAAGAGAACGATATGTCTTTGGGATGGTTATGAGTAATTTTTTCTCTAATAGTTAAAATTTTATTAGCAAAGAAAGTCATGAAGTCATTACTAGTTAAAGTTAAAGGAATACTCGGCTCAATAGAGCTGTGACTCTTTGTCAGCCTGGCTACAGTGCTGAAAAGAAACCTGGGGTTGTTCTTATTTTCTTCAATTAGTGATGAGTAGTAAGATGTCCTAGCTTTACGGAGGGCTTTTTTATAGAGCAACAGACTCTTTTTCCAGGCTAAGTGAAGATCTTCTAAATTAGTGAGACGCCAGTTCCTCTCCAACTTATGGGTTATCTGGTTTAAGCTGCGAGTTTGTGAGTTATACCACGGAGTCAGGCACTTCTGATTTAAGGCTCTCTTTTTCAGAGGAGCTACAGCATCCAAAGTTGTCCTCAATGAGGATGTAAAACTATTGACGAGATAATCTATCTCACTCACAGAGTTTGGGTAGCTGCTCTGCACTGTGTTGGTATATGGCATTGGAGAACATAACAAAGAAGGAATCATATCCTTAAACCTAGTTACAGCGCTTTCTGAAAGACTTCTACTGTAATGAAACTTATTCCCCACTGCTGGGTAGTCCATCAGAGTAAATGTAAATGTTATTAAGAAATGATCAGACAGAAGGGAGTTTTCAGGGAATACTGTTAAGTCTTCAATTTCCATACCATAAGTCAGAACAAGATCTAACGTATGATTAAAGTGGTGGGTGGACTCATTTACATTTTGAGCAAAGCCAATCGAGTCTAACAATAGATTAAATGCAGTGTTGAGGCTGTCATTCTCAGCATCTGTGTGGATGTTAAAATCGCCCACTATAATTATCTTATCTGAGCTAAGCACTAAGTCAGACAAAAGGTCCGAAAATTCATAGAGAAACTCATAGTAATGACCAGGTGGACGATAGATAACAACAAATAAAACTGGTTTTTGGGACTTCCAATTTGGATGGACAAGACTAAGAGACAAGCGTTCAAATGAATTAAAGCTCTGTCTGGGTTTTTGATTAATTAACAAGCTGGAGTGGAAGATTGCTGCTAATCCTCCACCTCGGCTTGTGCTACGAGCGTTCTGGCAGTTAGTGTGACTCGGGGGTGTTGACTCATTTAAACTAACATATTCATCCTGCTGTAACCAGGTTTCTGTAAGGCAGAATAAATCAATATGTTGATCAATTATTATATCATTTACTAACAGGGACTTAGAAGAGAGAGATCTAATGTTTAAGTCTGTGGTGCAGTTGAAGGTGCTATATTATTTTTTCTTTTTGAATTTTTATGCTTAAATAGATTTTTGATGGTTATTGGTGGTCTGGGAGCAGGCACCTACTCTACGGGGATGGGGTAATGAGGGGATGGCAGGGGGAGAGAAGCTGCAGAGAGGTGTGTAAGACTACAATTCTGGTTCCTGGTCCCAACCCTGGATAGTCACGGTTTGGAGGATTTAAGAAAACTGGCCAGATTTCTAGAAATGAGAGCTGCTCCATCCAAAGTGGGATGGATGCCGTCTCTCCTAACAAGACCAGGTTTTCCCCAGAAGCTTTGCCAATTATCTATGAAGCCCACCTCATTTTTTGGACACCACTCAGACAGCCAGCAATTCAAGGAGAACATGCGGCTAAACATGTCACTCCCGGTCCGATTGGGGAGGGGCCCAGAGAAAACTACAGAGTCCAACATTGTTTTTGCAAAGTTACACACCGATTCAATATTAGTTTAAGTGATCTCCGATTGGCGTAACCGGGTGTCATTACTGCCGACGTGAATTACAATCTTACCAAATTTACGCTTAGCCTTAGCCAGCAGTTTCAAATTTCCTTCAATGTCGCCTGCTCTGGCTCCTGGAAGACAATTGACTATGGTTGTTGGTGTCGCTAACTTCACATTTCTCAAAACAGAGTCGCCAATAACCAGAGTTTGTTCCTCGGCGAGTGTGTTGCCGAGTGGGGAAAAACGGTTAGAAATGTGAACGGGTTGGCAGTGTACACGGGGCTTCTGTTTAGGACTACGCTTCCTCCTCACAGTCACCCAGTTGGCCTGCTTTTCCGGCTGCTCGGGATCTGCTGGAGGGGAACTAACGGCGGCTAGGCTACCTTGGTCCGCACCGACTACAGGGGCCTGGTTAGTTGTAGGATTTTCCAAGGTGCGGAGCCTAGTCTCCAATTCGCCCAGCCTGGCCTCCAAAGCTACGAATAAGCTACACTTATTACAAGTACCATTACTGCTAAACGAGGCCGAGGAATAACTTAACATTTCACACCCAGAGCAGAAAAGTGCGGGAGAGACAGGAGAAGCCGCCATGCTAAACCGGCTAAGAGCTAGTAGCTGCGCTAAGCTAGCGGATTCCTAAAAACACACAAAGTGAATAATGTGTAAATAATTTAGAGGTGATTCAGCAGAGGGAGTGCTTTAGTTAAGGCATGTGAAGATTACACTGTGAAACAAATCGTTATCTAGTTAACTAGATCAATCTAACTGCGCAGATTAAACAGCTAACAGATACAGCAAAACACCGCTGTGCTCCGGAACAGGAAGTGATACAATACCGCAGTGAGAGCCAACCACCAGCAGAGGCGTCTGGATTAAGTCTTGACTTAAAAATGTCCCAAGTTCCAAAAATTAATGGAACATGGAAACAAATTTTGATGAAAATTCATATACAAACGCTGGTTTTGCAGCACTGAATTCCACTTCAGTACGTGCACAGTATAAATAACTGAACCGCACTTAAAAATTTAAATGATTCTAAACACATTTTAATTGAATGAATAGAATAGAATTTTTAGGCATGCAGCTGAGGCTCAGCACTGGATGTTGAGTGAGTGCTGAGTGCTGTGGAATTTGGGGCTCGCTGTGGCTCTTCCGCGCTCTGGAGCCGGGCAGATTAATCCATTTAATATTAATGTGATGATATGTTTCTTCATCTTGCAGTGTTCTTCCAAGGATTTGTTGATGAAATCCGAACATAGCATGCAGAGGTTTTTACCGGGGAGCTCAACCTTGTGGACGAATTCACCAAGTCTTGCTTTTGTCCCGTCCACGTCCATCTCCCGCTCCAAAAATGTCCACTTAAACCTATTTTTTACACCACTATCAATGTCTTTACTGGAGGCCAAACTTGCAGAAACTCGAAATGTCCACGTCCAGGTACTTTCAGTGACTTTAGATATTACAGAGATTCTGATTGGCTGAAAGTTTGCTATTGTAGAAAAAGTAACCAATGACATTGCGCATTTTAGATTGCAGTTTGGTTAGGGTTAAGGGAAGGGCGAGAGTTACAAATAGTAAAATTTTAAAAAGCATGAGACTAGGCTGAACATACAACATACTGGCACAGGAGATCATGGAAGAGGAGATTGAATACAGGAGGAGAGCTATCTCCAAAACAACAAACAGGTGTGCTGTTATAGGAAATGAAGCAAATAAAAACAGTTGACAAAGGTGATATCAAAATAAAACTGAAATTGAAGGAGAAGACTGGGATCATGACAGCACTAATGAGTGGTCATTAGCGCTGGTTTTTGTGACTACAATTCTCTACTTGGCTAAGTCATTCACTAGTGTCTAGGCAGTTGTTTTGAGGTCTTTAGACACATCTCTCGTAATAGTAGGCCAGCCAAAATGTGAAATTTTAACCCTCATGGCATTTTTTGTTAATAGCTGGTAACCATGCCAAATCAACTCACCAGGGATTCAAGAAAAATGTGAGGGTGGCTACCACCTGTAAATTTGACCTTGAAGGTCATTGTCAAGGTCATAAAGGTCGTTACCTGGTTAAATCAGTATAATCAGCTTTATTGATACCATATCAATGAATACTGCCAAACCAATGTGAAAGAATACTTTATTTGCACTAAAGCTACAGTGGTGATCAATTATATATATCACTGATGGGTGCATGGTAGAAAACATCCACAAGTTGGAGTGCAGTTTAAATTTCTCTTGAAACACGTGCACCTTGCTGTGCTGCACTTCTTAGTGCATCTGCATGTCGCCAGCTCCATGCAAGCATCTGGAACTGCAGTTACTGTAGCCTTGTCCAGACAATTTGCATTCCAGAAGGTGTCATTTCCCAGGCACCAGTGTCACTTGGTGATAATAGCTCCATCTTCTCAATGTCTGCTCAGAGCCAGATATTTACTTGGTAATTAGGGCATGCAGCATGAAGTTGAAGAGCATCTCTGGATGGTGGTAGCATCTCCAAGCCTTTCTTAGCCTTGCCAAATAGATGAGCACGGGCAGAGTCGACATTTGACAGCAAAGGATTGCCATAGAACTTGCAAACAAACTTCTCAATATCTGCAAGTGAGCCATCTTGTCTAATCCCTGAGACAAGGAGTGGTTCTTTGTGGAAGATCTTCCAGCATGATTTTTTGCCGTGACCAGAGAAAGAAGAAGCTGGGTCGCATCCTGTGCATGAAAATGTATCAGGTTGACTGATCAAGTCTGTTTGATATTTCATGGACTGGATACAATTTCCGTTTCTTGGATGTACCTGATACCATCCAAGTCTCAACTGCCTTCTGGGAGATAAGTGAACAAGAAGGACCAAGACATCTGTGTCCCTGCAGATGATCACTATTCTCTGGGATCTCTAATCTGACAGCTTCTAGGGCGTGCAGTATGAGTCTGGTGTCAGCCTCTTGGTTGACTTTACATCTTCTGCAGTGCCAAATCCTCCTCCTGTGACCAGTTCCCAATGGTCTGGAAGCTGTCCGCCTTTGGTTATCATAACTTCAGAGAGAAACCTGGCCAGATCTGCCTTGTTGTCATTCAGGGCGATAAAGTTACCCCAGCTCTGAGGAAGGGGAACATGAAGGCCTTCAATCAGCTTTCGAGTAGCCTTCTTCTTGCCAGCTCTGAGGAAGGGGAACACGAGGGCCTTCAATCAGCTTTCAAGTAGCCTTCTTCTTTCCAACCCGTTTGGATCATGTAGCTCTCTTTATTGATGCAGTTCCAATGTATCTATCAAAGACAACATTGACTCTAATGGTGTTTTCTCCAAAGTGTAGTGTGACAGACTGCATGAAGACAGTGGCATACTCCCCAAATGTCTGGGAGCCTGGTGGCTTACCTATGGCTTGGATAAGTGCATGACCATCAACAAGGACACAGGTTCTCAAGTCAGTTCTTGGAAGTTCTGAAGGGATGATCAGACCATCAGAGAGGATGTTCAGAAGATCCGCCTTTGTGTGGAGTTCATCTCACCTCCTACTGTTGCTAGAGACAAAACTCCTATTGTTCCAAGAAAAATTCTGGAGGGCTGAGTGTCTGACTGAGTGAATGCTGTTAACTCCTCATCATCCTCCAAGTGAAGGAGTTGCCCAGTGTCCTGCAAGATATGTGACCTCTCTGACCAGGTGAGACAGAACCTGTCTCTTGCTTGATCATTCTGGGTAATTCTGATACCGTTCTGCTTTTTACATGTTCTGTTTATCCACTCTGTTGCTTGATCTGCACAAACTTGATTGAAGCATCTGTTGCTTCCCTTGATATTGAAGTTTCCTGCATTGGACTCACTGTACACCTCTGGAGCTGATTTTTCTCGGGCTTTCATGTCAGTCAGATACACTGCCCCATCTGGTGTAATTTGTGTGGTCATAAACTGTTAGCCATGGTAGCATTGCAGCAAATGACTCAAGATGTAGAGCCCAGTTGCCAGTCTGCAGTGTGTTGATGAGACCCTCTACTGTGGTGCACAGTGTTTCTGGCTGGGCCTTGTTTTTTTTTGAAAGTTCTGGACTACCTTTCCCACAGCTACCTTGACATCAACTTCCAGCTTTGTGACCAGTTTCCTCCAGTCAGGATTCAAACACCAACCATTTAGTGTGCCACAGGGCTTCATATTTCAGCAGGTGCCCTCTCACTGCTCTGTAGTAAGCTTTGCCTTCAAGCATTGTTTTTGTGTTGGGGGCATACACACAGATTCAGGCCACAGATCATCAAGTCCTGCACTCTCCATGTGTTGGCCAATGGCTTTGAGAAAGTTGAAGCATATGTGGAGCCTTACCATAAGAAAGATTAAATCTTCGTATTTGGAAATTAGCCCATACAGGCTCCTTCCCTCTGCTCTACAGTGGCTGATCTGCAGTGATTATGACATGCTTCTGCCCCAAGTGCTTTGCGATGCTCACAAACCGATTGATGACTGTGGTCATTGTGTTGCTGTCATCGGCTGGGGCCTACAGAATTGGAAGCATGTCTGCTGTTGTCACTGGAGGGCTGACCTCACTAATGGCTTCATTGAATACAGCCCAGGTAGGAACAGCAAGCTCTTGGCTATCATCTGCCTCTCTCCCTGGCTGGTGAACCACTCATTCAAATCAATTTTGTTTTTGGCACTGAAGATTAGTGAAGGTCTCTTTCCAGATGGCAGGTTTGCTTGGTCAAGCTTTTGGAATTCCTGCAGGGCGTCAACCTTGATAGCTCTGGACATCCTTATCTTTGCGTGTTCTGAGTCTTCTTGCTGTGGGGCTGGACCCCTCTGCCACACCGTCATCTGTGTGAAGTGAAAGCTGTTGCTTCGAGAACATCAATGTTGTTACATGAGCAGTGTATCAATCTCCGGTATGCAATGTTATCTGGGATATAAACATTGCAATTCCTTGCAAACTTGTGCAGAATGTGCTGTGCTATGGTAGTGTCCATCTTCCTGACTTTATTGATGACTATGGTGTGATCTTTGACATGGAAGAGATCCAGGAGAGCTTGTGATCTAATGCAAGTCCCAAACCAATGTTCTTTGGTGTCAGTTTACATTTCTTTTACACTGCATACACAATGTCCTGTGCAATGGTGCATATCATTTGCCTGACATCATCTTCCTCATTATTTTCAAGCTCCTCTAGCTCCTCATTAACCACATCTGTGCCTACAAACAACAGAAGGAGAAATAAATAGAGACTGTCTGGAACCACCTCTGCTACATGTTCATTGTCTATGCCATGCCATGTATCTCCATGGCCTGGGGTATCCTGCAAGTCCTGCTTAACTTTCAATCCCACATGGACCATCTCTTGAAAGATATTGCTGTGTGGCATGGTCAGCCCACCATCATCTTCATCTGCAGTAGATTTGGAGTCAGAAGCGAACATGGCCTGCAGTGACGACTTTGTTAGACTCTTGGAGATGATGAAGCCTGACTTATCACCTGGGTAAATTAGCAATGTGCATCCTGTGAGAGGTCTAACATAGCTGCATTTTGTGCCAATTAGTCTTTGCGCTTCTTCGTAGAATGTTGCTCTCCTCGACTGGTATTTCAGAGCTATTTCCATAGCCATGTTGCTGCATAGCTCCTCATACCTTTGCTAAACATCAGCCATATCATAGATGTGACCTCAAGCTAATCCGATGATGAGAGATTTGCAAAGTGTTTCCACTGGAATATCTCTGGCTGTCATCTCAGATGGTAAGCATACTGATGAAAACTGCTTGGCCTTTCCAAACATGCAAGGTGATAGCATACCTCTGCTGCAATAAGGTCTCAACTCCTGCAAGCCTTGTGCGCATGACTGGATCTGCTCTTAATTATTCAACTATTTCTGACAATTTCTCCAGTGTTGCAATCATGTGGAGTTTCTGATTGTCATCTTTTTGGAAAAACATGCAGTTTCCAATTGATTGCTGACTGGGAACTCCACCGTTTTGCTGGTGATATACCCAAGGTAGATGGTTTGGATGCACACTCAGCTGAACCTTTTTCAGGTGTTTGATGTTGCTTCTTTAACCTTGCTATCTTGTTTACGGCTGTGAAGGATGCATAACAATTCTTATGCCATTTCACCTCCAACAATTCAAAGTCTTCCTGAGATAATGTCTCCATTCTGTCAGGAACATCCAGCCAATGTGTGTCTCCAAATTTTATTCTCTGATCAGGAACATTCTTTGTTCTGATTTTGCCATCTGCAGTTGCTGTATGCATATCCTGCATTGGTCTATGGATTTGGCAGAGCAGCCATGATGTGTAATCCATGTCTCTCATTTTACGTTTGATCACAGCTACTGGTTCCATGTTGGCCTACTCTCAACCTCAAATTCCACCTTTCTTCTTTAGAGCATCTAAGCTTTGCATGCTGTCCTGATCAACTGAGATGATGTCAACATTACAGTTCTATAAATAGAAATTTAGGCTGCTGACACTGACTGAACTTCAGTTGCCTACACCTGTAGACTGGTGACTGCAATGCTCCCTCACTACCCACAGACAGTACACAAAATTGATCATAGCAGCACTGCAATCTACTAAATGAACCTAGTATTTCTGGACACTAGACCCTTTTTGGTCAGTTTACAGTGCAGTGGTATGGTACTTTGTATTCACCTGCTGCTCAATATTCAATATAATAAATCTAATGTGTGATAATGCTCTCTAGTTTCTGAATTTCCAATGCAAACATATCAATAATACAGCTACAAGCGTATGGAACCTGTATGACCTTGATGACCTTGAAAATCACCTTCAAGGTCAGATGTTAGGATGTATCCACCCACATCAGTTTTAGCATGCCCTAAATGCCCGGTCACACGGCACTTAACGATGAGCAATGAAGCCCAAACGAAACAAGAAATCTGGACTTTCATTGACTTTTTTTTGGCATCGTTTAACCTTCACTCAGCTTCATTCCCGCAGCTGGCGCTTTGTCAGGATTTTTAAACTGTTGAAAAATTTGAACGAATGCCACCGAAAACCTCAATTCATCCATATTTCGTTTTGCTGTCGTTCTTCATGGTTTTTTAAACCGTTTGTTTAGTTTTGTAACGTTAGCATTTAGTTTGACTTTGTTGGACCAGCTGAATGTTTTCACAGAGTACAGAAGCCAATTTGTGAGCGCCGTTGTGGAGGAGAGATGCAGCTCCTCCCTCCGCTGTGGTGCTGGTGTGCGGTGTGCGGCTTCTGCCATTGGGTGTGCAAGTGTGGCTGCTGTCATGCCTTGGTGCTGGCCGGCCAGGAGAATTTCTCGCCCTCCTCTGCCAGCGCATCCGTGATCGTGGTGTTGTTCCAGCGCTGCACGCATCTGAGGAGAGAGTTGCTGCACAACAAGTCCGGCCGGAGCTGCAGCATTCTGTCCATGAACTCCGAAGGGCTTGCTGTCCTCCAGCCTGTGCAGAGAGAAGAGCCTGCTGGCTTTTTCAGTCTAACATTTCAAAAGTTTTGAGGAGGTGATCTTGATGGCTGTGTATTTGTTAGCGGTAGGAAGCTTTGCAGGAGCGCGATAAGCCTCGTTTCCATGGAGTTGAGGGCTGACATGATGTAATAATATTTTGTGTCATCTGCGGTGATCTCTCAGAGCGAACTGTGCCTCGGTTTGTGCAAACCAGGCAGCAGTTTACAGAAGCTGACTTTGAGCATCAAGTATGGAAAAAAGTTCCAGCAGCAGTGGACATTCATGTGTGAACAGGTTTGATCCACAGAGGTGTGACATATGTTTTGAGTGTGTCGTGATTTAGCGGGTGTGGTTAGTGTGGTGTTTTTTTTTTTTGTAAAAATGAGGCGTCTTATGAATGTTGAGCAAACGGTTCCGTTTTTTTTTAATTGGACCAAGACGGAGCGCACAGCATGTCATCAGTCTGAACCAGACCGTGAGGATCTGATGATGAAGGAGATGATACCTCTTTTGTTCTGGACAAGCAACCAGAGCAGGTGGATCCACTGATGTGCACACAGATCTCCATAGTGCAGGGGTGGGCAATCATGTGCCATAAAGGGCCGAGACACTGCAGGTTTTCCGTGCAACCAATCGCCTCAGCAGGTGATTTAATTAATGATCAGGTGTCTCAGCAGGTGATTTCATTGACAACCAGGTGTTTATGTTCAGAGCAGAAGCTCATCAGCAACCCACCTGCTGAGGTGATTGGTTACATGGAAAACCTGCAGTGTCTCGGCCCTCGATGCCCACCCCTGCCATAGTGGATCTTATTGCATGCTTCTGTTTGCAGCTTCGCCAGGACTCACGCTACAAAGCTCCGTTCCAGCACCGAATCCTGGAACACAGATCAGGATACAGATACACACTGCTCCAGCAGTGGCTCCAGGCGTATTTCATTTAAAGCGTGGAGATCAACATTAGCTTTGATTTCGTTTTGTTCCTCTTTTGTTCCTTTTGCACTCTTGATTTGTAGGCTAAAGCTCATTTGTCTACCTTTTCTCAACGATTTGTGACTTTTTTACTTTTTCCTTTGTTTAGGAATCATCGTATGCCATGTGAGCGGGCCATAAAGTAGATATCTGGCATAGATACCTGCTATTAACAAAAAATACCATCAAATTTTTTCTAGACCTTTGACGCTACAGTGGCTGGCCCACTACTAGTTTTTTTTTTGCAGTTTGAAATCTTTATCTTCCTACCTTTGCCAGGCTTCTTCTGTACTGGGTGGCTCTCTTTGAATTTCTTGATGATACTTCTCAACCCAGTTCTTTGCCTACCCTTCTCATCCTTTGTAAGCATCAACAATTCTTTTTTTTTAAAGTCTGAACTGATTTATTTTGATGCTTTCTCAATTGACAGTTCAAAGCCTTACTGAAGTGTTTATACTGTGTGTACATTGGAAGATAAACCTAAGTTTTAACTTGGTTTTACAAGCTTTGAGCATTACAAAGTTAAAGCACATCATTGCAAAACAGTGGTTTGTGCTCTAGTTCAACAAAAAGGTCAGTTCTTAAAGATGCTAATATTTTGGACCCTGGTAGTTTTTGACACTACAATGTTTAGAATTGCTGTGTTGAAAACATTACATTTCATTTTGGGTGGCCAATAATTTTGTCCGTATTCGTATATCTATAATCCCATGAAAAGCATGCTGTCCTCTTCAGGAGAAGACAGTTTTCAGATGTTAGTAGATACATTCTAGCTTTGTGCAAAATTCTTGTCATAACCACAGATATTAGTTCGCAGACTACACACACACCCGTTATGTGCATGCCCAGAAGCTCCCATGTCATGGGACTGCATTCAGTATTGTTTCTAATTGGTGCTAACTTGGTGTACAATACTATGACATACAACTTTATACTGCTATTGTGATTAATAAAATAAAAATCATTATTTTTGGCATCTGGAAGGCAATCAGGGCCACAAATCAGCAGAGACTGGCTTAATATCTGAACTGCCTGATATCTTAGCTTCACATTTGGAAAATGCCCAATAAGTAGAGAGTCTTGTGGAAAGTTTAAACTCAGCACTCAAAACTACACTCGACATGATTGCGCCACCTATATTTAAACCACGCCCCTCCAAAACACAGTCACCTTGGTTCAATGATTACTTGTGTGACCTCAAGCATAAGGCTAGAGGTCTAGAACAGAAATGGCATAGTTCAAAATTAGAAGTATTCCACATTGTGTGGTGTGATGCTATCTTAGACTATAAGCATGCACTACTGGCTGTAAGCATGCACTACTGGCTTACTCTGATTTGATCAACAAAAACAAACTCAAAGTTCTTGTTCGACACAGTGGCAACACATTCATGGACAACCACCAGTAAGTTTCTCTCTTTTTACAGCACAAGATTTCTTGGATTACTTTGAGAAGAAAATAGATGACATTAGGTTAAACATATCCCAGCATGCCTTAACCCAGCCATTACCCCCTGCTATTGAGGTGGGTGCCATTACTAAGGTATTACCTAGATTTAAAGAATTTGATACTGTCTCACTAGGCGCACTGACGAAGCTCAGAACCGCTACAAAAAGCACTACCTGCTTATTTGATTCCATACCAACAAAACTGTTTAAGGACCTGTGGCCCACTCTTGGGCCGACTGTGCTGGAATTATTAATCTCTCATTAACCTCTGTATCTGTTCCTAAATGTTTCAAATCTGCAGTGATTAAACCATTAGTTAAGAAATCTATCACCTTAGTATTTGTTCTGTTTCTCTTGTTGCTTAATGCTGACAAATTATACTGTATTTGTTGTCTTTCCAATTCCTGATTCTGTTTTTTTCTCTCTGTTTGAGGCGCAGCTCCATCCAGAGATAGGAGTGGTGTTGACTTCTGCAACCCTCCCATCCTGTGCACCAGCAAAATTTCCTGTATATTCATTTTGTAAATTGTTTTGTCAGTTGTGTTGGTAGCATGGCCCAAGCAGAGGGTCACCCCTTTGAGTCTGGTCTGCTTGAGGTTTCTTCCTCAGTATCTTCAGGGACAGTTTTTCCTTACCACTGTCACCTGTGTGCTTGCTCTGGGGGTTGGTAAGATTAGACCATACTTGTGTGAAGTGCCTTGAGGCAACTTTGCTGTGATTTGGCGCTATATAAATGAAATGAAATGAAATATTCACATACACTTTACATGAGAAGGATCATGGTGCATGTATGCTCAAAAATAATTTGAAAATAAACATTAATCAAAATTGAAACAATGTGGAAAAATTCAAAACTTCACCTTACTGCTTCACCGCTTTACCCCAGGGAACTATGGTAGCTGCTTTCAGCCCAGTCTCACACTTTTTTTTTTCATGCTCATGTCATGAAAATTTTGTGACGCTTTTTAATAAAATTTATTTTACTATTTATTTCTAGCCCTAGCTCTTGCCTAACCATTCCCCACAGACCCCCCCCCCCCCCCCCCCCCCCGCCCCACGTCACCCTGCATTTCGTGCTCCCATCATGAAAATGTGATGCTTTTCGTGATGATATCACAAACCAATAGATGAATTGATTTTTTTTGGTGCCATCAGGAAATGGCGTGAGATTGAGTTGCTGTTCTATAGCCACATGCGTTTATGTGGTGGCACAGATTGGTTACTGCACCACAAATCCTCCATCTGAATAGCAGTGTATCAATTGCTGCCCACCTTGCTCTTAAAAGTTATAACAGTAGACAATCTGATTGACTTAAATCATCCGTCAAAAACATACACCCATGATTAATTGTGACTAAATACAACACCTTTGCACCATGCTGTTTACTTTACACTCAGATTACATGCCCTCTAAATAGCAAAGTGGAGCTGGGCACACCCCAATACACTTTTGCTATGTTGTTTAGGCCTTGCATTATAGATCATCAACAAAAAACAAAAACCATATTTAAGGGCAAAAGGTAAATAAAGGTAAATAAAACAGATTTTATACAATGTGTCCAAAAAACAAAAATGTAGATAATCTACATTTTGAACATAGGCTGTGCCTGATGACACCCTAACGTGTACATTTTTTTTTTACTAGCAAATACGAGGTCTATTAGAAAAGTATCCGACCTTATTATTTTTTTCAAAAACCATATGGATTTGAATCACGTGTGATTACATCAGACATGCTTGAACCCTCGTGGGCATGCGAGAGTTTTTTCACGCCTGTCGGTTACGTCATTCGCCTGTGGGCAGTCTTTGAGTGAGGAGTCGTCCACCCGCTCGTCGATTTTTTTCATTGTTTAGGAATAGCTCAGAGACTGTTGCTTTGTTTGATAAAAATTTTTTCAAAACTGTAAGGCACAACTGAGTGGACACCATTCAATAAATTCAGCTGGTTTTCGGTAAAAATTTTAACGGCTGATGAGAGATTTTGGTCTGGTAGTGTCACTTTAAGGACGGTCCACGGCGCCTGACGGCGATCTGCGCTTCGAGGCGGCAGCGTCTCGCCGTTTCAAGTTGAAAACTTCCACATTTCAGGCTCTGTTGACGCAGTAAGTCATCAGAGAACAGAGAACTTTCAGAAGAAGTCGGCATGAGGAGTTTATTCGGACATTCCATTGTTAACGGTCATTTTGTAATGAAAGAACGTGCGGGCAGAGTCGCATGTCGGGCTGGACCCGACCACGGGGGGTCGCGGCAGGAAAAACACCTCCGTTGGAAATCTTAACGGGCAAGTTGGAACATGCCCAAGCTGTTAAACAATTTCTCAGTTACTCACTTGTTGAAAGCCATTAAAAGCCGCCTGAATTCTACAAATGGTTTTCAACACGGAGGTGTTTTTCCTGTCGCGGTGCACACAGATTTGCCCAGTCGTCACGGAAACGACTCGGCGAATTTGCGCGTACGTCTTTCATTAAAAAAATGTCCTTAAACAGTGGAATGTCCGCATAAATTCCTCATGCCGGCCTCTTCTGAATCTTCTCTGTTCTCTCACGATGTCCTGGGTGAATTAAGCCTTAAATTAGGATGTTTTCAGCTCGAAACAGGCCGACGACAGCGCCTGGAAGCGCTGCAGGACGTCCCGCTCCGTGGGAAGTCCTTACACCGACAGAAACACCCCATAATCTCTCATCAGCCGTTAAACTTTTCACAGAAAACCAGCTTAATTTCTCGAATAGTGTCCACTCGGATATTCCTCACAGGTCCAGAAAAAATTTTGATAAAGCAACGCGCGCCGTGTCGAGCAGCGTGTGAAACAAAGGAATTCAGCCGAGAGGGCGGGACCACATCTCACTCAAGGCCTGCCCACAGGGAAATGACGTCACCGACACGCGTGAAAAAACTCACGCATGCGCACGAGGGTTCAAGCATGATTGGTGTAATCGCATGTCATTCAAATCCATATAGTTAAAAAAAAAAATAAAAGGGTCGGTTTATTATCTAAGAGACCTCGTACATCTACACATCCTTGCTTTAGAATTAACCAACTCAGCTGAGAAAGTTTTCTTTGAGGCTATTTGGTCTATTATTATCACAAGATGAAACACCCACTTGTGCACTAGTGACTTACTGAATACTCAAGATGCCTCATGGATAACATAATGTGAATCTTTTCATTTGGTGTGTGTTCACAGGGCAGCATTAGTGGTCTCGGGTAATGTTACCGTGGACATGGACTTTGTCAGAGCAGGTATGGAGGTCAGCTTTGAAACGGAGGCATCACTGGACTTCATCACGACAGTACAGTTCTCAGAATATCCATTTCTGGTGTGCATGCAGATGGACAAAAGTACATTCCCCATCAGGTACTGAGAAAAACCATTGAATGCAGTATTACAGCCTCCAAATAGATCAAGCAAATGAAACAAAAAGTTGTGTAAACTCTTATTTCATGTTCTGTTTGAATTTTCAGTGAATACCTCATGAAGTATGAGAGCGCGTTATCGGGAAAAAGCACAGAGTCACGTAAGGGCAGGAAGCAACTTGTCCCTGGTTCTGAATTCCCGCTTCACCAGGAGAATTCCAACATGTGCAAGAAGGTTTTCGAGTCCACCTGGTAGACAAAATGAACTATGTAGGAGAGAAAGCAGGTTTTACAGCAACTCGGTATTTTGTTCAGGAATACATATTATCTAACAGTGGAAAATCCAGAGCTGATTTTTTTTTAACACATTCCTTGTTTACATTGTGTTTTGAAATTGGGATTCTTGCATTGTTTTCTTGTAAAAATTTATTTATAACGTCTACTTACTTGTATAGTATACTTGTTATATTAGATGGTTATTACTCAGTATGAATAACTACTGTAATGTTTCCATTGGAGTTACAGTAAAGATGCAATTATCATGCTATAACAATGGATTAACATTCCCCAATAGAAAAGTTCATATCTTCTAACATTTCTTCACTTACCTTTCTCCCGTAAATAACAGGGTTTTAAAACAGTTTTTTAAGTTAGTGACATAACAGTATGTAGCTTTCATACTTTACAAAAATGTCAACTGATACAGTGTGTGATTTACTCTATAGAGTATCGCTAGTGCCACAGTTAAGCTAGGCTATGTTGGGCACATTGTTGCAGCTAACTGGAGCTAGCAAAATATGTTCAACATTATTTCTATTTCCATGTTAGCCTGTTCATTAAAACTAATAAAACTGATGTCCAAGACCAAAATTTATAATGTACATAGTACAATATTTACCTCCTCTGAATGGAAACAGGGAGAATGTGCCACATTTTACTTTAACTGCCTGCAGCTGGAACATTTCTTCCCACCATTTAAAGATAATCAGAGTAAGACTATGCGCCAGTTTATTGTGAAGAGAAAATATTTTATAAATTGTGATCTTGCAAGATTTGTAGTAAAATTGTCTGCATAATAGAAATTGTTATTGAAAGTTGAATTTACTTTTGCATGTGGCAATAATTGCTGTAAACATCATTGGGTTTGTGTTTCCATATTGGGAGACCAGTGTGATAGATTTGTAATTGTCCAGTAATAAATGTGCACTGGAGACACGCTGCCTTTTCAGTGAGCTTGTGACTACAGATTTAGATTCTGGAAAACGCTTTAGAATGATCTGTGACATTTCAAAGATATCTAATGGAAATTCTTTGGTAGTACAGACTGAATAACATGCACACCCTGCCATATTATATAACAGGCCAACAGGCCTGTTCCAAAATGGCAATGCCAACATGAGAAACAACACAGAGATGGTTTATGGATTAGTTACTCATCAACTATTTCAATAATTACTTAACAATACCTTTGTTCAAAACAATAAGTGTTTTGACAAAGGTATTTTAAAGAAAAACTACAGAACTGAGAATTTGGGATGTTTTTAAAAATTAATTTCTAATATTTAAGGATAAAACAATAAATCAGTCAACAAATCAATTATGAAATTACAAGCATTCTTTGCAGAAGCAGGTTCCTTATTCAGTAACCATATTAATAATAATAATAATCAAGTCCTATATAGGGCCTCTTGGGATTCATAGTGTGAAGCAGTTGAGAGCCAATGAATTCCCCTGGAAGAGACACCAGTCCAATTCATGTTACTTCCCCAGCTAAGGCTGGTGATCCTTTACATTTGGGTGAACTGGGCAGATTAAGTGTCTTGTCCAACCTGCTAACCCATCTCCTTATCCACTGAGCTCCAGACCTACCTATTCAATAGGATAACAGTAATTACTCTGTTGAAGTGTTTATCTTCTGTTGAACTCAACATTTCAGGATTTCATGGCACACAGATAAACCTAAAAAAAATTAAATCAGATTATGTACAACCCTAATTCCAATGAAGTTGGGATGTTGTGTAAAATGTAAATAAAAACAGAATACAATGATTTGCAAAGCCTCTTCAACCTATATTCATTTGAATACACCACAAAGACAAGATATTTAATGTTCAAACTGATAAACTTTATTGTTTTGTGCAAATATTTTCTCATTTTGAAATGGATGCCTGCAACACATTTCAAAAAAGCTGGGACAGTGGTATGTTTACCACTGTGTTACATCACCTTTCTTTCTAACAACACTCAATAAGCATTTGGGAACTGAGGACACTAATTGTTGAAGCTTTGTAGGTGGAATTCTTTCCCATTCTTGCTTGATGTACGACTTCAGTTGTTTAACAGTCCGGGGTCTCCGTTGTCATACAACCCCAATTCCAATAAAGTTGGGACATTGGGTAAAATGTAAATTAAAACAGAATACAATGATTTGCAAATCCTCTTCAACCTATATTCAATTGAATACACCACAAAGACAAGATATTTAATGTTCAAACTGATAGACTTTATTGTTTTTGTGCAAATATGTTCTCATTTTGAAATGGATGCCTGCAACATGTTTCAAAAAAGCTCTGTTGCAGCTAATGGGGATTCAATTACATAAATAAGTAGACAAAGGCAATGATACACAGTCAGTGATTCAGTGTATGACTCATCATATAAAAAAAAATTAAGCTTACATAAAATGAAATGAAATGAAATATTAAACTTACCTACGTATAGAAGCTGCAGCTTCTGGTTTACTTTTGATGCTCTTTGTAGTTCTTTCAACCCATTCTGTGTCAATACAGCGTGAGTAGCATGACTTGTGTAATCCACCATCGCCAGGTAATGGAGGTTTACCATTATTGTTATTATTATTATTGCCATTATTTATTATTATTATTATTAGTAGTAGTAGTAGTATTGTTGTTGTTGTTGTCATTATTATAACTGAAATCTGCTTACATGGCCAGGTGCTGAACAATGTAACTCCTTGCAATTTCTCCTTGTGCACCTTCCATTTTGGAATGTATTCTAAAAAACGTGCACAGTTTGTCTGAAAATGGTACTACTTTGCACTTTTGGATGGGAAGATACACATAAAATGCAGTTTTTCTTCATCCAAAGATGATGCATCCTGTTCACTGTAGGCAGCCATGTTGTCACCACAAGTCACTGACTTGCTGTGTTACGGTGATTGTAATTGGCTTGTAATCAATAGAATGATTGGTTAGTTCCATTCGAGGCATAGGGGATATTTTTAATATGTGATCAATGAATTAAAACTCGATATTACTCATTAATGTCTCAGATATTGCATGTGAAAAATAACAATGTTTCTTGTAATATTATCTGCCAAATATACAAAAGTCACACCCATACTTTCTATTGGTCACACAAACTCACAATATATTGGGATGGCTGGATGTCTACTGGCCTGATGGGTCACATGACCTGAAGTATTCTACTATGCATGATTCATTCTTGCTTTAAGACTGTGAATGCACAATCCCCTATTATTATTATTATTATTATTATTATTATTATTATTATTATTATTATTATTATTATTATTTTGCAGTATTTGGAGTCTAAGAGTAAAAAGTATGGTGGCCAAATTTAAATCCACACTTGTCGATCCAGATGATGTCACAGCAGTGACATCAGAGCCTCTTGGAGGCATGCAAACACAACAACGGGGTGTTAATGGAGATTCTTCAGAAACTGGCGAGAGCAGCTGGGGGAAAACCAGTGTCTCGCTGCATCCATGACGACGGTGTAAACACAGCAGCAAACCATCAGGTTAAACTTAAGCCTTGGGCTGGGTGATGTTTCAGTGACAGCGGAAAGCTAACCTTGCATGCTGACAGATGCCAAAAGTGAACTTCTGTTGGCATAAATCTGTTTGATTCCCTTTGACCTTTGTTACTTATGTTTTGTATGTTCCACAGTAAAGTTTGTCTTAATGTTGTCATAAACACCACAGCTTCACAACAGAGATGGCAGTAGATACTGTATCTTACAAATACGGCCAACACAAGTATTATTCGGAAATAGTATATTCTACACGATATGTTCTCTATTAGTCACTTCAAATAAGAATGCATGCTCTGTGATAGATAAATAACTTGTATAATTATACATTAACTAGCGTGTTTCCCGTGGGGATCCATGGGTTAAAGATTGGGTAGTGTTTATAAAATAGGTAGCTGACATTTTTCAAGGGCAGTAATAAAGTATGCAAAGTTTCTATAATGATATTAACTGAAAGTACAGGAAATTAAAATGAGAAAGTGTTGTGATTAATTGTATTTATTATATAGCACATTTAGTTGATGTCATGTTTTACAACTGGCAAGGTTGAGATATTTCTTTTGTTCAGAGCTTGTCTGGTTACCAGGGACTGATTAATGGTGATATCACCATCCATTGTTAGATAGATAGATAGATAGATAGATAGATAGATAGATAGATAGATAGATAGATAGATAGATAGATAGATAGATAGATAGATAGATAGATAAGAACTTTATTGATCCCGAAGGAAATTACATAAATTGTTAAATTGTTCACTCTTATTACGTATTATCCCTAATTTCTCCAAGCACATTAGTCTTATCAACCTTCCGTTTTTGCTGCGTTCATCCTTGACCCAAAATACATAAACATACCAAATGACAAATGTCAGCTCTCCCCAGTTTCTCCATGAACGTTACACACATGCATACATGTACACAGAGGCCACTTCACTTTTAATATATAGCTATACTGTCAAAATATTATTACCCAAAGAAGCCCAGTTTCAATACATCAAATCAAATCAAATCAATTTTATTTATATAGCGCCAAATCACAACAAACAGTTGCCCCAAGGCGCTCTATATTGTAAGGCAAGGCCATACAATAATTACGGAAAAACCCCAACGGGCAAAACGACCCCCTGTGAGCAAGCACTTGGCGACAGTGGGAAGGAAAAACTCCCTTTTAACAGGAAGAAACCTCCAGCAGAACCAGGCTCAGGGAGGGGCAGTCTTCTGCTGGGACTGGTTGGGGCTGAGGGAGAGAACCAGGAAAAAGACATGCTGTGGAGGGGAGCAGAGATCAGTCACTAATGATTAAATGCAGAGTGGTGCATACAGAGCAAAAAGAGAAACACTCAGTGCATCATGGGAACCCCCCAGCAGTCTAAGTCTATAGCAGCATAACTAAGGGATGGTTCAGGGTCACCTGATCCAGCCCTAACTATAAGCTTTAGCAAAAAGGAAAGTTTTAAGCCTAATCTTAAAAGTAGAGAGGGTGTCTGTCTCCCTGATCTGAATTGGGAGCTGGTTCCACAGGAGAGGAGACTGAAAGCTGAAGGCTCTGCCTCCCATTCTACTCTTACAAACCCTAGGAACTACAAGTAAGCCTGCAGTCTGAGAGCGAAGCGCTCTATTGGGGTGATATGGTACTACGAGGTCCCTAAGATAAGATGGGACCTGATTATTCAAAACCTTATAAGTAAGAAGAAGAATTTTAAATTCTATTCTAGAATTAACAGGAAGCCAATGAAGAGAGGCCAATATGGGTGAGATATGCTCTCTCATTCTAGTCCCTGTCAGTACTCTAGCTGCAGCATTTTGAATTAACTGAAGGCTTTTCAGGGAACTTTTAGGACAACCTGATAATAATGAATTACAATAGTCCAGCCTAGAGGAAATAAATGCATGAATTAGTTTTTCAGCATCACTCTGAGACAAGACCTTTCTAATTTTAGAGATATTGCGCAAATGCAAAAAAGCAGTCCTACATATTTGTTTAATATGCGCATTGAATGACATATCCTGATCAAAAATGACTCCAAGATTTCTCACAGTATTACTAGAGGTCAGGGTAATGCCATCCAGAGTAAGGATCTGGTTAGATACCATGTTTCTAAGATTTGTGGGGCCAAGTACAGTTTTATCTGAGTTTAAAAGCAGGAAATTAGAGGTCATCCATGTCTTTATGTCTGTAAGACAATCCTGCAGTTTAGCTAATTGGTGTGTGTCCTCTGGCTTCATAGATAGATAAAGCTGGGTATCATCTGTGTAACAATGAAAATTTAAGCAATGCTGTCTAATAATACTGCCTAAGGGAAACGTATAAAGTGAATAAAATTGGTCCTAGCACAGAACCTTGTGGAACTCCATAATTAACCTTAGTCTGTGAAGAAGATTCCCCATTTACATGAACAAATTGTAATCTATTAGATAAATATGATTCAAACCACCGCAGCGCAGTGCCTTTAATACCTATGGCATGTTCTAATCTCTGTAATAAAATTTTATGGTCAACAGTATCAAAAGCAGCACTGAGGTCTAACAGAACAAGCACAGAGATGAGTCCACTGTCTGAGGCCATAAGAAGATCATTTGTAACCTTCACTAATGCTGTTTCTGTATTATGATGAATTCTAAAACCTGACTGAAACTCTTCAAATAGACCATTCCTCTGCAGATGATCAGTTAGCTGTTTTACAACTACCCTTTCAAGAATTTTTGAGAGAAAAGGAAGGTTGGAGATTGGCCTATAATTAGCTAAGATAGCTGGGTCAAGTGATGGCTTTTTAAGTAATGGTTTAATTACTGCCACCTTAAAAGCCTGTGGTACATAGCTAACTAATAAAGATAGATTGATCATATTTAAGATCGAAGCATTAAATAATGGTAGGGCTTCCTTGAGCAGCCTGGTAGGAATGGGGTCTAATAGACATGTTGATGGTTTGGAGGAAGTAACTAATGAAAATAACTCAGACAGAACAATCAGAGAGAAAGAGTCTAACCAAATACAGGCATCACTGAAAGCAGCCAAAGATAACGATATGTCTTTGGGATGGTTATGAGTAATTTTTTTCACTAATAGTTAAAATTTTATTAGCAAAGAAAGTCATGAAGTCATTACTAGTTAAAGTTAAAGGAATACTTGGCTCAATAGAGCTCTGACTCTTTGTCAGCCTGGCTACAGTGCTGAAAAGAAACCTGGGCTTGTTCTTATTTTCTTCAATTAGTGATGAGTAGTAAGATGTCCTAGCTTTACGGAGGGCTTTTTTAAAGAGCAACAGACTCTTTTTCCAGGCTAAGTGAAGATCTTCTAAATTAGTGAGATGCCATTTCCTCTCCAACTTACAGGTTATCTGCTTTAAGCTGCGAGTTTGTGAGTTATACCACGGAGTCAGGCACTTCTGATTTAAGGCTCTCTTTTTCAGAGGAGCTACAGCATCCAAAGTTGTCTTCAATGAGGATGTAAAACTATTGATGAGATACTCTATGTCACTCACAGAGTTTAGGTAGCTACTCTGCACTGTGTTGGTATATGGCATTAGAGAACATAAAGAAGGAATCATATCCTTAAACCTAGTTACAGCGCTTTCTGAAAGACTTCTACTGTAATGAAACTTATTCCCCACTGCTGGGTAGTCCATCAGAGTAAATGTAAATGTTATTAAGAAATGATCAGACAGAAGGGGGTTTTCAGGGAATACTGTTAAGTCTTCAATTTCTATACCATAAGTCAGAACAAGATCTAAGATATGATTAAAGTGGTGGGTGGACTCATTTACATTTTGAGCAAAGCCAACTGAGTCTAATAATAGATTAAATGCAGTGTTGAGGCTGTCATTCTCAGCATCTGTGTGGATGTTAAAATCGCCCACTATAATTATCTGAGCTAAGCACTAAGTCAGGCAAAAGGTCTGAAAATTCACAGAGAAACTCACAGTAACGACCAGGTGGACGATAGATAATAACAAATAAAACTGGTTTTTGGGACTTCCAATTTGGATGAACAAGACTAAGAGTCAAGCTTTCAAATGAATTAAAGCTCTGTCTGGGTTTTGGATTAATTAATAAGCTGGAATGGAAGATTGCTGCTAATCCTCCGCCTCGGCCCGTGCTATGAGCGTTCTGGCAGTTAGTGTGACTCGGGGGTGTTGACTCATTTAAACTAACATATTCATCCTGCTGTAACCAGGTTTCTGTAAGGCAGAATAAATCAATATGTTGATCAATTATTATATAATTTACTAACAGGGACTTAGAAGAGAGAGACCTAATGTTTAATAGACCACATTTAACTGTTTTAGTCTGTGGTGCAGTTGAAGGTGCTATATTATTTTTTCTTTTTGAATTTTTATGCTTAAATAGATTTTTACTGGTTATTGGTGGTCTGGGAGCAGGCACCGTCTCTACGGGGATGGGGTAATGAGGGGATGGCAGGTGGAGAGAAGCTGCAGAGAGGTGTGTAAGACTACAACTCTGCTCCCTGGTCCCAACCCTGGATAGTCACGGTTTGGAGGATTTAATAAAATTGGCCAGATTTCTAGAAATGAGAGCTGCTCCATCCAAAGTGGGATGGATGCCGTCTCTCCTAACAAGACCAGGTTTTCCCCAGAAGCTTTGCCAATTATCTATGAAGCCCACCTCATTTTTTGGACACCACTCAGACAGCCAGCAATTCAAGGAGAACATGCGGCTAAACATGTCACTCCCGGTCCGATTGGGGAGGGGCCCAGAGAAAACTACAGAGTCCGACATTGTTTTTGCAAAGTTACACACCGACTCAATATTAATTTTAGTGACCTCCGATTGGCGTAACCGGGTGTCATTACTGCCAACGTGAATTACAGTCTTACCAAATTTACACTTAGCCTTAGCCAGTAGTTTCAAATTTCCTTCAATGTCGCCTGCTCTGGCCCCCGGAAGACAATTGACTATGGTTGCTGGTGTCGCTAACTTCACATTTCTCAAAACAGAGTCGCCAATAACCAGAGTTTGATCCTGGCTAGCTGTAGAATTTTCCACGGTGCGGAGCCGAGTCTCCAATTCGCCCAGCCTGGCCTCCAAAGCTACGAATAAGCTACACTTATTACAAGTACCATTACTGCTAAAGGAGGCCGAGGAATAACTAAACATTTCACACCCAGAGCAGAAAAGTGCAGGAGAGACAGGAGAAGCCGCCATGCTAAATCGACTAAGAGCTAGTAGCTGCGCTAAGCTAGCAGATTCCTAAAAACACACAAAGTGAATAATGTGTAAATAATTTAGAGGTGATTCAGCAGAGGGAGTGCTTTAATTAAGGCAAGTGAACATTACACTGTGAAACAAATCGTTATCTAGTTAACTAGATCAATCTAACTGCGCAGATTAAACAGCTAACAGATACAGCAAAACACCGCTGTGCTCCGGAACAGGAAGTGATACAATACTGCAGTGAGAGTCAACCACCAGTATTCAGGAGTACATCTGAATACTCCTGATGTGATGAAGCACTGATCTCGATATTGTGGAATGGGAGGCGCTATCGTAGTGACAAGTTTCCATACGTACTCCCTCAGAAACTCAAATGTGTTATATGTAGCAAACTACTATAACAAGTTATCCACACATTTGTAGTGCCTCACCACTGCTGTCAGCTATGCTGCCATTACGGCCAACTATAATGCTGCTGATTTCTTAAACATGAATTACTTGAGTTCACTGGTGCACATGTGTGTGTATCCACATTTGATGACATTGATATGCTGTATTAGGCTGAAATTTTGAAATACACCAAATTTTCTATTTTTTTTTTTTTTTCTTGACATCATTACTTGATGTGGTCTGATACATATTTTTAGTTCTAGGTGAACAAAATTATTTGCAGAAAATAGTTTCAATATCTCATGCAGTTCCTGAGATATGGACATTAGTATGTTTTAGACAACGCCAGATTTGATCTTGACCTTCAACCTTGACATGGCCTGTGTTGTGAGAGCACAATTCACTGACTTGATTTAATTGAAATTGGTCATTGCATTGTGAAGATATCACCACACAGTACATTTTGTAGACTCTTGTTTTGTTTGTTTTGAATATGGCCAAAACTTCACAACTGATGGTGTGTTGACAAGACAGTACAAATCCACGCTAAAGATCACCCAAATGCAACATTCCATAAATGCTGTCTGTTTTGTGTTGCTGAAAAAAATGTTCTCTCACCCTGAAACTGAATCCATGGAAAAAGCTAAAGTGAATATACCAATTTTAATATGTGATACAGCAAATATGATCAATGTTTTTTTTATTCCAGGAGTTTAAACTACAGCAAATGTTGACGAGTGAGGAGGCCGATAATGTTTACATCCTTTACCAGCCCCAACTGGCAACATAGTTGCTAATGATTAATAATGACAACATAACAAGAGCAATCTGAGATTTCTGACATCTGCCAAGCCAGATCTAGATCACCTTAAAATTTTTTCCATACCCTAATATCTATCTGTGGTGCAAATTTGGTGAGAATCCGTAAAGGAGTTTTGACGTAATCCAGTCAAGCCTATATAAAGTGAAATCTTGATCCAGAATCCGAATCTGGATCATTTTCAAACTTCAGTGGAGTCTTCCATACCCTAATATCTATCTATGGTGCAAATTTGGTAAGAATCCGTGAAGTAGTTTTGAAGTAATCCTTCAAAGTCTATATATAGGGAAATCTTGATCCAGAATCTTCATCCATATCCGGATCATCTCTAAAATCCAGTGGAGTCTTCCATGGTCTAGTATGTATTCTGGGTAAAAATTTGGTGAGAATCCATGAAGTTGTTTTGATTTAATCCTTCAAAGCCTATATAAAGTGAAACTTGATCCAGAATCCGGATCCAGATCACCTCCAAAATTTAACATGGTCTTCCATGGGTTAATATCAGAGGTGTCAAATCCAGCTTCAGAAAGTAAAAGTCCAGCCACATATTTGTTCCATCTTCCCAATAAATCAGATGATTGTAATTAGTTCAGCTCTTCAGGCAGGTGGATGAGCTAATTATTGAGATCACCTGTTTTAGGTGCACAGGTAGAAGCAACACATGGGAGGGTGTTTTTAACTTTCTGAAGCCGGATTTGACACCTCTGGTTAATATCTCTTTGTGTTGAAAATTTCCTCTAAATCCGTGCAGTAGTTTTGACATTATCGTGCTAACAGACAGACAGACAGACAAATAAATAAACAAACACTGATGATTTTATTATGTCCTTGGAGGACGTAATAATGATCAGTGCAATAATTTGAAGCCTCTTCCTATGTTTCTGAGAAGATATGCATCACAAAGTGCTCTAAATTTGCATCATGACAGCTAATGGTCTCCAGCTGAACCTTTGAGAAAACAAGTTGGATGATGACAGACAAAACACTAACAACAGAATAACAAGATTCTCTCCAGACGTCCCTTTCTCTGTGCAAATAAATGTGAGAAATAACTATCTACTTTACATTTTGCTTAGATAGTACCACAGTACACAGTGTTTTTGTTCCACAGTCTCACCCTGAAACATTCATCACCAAATGCAGTCATATTTGTTTTTGTTGTTGTGGGTTTTCCCATAACCTCACTGGGGATTCCCCCAACATTTCCTTATTCCCCATCGACAGGGAACACTTGGAGCTACATTTAAACCATCTGCAAAGCCAGGTCATAAAGAATAGTTTTGTCATTATAACATATTACCATGATAATTGAATTCAGTGTGCAATTTGTGTCAAAATAATAGTAACAACAACTTCAATATTGCTGCTAGTAACTGGTTTAGATAAGAGAACAAACTTGATGAGCTCATGTTGTAGAACATGAAATAATTTGACACAAACTGATTAAAGTGGGTGAAAATGTAGAATCAACAGAGGTGTTTTGGAAAGGTATGATACCTGTAAAAAAGTGTTTCTGTCAACCACATACAGTCGTGTTCAGAATAATAGTAGTCTATGTGACTAAAAAGATTAATCCAGGTTTTGATATATTTCTTATTGTTACATGGGAAACAAGGTACCAGTAGATTCAGTAGATTCTCACAAATCCAACAAGACCAAGCATTCATGATATGCACACTCTTAAGACTATGAAATTGGGCTATTAGTAAAAAAGAAAAGTAGAAAAGAGGGTGTTCACAATTATAGTAGTGTGGCATTCAGTCAGTGAGTTCATCAGTTTTGTTCAACAGGTGTGAATCAGGTGTCCCCTATTTAAGGATGAAGCCAGCACCTGTTGAACATGCTTTTCTCTTTGAAAGCCTGAGGAAAATGGGACAAGACATTGTTCCGAAGAACAGCGTAGTTTGATTAAAAAGTTGATAGGAGAGGGGAAAACTTATATGCAGGTGCAAAAAAATTATAGGCTGTTCATCTACAATGATCTCCAATGCTTTAAAATGGACAAAAAAAAAAAACAAAACAGAGACGCATGTAAGAAAATGGAAAACTACCATCAAAATGATAGAAGAATAACCAGAATGGCAAAGGCTCACCCATTGATCAGCTCCAGGATGATCAAAGACAGTCTGGAGTTACCTGTAAGTACTGTGACAGTTAGAAGACGCCTGTGTGAAGCTAATTTACTGTACACATCATGTGATTATTTCAGATAAACCGTAGATAGTCGTGAAAGGATAGCTCCATATCTGTATTTTTTTAATTCAGGATTAGGGATTATAACACCGTGGAGGCAAACTGTCAAAAATGTCCCAATCTCCTGCTGAAATACGTAAAGAAAAATATACAATCATGATCTGTTGGAGCAGTGAGTTTACGGGACATCATGTTCAGAGGTTTCCCATGCACGTGAATGCATGCACACACACACAAAGAGCCACTTAATGACTTAAATGGACACCAAAATGTTCAGTAACTTGCGTTTGAATTTATTGCAAACATATGTGGACTTGTCAGTCCACATCACGCTCACTCATCACATGTTATTACCTTCAAACTTTTAAGTGCTCACACAGCACTGAATCTCCTTTCAAGCTTTCTCTCTGCCATCATCCAGACCAGACTTTAGAACCATTTAGACATTTGGATCAAACTCGTGCCCCGTTTTTTTTGGACAGTCTTCTTACGGCACACTTATCTCAAACCATCTCACTTTCACTTGACCATTTTTCTTAAAATAAAAGCAAGCACTGATACAGTCACTTTTCCGTGTTGATTTTCAAATTCAGCAGGATTGTTGATGGATATCATGGTATTTTCTGCAGTGTGGTGCATTTTAGATCACAATTCACCAGAGAAAACAATGTTTCGTTTCACAGTTACCGTGCACACAATGTGTTCCTGTTGCCACTGATGCTTACAGCCATTAATTATTGCCAGTGTTGATGACAAAATGAAGTATCGTATTAGTCACAGATGAAGGTCATATAAGAAACTGAATCTACACTCAGGTCCATATGTATTTGGACAAATTTGGTTATTTTGGGGGACAGCATGGTGACTTAGTGGTTTTAACTGTTGCCTCACAGCAAGTAGGTCAAGGGATCGATTCCCACCTGTGGCCTTTCTTTGTGGAGTTTGCATGTTCTCCCCATGTGTGCATGGGTTCACTCCAGGTGCTCCGGTTTCGTCCCACATCCAAAGGCATGCAGGTTCGGTGGATTGGCAACTGTAATTTGTCTGGAGGTGTGCAAGTGTGAATGTGTTTATCTGTCTATATGCGGCCATGCGACAGACTGGCGTCCTGTCCAGGGTGTACTCTGCCTCACACCATATGACTGCTGGGGTAGGCTCCAGGGCCCCCCTACCGTGACACTCAACTGGAGTAAGTGGTTGAAGATCAGTGAGTGAGTGGATATTTTTGCCTCTGTACACTGTCACAATGGAGTTGAAAGGAAATGATCAAGACATGCTTATAGTACAGAGGCTTAGATTTACACTCAACAAAAATATAAACGCAACACTTTTGGTTTTGCTCCCATTTTGTATGAGATGAACTCAAAGATCTAAAACTTTTTCCACATAGACAATATCACCATTTCCCTCAAATATTGTTCACAAACCAGTCTAAATCTGTGATAGTGAGCACTTCTCCTTTGCTGAGATAATCCATCCCACCTCACAGGTGTGCCATATCAAGATGCTGATTAGACACCATGATTAGTGCACAGGTGTGCCTTAGACTGTCCACAATAAAAGGCCACTCTGAAAGGTGCAGTTTTGTTTTATTGGAGGGGGATACCAGTCAGTATCTGGTGTGACCACCATTTGCCTCATGCAGTGCAACACATCTCCTTCGCATAGAGTTGATCAGGTTGTCAATTGTGGCCTGTGGAATGTTGGTCCACTTCTCTTCAATGGCTGTACGAAGTTGCTGGATATTGGCAGGAACTGGTACACGCTGTCATATACGCTGGTCCAGAGCATCCCAAACATGCTCAATGGGTGACATGTCCGATGAGTATAGGCCATGCAAGAACTTGGACATTTTCAGTTTCCAAGAATTGTGTACAGATCCTTGCAACATGGGGCCGTGCATTATCCTGCTGCAACATGAGGTGATGTTCTTGGATGTATGGCACAACAATGGGCCTCAGGATCTCGTCACGGTATCTCTGTGCATTCAAAATGCCATCAATAAAATGCACCTGTGTTCTTCGTCCATAACAGACGCCTGCCCATACCATAACCCCACTGCCACCATGGGCCACTCGATCCACAACACTGACATCAGAAAACCGCTCACCCACACGACGCCACACACGCTGTCTGCCATCTGCCCTGGACAGTGTGAACCGGGATTCATCCGTGAAGAGAACACCTCTCCAATGTGCCAAATGCCAGCAAATGTGAGCATTTGCCCACTCAAGTCGGTTACGAAGACGAACTGGAGTCAGGTCGAGACCCCGATGAGGACGACGAGCATGCAGATGAGCTTCCCTGATATGGTTTCTGACAGTGTGTGCAGAAATTCTTTGGTTATGCAAACTGATTGTTTCAGCAGCTGTCCGAGTGGCTGGTCTCAGACGATCTTGGAGGTGAACATGCTGGATGTGGAGGTCCTGGGCTGGTGTGGTTACACGTGGTCTGTGGTTGTAAGGCTGGTTGGATGTACTGCCAAATTCTCTGAAACACCTTTGGAGACAGCTTATGGTAGAGAAATGAACATTCAATACACGAGCAACAGCTCTGGTTGACATTCCTGCTGTCAGCATGCCAATTGCACGCTTCCTCAAATCTTGTGACATCTGTGGCATTGTGCTGTGTGATAAAACTGCACCTTTCAGAGTGGCCTTTTATTGTGGACAGTCTAAGGCACACCTGTGCACTAATCATGGTGTCTAATCAGCATCTTGATATAGCACACCTGTGAGGTGGGATGGATTATCTCAGCAAAGGAGAAGTGCTCACTATCACAGATTTAGACTGGTTTGTGAACAATATTTGAGGGAAATGGTGATATTGTGTATGTGGAAAAAGTTTTAGATCTTTGAGTTCATCTCATACAAAATGGGAGCAAAACCAAGTTTTGCGTTTATATTTTTGTTGAGTGTAATTCAAGGTATTTTATGAAAATACCACAATTTTAGATCCCATACGTAATTGGACAAACTAAATATAAAGATTGCTGTTCATACAAATCATCCCTTTTACAGCCAGTTTTCTTCACACAAGTCAAGGGATGGATACATGAATGCTTCCAAGGCACTGAATGTATCTTGCATGAATCACAAAGAAATACAGACAGTAGAGTTCTGTAAGGCAAATTTGTCTGCAGAAGGCAGTTCTCAAAAAATGTGACTGTGCAAGAAGACCAGTGAAAGAAGCCACCATTGCATGTTTTATACCACTATATACAGGATTTGAATAAACAATAGTTTGTCCTATTACCTATTAGCTTTAAAGTTGGAAGAATTGTGTGCAAAAAAATTGGCTGTAATTCTTAAATAATTAGTATAACATTTGTAAAACTCCTTCAATTAAAGCTGGTAGAGTAGTAGTCTACACTACAAGTACATCTTAATTGTCTGATTTTAATTCCATTGTGGTGGGGTAGAGAGGCAAAATTACAAGAATTATCTTACTGTCCAAATATTTATGGACCTGATAACAACATTTATGAGTTGAACAACAGGTTTACTGAAGTACACAAATAAAAATGCATTTGTAATTTACAATGATTATTCCCCATACTGACTGGGATAACCAGCAGCAAATAGAATGAATGAATGATCATTGCTTAGTATCAAAATTATATTTAAATAATCAATATGTATATCATAAATCCCTTCATCTGAAGTTATTGAGCAAATGTTATGTTATTTGTTCAGAACAGTTGCACATCTTGCTGTTCAAAAATTCAATTCCTCTACAATTTCCCAGAATTGTAAAAAAAAAAAAAAAAAAAAAAAAAAATTGATTGTGAGAAAGGAAGTCTGTCTGGAATTCAGCCCTGGCTTACAAAATTGTGAAGAACATGACAAGTCATGATAAGATATTGATTCAAAGATTGTAGTTCTCACTTTCGACTTTTTGGACAAACTGTAATTTATTGTATGATTTTTTAAAATGTATGTTTGTATTCAACTATTTCTTAAAGCAAATAAATTATTTCAAATTAAATAAATATTTTTAAAAATGTTTAAGGACAAATTAGTAATCTGAATTTAAAAAAGCAATATTAAGAAATACATTTGTGTATGAATTACATGTGCAAATTTTAAGATTCAGCTTTCGAAATTAAATGAGATCTTTCTCTAAACCAAGTCAAGAACAAATTGTCTAAATCACTGCATGAATGCACATCAATGATAATGAAATTAACTCACAGAGAAACTTGATATGTCTTTTTTTTTTGTAACAGAGGCAAAGTAACATGCATTTTACAGAATTAAGGTACATAGACTGACCGGCAGCTCTAAATGCCTTTAACACGTTTGGTTTTGAAACATTCTAAAAACAGCAACTTACAGTCTGCATAATTCCTACATGGGATGCTGGTATAACTGAGTCAAGTACTTTGAAGCAAAATCATCCCCGATGCGTCAGTGCATATTCAAAAGGAAACAAGATGTACAGATATTTTTCATTTGATGTCTCTCGTCCCGTGATCCCATGGTGTTCGCCATGTAAGAGGAAATACATTTTGTGTTGATACAGCTCAGGTCATGGTGAGAGTGCATAGTTATGTTGATTGCTGATTTTGGTTGAATGATGTTGTTGGCTGTTCACTCTGCACCCAAAAATAATTTTTAGAAACTTGCCTGATTTCTGAAATTAAATGGTAGCAGTTAAAATACTCTGATTTGGTAGCACTTACCAAAGTGTTTACAAAAGTGTACCTACAGTTCATACCAATTTGTCAACTTTTTGTGCTGTTTTCCAGCATTCATCAGTAAAATATACAATTTTCTATAAAATGTTATATATTAGACCTCAATACTACTACCATACCACCACTACTTCTACCACTACCAATAATCATAATAAATATGACGCCAATAAGTGCTAGTATCAAAGTACTGTATCTGTTACTTTTGATTTTTGCATATAACTGGGAAGCACAGTCTCGTTTGAGGGCGGGCGCTAAAGGGCTAAAATATGATGCATATGATGTAATTTCTCTATTTCCGGGGCCAGAAACACAGCACTTTCTCTGAGATTTTGGGCAAATTACACGCAAACAAAGTGAAAATACAAAGAAAAAGTAACAATGAGGTGGAAAGTGGACATGTGTTGTGGTTTGTTTATGACCCGGAGCTCAAACATGTTGAGGCGGTTTTTCAGGCGAGAGAAGGCAGCTACTCTGATTAGCTGTGTAGGCTAACATTTACAGACACATCTTCCATTTGCCTCGTCTTCCCTTCTCCACTGGGGGAAAAAAAAAAAAAACTCTGGACTTTTCACAACTGCTTCTATGATTGCAGCCAAAAACAAAACAGTACACCATTTTCACATGTGAAGTTACGCTGTGTATATATTGCGCAATGCGACTCGGGAGTGGCTGTCCCCATAAGTGGTCACATCCCACGATATCACGCAGGGTTTAAATGAGACTGCACTGCCCTATAATCCAAGCTTTTATCCAAGCTTTTAAAATACCAATTTTATTGTTTGGCGGAGCTGTTGGATGCTATTGCTCAACACAGTTCACTCTTTTTACCAATCATAACCAGAAGAAATAAGAGCAGGGAATTATCAGAGCAAAATCTGCAACGACTAGTCATGAAACATACAAATGTCAAAATCTTATTAAAAAAAAATGGTAGGTTTATGATTGTACTGCTAACATTTAAAAAGTGCTTTAAGTGCAAAAGTAATGGCGGAAACAGTGTAATTCTATAAAATGTGTAGTGTTAAGCCTCCATCAGATGTAAATATGCCAATTGGCTATTGTGGCATTACATCAACTTCAAAATAACACACATACAAACATTTTGCACTGCTACAAAACTTGTGTGTCTGTGCTGATGATTTGATTTATTACCAAAAGCCCTTTGAATGATTACCTAAGAAGAAGAGGTCCATTGGTGTGGGTGCTTATCCCCAAATTATGGACCATGTGTTATGTGTCGACGCGAGTTGAGGAGCGGACCTGCGTCAGACAGAACTCAGTGCTAAAAATAACCAGAAAGCGGTTCCAACAACAGAAACAATTTATTTTTCTCCTGTGCATAATAATGTGTACAAAACTGAAACAACGTCCTTCTGGTGGAGTGACTGTTGGCACGCTCTTAAGCGCCCAAAAGGATAGAAGCCCGGCGTTCCTGGACCCACTACCACCAGACAAACACCCCCCAGGTGGACACAACAAACTGACTCTCTGTGAAGCAAAGAAGAGGTGAGGTAAGTCAGCAGTTACAACAATATCTTTCAAAAGACACATGCTATCAGCAACACATTCAGGTCTGTATTTTTTAACTTTATGCAAATGAGCAGCTTCTCACAACAAGTGGAGGATCACTTATCCTGCACGCCACAGCAGTGAGAAGCAAACTGCACAATTCTCATCACAATTCCAGTATACTGCGTAACAAAACACCAAGTTACTATCAACAATTAGTCGAACACTTAATCACCTTTACTGTGTGCTGACAGCATGTGTCCTCACCCTTCCTTGCTTCACGGGCTCGATATGTTAACCCCAGGCGCGGTCCTCAGCGTCTCACAAACGAACATCACAAGGTCAAGTTCCCGGCAGTTCTGCTTGAATCACACATGCCTTAAATGCAGAACGCCATCCAATTATCTGCTTCAGCTGAAAGTCTTTAAGGTTGCATGTGAGCACCAGTCACAGGTGCTTCACATGATGTTGATGAGGGTGAGGATTCTTCAGCCAGCACCTTCTCCACAAACAAATCAGTTTCCATGCCACCTGAAGAGCAAAGAAAAGAAAAGAACACCAAAACATCCAGCCACACCCCCCAACACACAACACCATGAAGCAGTTGAGCCTCTGTGACACCCCTGAAAGGGACATCAGTCCATTGCAGGTTACTTTCCCAGCTAAGGTTGGTGCCCATTTACAGCTGAGTGGACTAACACATTGCAAATTAAGTGTCTTGTCCAAGACACAGACAGGTAGCATGACTGGGAATCAAACCCTAGTCTACAAACTGGTTGTGTAACTCTTGATCTCACTGAGGTACCTGCTTTGTTAACTGAACGGCCGATATTAAGCACCTGCTGCATCAGTCCAGAGGAACAGCATATAAACCACAAACAGTTATTAAATCTGACAGCAGGATGATCCAGTTCCCTTAACGGATCAATTTATAGTGTGTAAAAGCCATGCTTAAAAAACTCCAGGTGTTAACTGTTTGCTGGGTAGCCAACTAATGTCAGCTTTATGGGTAAAAAACAGGCTGTGTCAAATATGACCATATATATTGACAAGCTAGCAGTAGCTTGTTGAAGAATCTACCACTCAAGGCAAAGTGTTAGCCTGAAATGCTAACACTATTCGTTATTAGTGTTCACATTGCAAATATCTGAACCCTCCTCATGGAGGTCAGTTATTGGTTGCCAGATGTGGTGAAATCAGTCTAAGCTAACCATTTTTGCCTTTATCCAGATCCACCCAAACATAATGCTTTTTATTCAATGTTACACCAAGTGTCATGAAAACAGTTTCATTAGCTTCTGAGTAATTCAAGCAGAAGCACATTTCTGTTGGGATTAATTATAATCCGTGTTTGAGTGTATTAAAGAAAAGAAATTGTTGCACTTTTAAGTGTAAATGCACATTGCACTCAGCACTCATACTGTCTACAACGTCACACCTTGTCTACATTGAAGCAACATGACTCCATGTCCGTCCACAGAATGCTGAAATGCCGTACATAACCCACATCCGCGAAATGTGAAAACATTCAGATCCACACACACACTCAATTCCCCACCACAGTACAAATGTGTAAAACAATCCAACAATAATAGAGGAGGTTATCCCCTAAACATCTCAGCTGGTTTGCACTCATTTATCCCAATGCTACTTTAGAAATAAAGTACACCGTGGAACTGTTGCCCCAGCTTAATCTGAACAACACACTTTGTGTGTGTTTTCTCCTTGTCAATCACATAAATTTTCTCTCAAAATATAAATATACATCACTTCATTCAAGCGCATGCCCACTGCACATCTTAGCGGCATTTTGTACAACTTCAAGTAGAGTATGAGCTACCAACCTAAAAAATTTTAAAAAATAAAAAATAAAATTATGTCTTTGTGAATAAAGAAATCGTGCTGAAGTTGTAGATTATGCAGCAAATATTTACATTTTCAATGATAATTACACTAGCTTTCAGCTTTTATTTTGAAATCTAGTTTAATTCTTCAGAAATGAATAATCACTGGAGTTTTTGAAATATTCAGCTCAGACAAATGGTCCCTGTTGTCAGAAAACTTTATCACCCCTACTTTCTACTAACTGTAAGAACTAACAATATGATGACTGTGTATGCCACATCTATGGAAATACAAAATTAATTGTTAAAATGGTGACTAGGCTGATAATCATACATGGAATTGTAATAAAAAGACCCACCTTGTTTCCTTTTAAATACACATGCTGCGCTACAGAGGTCAGAGTTCTCAACAGCAGCTGAATGGAAAGTCATACAAAGCACAGGACATGGCCGAATGGGTTTAGCCCACAAAGTGCTATAATGCATAAACAATAAAGTCATGTCTGTTGCAGTGATAAACAATGTAACAAACATAGTAGAAATTGCTGTTGGCAGAAATTGTTGGAAATTATATTACAGGGAGACGGCGATGTAGCTGGCTGACGGTAAAAACTGCAGTGAATGATTGAAGGCAGTTCTTCACTGTTGAGGCCTAGAAGAAGAAAGAAAATCACAGATGAAGACAATGTTAACAATAATAACTTAAGCATGTGAAGCTTGTTTTAAATGTCATAAAACTTGAGTAACATTTGTCTGCCTGTCCTTTGGCAAATTTTCACCAAGCTTGGTATGTGGATGAAGGTTGACCCAGAAATTGCTCTTAAATGGATTGTTTTTAGCAAAGGTTAAGACTGTATGGGTCAAGGGTCAAAAATTATTATTTTGTTAAATGTGTTTTCAACCAAACTTGGTAACCGCATGCAAGTGGGTTCCTAAACTGCTCAAGTAGGGTCAGGTTTGCTAAAGTTTGGTGCCAATGTTCAAAATTAAAAATTTTTGCTCTGATTCACACCAAACAAGGCACAAATATGCCAAAGGTGAGTAACTCGGGTCTAGGTCATGTGTGTCAAATTGTTTGACCAATTTCTACCAAATTTGGCGTGGAGGTGAAGGTCAACCCCAGAATTGCAGTTAAAGGGTTCATTTTGACAAAGGTCAAGGAATTTGTTTTTCAACCCAATTTTGACCAAGCTTGGGACACAATGGCTCAATCCCAAAACTTTCCCTTCACCCTACTACTTCACCCAAAGGCGACGGGACAATACTGGGATTGTGCCAGTGTAGTCAGATTCTGCAAAGGTTTTGCAAAGGTCAGTCATTTGGGTGAACATCACAGTCATGAGTGTCAAAGGTTAGCTTTCCACCAGGCAATGAGCTCTTTTCTTTATGAGGAAATTCTATCCTAAAGAAGATGATGACATCCTTATTGATGCTGCTTACCCTACCTACTGTATCTGCACTTTATTAGCATCATCATTCCCATGGTACAATTGCAGAGTATCTTTAAATTGTAGCAAAAACTAAAAATACTATTTTCAGTTATTTCAAGTTGCAGTTTTCATGCTAACAAATTTAACAACAAAAACTGAATATTCAGAGAGTAAAAGTAAGTCCTGTCGGCTGTTCTCTTGTTTTACACTCGGGTTCGCCACAGCAAATCCAAGGTGGATCTGCATGTTGAATAGGCACAACTTTTATGCCGGATGCCCTTTGAATATTCAGAGAGTACTCAGGGTAAAATTGAAGATCCAACACAGAATATGCCATTTCATAGTGGTGTTGGGACTTGAACATGATGGCGTCTTGTGTAAGAGACACGCTGGGCCCTTGTTTGTTGTCTAACTGTACTTTGTTATTAGCATGGCACATAATCTGATCCTAAAGTAATGCAAAGCTATGCACCTGATCTAAAATAGCACAGGAATACTTGGGGATTGAACCACCAACTTTCTAGTTTCAGAGCAACATGTTCTACCATCTGCACTATGATCACAATGCACTGTGCCAAAAAAAAAAACAACATAAAAATACTGAACTCCTACATTGAGAATGAGTGACTTAATTGGTTCTTTGCAAATGGGAAGATCACTTAAGAAATACCTGACTGCTTCTGTGCATTATATGTTTTATATTATATATTATATTTTTTAGATGATATTGTTTTACTTTCAGCTGCCCCCGGTTGTTCAGGGTCACCACAGCAGATCCAAGAAAGATCAGCATTACTATTTGGCACAGGTTTTACACTGGATGCCTTTCTTGACACAACTCCAGTTCTACTTGGAGAAATATGATCACAGCTCCTGGTGTCCCTACGTCTCCCAGCCACGTACTAATCAGGGCCCCCTCTACTTCACGTCTGACGTCTGGCAGGATCAAGGTTTGCCCAGACCGACACGGCTGCAGCCTGTGCATTATCATGCAAAATGCTTCAATTATCATGTTGCGTTTAGTTGATTTAACACAAATAAACCAAATGTATTTGAATAAAACAAAATACATTTTGATAGTTGGCTCATCTGAGTTAAGTAAAATCTTTGTGAAAAACTAATTCATGCATTTATTTCCTCTAGGCTGGACTATTGTAATTCATTATTATCAGGTTGTCCTAAAAGTTCCCTGAAAAGCCTTCAGTTAATTCAAAATGCTGCAGCTAGAGTACTGACGGGGACTAGAAGGAGAGAGCATATCTCACCCATATTGGCCTCTCTTCATTGGCTTCCTGTTAATTCTAGAATACAATTTAAAATTCTTCTTCTTACTTATAAGGTTTTGAATAATCAGGTCCCATCTTATCTTAGGGACCTCATAGTACCATATCACCCCAATAGAGCGCTTCGCTCTTAGTGACTGATCTCTGCTCCCCTCCACAGCATGTCTTTTTCCTGGTTCTCTCCCTCAGCCCCAACCAGTCTCAGCAGAAGACTGCCCCTCCCTGAGCCTGGTTCTGCTGGAGGTTTCTTCCTGTTAAAAGGGAGTTTTTTCCTTCCCACTGTCGCCAAGTGCTTGCTCACAGGGGGTCGTTTTGACCGTTGGGGGGTAGCACCCTCACCGGCAGAAACATCCAGCAGAGTGACCTCCCCCCCACCCCACCCCGCCTATCTGGTGGGTGAATCCATTTATTAAGTTCAGAGTCTGAGGCTCTGAGCTTCTCTATTTCAATTCAATTCTGTTTATTTCCTTTATATAGCACCAAATCACAACAAAGTTGCCTCAAGGCACTTCAAACAAGTAAGGTCTAATCTTACCAACCCAAAGAGCAAGCACACAGGCCACAGTGGTAAGGAAAAACTCCCTCTAAAGATTTGAGGAAGAAACCTCAAGCAGACCCGACTCAAAGGGGTGACCCTCTGCTTGGGCCATGCTACCCACACATTGGCAATACGAATATACAGGAAAGTTTGGTAGTTCATGCTGGTGCACAGGACGGGAGGCCTGCAGAAGTAGACATCCACTCCCATCTCTTGATAGAGCCGCAACTCAAACAGAGAGAAAAAACAGAATCAAGCGACAGACAGACAACAAATACAGTATAATTTGTCAAAGTATTAAGCAACAAAAAATCCAGAAGAAATACTAAGGTGATTGCCGGCCACTAGCCCTAAGCTTCACTAAAAGACCTAGACTTTAGATACAGATAAGGCCGCAGCCCACAGTATTCTCAGGGATTTTGAACGTAGCACTGATGAATGCCACAGCCACGGCTTTCACAGATAGGTATGATGTAAACACGTAACATTCTGTGCACACCTGGAACCCATAAAGATTGCATTGAAAACTCTGTTTTGTGAAAAATATTGATTTTACATGAGAGTCTGGAAGGGATGTGGTGGAGCAATTTTCAACCTGATTGAAATTGTGCCAGAATAAGTGGGACCTGACTGGATAATGACATTCTGAGGCAAATCAAAGGGCTGGAACACTGATAACCACTGTAACATGGGTAGACTCAGACAGAAAAAAAAGAAATCCCTCGTTTTCCCGTTCGGCAGTGCATCACCCAAATCGCCCTTATGAACAAGCCGCCCCTGTTAAACTGTATCACGTAAGGGACTAAACAACATTTAGAATCCAGTTTCAGTATGCCATGACCTACACAAAAATATATGATAGCCATCCCAGGGTGGTAGTTATGGCCAGGTAGGGGTCAATGAAGATTTACACAGGTTCAATTCAATTTCAATTTATTTTCCTTTAGATAGCGCCAAATCACAACAGAGTTGCCTCAAGGCGCTTCACACAGGTAAGGTCTAACCTTACCAACCCCCAGAACAGCAGTGGTAAGGAAAAAAACTCCCTCTGAGGAAGAAACCTCAAGCAGACCAGACTCAAAGGGGTGACCCTCTGCTTGGGCCATGCTACAAACATAAATTACAGAAACAATTCACAGAACAATTCACGGACAAATATACAAGAATTGCTGTTGGCGCACAGGACAGCAGGGTCGCCAACACAAATACAACTCCCATCTCTGGATGGAGCTGCACCTTAAACAGAAAAAACAGAATCAGGCATCAGAAAGACAAAAATACTGAGAATTTGCCAGCATTAATCAACAAGAAAAACAGAAGAAATACTAAGGTGATCACCAGCCGCTAGCCCTAAGCTTCACTAAAAGACCCAGAATTTAGGTCAAGTTGAGGCCGCGGCCAGCTCAAATTACTAATAACATGAATTAAAAGAGTAAAAAGCGTAAAACAAAACTGTACCAGTATGCTAGCCATATGAAAGGGAAAATAAGTGCATCTTAAGTCTGGACTTGAAAGTCTCCACAGAATCTGATTGTTTTATTGATGCAGGGAGACCACAGATGTTAAAATTTAAAAATACTCAAATCATTTTCAAAACTATATCACTTTATTTGTGTGCTCATAACAATTCCAAAAGGGTATAGTTTGGACAAACTATGACTGAATGTTATGGAGTTATGGGGTAAAAACAGCAAAAATGGTGATAAAGGTCAGTTTCAGGTTGAACACAGGTCAAAAGTTAAAGTTGCTCCAATTTCGGTAAAAAGTGATGCAAATTATTGGCTGAATTAAAATGATTAATAAATGGAATAGTTTAGACCATGTGGAATGCCTGGTCTCCAACGTAAAGGTCAAATACGTCCCATAATGAGAACTAAGCATGACAGATGGTGCAAACTATTCCTTTTCAAAACCCTATTAACAACCAATAATTTTCTAGATGTAACAATTAATTGATTAATTGAGAAAATAATAGATCAATTAATCAATTATGAAAATAATTGTTAGGTGAGGCCCTACTCACATATTGATAGTAGAAAAACAATCATAACTGTCATTATAGTAGAACTACTGTGTTTTGTTGTTTTACACAGTTTATTTAAAAAAAAAAATTCTAGTTCCAGGTTTTTCTTAAGCGTACTAAAATATTCGTACTAAAATATTCTCTCAGTATCCATATTTTTATAAGAAAGAAATGTTGAGATTTTATTTCAACTCATCTGTGATGGTATACAGAGGCAAAATTACAAAAATTGTTTCATTCTGGAACTAAGTATGGATGGATGGATGGATGAAAAGTACTGCAGCGGGTTGGGCCAGATGTCATCCTTTATCACCTCTCCCAGCTCATCAGCTCCTGCATCTGAGTGATCAGTGAACCAGGTGAAGAAGCTCTCGGGCTCCTCGTGCTGCCTCTTCATGCCAGCTTTGTTTGGCGTTTGACCTGTGCGCTTTGTCAGGTCCTTTCCGGCTTTCCATTTGATTTCAGTGGATTTGGAGGCTGGATCCCCACTCTCATTCAAATGAAACTCTTTGGACAGTGCTTTGTTGTCAAAGTATGGATTCTCATCAAAATAAAAATCTATTCTGTATCCAGACTTGATATCCTCAAACTCGGTTACCTCTACCCTCGACAAGTAATGAAGTGCTTCCAAATGATACCCAGCTTTATCTATCCATGAAGCCAGAGGACACACACCAATTAGCTAAACTGCAGGATTGTCTTACAGACATAAAGACATGGATGACCTCTAATTTCCTGCTTTTAAACTCAGATAAAACTGAAGTTATTGTACTTGGCCCCACAAATATTAGAAACACGGTGTCTAACCAGATCCTTACTCTGGATGGCATTACCCTGACCTCTAGTAATACTGTGAGAAATCTTGGAGTCATTTTTGATCAGGATATGTCATTCAATGCGCATATTAAACAAATATGTAGTACTGCTTTTTTGCATTTGCGCAATATCTCTAAAATTAGAAAGGTCTTGTCTCAGAGTGATGCTGAAAAACTAATTCATGCATTTATTTCCTCTAGGCTGGACTATTGTAATTCATTATTATCAGGTTGTCCTAAAAGTTCCCTGAAAAGCCTTCAGTTAATTCAAAATGCTGCAGCTAGAGTACTGACAGGGACTAGAAGGAGAGAGCATATCTCACCCATATTGGCCTCTCTTCATTGGCTTCCTGTTAATTCTAGAATAGAATTTAAAATTCTTCTTCTTACTTATAAGGTTTTGAATAATCAGGTCCCATCTTATCTTAGGGACCTCATAGTACCATATCACCCCAATAGAGCGCTTCGCTCTCAGACTGCAGGCTTACTTGTAGTTCCTAGGGTTTGTAAGAGTAGAATGGGAGGCAGAGCCTTCAGCTTTCAGGCTCCTCTCCTGTGGAACCAGCTCCCAATTCAGATCAGGGAGACAGACACCCTCTCTACTTTTAAGATTAGGCTTAAAACTTTCCTTTTTGCTAAAGCTTATAGTTAGGGCTGGATCAGGTGACCCTGAACCATCCCCTAGTTATGCTGCTATGGACTTAGACTGCTGGGGGGTTCCCATGATGCACTGAGTGTTTCTTTCTCTTTTTGCTCTGTATGCACCACTCTGCATTTAATCATTAGTGATTGATCTCTGCTCCCCTCCACAGCATGTCTTTTTCCTGGTTCTCTCCCTCAGCCCCAACCAGTCCCAGCAGAAGACTGCCCCTCCCTGAGCCTGGTTCTGCTGGAGGTTTCTTCCTGTTAAAAGGGAGTTTTTCCTTCCCACTGTCGCCAAGTGCTTGCTCACAGGGGGTCGTTTTGACCGTTGGGGTTTTTCCGTAATTATTGTATGGCCTTGCCTTACAATGTAAAGCGCCTTGGGGCAACTGTTTGTTGTGATTTGGCGCTATATAAATAAAATTGATTGATTGATTGATGAATGGATGGATGGATGGATAGCTTTATTATCATTGTCATTACAACAACAAGATTTCCAAGATTTCGAAGTATGAGCTTAATCTACTGGTTATATAATATAACCCCTTCAACAAAATGGGGAGGAAAAATGGATGCAAGTAGGTTCATCCAGTACTGGGCAGGAGGTAAAAACACAGATGGAGTCATTGTTTGGATGTTCTCAGCAGTGGGGTTTTTGTCACTGGGTCCTTGAACTTTGAAATTGAGAGATGCCTGTGTAGAGCCAGGACCTTTGCAGGGTAACAGAGGTCCATGGTAAGTCACTGAAAGCCTGGATCTTAGTCTTGATCCAAGAACAACTCCTCACCCAGCTTCTCAAGTGTCCACATAATTGCTATCGTCATCCCTCGTCCCTGTCTGATGTCATATCTGTTAATTGTTGTGGGTTTTTGACCACCGTTCTTTGGTTCTATACTTAATAAGGTGTTTATGTTATGTGTCGGACGCAGCCCGGAGAACCGACCAGCGTTTGAAGGACCCAGTATAAAATAAGCAGAGCACGGTACAAAGGATAACAGAATTTAATGAACATAACAGTGCTGTGATAAATATAAAAGTGCGCGGTCTGGCGTGGTGGTTTTGCGGTGCGCTCCCAGCAGCGCTAACGGTCCGGAGCCAGAACCAATTCGGACCCAAGGACCCCGCCGACACCCCCCAGGTGGCCGCGACAAACCGAGTCTGTGAAAGAAGGAATCATTATGTGAGTCCACACTCAACACACAGAGAGAACGCTCAAAGGTGCACAAACAGCAAACACTTCCTGGCTTGGTTACTAATCAGCTTCCCACCCTGCAGGCATGGAACATCCAGTTCACAAAACTCCACTGCAGTGGAAGCTGATTTAAACGACCAACATACAGCTCAATATAATAAAGGTGTGAGGGACACCACATTTACTGACTGTATAAATGTTAGTCACAAAATCTAACGTACCTCAGGAAGTGTGCTGACGAGCGTGAGACCTCACCCCCTCCTCTTTCACAGACCATGCATCAAACCTGGACTTTCTCTGCATCCACTGATGATGAGATGGCTCTTGAGACGACGATCTCACCCGTCTGGTCACAAGGTCGAGTCTCTGGCAAATACACACTGTGTACTCCAGTCTTAAATGCCACCATATTCCAATCCATGTAGATGCACCACAGCTGTGAGTCCTGACGAGCCGCAGGTGATCAGCCTCAGGTGATCAGGGTGAGGTCCTGATAAACTCAGCTACACAGCCACTCAGTCCCACATGCAAGCCACCTGGAAGGAAAAACAAAAGACAGAAACAAAAAGGCAGCCAGGCCCCCCAGCCATACAACAGTTTAGATAATTTAGTCCCCACTCTAACCGTACAAAAGGTCCGAGAACAGATCCCTGTGGTATAGGGAAACCGAGGGCATAGTGAATCACGGGGCACAGTGAATCAGTAACAATATCTGCAAAAATACATATATATTTGCAGCAGTTATGCCATATTTCAACCTGGTCTCATGGCAAGTCGTGCTTCAGCAGCACGAAATATACATTAATCTATTGGTTCATGAGATTGTGACGAAAAGCGCCTCATTTTCATCACGGCAGCACAAATTCCTTCTCATTCATTCCGTGACGGCTGCATGAAATTAAAAGTGAAGCGGGGGTTCAGGGGCGGTTATGGTTAGGGTGGGGGGAAGGAGTAAGATTAGGTTATGGTTAAGGTTAGGGTTGGGGGTGGGATTAGGGTTAGGAATAGAGCACGATCGATATGGATTTTTTGAGGCCGATGCCGATAACGATATTTGGATGAATAAAATGCAGATAATTGATAAATCAGCTGATTTGCCGATAGCCGATAAATCAGCTGATATTATTATTATTATTATTATTATTTTTAAATAATTCTTTTTTGGACCCTTAACAAAAAAAGGTATGCGCTAAAAGCTGAAGCTTTGCCCTCGTATTGATTAACTTTATAACAGAGAAGAATCTTCAAGTTCAAAAAATGCAAAAATGTAATTGGAGCAGTTAGGGGGCTCTTCAAACGGGCCAACTAGTAAGATATTACTCCTGAAAACGATCTTTGCCATATCACGTGAGGTAAATCTGCCCTACGATTGGATTTTGGAAAACCATGTGACAGAGAACCAATTCCGATTGGACACTCATATTGCGCACGTCATCACACATCTTCTATGAGGAGTACCAAGATGGCCGATGGTGGATCGAAAGTCCGCAGAGTTAACTTTTCAGCAAAAAAAAAAAAGAGTAAGTTTCTATCTCATATCATTAAAAAGTTATTTACAAATTAGTAAAGCTTGGTCCCAGCCGTCGTATACAACGGCGTCGGCCCCAGAGGTTTAATGGCGAACGGCAGTAATTCCCAGAACCCTTCTGAACAACCAGTGAATCTGAATGTTTCAACCTCTTAGCAGTAAACAAAAGTTTTTCATGCTAGACATAAGGTCTACACAACGTGGGCTTAATAAAAAGCATGACCGACGCAATTAAGCACATTTGACACATTACTACATAAACTGAGTTAATCAAACTGAGTTGAACTGAAATGGAAGAAATGTGGGGTGAATGTAATTGCAAAGTTATTACAAATAACATCCTTATAAACTTACTCGTATGCTTTTGTCAGCCGATCAGTGCAGTGTGACGGCGAACTACGAGGGCTGGTGATGAACACATTTAAGCAGGGGTGTAAGCAGATCTCAGTTGAATGGAGTCAGAGCTCCATCTACTGGACAAACGGTGCAAGGACATTTTACATTGCCGACACAAACATTATTTCAGTAACTGATCTGTTTATGAGAAATTATCGGCGTTCTATCGGCAAAATTTCAGCCGATAGTGAGTACTTTGAAAAGGGCTTATATATAATATCGGCCGATCAATATATCGGTCGGGCTGTAGTTGGGAATAGTGAGTTAAAAAAGCTTTGTCACAAAAATTTGATTCATTTCGTCACGGGAACACGAAAAAAAATGTGAGACTGGGCTGCATATTTTTATGCATACAGACATCCCCCCTTATAAATTAGTGTTTTGTTTTTGGATACATTAAGAATAAAACGAAGTGGCAAGTGAAGTCAGTTTTTTTCCTATCAAAAGTAAATTTTGTGGATGTCAGTGTATTTGTATTTATTTCTCACAACAGAGGAAAGTTGGCCCAAAAAATTATTAGTTAGAAGACTACCCCATCCAACTGATGAGCAGTGGTGGGCATAGATAACCAAAAAATTTACTTGGATAACAGATAATCAGATAACTACAAAGTTATTTTCGATAAAGATAAAACAATAAACCACCCAAAAATGTATCGGAAGTTACAGATAACCGATAACAGATAAATTCCAATATTGCAACTACTAGTAAAACGAGTTTAAGTTTTAATGCCACAATAACTTCTACTAATATTAAAAGTAACAACGGACCCACACACTGAGACCACACTTTTGTCTTTGAACATTCTGCCCCTGCTGGAAGCTCTTGTTTGCTATAGAGCTCCCAACACAGAGGCACCCTGAGAGCAGCCATAAAGCCAGCTCTCTATCAATTACAACACTCCGGTCAGGCGGAGGTCTTGAAAAATAAAGTCATGCTGACTTATGGTTTTGATTTATAAATAACATGCTAAGATGCTGAACTGATTTTAAATTTTAGAAATGCTTGTTGCTGTTAAGCTTTGTTTATCAGTCTAAAAGTTATCAGACAAAAGTTAATCGGAAGATAATTGGTCCGATAATGGTTTTTAAAGTTATCTAAAAAGATAATACGATAATGAAAACATTATCTTCGATAATTATCTGTTATCGGATTATCGGAACTGTGCCCACCACTGCTGATGAGCATGTGTTATGTCTTCTCCAGACTATCAGCTATTTGATAACATGACTCATGTGTGTCACATGCACCCGGGGCATAATGAATTTGGGCACAGTGAATCAGTAGCTATATCTGCAAAACTCCATATATATTTGCAGCAGTTATGCTATATTTTTATGCATAAAGTCATCCCCCTTATAAATTAGTGTTTTGTATTTTGATACATTAAGGGTAAAACTAAGTGGCAAGTGAAGTCAGTTTTTTCCTATCTAAAGTAAATTTTGTGAATGTCAGTGTCTTTGTATATATTTCTCACAACAGAGGGAAGGTGGCCAAAAAATTATTAGTTAAAAGACTACCCTGTCCACCTGATGAGCATGTGTTATGTCTTCTCCAGATTATCAGATATTTGATAACATGACTCATGTGTGTCACATGCACCCGGGTCACAGTGAATCCGGGCACAGTGAATCAGTGTAGAAAGTGATTTACTAAGCCCCTGTATCAAGTGGATGACAAATATTACTTGTTGAAGCTTATACATTTATTTTCCATGAATTATTTCTATAATTTGTTTATATAAACTGTTTTCACGTTTTAACAGAAATTATGACAGTTGTATTTATAATAGTTTCTAAAGGACTTATATCACTATATAAGACACTCACACATTACACAGCTGGTTTGTTGGATTATAGTTTGTATATGCATCAGCATATATTTATTAATTTTGAAGAAATCTTTACAATCATGTGTTTTTTCATTATATTCTAAGTTGATTCACTATGCCCCGTGAATTAGTATCACAGTGAATCAAAAATTTTAAAATCGATTTTAAACACCTGTAAATACTTGGAGAGACATAAATAGCACAACCTTATAAACAATAACTTGCTGTATTAAATCCACAATAGAATGACCTAAACCTATGCATATGTGTTTATGCTGCCACAAAACAACATTTCTGATCCACTGTGCCCCATCAGTTTCCCCTACTTTGTTTGTCTGCAGAATGTTTAAATATGGCATTATTGTATAAAGTCACAAAGTTATCATTGAGATGTGTATAATTTCAAACATGAGAGACCCAAACTGCAAATACCAAAATAGTTTTCTGGTCTGTCTATGCAGTGATCAGCAGTTACAAAAGCCTCACTGAGGTCACATAACAGCCATACTGAAGTGGAGCCTACATCCATAATAAGCAGAAGGTTGCTTTTATAGTATGATACGCCTTCAATACTCACTGTAAAGGTTTAAAAAAGATCACAAAATGAACAATAAATTACAGACAGTCCTGGAATTACTCAGAAACCAAGGCTCAAAACTACAACCCCAATTCCAATGAAGTTGGGATGTTGTGTAAGTTCCCAAACACTTATTAAGTGTTGTTAGCAGGAAAAGTGATGTAACACAGTGGTAAACATACCACTGTCCCAGCTTTTTTGAAACGTGTTGCAGGCATCCATTTCAAAATGAGCACAAAATTTGCACAAAAACAATAAAGTTTATCAGTTTGAACATCAAATATCTTGTCTTTGTGGTGTATTCAATTGAATATAGGTTAAAGAGGATTTGCAAATCATTGCATTCTGTTTTTATTTACATTTTACACAACATCCCAACTTCATTGGAATTGTATATTAGGGAGTGTACTAAATATGAAAAACCTTAAAACAATCATTTATACAGACGTATTCCAATATAAAGTCAATGGGGTCATAATTGAGCCCACTTGGTCATATTAGTCACAAAAATAGCTTGGTCGCTTGAGGGTTAATCAACAATTTCTTGACCCAAGGAGCTTTCTCACCAAATTTTGCTGAAATTTCCATTTTGAGTTATCATGTACGCAGACAGACAGAAAGGCGACTACATAACCTCTGCCATGTTGTCAGTTGGTCATGATAACTTTGTAGATATTTGAGAAGTGAAATGAAGTTTCTAGTATTTACAGAAAGTGTGCAGCAATTATTTAAACAGAATTGGGCAGGTGCATAAATTTGGGGAGGATCTACTAAATATTGATGTATTCTTTTCTGTTGGGATGCCCAAATTTATGCACCTGCCTAATTTTTTTTTAAGAATTATTGCACACTTTCTGTAAATCCTATAAACTTCTTTTCACTTATCAAAAATCACTGTTTGTCTGCTATATGATATATTTAACTGAAATTTCTGATCCAGACAACCAAGGATTTATAAAGGAAAATCATGAAAATCATCAGGGGTTGGCCAAACGTTTGCATACAACTGTACTTTCATGCTACATTTTAGATATAAAAGTCCATGATCTTTGTTGCGTTTGTGTGAACCTCTGTGGTGATTTATTGGAAAAAAAAAATATATATATATATTTATTCATACTTTTTGCCTCAAGGTTTTAAGCACTAGCTTTGAGGATTTTGTCCTTCCTGATGACCAGTGATTTAGTAGACAGTTATCTGATGTTAATAGAACTAAATAAATAAATAAATAGTTTTTGAAATGTTTATAACTAATGTTTACAACTGTCAGAAGTATAAGTAGAAATCAGGTTGCAAATTGTAAATTTCACAGTGATGGAAGGATATGGACTCAGTATCACAAATGACAGTATCTGAAATCCTGAAACATCACTTTAAGGGTTCTTCCTGTTTTAGTTTTCTAACTGACCTAATGGACTCCAAACCCACACTAAGACTGACCCTGGCTAACATTCTAATGACCTTCATTGTTCCCGGTGTCAAACTGTTTTAAGTCTATCTGTATTCCTGGATAGCATGGTTGTGCCTTTCACAGTAGGCTGAAAGCTGTCCTTCATCAACAAGTCACTTTGGCTTCAGAGAAAGGGACAGTTATCTACAAATCTAAAGCCCTGTCCACTGCAGACAATTGCCAGCCACCTGTTTAAAGAGACTAGATGCTGTACATCATCACTGCAAGTGGGCAAGGGACCAGAAATAATTCATCAGTGCCAGCACATTTTTCATAAGTCCTGGCTCTGTCTTTGTAACCTCAAACTATTTCATCCTCACATTGTTGGAGGCGGCATAATGTATCCAGTGTTGTGGTCCTGTGCCTCCTGCCTGTTTTCATGTGATGCCAGAATCCTAAAGCCTGGTGATAACAGAAAGCCAGTTTAGAGTTGATTAGATAGCAAAGTTGGCAACAGAGCCACTTGCTTGTCTTTATGTTCTTTCCTGGACATTGCATCAAATAAAGACGTGAATGAGCTATTGCTAACACTGGCAGATAAGCTAGTGTTAGCAGTAGGTTGCAGCCATCCAGCCTGATCCTACAGTGATCTCCGTTAGCTATGATTTTGGAAATACTGGTAAAGGTTTTTCTTTTGTGTTTCTTTTTTGCAGACATTTGATGGGAGCCATGTATCACTTCCTACTGGCAACAGCCACAGCAAAATAGTCTCAGTTAATAAGCAAAACCAGCTTTATCAGCAAACACTTGCTGTTGAAGTTAAACTAGCATTTTTAAACAATATTAAAGCAAGATGCCATGTTCACATTGTTCCGTGGCCGACTGTCATAGCTGTACACGTCGCTTTAATAGTGGAAACAGCAAATTTGGGCAGTACCTGAGTGTAAACATGGATAAAAAAGGATAAAAAAAGCTTTTCAACCTACCATCCCTGGTTCTCAAGACCAGGCACCTAAGTGGTTCTACTCTACTCTTTTATACTCTTCTATTATTTAAATATACCTTAGTATACTAGCATAGTTCCACCTTAGAATTGGAATATAATATATAAGATATATGAGGTCTATTAGAAAAGTATCCGACCTTATTATTTTTTTCAAAAACCATATGGATTTGAATCACGTGTGATTGCGTCAGACAAGCTTGAACCCTCATGCGCATGCGTGAGTTTTTCCACACCTGTCGGTTGCGTCATTCGCCTGTGAGCAGGCTTTGAGTGAGGAGTGGTCCAGCTCCTCGTCGGATTTTCATTGTCAGGAAATGGTGGAATGATTTGGGCTTTTTTCCCATCAGAATTTTTTTCAGAAACTGTTAGAGACTGGCAGCTGGAAACCATTAGAAAAATTTATCTGGCTTTCGGTGAAAATGTTACAGGCTTGGTAGAGAATAAGGAGTGTTACTGTCACTTTAAAGACGGCCCCCAGCGGCTGTGGGGCGCGCCGCGCTCCGAAGCCGTCATCGACAGGCTGAACGACCATTTCATTTTTAAAAGGATGGCTGTCTGGATCCGTGACCATCGTGTGCCATTTCTCTGGTTATCACAAGAGCTGGACATCAACCATTTTCCGGCAGATTTCACTTATAACAAGAGATTTTGTCATGAAAAGCCGAGCGGCGCGCGTCACGATGGATTCGCTACTGGAGCGAGACAAAACCACCTCTGTTTTGGTCTCACAGGACGGCTTTGAGATGGCGTTCAGACAGCTGTCGGTGGTTTTTCCATCGAGTGATTATCTGAGAAATTGTGGATGTGCCTGGACATGCCAGAACATGTCCCGTGAGGCTTCATCACGGCGTTGCTGTGCGCCATGTGGCACCGCCGCGATGCGCGAAGCCTCCGCTCCTCTTTCCATGACAAAAACTCCTGTAACAGTGGAATATGCCGTTCATTTCCAAACTGGAAGCTGTGTTTTATCTGGGACGTCGTCTGACTAGCACAGGAATTGTGAAAAGACGTGGACATCAGCACTTTTTCGGCACATTGAGACAGACGTGCGGAGGAATTCCGCGTGTCGCGGCGGTGCCGCATGGAGCAAAGCAACACCGTGATGAAGCAGACTATGACAGACTATGAGAAACAAAATTCTCTGGTCTGATGACATGAAGCTGAACTCTGGCATGAATGCCAGGCATCTTATTTGGAGGAAACCAAGTACCATCCCGACAGTGAAGCATAGTGGTGGCAGCATCATGCTGTGGGGATGTTTTACAGTGGCATGAACTGGGAGACTAGTCAGGATTGAGGGAAAGATCAATGCAGCAATGTACAGAGATATCCTGGATGAAAACCTGCTCCAGAGCGCTCTTGACCTCAGACTGGGGTGACGGTTCAGGACAATGACCCTAAGCACACAGCCAAGATATCAAAGGAGTGGCTTCAAGACAACTATTTGAATGTCCTTGAGTGGACCATCCAGAGCCCAGACCTGAGATTGAAAATCTCTGGATAGATTTGAAAATAGCTGTGGACTGACTCTCCTCATCCAACCTGATGGAGCGTGAGAGGTGCTGCAAAGAGGAATGGGCAAACTACCCAAAGATAGATGCAGCAAGCTTTTGGCCTCATATTCGAGAAGACTTGAAGCTGTAATTGCTGCCAAAGGTGCATAAACAATATGGGTGCCGGAAAAAAAATCAATTCACGTCCGAATCGCGATTCTTATTTATTAAGATTCTGAATCGATCCAAAATGTTCAAGAATCGATTTTTAAAAAGCATTTTTTACATTTTCTTGCTTACTCGCTGTGTGTACTGTTTGTCAGGCAATGGCCTCCGTACTGCAGCGTCCCCGCTAGGAGAGGGTTGGCGTGCTTCAAACATTCATGTGCTGCAGCTTAGCATGGCAGGCAAAGAGCTCATTCAGCCTGCACTGTCTTTGCTGAAGGCAAATGTTTGGGCGCATTTTGGATTTTATTATTTGCTGCGTAAGAAGGAGCTTGACATGACTTCTGTAGTGTGCAAAATCTGCAAAATGAAAGTCACGTACTTCGGAAACACTTCAAATCCTCAAGACCACATGCTACGGCATCACCCGGAGCTAAAAGAAGTGGAGCAGCAGTCTCTGCTGACTACTGGCCAGCACACACTCCATCACTTCACTAGACTGCCAGCCAACTCTGAACGAGCAAAGCGGATAAGTAAATTTACATCTTTAGAATCACTTGATTAACCTTGTAAAGCTGCATTTTCTAAAGCATAAACATTTTTTTAAGTAATATAACTATTTCACAGAGCTCTTTCAAACAAAAAATCAATTCTGAATCGAATCGTCACCCCAAGAATCGGAATCGAATTGAATCGTGAGTTGTTGTAAGATTCACATCGCTAATAAACAACGTATTACGCAAAGGGTGTGAATACTTATGTACACGTGATTTCTTAGTTTTTTTTTTTATTTTTAATAAATTTGCAAAAATAAAAAACCCCAACCTTTTTTGTGTTGTCATTATGGGGTGTTGTGAGTAGAATTTTGATGGAAAAATTAATTTCATCCCATTTGGAATGAGGCTGTAACATAACAAAAAAGTGGAAAAAGTGAAACACTGCGAATACTGTCCGGATGCACTGCATGTTGATGTCCACCCTTATCATGTGCTTTGAGTAGTATTGAACTTTGGCCTGATCTAGCAGGTGCCACGTGTACCGAGATGATGAATAAGCTTATTCTAGTTTGATACAACACAGTGTGAATGTAAATGAGTACAATTTCTCTTAGACTCGCATGCCATATGGAAGTAAAAGATAATTAAAAAATGGTCACAAAAAGCAAGTCACAATTACTTTGATGTCCTTGAAAACAATGCACAAGTGTGATATTTAGCTGAACTAGAGGCAAGAGAAGTGGAGTTGTGACCGTATATGGAGCTATATTAGCAAGCATATGGATGTCATGCTGAAACATGGACAAAAGTGTAACATTGTGATATGACATGTTTTTTCTCATGAATTCTAAATTGATTCGTTTTCTATTTGTGTGTTGGATCTTGATGCATTTTATTATTCCACTGAGAGGGCTAGCTTATTCTATGCTAATATGACACAAATGAGTGACTTACTAAAGCACATTTTAAATTAATCTGTTGTCTTGTGATTAATTATACAAACAATGAATGCTTATGAGTTCAATGGTACGAATATTTCATGAGATGAAAAATGGAATGTTCAAAGCCAAGTTGAATGGTACATTCCAGCTTTCATCAAATTAAATATTCATTAAAAATATGAATTATTTGTTTTATATAATGGCTAAAATAGATCCTTGTCATTTGATATTTTATTAATTTATAAACAACAGAAAAGGGACTTACATTTTGGTGTGCATCACTGGTGCTGTGACATCAGCATAAACTTTAAGTAGGAGCCCAAAATTGTTCTCAGTCAACTTGGAAAAACAGTTCAAAAATAATCCTGATGATGTTGTCCGTGATGCCGTTCACTGACTTTGTGTACTTCCAAAAGAAAAAAAAAAGTCTGTGTACTTCCTCAGTCCAGCGAAAAATCACATCCGAAATTTGTCCAGATTTTCATCCTCTTCATCCTAAATAGCTCTTCATGCCTCCAGATGGCATACAATGTGGTGGATTTGTTTTTTGTCGTCCGTCAGCAAAACAAACTTGTTTAGATAAATGATGACCCCACTAGTGTGTGTTTATGTGGGCGAGGTTTGCAGCGTGCAATGGTACAAAACGTATGGAACCAAATTTTCACGGTAAATGGAACCAAATTACACGGTAAATGGAACGCAACAGAAATGGGACGAATAATCCATGTCATGTGACATACAAGCACCAATCAAATGACAAGAATCCAACCAGTTGTTATATAAAAATATAACCTAGCACATAAACTATCACACAAACTATATGAACAAATCTCTGATGAAATGCTGACTGCAGGCTCCAATGTCCCACGTCACATTTGTGCAAGTTTATGATATGAAGCTAAATATGTTTGCATGCATGTGAGTGATTTCATCTTGGAAAAATGGAGTAATATCTTCTTGTTCTTTGAGACCTTGTGGAAAGTGTTATAAACAGTGCCTCAAATTTTGTATAATGAATCCAAATTTGTAACACCTGTAGCAGTAGCCCTTTTTTTGGACTAGTTTTGGAGGTACTGTGACTTATACGCTGGTGTGGCTTGTCAACCATTCCTTATTTTTATTATTATGATTATTAATTATAATTATAATAATTTCAATGACTATTTATATAGGACTTCTCAGAATTCAGAGAACTAAACATAATAAAGTCTAATAATAAAAGAATAAAGGGCAGCATGGTGGATTAGTGGTTAGCACTGTTGCCTCACAGCGAGAAGGTCATGGGTTCAATTCCCGTGGCCTTTCTGTGTGGAGTTTGCATGTTCTCCCTGTGTTTGTGTGGGTTTCCTCCGGGTGCTCCGGTTTCCTCCCACATCCAAAGACATGCAGGTTAGGTGGATTGGAATCTTTAAAACTGTCCATAGGTGTGGTGTGTGGGTGTGTCTGTGTTTGTTTGTCTGTTTGTGGCCCTGCAACAGACTGGCGTCCTGTCCTGGGTGTACCCCGCCTCGCGCTCTATGACTGCTGGGATGGGCTCCAGCCCCCCGCGACCCTTAATTGGACTAAGCGGGTAGAAGATGAATGAATGAATGAATGAATGAATAAAAGAATAAATGCCAATAATAAAAAGTACACTCCAACAATGCACTTATACACCAAAAAAATCACATGCCTGTTTATAATAATAGAAATTACAACAGCTATTTCTATAAGGCTTTCCCAGAAATCAAAGCACAAAAAAACCCCACCAATAATAAACTAATAAATATCAACAATAAAAAGTATACAACAAAGCACACACAAAAAAAATCTAAATTAAAGAGCTGATAATACAGGAAAAAGGTGTGACATACTACAGTGCAACTTACACTCAGGTGTATCTTATATATGTTTTTTTCCATTCAAGAGGTTTTTTTTTTGACAGGTTGGACTTATCTGTTGCAACACATACTCCAGAAAATACAGTAAATCTGTATGTTTGCATGGAAACCATAGTGTTAAAATGACACATTTCATTGCGATTGTTCATTATATCTTACAAAATCTGATGCTGCAGCCCAGTTCAGGGGCCTTTCACATCAAATGTGTTGGTTGATCATTTTGATATACCTTCGTTGCGTTAACGCTTTGGACACATTGAACGCTTTGGACACGTTAGATGTGGCAATGACGCACAGAGGAAGTGGAAATTTCTACGTCACTATCTGGCTGTTTGAAGGGCCGGTGAACAACACAGACAACCGCCATCATAGATTTGCAACAGGAAAAGCAAAACACTCAGTCTGCTAGTCATAACCACAACATTAAGAGATAAAAGCAGAAGAGAAAGTGACAGACATACACCCAGCTAGGAGAAGCTTTTTTCAGTGACTGTTCAGAGTGAGGCCGAGCTGTTCAGGCCAGAGACCCGGCCAGAGTGAGACACAACACCCAATGTGATCGAGCAGACACTCAATCTGAAATTCTTAACTTTTAGATATTATACACACGCCCAGTTTGAGCAGTGGAGCTTCTGCAAATTTGCAGAAATCCTGCAAAAAAGCTTTGCATTTTGTATCACCAGTATAGAGGAAGACTTTCTTAAAAACAAGACCTGAAAGTTTAGCTACAAATTGCCAGAAGGTACAACTGAGATGCAAGCCTATTGATCTGTTTTGGTTGAAGAATATCCTTCTCCACTCTCCTCCATTATGAAGCTAAGAGTGGTGACGCAAAATGCAGAATTTGCACTGTGCACAATTCTCCAGTCACAACCACACAAGCCTATAACTTCTTTGGGTTGTTTGTGTGTCTTGCTGCTTTCCTCACTCTTCTCCTTCTTGCACAGCCACTCAGTTTTTGAGAACTGTCTACTCCAGTGGTGTCAAACTATTCCAGAAAGGGTCAAGAGGGTGCAGGTTTTCTTTGCAGGCCACTGACTCCAGCAGGTAATTTCACTGATTAACATCAACTTGAGCGGTGGGATGAGTTCATTAGTGAAATCACCTGCTGGAGTCAGTCGCTGCAAAAGAAAACCTGCACCCTCTTGGCCCTTTCTGGAATAGTTTGGACACCACTGGTCTACTCCATGCAGATTTACCATAGAGTGCCATACTAGTTTGTATTTCTTCTTAACTGATGTAAATAAAGTCAAAGACATATTCAGTGGCAGCTTTACCATCAGAGAGCCTCGTCCACAACTACCACAAAAGACTCCAAGCTGTTGTTGTTGTTAAAGGGGACAATACACGGTTTTAAGAACAGGGGTATGTAAACTTTTCATTAGGGTCATTTGGGTAGTTTCTGTTTGTTATTATGAGTTTAAAAGACAAAGCACAGCTTTTTGACAATAATGGTCAGTTTTGGTCTATCTAGGGTCTGAAAATGGTAGCGAACCTAAATTTTGACATATCGTTTCTATTTCGGATTGCTCAAAGATCAAATTTTCCCACTCTACAGCAAATGGTAGCCCTAAATGAACATTTTCACATCTGAATCTTATAGCGAGTGACTTATTAATGTCTAAATTTGGTACAAAACTGTTTTTGCAAAATGTGGAAAAATACATTAAAATTTGCCTATAGGGCTGTAAGGAAGCTTAGACTCAACACCATATTTGCCACACATCTTATTGAAATATGCAAGAATACATGGTAAAATATGAATGTAATGCTCAAATACCCACATTGCCATCTGGGGTACAGAAAATTAGCTCGTTGAAAATTAGCAGATTTCTAATGACTACAGATTTCATACCTGGGAAGCTAACACCAAGCTAGTTATTAACATCTAAAATTGGTACAAGCACCATTCTAGCAAAAGGTGAAAAATGCACTGAAATTTCCTAGGGCTGTAACTTCAAACCTTTTCAAGATACAGACCTAATATTTGACATTTCATCCTGGTCTTGTTAGGAGAGACGGCATCCATCCCACTTTGGATGGAGCAGCTCTCATTTCTAGAAATCTGGCCAATTTTCTTAAATCCTCCAAACCGTGACTATCCAGGGTTGGGACCAGGAAGCAGAGTTGTAGTCTTACACACCTCTTTGTAGCTTCTGTCCCCCTGCCATCCCCTCATTACCCCATCCCCGTAGAGATGGTGCCTGCTCCCAGACTACCAATAACCAGCAAAATCTATTTAAGCATAAAAATTCAAAAAGAAAAAATAATATAGCACCTTCAACTGCACCACAGACTAAAACAGTTAAATGTGGTCTATTAAACATTAGGTCTCTCTCTTCTAAGTCCCTGTTAGTAAATATAATAATTGATCAACATATTGATTTATTCTGCCTAACAGAAACCTGGTTACAGCAGGATGAATATGTTAGTTTAAATGAGTCAACACCCCCGAGTCACACTAACTGTCAGAATGCTCGTAGCACGGGCCGAGGGGAGGATTAGCAGCAATCTTCCATTCCAGCTTATTAATTAATCAAAAACCCAGACAGAGCTTTAATTCATTTGAAAGCTTGTCTCTTAGTCTTGTCCATCCAAATTGGAAGTCCCAAAAACCAGTTTTATTTGTTATTATCTATCGTCCACCTGGTCATTACTGTGAGTTTCTCTGTGAATTTTCAGACCTTTTGTCTGACTTAGTGCTTAGCTCCAATGGCTCAATCCCAAAACTTTCCCTTCACCCTACTACTTCACCCAAAGGCGACGGGACAATACTGGGATTGTGCCAGTGTAGTCAGATTTCTGCAAAGGTTTTGCAAAGGTCAGTCATTTGGGTGAACATCCAGTCATGAGTGTCAAAGGTTAGCTTTCCACCAGGCAATGAGCTCTTTTCTTTATGAGGAAATTCTATCCTAAAGAAGATGATGACATCCTTATTGATGCTGCTTACCCTACCTACTGTATCTGCACTTTATTAGCATCATCATTCCCATGGTACAATTGCAGAGTATCTTTAAATTGTAGCAAAAACTAAAAATACTATTTTCAGTTATTTCAAGTTGCAGTTTTCATGCTAACAAATTTAACAACAAAAACTGAATATTCAGAGAGTAAAAGTAAGTCCTGTCGGCTGTTCTCTTGTTTTACACTCGGGTTCGCCACAGCAAATCCAAGGTGGATCTGCATGTTGAATAGGCACAACTTTTATGCCGGATGCCCTTTGAATATTCAGAGAGTACTCAGGGTAAAATTGAAGATCCAACACAGAATATGCCATTTCATAGTGGTGTTGGGACTTGAACATGATGGCGTCTTGTGTAAGAGACACGCTGGGCCCTTGTTTGTTGTCTAACTGTACTTTGTTATTAGCATGGCACATAATCTGATCCTAAAGTAATGCAAAGCTATGCACCTGATCTAAAATAGCACAGGAATACTTGGGGATTGAACCACCAACTTTCTAGTTCAGAGCAACATGTTCTACCATCTGCACTATGATCACAATGCACTGTGCCAAAAAAAAAAACAACATAAAAATACTGAACTCCTACATTGAGAATGAGTGACTTAATTGGTTCTTTGCAAATGGGAAGATCACTTAAGAAATACCTGACTGCTTCTGTGCATTATATGTTTTATATTATATATTATATTTTTAGATGATATTGTTTTACTTTCAGCTGCCCCGGTTGTTCAGGGTCACCACAGCAGATCCAAGAAAGATCAGCATTACTATTTGGCACAGGTTTTACACTGGATGCCTTTCTTGACACAACTCCAGTTCTACTTGGAGAAATATGATCACAGCTCCTGGTGTCCCTACGTCTCCCAGCCACGTACTAATCAGGGCCCCCTCTACTTCACGTCTGACGTCTGGCAGGATCAAGGTTTGCCCAGACCGACACGGCTGCAGCCTGTGCATTATCATGCAAAATGCTTCAATTATCATGTTGCGTTTAGTTGATTTAACACAAATAAACCAAATGTATTTGAATAAAACAAAATACATTTTGATAGTTGGCTCATCTGAGTTAAGTAAAATCTTTGTGAAAAACTAATTCATGCATTTATTTCCTCTAGGCTGGACTATTGTAATTCATTATTATCAGGTTGTCCTAAAGTTCCCTGAAAAGCCTTCAGTTAATTCAAAATGCTGCAGCTAGAGTACTGACGGGGACTAGAAGGAGAGAGCATATCTCACCCATATTGGCCTCTCTTCATTGGCTTCCTGTTAATTCTAGAATACAATTTAAAATTCTTCTTCTTACTTATAAGGTTTTGAATAATCAGGTCCCATCTTATCTTAGGGACCTCATAGTACCATATCACCCCAATAGAGCGCTTCGCTCTTAGTGACTGATCTCTGCTCCCCTCCACAGCATGTCTTTTTCCTGGTTCTCTCCTCAGCCCCAACCAGTCTCAGCAGAAGACTGCCCCTCCCTGAGCCTGGTTCTGCTGGAGGTTTCTTCCTGTTAAAAGGGAGTTTTTTCCTTCCCACTGTCGCCAAGTGCTTGCTCACAGGGGGTCGTTTTGACCGTTGGGGGGTAGCACCCTCACCGGCAGAAACATCCAGCAGAGTGACCTCCCCCCCACCCCACCCCGCCTATCTGGTGGGTGAATCCATTTATTAAGTTCAGAGTCTGAGGCTCTGAGCTTCTCTATTTCAATTCAATTCTGTTTATTTCCTTATATAGCACCAAATCACAACAAAGTTGCCTCAAGGCACTTCAAACAAGTAAGGTCTAATCTTACCAACCCAAAGAGCAAGCACACAGGCCACAGTGGTAAGGAAAAACTCCCTCTAAAGATTTGAGGAAGAAACCTCAAGCAGACCCGACTCAAAGGGGTGACCCTCTGCTTGGGCCATGCTACCCACACATTGGCAATACGAATATACAGGAAAGTTTGGTAGTTCATGCTGGTGCACAGGACGGGAGGCCTGCAGAAGTAGACATCCACTCCCATCTCTTGATAGAGCCGCAACTCAAACAGAGAGAAAAAACAGAATCAAGCGACAGACAGACAACAAATACAGTATAATTTGTCAAAGTATTAAGCAACAAAAAATCCAGAAGAAATACTAAGGTGATTGCCGGCCACTAGCCCTAAGCTTCACTAAAAGACCTAGACTTTAGATACAGATAAGGCCGCAGCCCACAGTATTCTCAGGGATTTTGAACGTAGCACTGATGAATGCCACAGCCACGGCTTTCACAGATAGGTATGATGTAAACACGTAACATTCTGTGCACACCTGGAACCCATAAAGATTGCATTGAAAACTCTGTTTTGTGAAAAATATTGATTTTACATGAGAGTCTGGAAGGGATGTGGTGGAGCAATTTTCAACCTGATTGAAATTGTGCCAGAATAAGTGGGACCTGACTGGATAATGACATTCTGAGGCAAATCAAAGGGCTGGAACACTGATAACCACTGTAACATGGGTAGACTCAGACAGAAAAAAAAGAAATCCCTCGTTTTCCCGTTCGGCAGTGCATCACCCAAATCGCCCTTATGAACAAGCCGCCCCTGTTAAACTGTATCACGTAAGGGACTAAACAACATTTAGAATCCAGTTTCAGTATGCCATGACCTACACAAAAATATATGATAGCCATCCCAGGGTGGTAGTTATGGCCAGGTAGGGGTCAATGAAGATTTACACAGGTTCAATTCAATTTCAATTTATTTTCCTTTAGATAGCGCCAAATCACAACAGAGTTGCCTCAAGGCGCTTCACACAGGTAAGGTCTAACCTTACCAACCCCCAGAACAGCAGTGGTAAGGAAAAAAACTCCCTCTGAGGAAGAAACCTCAAGCAGACCAGACTCAAAGGGGTGACCCTCTGCTTGGGCCATGCTACAAACATAAATTACAGAAACAATTCACAGAACAATTCACGGACAAATATACAAGAATTGCTGTTGGCGCACAGGACAGCAGGGTCGCCAACACAAATACAACTCCCATCTCTGGATGGAGCTGCACCTTAAACAGAAAAAACAGAATCAGGCATCAGAAAGACAAAAATACTGAGAATTTGCCAGCATTAATCAACAAGAAAAACAGAAGAAATACTAAGGTGATCACCAGCCGCTAGCCCTAAGCTTCACTAAAAGACCCAGAATTTAGGTCAAGTTGAGGCCGCGGCCAGCTCAAATTACTAATAACATGAATTAAAAGAGTAAAAAGCGTAAAACAAAACTGTACCAGTATGCTAGCCATATGAAAGGGAAAATAAGTGCATCTTAAGTCTGGACTTGAAAGTCTCCACAGAATCTGATTGTTTTATTGATGCAGGGAGACCACAGATGTTAAAATTTAAAAATACTCAATCATTTTCAAAACTATATCACTTTATTTGTGTGCTCATAACAATTCCAAAAGGTATAGTTTGGACAAACTATGACTGAATGTTATGGAGTTATGGGGTATAAAACAGCAAAAATGGTGATAAAGGTCCAGTTTCAGGTTGAACACAGGTCAAAAGTTAAAGTTGCTCCAATTTCGGTATAAAAGTGATGCAAATTTATGGCCTGAATTAAAATGATTAATAAAGTGAATAGTTTAGACCATGTGGAATGCCTGGTCTCCAACGTAAAGGTCAAATACGTCCCATAATGAGAACTAAGCATGACAGATGGTGCAAACTATTCCTTTTCAAAACCCTATTAACACCCAATAATTTTCTAGATGTAACAATTAATTGATTAATTGAGAAAATAATAGATCAATTAATCAATATGAAAATAATTGTTTAGGTGAGGCCCTACTCACATATTGATAGTAGAAAAACAATCATACCTGTCATTATAGTAGAACTACTGTGTTTTTGTTGTTTTTACACAGTTTATTTAAAAAAAAAAATTCTAGTTTCCAGGTTTTTCTTAAGCGTACTAAAATATTCGTACTAAAATATTCTCTCAGTATCCATATTTTTATAAGAAATGTTGAGATTTTATTTCAACTCATCTGTGATGGTATACAGAGGCAAAATTACAAAAATTGTTCATTCTGGAACTAAGTATGGATGGATGGATGGATGAAAAGTACTGCAGCGGGTTGGGCCAGATGTCATCCTTTATCACCTCTCCCAGCTCATCAGCTCCTGCATCTGAGTGATCAGTGAACAGGTGAAGAAGCTCTCGGGCTCCTCGTGCTGCTCTTCATGCCAGCTTTGTTTGGCGTTTGACCTGTGCGCTTTGTCAGGGTCCTTTCCGGCTTTCCATTTGATTTCAGTGGATTGGAGGCTGGATCCCCACTCTCATTCAATGAAACTCTTTGGACAGTGCTTTGTTGTCAAAGTATGGATTCTCATCAAAATAAAAATCTATTCTGTATCCAGACTTGATATCCTCAAACTCGGTTACCTCTACCCTCGACAAGTAATGAAGTGCTTCCAAATGATACCCAGCTTATCTATCCATGAAGCCAGAGGGACACACACCCAATTAGCTAAAACTGCAGGATTGTCTTACAGACACTAAAGACATGGATGACTCTAATTTCCTGCTTTTAAACTCAGATAAAACTGAAGTTATTGTACTTGGCCCCACAAATATTAGAAAACACGGTGTCTAACCAGATCCTACTCTGGATGGCATTACCCTGACCTCTAGTAATACTGTGAGAAATCTTGGAGTCATTTTGATCAGGATATGTCATTCAATGCGCAATATTAAACAAATATGTAGTACTGCTTTTTTTGCATTTGCGCAATATCTCTAAAATTAGAAAGGTCTTGTCTCAGAGTGATGCTGGAAAACACTAATCATGCATTTATTTCCTCTAGGCTGGACTATTGTAATTCATTATTATTCAGGTTGTCCTAAAAGTTCCCTGAAAAAGCCTTCAGTAATTCAAAATGCTGCAGCTAGGAAGTACTGACAGGGACTAGAAGGAGAGAGCATATCTCACCCATATTGGCCTCTCTTCATTGGCTTCCTGTTAATTCTAGAATAGAATTAAAATTCTTCTTCTTACTTATAGGTTTGAATAATCAGGTCCCATCTTATCTTAGGGACCTCATAGTACCATATCACCCCAATAGAGCGCTTCGCTCTCAGACTGCAGACTACTTGTAGTTCCTAGGGTTTGTAAGAGTAGAATGGGAGGCAGAGCCTTCAGCTTTCAGGCTCCTCTCCTGTGGAACCAGCTCCCAATTCAGATCAGGGAGACAGACACCCTCTCTACTTTTAAGATTAGGCTTAAAACTTTCCTTTTTGCTAAAGCTTATAGTTAGGGCTGGATCAGGTGACCCTGAACCATCCCCTAGGTTATGCTGCTATGGACTTAGACTGCTGGGGGGTTCCCATGATGCACTGAGTGTTTCTTTCTCTTTTTGCTCTGTATGCACCACTCTGCATTAATCATTAGTGATTGATCTCTGCTCCCTCCACAGCATGTCTTTTTCCTGGTTCTCCTCCCTCAGCCCCAACCAGTCCCAGCAGAAGACTGCCCCTCCCTGAGCCTGGTTCTGCTGAGGTTTCTTCCTGTTTAAAAGGGAGTTTTTCCTTCCCACTGTCGCCAAGTGCTTGCTCACAGGGGGTCGTTTTGACCGTTGGGTTTTTCCGTATTATTGTATGGCCTTGCCTTACAATGTAAAGCGCCTTGGGGCAACTGTTTGTTGTGATTTGGCGCTATATAATAAAATTGATTGATTGATTGATGAATGGATGGATGGATGGATAGCTTTATTATCATTGTCATTACAACAACAAGATTTCCAAGATTTCGAAGTATGAGCTTAATCTACTGGTTATAATAATATAAACCCCTTCAACAAAATGGGGAGGAAAAATGGATGCAAGTAGGTTCATCCAGTACTGGGCAGGAGGTAAAAACACAGATGGAGTCATTGTTTGGATGTTCTCAGCAGTGGGGTTTTTTGTCACTGGGTCCTTGAACTTTGAAATTGAGAGATGCCTGTGTAGAGCCAGGACCTTTGCAGGGTAACAGAGGTCCATGGTAAGTCACTGAAAGCCTGGATCTTAGTCTTGATCCAAGAACAACTCCTCACCCAGCTTCTCAAGTGTCCACATAATTGCTATCGTCCATCCCTCGTCCCTGTCTGATGTCATATCTGTTAATTGTTGTGGGTTTTTGACCACCGTTCTTTGGTTCTATACTTAATAAGGTGTTTATGTTATGTGTCGGACCGCAGCCCGGAGAACCGACCAGCGTTTGAAGGACCCAGTATAAAATAAGCAGAGCACGGTACAAAGGATAACAGAATTTAATGACATAACAGTGCTGTGATAAATAGAAAAGTGCGCGGTCTGGCGTGGTGGTTTTGCGGTGCGCTCCCAGCAGCGCTAACGGTCCGGAGCCAGAACCAATTCGGACCCAAGGACCCCGCCGACACCCCCCAGGTGGCCGCGACAAACCGAGTCTGTGAAAGAAGGAATCATTATGTGAGTCCACACTCAACACACAGAGAGAACGCTCAAAGGTGCACAAACAGCAAACACTTCCTGGCTTGGTTACTAATCAGCTTCCCACCCTGCAGGCATGGAACATCCAGTTCACAAAACTCCACTGCAGTGGAAGCTGATTTAAACGACCAACATACAGCTCAATATAATAAAGGTGTGAGGGACACCACATTTACTGACTGTATAAATGTTAGTCACAAAATCTAACGTACCTCAGGAAGTGTGCTGACGAGCGTGAGACCTCACCCCCTCCTCTTTCACAGACCATGCATCAAACCTGGACTTTCTCTGCATCCACTGATGATGAGATGGCTCTTGAGACGACGATCTCACCGTCTGGTCACAAGGTCGAGTCTCTGGCAAATACACACTGTGTACTCCAGTCTTAAATGCCACCATGTTCCAATCCATGTAGATGCACCACAGCTGTGAGTCCTGACGAGCCCGCAGGTGATCAGCCTCAGGTGATCAGGGTGAGGTCCTGATAAACTCAGCTAACCAGCCACTCAGTCCCACATGCAAGCCACCTGGAAGGAAAAACCAAAAGACAGAAACAAAAGGCAGCCAGGCCCCCCAGCCATACAACAGTTTAGATAATTTAGTCCCACTCTAACCGTACAAAAGGTCCGAGAACAGATCCCTGTGGTATAGGGAAACCGAGGGCATAGTGAATCACGGGGCACAGTGAATCAGTAACAATATCTGCAAAAATACATATATATTTGCAGCAGTTATGCCATATTTCAACCTGGTCTCATGGCAAGTCGTGCTTCAGCAGCACGAAATATACATTAATCTATTGGTTCATGAGATTGTGACGAAAAGCGCCTCATTTTCATCACGGCAGCACAAATTCCTTCTCATTCATTCCGTGACGGCTGCATGAAATTAAAAGTGAAGCGGGGGGTTCGGGGGGGGTTATGGTTGGGGGGGGGGGAAGGAGTAAGATTAGGTTATGGTTAAGGTTAGGGTTGGGGGTGGGATTAGGGTTAGGAATAGAGCACGATCGATATGGATTTTTTGAGGCCGATGCCGATAACGATATTTGGATGAATAAAATGCAGATAATTGATAAATCAGCTGATTTGCCGATAGCCGATAAATCAGCTGATTATTATTATTATTATTATTATTTTTAAATAATTCTTTTTTGGGACCCTTAACAAAAAAAGGTATGCGCTAAAGCTGAAGCTTTGCCCTCGTATTGATTAACTTTATAACAGAGAAGAATCTTCAAGTTCAAAAAATGCAAAAATGTAATTGGAGCAGTTAGGGGGCTCTTCAAAACGGCCAACTAGTAAGATATTACTCCTGAAAACGATCTTTGCCATATCACGTGAGGTAAATCTGCCCTACGATTGGATTTTGGAAAACCATGTGACAGAGACCAATTCCGATTGGACACTCATATTGCGCACCGTCATCACACATCTTCTATGAGGAGTACCAAGATGGCCGATGGTGGATCGAAAGTCCGCAGAGTTAACTTTTCAGCAAAAAAAAAAAAGAGTAAGTTTCTATCTCTATCATTAAAAAGTTATTTACAAATTAGTAAAGCTTGGTCCCAGCCGTCGTATACAACGGCGTCGGCCCCCAGAGGTTTAATGGCGAACGGCAGTAATTCCCAGAACCCTTCTGAACAACCAGTGAATCTGAATGTTTCAACCTCTTAGCAGTAAACAAAGTTTTTCATGCTAGACATAAGGTCTACACAACGTGGGCTTAATAAAAAGCATGACCGACGCAATTAGCACATTTGACACATTACTACATAAACTGAGTTAATCAAACTGAGTTGAACTGAAATGGAAGAAATGTGGGGTGAATGTAATTGCAAAGTTATTACAATAACATCCTTATAAACTTACTCGTATGCTTTTGTCAGCCGATCAGTGCAGTGTGACGGCGAACTACGAGGGCTGGTGATGAACACATTTAAGCAGGGGTGTAAGCAGATCTCAGTTGAATGGAGTCAGAGCTCCATCTACTGGACAACGGTGCAAGGACATTTTTACATTGCCGACACAAACATTATTTCAGTAACTGATCTGTTTATGAGACATTATCGGCGTTCTATCGGCAAAATTTCAGCCGATAGTGAGTACTTTGAAAAGGGCTTATATAATATCGGCCGATCAATATATCGGTCGGGCTGTAGTTGGGAATAGTGAGTTAAAAAAGCTTTGTCACAAAAATTTGATTCATTTCGTCACGGGAACACGAAAAAAAATGTGAGGACTGGGCTGCATATTTTTATGCATACAGACATCCCCCTTATAAATATGTGTTTTGTTTTTGGATACATTAAGAATAAAACGAAGTGGCAAGGAAGTCAGTTTTTTTCCTATCAAAAGTAAATTTTGTGGATGTCAGTGTATTTGTATTTATTTCTCACAACAGAGGAAAGTTGGCCCAAAAATATTATTAGTTAGAAGACTACCCATCCAACGGATGAGCAGTGGTGGGCATAGATAACCAAAAATTTACTTGGATAACAGATAATCAGATAACTACAAAGTTATTTTCGATAAAGATAAAACAATAAACCACCCAAAATGTATCGGAAAGTTACAGATAACCGATAACAGATAAATTCCAATATGCAACTACTAGTAAAACGAGTTTAAGTTTTAAATGCCACAATAACTTCTACTAATATTAACAGTAACAACGGACCCACACACTGAGACCACACTTTTGTCTTTGAACATTCTGCCCTGCTGGAAGCTCTTGTTTGCTATAGAGCTCCCAACACAGAGGCACCCTGAGAGCAGCCATAAAGCCAGCTCTCTATCAATTACAACACTCCGGTCAGGCGGAGGTCTTGAAAAATAAAGTCATGCTGACTTATGGTTTTGATTTATAAATAACATGCTAAGATGCTGAACTGATTTAAATTTTAGAAATGCTTGTTGCTGTTAAGCTTTGTTTATCAGTCTAAAAGTTATCAGACAAAAGTTAATCGGAAGATAATTGGTCCGATAATGGTTTTTAAAGTTATCTAAAAAGATAATACGATAATGAAAACATTATCTTCGATAATTATCTGTTATCGGATTATCGGAACTGTGCCCACCACTGCTGATGAGCATGTGTTATGTCTTCTCCAGACTATCAGCTATTTGATAACATGACTCATGTGTGTCACATGCACCCGGGGCATAATGAATTTGGGCACAGTGAATCAGTAGCTATATCTGCAAAACTCCATATATTTGCAGCAGTTATGCTATATTTTTATGCATAAAGTCATCCCCCTTATAAATTAGTGTTTTGTATTTTGATACATTAAGGGTAAAACTAAGTGGCAAGTGAAGTCAGTTTTTTCCTATCTAAAGTAAATTTTGTGAATGTCAGTGTCTTTGTATATATTTCTCACAACAGAGGGAAGGTGGCCAAAAAATTATTAGTTAAAAGACTACCCTGTCCACCTGATGAGCATGTGTTATGTCTTCTCCAGATTATCAGATATTTGATAACATGACTCATGTGTGTCACATGCACCCGGGTCACAGTGAATCCGGGCACAGTGAATCAGTGTAGAAAGTGATTTACTAAGCCCCTGTATCAAGTGGATGACAAATATTACTTGTTGAAGCTTATACATTTATTTTCCATGAATTATTTCTATAATTTGTTTATATAAACTGTTTTCACGTTTTAACAGAAATTATGACAGTTGTATTTATAATAGTTTCTAAAGGACTTATATCACTATATAAGACACTCACACATTACACAGCTGGTTTGTTGGATTATAGTTTGTATATGCATCAGCATATATTTATTAATTTTGAAGAAATCTTTACAATCATGTGTTTTTTCATTATATTCTAAGTTGATTCACTATGCCCCGTGAATTAGTATCACAGTGAATCAAAAATTTTAAATCGATTTTAAACACCTGTAAATACTTGGAGAGACATAAATAGCACAACCTTATAAACAATAACTTGCTGTATTAAATCCACAATAGAATGACCTAACCTATGCATATGTGTTTATGCTGCCACAAAACAACATTTCTGATCCACTGTGCCCCATCAGTTTCCCCTACTTTGTTTGTCTGCAGAATGTTTAAATATGGCATTATTGTATAAAGTCACAAAGTTATCATTGAGATGTGTATAATTTCAAACATGAGAGACCCAAACTGCAATACCAAAATAGTTTTCTGGTCTGTCTATGCAGTGATCAGCAGGTACAAAAGCCTCACTGAGGTCACATAACAGCCATACTGAAGTGGAGCCTACATCCATAATAAGCAGAAGGTTGCTTTTATAGTATGATACGCCTTCAATACTCACTGTAAAGGTTTAAAAAAGATCACAAAATGAACAATAAATTACAGACAGTCCTGGAATTACTCAGAAACCAAGGCTCAAACTACAACCCCAATTCCAATGAAGTTGGGATGTTGTGTAAGTTCCCAAACACTTATTAAGTGTTGTTAGCAGGAAAAGTGATGTAACACAGTGGTAAACATACCACTGTCCCAGCTTTTTTGAAACGTGTTGCAGGCATCCATTTCAAAATGAGCACAAAATTTGCACAAAAACAATAAAGTTTATCAGTTTGAACATCAAATATCTTGTCTTTGTGGTGTATTCAATTGAATATAGGTTAAAGAGGATTTGCAAATCATTGCATTCTGTTTTTATTTACATTTTACACAACATCCCAACTTCATTGGAATTGTATATTAGGGAGTGTACTAAATATGAAAAACCTTAAAACAATCATTTATACAGACGTATTCCAATATAAAGTCAATGGGGTCATAATTGAGCCCACTTGGTCATATTAGTCACAAAATAGCTTGGTCGCTTGAGGGTTAATCAACAATTTCTTGACCCAAGGAGCTTTCTCACCAAATTTTGCTGAAATTTCCATTTTGAGTTATCATGTACGCAGACAGACAGAAAGGCGACTACATAACCTCTGCCATGTTGTCAGTTGGTCATGATAACTTTGTAGATATTTGAGAAGTGAAATGAAGTTTCTAGTATTTACAGAAAGTGTGCAGCAATTATTTAAACAGAATTGGGCAGGTGCATAAATTTGGGGAGGATCTACTAAATATTGATGTATTCTTTTCTGTTGGGATGCCCAAATTTATGCACCTGCCTAATTTTTTTTTAAGAATTATTGCACACTTTCTGTAAATCCTATAAACTTCTTTTCACTTATCAAAAATCACTGTTTGTCTGCTATATGATATATTTAACTGAAATTTCTGATCCAGACAACCAAGGATTTATAAAGGAAAATCATGAAAATCATCAGGGGTGGCCAAACGTTTGCATACAACTGTACTTTCATGCTACATTTTAGATATAAAAGTCCATGATCTTTGTTGCGTTTGTGTGAACCTCTGTGGTGATTTATTGGAAAAAAAAATATATATATATATTTATTCATACTTTTTGCCTCAAGGTTTTAAGCACTAGCTTTGAGGATTTTGTCCTTCCTGATGACCAGTGATTTAGTAGACAGTTATCTGATGTTAATAGAACTAAATAAATAAATAAATAGTTTTTGAAATGTTTATAACTAATGTTTACAACTGTCAGAAGTATAAGTAGAAATCAGGTTGCAAATTGTAAATTTCACAGTGATGGAAGGATATGGACTCAGTATCACAAATGACAGTATCTGAAATCCTGAAACATCACTTTAAGGGTTCTTCCTGTTTTAGTTTTCTAACTGACCTAATGGACTCCAAACCCACACTAAGACTGACCCTGGCTAACATTCTAATGACCTTCATTGTTCCCGGTGTCAAACTGTTTTAAGTCTATCTGTATTCCTGGATAGCATGGTTGTGCCTTTCACAGTAGGCTGAAAGCTGTCCTTCATCAACAAGTCACTTTGGCTTCAGAGAAAGGGACAGTTATCTACAAATCTAAAGCCCTGTCCACTGCAGACAATTGCCAGCCACCTGTTTAAAGAGACTAGATGCTGTACATCATCACTGCAAGTGGGCAAGGGACCAGAAATAATTCATCAGTGCCAGCACATTTTTCACAAGTCCTGGCTCTGTCTTTGTAACCTCAAACTATTTCATCCTCACATTGTTGGAGGCGGCATAATGTATCCAGTGTTGTGGTCCTGTGCCTCCTGCCTGTTTTCATGTGATGCCAGAATCCTAAAGCCTGGTGATAACAGAAAGCCAGTTTAGAGTTGATTAGATAGCAAAGTTGGCAACAGAGCCACTTGCTTGTCTTTATGTTCTTTCCTGGACATTGCATCAAATAAAGACGTGAATGAGCTATTGCTAACACTGGCAGATAAGCTAGTGTTAGCAGTAGGTTGCAGCCATCCAGCCTGATCCTACAGTGATCTCCGTTAGCTATGATTTTGGAAATACTGGTAAAGGTTTTTCTTTTTTGTTTCTTTTTTGCAGACATTTGATGGGAGCCATGTATCACTTCCTACTGGCAACAGCCACAGCAAAATAGTCTCAGTTAATAAGCAAAACCAGCTTTATCAGCAAACACTTGCTGTTGAAGTTAAACTAGCATTTTTAAACAATATTAAAGCAAGATGCCATGTTCACATTGTTCCGTGGCCGACTGTCATAGCTGTACACGTCGCTTTAATAGTGGAAACAGCAAATTTGGGCAGTACCTGAGTGTAAACATGGATAAAAAAGGATAAAAAAGCTTTTCAACCTACCATCCCTGGTTCTCAAGACCAGGCACCTAAGTGGTTCTACTCTACTCTTTTATACTCTTCTATTATTTAAATATACCTTAGTATACTAGCATAGTTCCACCTTAGAATTGGAATATAATATATAAGATATATGAGGTCTATTAGAAAAGTATCCGACCTTATTATTTTTTTCAAAAACCATATGGATTTGAATCACGTGTGATTGCGTCAGACAAGCTTGAACCCTCATGCGCATGCGTGAGTTTTTCCACACCTGTCGGTTGCGTCATTCGCCTGTGAGCAGGCTTTGAGTGAGGAGTGGTCCAGCTCCTCGTCGGATTTTCATTGTCAGGAAATGGTGGAATGATTTGGGCTTTTTTCCCATCAGAATTTTTTTCAGAAACTGTTAGAGACTGGCAGCTGGAAACCATTAGAAAAATTTATCTGGCTTTCGGTGAAAATGTTACAGGCTTGGTAGAGAATAAGGAGTGTTACTGTCACTTTAAAGACGGCCCCCAGCGGCTGTGGGGCGCGCCGCGCTCCGAAGCCGTCATCGACAGGCTGAACGACCATTTCATTTTTAAAAGGATGGCTGTCTGGATCCGTGACCATCGTGTGCCATTTCTCTGGTTATCACAAGAGCTGGACATCAACCATTTTCCGGCAGATTTCACTTATAACAAGAGATTTTGTCATGAAAAGCCGAGCGGCGCGCGTCACGATGGATTCGCTACTGGAGCGAGACAAAACCACCTCTGTTTTGGTCTCACAGGACGGCTTTGAGATGGCGTTCAGACAGCTGTCGGTGGTTTTTCCATCGAGTGATTATCTGAGAAATTGTGGATGTGCCTGGACATGCCAGAACATGTCCCGTGAGGCTTCATCACGGCGTTGCTGTGCGCCATGTGGCACCGCCGCGATGCGCGAAGCCTCCGCTCCTCTTTCCATGACAAAAACTCCTGTAACAGTGGAATATGCCGTTCATTTCCAAACTGGAAGCTGTGTTTTATCTGGGACGTCGTCTGACTAGCACAGGAATTGTGAAAAGACGTGGACATCAGCACTTTTTCGGCACATTGAGACAGACGTGCGGAGGAATTCCGCGTGTCGCGGCGGTGCCGCATGGAGCAAAGCAACACCGTGATGAAGCAGACTATGACAGACTATGAGAAACAAAATTCTCTGGTCTGATGACATGAAGCTGAACTCTGGCATGAATGCCAGGCATCTTATTTGGAGGAAACCAAGTACCATCCCGACAGTGAAGCATAGTGGTGGCAGCATCATGCTGTGGGGATGTTTTACAGTGGCATGAACTGGGAGACTAGTCAGGATTGAGGGAAAGATCAATGCAGCAATGTACAGAGATATCCTGGATGAAAACCTGCTCCAGAGCGCTCTTGACCTCAGACTGGGGTGACGGTTCAGGACAATGACCCTAAGCACACAGCCAAGATATCAAAGGAGTGGCTTCAAGACAACTATTTGAATGTCCTTGAGTGGACCATCCAGAGCCCAGACCTGAGATTGAAAATCTCTGGATAGATTTGAAAATAGCTGTGGACTGACTCTCCTCATCCAACCTGATGGAGCGTGAGAGGTGCTGCAAAGAGGAATGGGCAAACTACCCAAAGATAGATGCAGCAAGCTTTTGGCCTCATATTCGAGAAGACTTGAAGCTGTAATTGCTGCCAAAGGTGCATAAACAATATGGGTGCCGGAAAAAAATCAATTCACGTCCGAATCGCGATTCTTATTTATTAAGATTCTGAATCGATCCAAAATGTTCAAGAATCGATTTTTAAAAAGCATTTTTTTACATTTTCTTGCTTACTCGCTGTGTGTACTGTTTGTCAGGCAATGGCCTCCGTACTGCAGCGTCCCCGCTAGGAGAGGGTTTGGCGTGCTTCAAACATTCATGTGCTGCAGCTTAGCATGGCAGGCAAAGAGCTCATTCAGCCTGCACTGTCTTTGCTGAAGGCAAATGTTTGGGCGCATTTTGGATTTTATTATTTGCTGCGTAAGAAGGAGCTTGACATGACTTCTGTAGTGTGCAAAATCTGCAAAATGAAAGTCACGTACTTCGGAAACACTTCAAATCCTCAAGACCACATGCTACGGCATCACCCGGAGCTAAAAGAAGTGGAGCAGCAGTCTCTGCTGACTACTGGCCAGCACACACTCCATCACTTCACTAGACTGCCAGCCAACTCTGAACGAGCAAAGCGGATAAGTAAATTTACATCTTTAGAATCACTTGATTAACCTTGTAAAGCTGCATTTTCTAAAGCATAAACATTTTTTTAAGTAATATAACTATTTCACAGAGCTCTTTCAAACAAAAATCAATTCTGAATCGAATCGTCACCCCAAGAATCGGAATCGAATTGAATCGTGAGTTGTTGTAAGATTCACATCGCTAATAAACAACGTATTACGCAAAGGGTGTGAATACTTATGTACACGTGATTTCTTAGTTTTTTTTTTATTTTTAATAAATTTGCAAAAATAAAAAACCCCAACCTTTTTTGTGTTGTCATTATGGGGTGTTGTGAGTAGAATTTTGATGGAAAAATTAATTTCATCCCATTTGGAATGAGGCTGTAACATAACAAAAAAGTGGAAAAAGTGAAACACTGCGAATACTGTCCGGATGCACTGCATGTTGATGTCCACCCTTATCATGTGCTTTGAGTAGTATTGAACTTTGGCCTGATCTAGCAGGTGCCACGTGTACCGAGATGATGAATAAGCTTATTCTAGTTTGATACAACACAGTGTGAATGTAAATGAGTACAATTTCTCTTAGACTCGCATGCCATATGGAAGTAAAAGATAATTAAAAAATGGTCACAAAAAGCAAGTCACAATTACTTTGATGTCCTTGAAAACAATGCACAAGTGTGATATTTAGCTGAACTAGAGGCAAGAGAAGTGGAGTTGTGACCGTATATGGAGCTATATTAGCAAGCATATGGATGTCATGCTGAAACATGGACAAAAGTGTAACATTGTGATATGACATGTTTTTTCTCATGAATTCTAAATTGATTCGTTTTCTATTTGTGTGTTGGATCTTGATGCATTTTTATTATTCCACTGAGAGGGCTAGCTTATTCTATGCTAATATGACACAAATGAGTGACTTACTAAAGCACATTTTAAATTAATCTGTTGTCTTGTGATTAATTATACAAACAATGAATGCTTATGAGTTCAATGGTACGAATATTTCATGAGATGAAAAATGGAATGTTCAAAGCCAAGTTGAATGGTACATTCCAGCTTTCATCAAATTAAATATTCATTAAAAATATGAATTATTTGTTTTATATAATGGCTAAAATAGATCCTTGTCATTTGATATTTTATTAATTTATAAACAACAGAAAAGGGACTTACATTTTGGTGTGCATCACTGGTGCTGTGACATCAGCATAAACTTTAAGTAGGAGCCCAAAATTGTTCTCAGTCAACTTGGAAAAACAGTTCAAAAATAATCCTGATGATGTTGTCCGTGATGCCGTTCACTGACTTTGTGTACTTCCAAAAGAAAAAAAAAAGTCTGTGTACTTCCTCAGTCCAGCGAAAAATCACATCCGAAATTTGTCCAGATTTTCATCCTCTTCATCCTAAATAGCTCTTCATGCCTCCAGATGGCATACAATGTGGTGGATTTGTTTTTTGTCGTCCGTCAGCAAAACAAACTTGTTTAGATAAATGATGACCCCACTAGTGTGTGTTTATGTGGGCGAGGTTTGCAGCGTGCAATGGTACAAAACGTATGGAACCAAATTTTCACGGTAAATGGAACCAAATTACACGGTAAATGGAACGCAACAGAAATGGGACGAATAATCCATGTCATGTGACATACAAAGCACCAATCAAATGACAAGAATCCAACCAGTTGTTATATAAAAAATATAACCTAGCACATAAACTATCACACAAACTATATGAACAAATCTCTGATGAAATGCTGACTGCAGGCTCCAATGTCCCACGTCACATTTGTGCAAGTTTATGATATGAAGCTAAATATGTTTGCATGCATGTGAGTGATTTCATCTTGGAAAAATGGAGTAATATCTTCTTGTTCTTTGAGACCTTGTGGAAAGTGTTATAAACAGTGCCTCAAATTTTGTATAATGAATCCAAATTTGTAACACCTGTAGCAGTAGCCCTTTTTTTGGACTAGTTTTGGAGGTACTGTGACTTATACGCTGGTGTGGCTTGTCAACCATTCCTTATTTTTATTATTATGATTATTAATTATAATTATAATAATTTCAATGACTATTTATATAGGACTTTCTCAGAATTCAGAGAACTAAACATAATAAAGTCTAATAATAAAAGAATAAAGGGCAGCATGGTGGATTAGTGGTTAGCACTGTTGCCTCACAGCGAGAAGGTCATGGGTTCAATTCCCGTGGCCTTTCTGTGTGGAGTTTGCATGTTCTCCCTGTGTTTGTGTGGGTTTCCTCCGGGTGCTCCGGTTTCCTCCCACATCCAAAGACATGCAGGTTAGGTGGATTGGAATCTTTAAAACTGTCCATAGGTGTGTGTGTGGGTGTGTCTGTGTTTGTTTGTCTGTTTGTGGCCCTGCAACAGACTGGCGTCCTGTCCTGGGTGTACCCCGCCTCGCGCTCTATGACTGCTGGGATGGGCTCCAGCCCCCCGCGACCCTTAATTGGACTAAGCGGTAGAAGATGAATGAATGAATGAATGAATGAATAAAAGAATAAATGCCAATAATAAAAAGTACACTCCAACAATGCACTTATACACCAAAAAAATCACATGCCTGTTTATAATAATAGAAATTACAACAGCTATTTCTATAAGGCTTTCCCAGAAATCAAAGCACAAAAACCCCCACCAATAATAAACTAATAAATATCAACAATAAAAAGTATACAACAAAGCACACACAAAAAAAATCTAAATTAAAGAGCTGATAATACAGGAAAAAGGTGTGACATACTACAGTGCAACTTACACTCAGGTGTATCTTATATATGTTTTTTTCCATTCAAGAGGTTTTTTTTTTGACAGGTTGGACTTATCTGTTGCAACACATACTCCAGAAAATACAGTAAATCTGTATGTTTGCATGGAAACCATAGTGTTAAAATGACACATTTCATTGCGATTGTTCATTATATCTTACAAAATCTGATGCTGCAGCCCAGTTCAGGGGCCTTTCACATCAAATGTGTTGGTTGATCATTTTGATATACCTTCGTTGCGTTAAACGCTTTGGACACATTGAACGCTTTGGACACGTTAGATGTGGCAATGACGCACAGAGGAAGTGGAAATTTCTACGTCACTATCTGGCTGTTTGAAGGGCCGGTGAACAACACAGACAACCGCCATCATAGATTTGCAACAGGAAAAGCAAAACACTCAGTCTGCTAGTCATAACCACAACATTAAGAGATAAAAGCAGAAGAGAAAGTGACAGACATCACCCAGCTAGGAGAAGCTTTTTTCAGTGACTGTTCAGAGTGAGGCCGAGCTGTTCAGGCCAGAGACCCGGCCAGAGTGAGACACAACACCCAATGTGATCGAGCAGACACTCAATCTGAAATTCTTAACTTTTAGATATTATACACACGCCCAGTTTGAGCAGTGGAGCTTCTGCAAATTTGCAGAAATCCTGCAAAAAGCTTTGCATTTTGTATCACCAGTATAGAGGAAGACTTTCTTAAAAACAAGACCTGAAAGTTTAGCTACAAATTGCCAGAAGGTACAACTGAGATGCAAGCCTATTGATCTGTTTTGGTTGAAGAATATCCTTCTCCACTCTCCTCCATTATGAAGCTAAGAGTGGTGACGCAAAATGCAGAATTTGCACTGTGCACAATTTCTCCAGTCACAACCACACAAGCCTATAACTTCTTTTGGGTTGTTTGTGTGTCTTGCTGGCTTTCCTCACTCTTCTCCTTCTTGCACAGCCACTCAGTTTTTGAGAACTGTCTACTCCAGTGGTGTCCAAACTATTCCAGAAAGGGTCAAGAGGGTGCAGGTTTTCTTTGCAGCCACTGACTCCAGCAGGTAATTTCACTGATTAACATCACTTTGAGCAGGTGGGATGAGTTCATTAGTGAAATCACCTGCTGGAGTCAGTCGCTGCAAAGAAAACCTGCACCCTCTTGGCCCTTTCTGGAATAGTTTGGACACCACTGGTCTACTCCATGCAGATTTACCATAGAGTGCCATACTGTTTGTATTTCTTCTTAACTGATGTAAATAAAGTCAAAGACATATTCAGTGGCAGCTTTACCATCAGAGAGCCTCGTCCACAACTACCACAAAAGACTCCAAGCTGTTGTTGTTGTTAAAGGGGACAATACACGGTTTTAAGAACAGGGGTATGTAAACTTTTCATTAGGGTCATTTGGGTAGTTTCTGTTTGTTATTATGAGTTTAAAAGACAAAGCACAGCTTTTTGACAATAAATGGTCAGTTTTGGTCTATCTAGGGTCTGAAAATGGTAGCGAACCTAAATTTTGACATATCGTTTCTATTTCGGATTGCTCAAAGATCAAATTTTCCCACTCTACAGCAAATGGTAGCCCTAAATGAACATTTTCACATCTGAATCTTATAGCGAGTGACTTATTAATGTCTAAATTTGGTACAAAACACTGTTTTTGCAAAATGTGGAAAAATACATTAAAATTTGCCTATAGGGCTGTAAGGAAGCTTAGACTCAACACCATATTTGCCACACATCTTATTGAAATATGCAAGAATACATGGTAAAAATATGAATGTAATGCTCAAATACCCACATTGCCATCTGGGGTACAGAAAATTAGCTCGTTGAAAATTAGCAGATTTCTAATGACTACAGATTTCATACCTGGGAAGCTAACACCAAGCTAGTTATTAACATCTAAAATTGGTACAAGCACCATTCTAGCAAAAGGTGAAAAATGCACTGAAATTTCCTAGGGCTGTAACTTCAAACCTTTTCAAGATACAGACCTAATATTTGACATTTCATCCTGGTCTTGTTAGGAGAGACGGCATCCATCCCACTTTGGATGGAGCAGCTCTCATTTCTAGAAATCTGGCCAATTTTCTTAAATCCTCCAAACCGTGACTATCCAGGGTTGGGACCAGGAAGCAGAGTTGTAGTCTTACACACCTCTTTGTAGCTTCTGTCCCCCTGCCATCCCCTCATTACCCCATCCCCGTAGAGATGGTGCCTGCTCCCAGACTACCAATAACCAGCAAAAATCTATTTAAGCATAAAAATTCAAAAAGAAAAAATAATATAGCACCTTCAACTGCACCACAGACTAAAACAGTTAAATGTGGTCTATTAAACATTAGGTCTCTCTCTTCTAAGTCCCTGTTAGTAAATGATATAATAATTGATCAACATATTGATTTATTCTGCCTAACAGAAACCTGGTTACAGCAGGATGAATATGTTAGTTTAAATGAGTCAACACCCCCGAGTCACACTAACTGTCAGAATGCTCGTAGCACGGGCCGAGGAGGAGGATTAGCAGCAATCTTCCATTCCAGCTTATTAATTAATCAAAAACCCAGACAGAGCTTTAATTCATTTGAAAGCTTGTCTCTTAGTCTTGTCCATCCAAATTGGAAGTCCCAAAAACCAGTTTTATTTGTTATTATCTATCGTCCACCTGGTCATTACTGTGAGTTTCTCTGTGAATTTTCAGACCTTTTGTCTGACTTAGTGCTTAGCTCAGATAAGATAATTATAGTGGGCGATTTTAACATCCACACAGATGCTGAGAATGACAGCCTCAACACTGCATTTAATCTATTATTAGACTCTATTGGCTTTGCTCAAAAAGTAAATGAGTCCACCCACCACTTTAATCATATCTTAGATCTTGTTCTGACTTATGGTATGGAAATAGAAGACTTAACAGTATTCCCTGAAAACTCCCTTCTGTCTGATCATTTCTTAATAACATTTACATTTACTCTGATGGACTACCCAGCAGTAGGGAATAAGTTTCATTACACTAGAAGTCTTTCAGAAAGCGCTGTAACTAGGTTTAAGGATATGATTCCTTCTTTGTGTTCTCTAATGCCATATACCAACACAGTGCAGAGTAGCTACCTAAACTCTGTAAGGGAGATAGAGTATCTCATCAATAGTTTTACATCCTCATTGAAGACAACTTTGGATGCTGTAGCTCCTCTGAAAAAGAGAGCTTTAAATCAGAAGTGTCTGACTCCGTGGTATAACTCGCAAACTCGTAGCTTAAAGCAGATAACCCGTAAGTTGGAGAGGAAATGGCGTCTCACTAATTTAGAAGATCTTCACTTAGCCTGGAAAAAGAGTCTGTTGCTCTATAAAAAAGCCCTCCGTAAAGCTAGGACATCTTTCTACTCATCACTAATTGAAGAAAATAAGAACAACCCCAGGTTTCTTTTCAGCACTGTAGCCAGGCTGACAAAGAGTCAGAGCTCTATTGAGCTGAGTATTCCATTAACTTTAACTAGTAATGACTTCATGACTTTCTTTGCTAACAAAATTTTAACTATTATAGAAAAAATTACTCATAACCATCCCAAAGACGTATCGTTATCTTTGGCTGCTTTCAGTGATGCCGGTATTTGGTTAGACTCTTTCTCTCCGATTGTTCTGTCTGAGTTATTTTCATTAGTTACTTCATCCAAACCATCAACATGTTTATTAGACCCCATTCCTACCAGGCTGCTCAAGGAAGCCCTACCATTATTTAATGCTTCGATCTTAAATATGATCAATCTATCTTTGTTAGTTGGCTATGTACCACAGGCTTTTAAGGTGGCAGTAATTAAACCATTACTTAAAAAGCCATCACTTGACCCAGCTATCTTAGCTAATTATAGGCCAATCTCCAACCTTCCTTTTCTCTCAAAAATTCTTGAAAGGGTAGTTGTAAAACAGCTAACTGATCATCTGCAGAGGAATGGTCTATTTGAAGAGTTTCAGTCAGGTTTTAGAATTCATCATAGTACAGAAACAGCATTAGTGAAGGTTACAAATGATCTTCTTATGGCCTCGGACAGTGGACTCATCTCTGTGCTTGTTCTGTTAGACCTCAGTGCTGCTTTTGATACTGTTGACCATAAAATTTTATTACAGAGATTAGAGCATGCCATAGGTATTAAAGGCACTGCGCTGCGGTGGTTTGAATCATATTTGTGTAATAGATTACAATTTGTTCATGTAAATGGGGAATCTTCTTCACAGACTAAAGTTAATTATGGAGTTCCACAAGGTTCTGTGCTAGGACCAATTTTATTCACTTTATACGTGCTTCCCTTAGGCAGTATTATTAGACGGTATTGCTTAAATTTTCATTGTTACGCAGATGATACCCAGCTTTATCTATCCATGAAGCCAGAGGACACACACCAATTAGCTAAACTGCAGGATTGTCTTACAGACATAAAGACATGGATGACCTCTAATTTCCTGCTTTTAAACTCAGATAAAACTGAAGTTATTGTACTTGGCCCCACAAATCTTAGAAACATGGTGTCTAACCAGATCCTTACTCTGGATGGCATTACCCTGACCTCTAGTAATACTGTGAGAAATCTTGGAGTCATTTTTGATCAGGATATGTCATTCAAAGCGCATATTAAACAAATATGTAGGACTGCTTTTTTGCATTTACGCAATATCTCTAAAATTAGAAAGGTCTTGTCTCAGAGTGATGCTGAAAAACTAATTCATGCATTTATTTCCTCTAGGCTGGACTATTGTAATTCATTATTATCAGGTTGTCCTAAAAGTTCCCTAAAAAGCCTTCAGTTAATTCAAAATGCTGCAGCTAGAGTACTGACGGGGACTAGGAGGAGAGAGCATATCTCACCCATATTGGCCTCTCTTCATTGGCTTCCTGTTAATTCTAGAATAGAATTTAAAATTCTTCTTCTTACTTATAAGGTTTTGAATAATCAGGTCCCATCTTATCTTAGGGACCTCGTAGTACCATATCACCCCAATAGAGCGCTTCGCTCTCAGACTGCAGGCTTACTTGTAGTTCCTAGGGTTTGTAAGAGTAGAATGGGAGGCAGAGCCTTCAGCTTTCAGGCTCCTCTCCTGTGGAACCAGCTCCCAATTCAGATCAGGGAGACAGACACCCTCTCTACTTTTAAGATTAGGCTTAAAACTTTCCTTTTTGCTAAAGCTTATAGTTAGGGCTGGATCAGGTGACCCTGAACCATCCCTTAGTTATGCTGCTATAGACGTAGACTGCTGGGGGGTTTGTTGTATGGCTGGGGGGCCTGGCTGCCTTTTTGTTTCTGTCTTTTGTTTTTCCTTCCAGGTGGCTTGCATTTGGGACTGAGTGGCTTTGTTGCTGAGGTTATCAGGACCTCACCCTGATCACCTGCGGCTCGTCAGGACTCACAGCTGAGGTGCATCTATATGGATTGGAACATGGTGGCATTTAAGACTGGAGTATACAGTGTTTATTTGCCAGAGACTCGACCTTGTGACCAGACGGGTGAGATTGTCGTCTCGGGAGCCATCTCATCATCAGTGGATGCAGAGAATGTCCAGGGTTTGATGCACGGTCTGTGAAAGAGGAGGGGGTGAGGTCTCACGCTCGTCAGCACACTTCCTGAGGTACGTTAGATTTTGTGACTAACATTTATACAGTCAGTAAATGTGGTGTCCCTCACACCTTTATTATATTGAGCTGTATGTTAGTCATGTATCGGTTTCCACTGCAGTGGAGTTTTGTGAACTGGATGTTCCATGCCTGCAGGTTGGGAAGCTGATTAGTAATCAAGCCAGGAAGTGTTTGCTGTTTGTACACCTTTAAGTGTTCTCTCTGTGTGTAGAGTGTGGACTCACATAAATGGTTCCTTCTTTCACAGACTCGGTTTGTTGCGGCCACCTGGGGGGTGTCGGCGGGGTCCTTGGGTCCGAACAGCTTCTGGCTCCGGACCGTTAGCGCTGCTGGGAGCGCACCACGCCAGACCGCACTTTCTGTTATTTTTGTATCACTGTTATGTATTAAATTCAGTTAGCCTTTGTACCGTGCTCTGCTTATTTCAAACGCTGGTCGGTTCTCCGAGCTGCGTCCGACACATAACAGGGTTCCCATGATGCACTGTTTCTTTCTCTTTTTGCTCTGTATGCACCACTCTGCATTTAATCATTAGTGATCGATCTCTGCTCCCCTCCACAGCATGTCTTTTTCCTGGTTCTCTCCCTCAGCCCCAACCAGTCCCAGCAGAAGACTGCCTCTCCCTGAGCCTGGTTCTGCTGGAGGTTTCTTCCTGTTAAAAGGGAGTTTTTCCTTCCCACTGTAGCCAAGTGCTTGCTCACAGGGGGTCGTTTTGACCGTTGGGGTTTTACATAATTATTGTATGGCCTTGCCTTACAATATAAAGCGCCTTGGGGCAACTGTTTGTTGTGATTTGGCGCTATATAAAAAAATTGATTGATTGATTGATCCTAACTTTGGAATGTGAGTGACATATCAAATTGACAGAACAGGGCTGAGGAGTAACCTGGGATATATTTTTAAAAATGGACATGGAATAACCCACATGTCCTTTATGTTGTTAATCTACAAGTTCAGACATTTTATTAAATATTCTGATGATGCAAAAATGTTAAGCTTGCATTTACTAGGTAATAATACCTATGGACGTGAAGATCTTAAGGGCTATGGCAATATGGCATTTGTCCTTCACATAAATGATTGGCTTTTGTGCCACATTGGGTCAAAATTGGGTTGAAAATCAAATTCCTTGACCTTTGCCGAAATTCATCCTTTAAATGCTATTTCAGGGTTAACCTTCACTGACATTGCAAACTTGGCAGAAATCGGCAGAAGGACCTGGGCAGAGTCACACAACAAACAGAGAGGTGTGACCTTGGCCCCAGTGATTGACCTTTGGCAAATTTGACATTGATTGGGCAATTCTAGAAATCACCTACAAATGTGTGCAAAGTTTGGTGCAAATCAGAGTGAAAATTCTTAATTTTGACCTTTGACACATGTGAACTCAACCTTTCCTGAAACAAATCCTTGAAAGGTAATTCTGGGGTTGTCCATCAACCACATATCAAGTTTGGTGGCAATTCGCCAAAGGGCCTGGGAGACATAGAAGAACAAACAAACAGACAGACAGACAAATTGAAGTGTGATTTTCTGATCATATTATAAATTCAGGGTGCCGATCATTCTGACCAGGACTATATTCTCCACTTGAAGTTTACTAGAACCCTTCTTTGTGGACAGACCCTCAGCCAGATCACAGATGGGTACATGGTACTTGATTTGTTTTACGTAGGAGTGCTCGAGGGTCAGAAGTGCTCTCCACCTCCTTCTCCCCTTTTAGGAAAAAAGCAGAAGGGGAGGGGGCTATAAAAAAAGTTGACCCCATCCCAGTCACACAGACTCCCATCCACGCTGGAGCTGCAACACCATCTGATCTGTCAGAGCAGCTGTCCTCTCCCTGCATCAGCACAACAAATACTTTACTTTGCCTGACCTTTCTGTGCTGCTCACTAACACAGCCGTGCCGCTGTCCTCCCCCCTCCCACCCTGATACCCTTGATTCCCCCACACACCCCGCCTCCCACTACCACCGCTTACACACTCGACCCCAGCAGAGGCCCCTGCCTGACACACACCCCGCTGACATGTAACCCTCATGCTCACGCAGTTGTGTTACTGCTCAGACACTTTATCTGACACTGTGTGAGAGTGTTGCAGGTGGGGCGGAGCCAAGAAATGTAAAACATGTATTTGAAAAATAATAAGATAGCCGCGGAATGTTGAACGCTGGTCTTGATGAAGAAACTGTCCCACAGTAGCTCCCGTTGAATTTTGGGGCAGAACCAAATAAAGGGAACATTTAAAATCAGGACATTTTAAAGTCAGAAGGATACACAATATAGTGCATACCTCCACCAAGACTGAACAATCCTTATAATGGATCTATGTTGCACTTATTAGAACAAAAGTAAATATAAAATACTTTGATTATAACAAATATTCTTTGTCAAATGGAAAAAACAAACAAACAAAAAAGTTTAAAAATTCCTCAGAACAAAACCAAAGAAAAATGTAGATCAATCTTTTTATCCAGAGCCACTTAAAAAATGTTGTTTTCTCCCATGGCCCATATCACGCCTCTCCACCAAGTTTCATTTAGCACCCATTTGGGGTTTTGCTTTGAATCTCTCATAGAGCTTGTTTTCAACAGCTTTTTGACTTCCTTGAGATTTATCATGTTTTTCAATATAAAAACCGGTTGACAATTTGAAAAAAACATTAATCAAATGGACTCAACTGTATATTTATTAAATCTGAAGTCTTCATAATTTATTAAGATTATGCTTCCATTTCCATCTGTTGGTTGGGTTTAAAAAATTTCATGAAGGGATTTTTGCAAATTTGTGGAGAAGGTGGTCCAACCTGGAAACCATGAACTTATTTATTTATTTTTGTTATTGATAGATTACAAAGTAGTTCTTGATATTACACCAGGGCCTGGTTTCATAAAGCAGTCTTATCTTGTTTTGTCAAATAAACTAACTTAGTTGACTAATTTGTTGACATTAGTTGTTGTACACTTAGTTGGCTAAAGTTTTGCATTACCCGACTAACGTTTTTAGCCTGGTACAGTGGAGGCTAATCTTATTTTAGTCGACAATACTTCAGTGTCTTACCTCAAAAATGACAGCTATCATGTGCCACCACTTGATGGAACACTCAAAATAGCACACCTACGTTGCTCATATTCCTACAAAAGGAGAGCTTCTTCCACTTTTGGCCATGGCTGTAGCAGATGACTGTTTGTGACAGTTCTCACATTAGCCGCTGAGCGTCACTGTTGCACTGAGCAGTGTTGTGTGCACAAAAAGGCTTGATGGAAGTGTAGAAGAAGAAATGCTAGGCTAAAAGCTAAGCACGTCGTTCTGCAGTTCGTATGTGTCCGTAAATATTAATAAAGCCAGTTAAAGAAACAACGGCTGGATACTTCATGACAACAACCAACCCAGAAGTAAACAAGACTCTCACACATTGAGGCATTTCTTGGCAATGGCGCTCGCAAGGTCGCTATGCCCGTGAAACTGGTCAACTAAAGTAAAACGGCTAATCTACAAGTTTAACTGTCGATGTGAAACAGAGATTAGACAGATAATGCTTGGCAACTACCGTAGTTGACTAAGTAAGTTTAACAGAGTGAAAGATCAGATTGCTTTATGAAACCAGGTCCAGGTTTTTGTTTTGTTTTTTTGTAATGAACCGTATATTTATTTGGCACCAGTTTTTACACCCGATGCCCTTCATAACTCAACCCGAGTTATTCTACATATACTTGATAAAAACATTTGGGCCTGAAATGAAAGCTACCATTAACCCTATAGCAAATACAGATCAGCCAATCACATGGCAGAAACTCAAAATACTTAGCCAAATAGACATGGTCAAGGGGTTCTGTTGAAGTTCAGACCAGTTATCATAATGGGGAAGAAAAGAGATTTAAGTGACTTTGTTGGTGCGAGACGGGCTGGTGTAAGTAGTTTAGGAAAAGCTGATCAACTGATATTTTCAAGAACAACCATCTCTACAGTAAGGTCTTCATAGAATGGACTAAAAGCAAAGAAACAAACCAAATGGACAAATATGCCTTGTTGATGGGAAAAGTAAGACTGGATCAATCTAATACAAAGGCACAGATAACAAGGTATGCAGAAGAGCATCTTTGGATGCACAACACATTGAAACTTGAATCAGATGGGGTACAACAGCAGAAAATCACAGAGTGTATCTCATTTCAGTTCATTTCAATTCAGTTTATTTATACAACCCCAAATCACAACAAACGTCACCCCAATACACCACACATGAGCAAGTTTTAAATCTTATCCACCTCGCAAATGACTCTGAGGTGTTTATTGATTATAGGAAGAAACCTCAAGCAGTCTAGATTCAGTGGGGTGACCATCTGTTATGGTCATACTAACAAAGTAGAACAAAACAACACAGAATTATCAGAACAACAGTCTTGGTCATACAGAATTTAACAACAGCAACAAAAAAAAAAATCATTCATTGTAAACTTCGGGCATATTTAAAGAATTTGACGGTTTGTTTTGTATTTGTTTCTTTGAGAAAAAAATGTCTCTATGCCTAAGAGCTGGACCAAAGTACATTTTGGTGCAACTCATGATAATCACAGTCACTGATGTGTCACACTCTATCACACAAAAACGCACAAGCACATCTCGGCGTTGGAGTTGAATGATGCATGCACGTCTGTGTGTGCTGTATGTGGATTCTGCTGTGTGTGCGTTCCACCTGTTTTGAGTGTCCAGACAACACCACTGGACATGGTGTTTTAATACTGTTGGGGTGGCTAAGGATCATGTCCTCGTGGGAAGATGCTGGAGACTCCTGCAGAACAGTAGGGTCTATAGAAGCGTCCACTTTGTGAACTCTGCCAACAGACAATGTTGTATTTTCCCGAAGGATTCAGCTGAAGGTCCAGCAGACTGCCATCTGCTCTGTATCTCAGACTTTATGCAGCTAAACTTCAATATCAGACTGTCTCACAGGTCTTTACATGCAGTCTGGTGGAAGACTTGAAAACATGGACACATCTAGCGACCCGAATGGAATCTGGGAGTCCTTTCATAAGAAGACCTTGAAAACTCCCAGGTATTGTATCGGAGTCCCCAGTGTTCACAAAAGGAGGTGTTTCATCTCTGAGGCATCTCTGATGACACTGAGGGTAGAGAAGGAGGTGTTTGTTAGAGCAGTCTGTGAGCAGGTGACACATCATCTGTGGTCTTATGACCATCAACCTGCTTAGGGTGGTACCTCACTGGGCTGTGGCAGCTTGCGACCAGCATTTTTGAGGCATTGCGTGAGAATCTGTGTGATATTCACTGGGTGGCACCATTCCCTCGCATGAGTCACAGGGTGTCGCTCAGGTATTGTTTGAAGGTGACAAAGCTCCTCACCAAGTACTCACAGAGCTGTCCTGGGTGTTGGGAAGCCCTCTGATTGTAGTCTCCATGACTCATAATGTGGGAGAATCGTGAGAGAACTTAGTGAGGGGTTGACAACAGATGAAACTACATTTTTAGTGACTGGAGACAAAACTGAGGATTTGACATTACTCATGGGAATCACGCACATCCTGTCCTACAAGCCTACCAAAATAATGGAGATGATTGGAGAGAGACAGCAGCCGAGGGAGTCCAGCAGTCCCCGATCTGCTCATTTACTTGTAAACCATCAGCCAGAGCAATTTGGCATTGTTCACCCTATTAAGATATCTGATAAGCCCTTGCACGCCAAAGAGGCGCTGCAGTCAAAACAACACTGACAAACCACATGACGACAATTGCAAATGAACATTATACTACCAAAATATAAATTTTTATGCTTTTCATCACGTTAATAAGAGACTGCATTCATGAGACCATGAAACCTTGCTAAAACAAATATTCCAAATAGTCTGCTACGTTCAACCTGTGTGGAACTCCATAAACGCAAACCGAATTTCAGACATCTTATATATATTACTCTGGAACAAACAGGAGAAATGATGTAAATGACAATAAGCAGGGAGTTAAAGAGCAAACTTCATTTTCCCCCAGAACGATATGAACAAGAAGCAATCGCAGCTCAAAACAATTCCCATTGAAAATAACGGTGGAACAACCTGAGGGCCCCTTCACACATAGTGCGAAGTTTGGTTGATGTCTGGTCGATTATGGCAAAAGAGCATGAAACAGTTCGAAATTAGTGCACCACAAAACATCGCGCCGAGGGGCAGGCCTGCACGAACCCGGTGCGAGAGTTCATGCATGCGCTGTGCCAGGTGCAGCACATGGCACCGCTTATGTGGAAGATATAACAAAATAAAACCAGCTGGTACATGTCAAACCACATCGCGCCATTTATGTGGAATAAATAAAAAAATAAAAACCAGCCAGTACCTGTGGGACCACATTGTGCTGCTTATGTAGAACAATAAAAAAAAAAAAAAAACACCACCCATGGGATGCAAACTCATGCCTTTTAAAAGCTCTGATTACCAGTCAGCAACTTTACCACTGAGCTACAGAGCTGTTCTTTGAAAGCTGCGGGAATCTGCCTCATATCAGGAAGGACATGGAAGTATTACAAAAAATTTAAATCACACACCATATAAAAACACTGCATTTATCAAGCAAGCAATACAAATATGGTCCATTCTGTTCATCTGTAAATGACCCATGGTCACAGACATACAGTCATAAAATGACATGAATGAGAAGCAGTTCACTCCTCTCATTCATATCCACATCTGCTGGCATGTCTTCAACCGGCCATGTGCGTGTGGACGACACGCCACAGGACACTGCGTCATGTGTAACAGAGCTCATGTGGGTAACGTGACAGTGAGATCGCCTGCTGCGCGTTCTGATCTGATGGTCCATTTCAACCTGGGAGCAGCCTGTCCACGTGCGCATCATGCGCACGCTTGCTGGCTGCAGCACGTCGCCACAGTGATATATGTTTTATTTATGTCCACTTGATAACAGCAAACAGACACACGTGCGTCACAATGGGTAGTTGTTTGTCCTTGTCCGTCCAAACACATTACATGGTGTCCAGCTTGAATGTCCAAATCCACAGATTTCCACAGCTGCTTCAGTGAAGGGACACACCTCCTGTCATCTCATCACACACACCAAAGCCACACTAGTGTGGGACTTAGACAAATTTCTCTGTGAGTACGAAAGTGATTGTCTGCAGTCTGTTGTCGTGCCAAGAGTGCGGCTGGCCACACTTTTTTGTAATTGCCATGCGAGCAGTGTTAGATATTTGTGTGTGTCACCTAAAATTTGGCCGACACCTGCCAAGAGAGGGTGCAATGGCTTCGCACAGCGCACACTTTGTCTTTCAGGCACTTGTGTGCGCAAATATTTGTAGCAACAAGTGTACGATGTGTTGGAGGCAGGGATGACATTACATGGTTTGCACATGATTCCTGCATCATGCGCATCAAGTGTGCACTTCGTCCAAACTTCGCACTATGTGTGAAGGGGCCCTGAGATTCTAACGTCTCAACATCTAAAAACCCAGATTATATATTCACAAGGGTTTTAGGCACAATATACAAAGAGTTTTATGTTGCGATGTTAATGTTGTTGTCCGTGTGCAGCGGTTAAAGTGCAGCGTTATCTGAGCGTCTCAACGCATTTCTCAATGTTATTGACATCTCACACAGCAACGACCTCTCTGACAATTTGTGAGATTTTATGGGATTTGAAACCTCAATAGGACGAATGGCCAAGAAACTAGCCAAACCATTGATTGCGCTAAAAGTACTTAATTAATGAAAGCATGAATATCGGTGATGCTTCCCTGCACCATACTTGCAGATAATGACTTTGTTTGTGCTTATTAAATCTTATGTAGACATATTTTATGTTTTTTCTTTCTGAATGCACTGCAGGTTACAAAGGAGGCCGAGACAGACATACATTGATCGGCAAAATACAAACGTTTGACCTGAAATCCATATTGAAGCCATATTACATTTGTATGCAAGAGGCAACCCAGATTGACTGTGCGTACAGGTAGACGTCTGAGCATGAAGTGGATTGCAACTGGCCACAGCCTGAGCTTCATTCAGCTAAACGTCTGTCCTTACGTTACGTTACAATTCTGGAAGAAAATGGCTGTGGATGCCCTGTGATAGAGTGGCATCCTGTCTAGGATGTACCCTGCATCTTGCCCTATGACTGCTGTGATACGCTTCAGCTCCCCCCGCCCAGATCTTTAACTGGACTAAGTAGGTGTAGAAAATGAATGAATAAATGAATGAATGAATGTGTATGAATCTGCCTTGCATTTTTCAACTGCACTCTGGCTTGTTTTATTGTTAGCAGCTATATCAGGGTCCGCACAAGTAAAGACAATGAAGAAATGATTTATAATAAGATATTGATTATTATTATTATTATTATTATTATTGTGTTGAATCGACTAAGATATGCCTTTTAAAATTTAAAGGTGTCTCCAATTCTGACCAGTAACTGGGGTTTATCTGACTGTAAAAAAAGGAAACGGGCTACAGAGGGCATGGAGTCATCACAACTGGACAATGAACGATTGGAAAAATATTACCTGGTCTAATGAATCTGCTGCAACAGACAGCTGTAGATTTTTGGGTCACGCTAATAATAAAAGTACACTGCAACAATGCACAAAAATCCCAAATTAAAGACCTGATAATACAGAAAACAAGGGGTAACTTCTACACTGATGTGACTTATATATTGTTTTTCCTTTTTTATCAGGTGCAATTTATATTCTGAAAAATACGGCAAACTCCTGAGGCCCTGCATCTGTAAACAGGGGCATCAGTCCCCCCCCCAGAACCTAATTTCTCTTAGGAGGTTCCCTTAGGAACTTACACAGTTCTGAAAGCAAAAGGGCTCTGTCCCATTACTAATATGGTGTACCTAATAAAGTGGCCAGTAAGTAAATGAACCACTGTTTGTATAGAAGTCTGAACTCCTTCACCCTGATGTGTCAGTACAGTTTAATCGCCACAGGATAGTGTGCATGCTTGGACATGGATGAATGAGACCTCCATAAATCACCAAAGTTATGCCGACAGAAATTTTCAGCCATATTGTAACCTCATATGTGTGTAGAAGAGAGATAAGGATGGTAGTATAGGCATATTATTATATAACTTATATGTTTGATCAACATTTTTTTTAACAATGTGGGTGTGAGCTAACGCTTAAATGTAATGTATCTTGATGTGATGATGTTTTCAATAAAATGAGCATCACAAGAGGGATTCCCCCAAATTTCCACTGTCCTTCATGGATTCAAATTTGGGTTACAGAAGTGTTTCTTGTGAAACTTTCTAAGACTGAAAATAAATGATGTAAATAAACTCTTCTCGCAGTGTGAGGTATAGATGGAATAGAATGCCAATAGGTATTTCAGAGACACAGGAACTTGACTGACTCGCTTCACGCCAGAACTGAAAACCTGATCTCACAGCGATCCCAAGCTGAGCTGAAGCTCAGTGGAGTCACATAACCTGTCATGAAACTGCTGCATGTCTATTAACACACACATGGCACCACAGTGGCTGCTGCACAAGTTCCCTTTACAACAATAATTATTACACTACCGCATAACAAAACTGCTTCAAGTACAGTACCTCAGAATCTTAACACTGTACGAAAGAAGAAAACAATAATCCTCTGATCTCTTCTGCAACACATGCAGATTCTGATTGCTGAGCTTTGGTCCTGATTACCAAGCTTTCATCCTGACCACTCGTCTTTAAATCCTAATCTTTTATCATGATCTTTTATTCTGATTAATGGTCTTTTATCCTGACCATTGTCTTTAAATCCCAATATTTTATCATGATCTTTATTCTGATTCCTGGCCTTTTATCCTGACCCCTCGTCTTTAAATCCTAATTTTTTTATCATGATCTTTATTCTGATTCCTGGCCTTTCATCCTGATCACTCGTCTTTAAATCCTAATCTTTTATCGTGATCTTTATTCTGATTCCTGGCTTTTAATCCTGACCACTCGTCTTTAAATCCTAATATTTTATCGTGATCTTTTATTCTGATTAATGGTCTTTTATCCTGACCATTGTCTTTAAATCCTAATATTTCATCATGATCTTTTATTCTGATTACTGGATTTTATCCTGACCACTTGTCTTTAAATCCTAATCTTTTATCGTGATCTTTTATTCTGATTCCTGGCTTTCATCCTGACCACTTGTCTTTAAATCCTAATGTTTTATCATGATCTTTTATTCTGATTCCTGGCCTTTCATCCTGACCACTCGTCTTTAAATCCTAATCTTTTATCATGATCTTTTATTCTGATTACTGGTTTTTATCCTGACCACTCGTCTTTAAATCCCAATATTTTATCGTGATCTTTTATTCTGATTACTGGATTTTATCCTGACCACTCATCTTTATATCCTAATCATATATCATGATCTTTTATTCTGATTCCTGGCTTTTAATCTTAATCACTCATCTTTGATCCTGATATTTGATACTGATTGCTGAACATTCATCTTGAGCAGTCATCTTTGATTTGTTCTTATGAGCCTGTCACACCTTTACCAGCCAGCGTATGCCGATTTATGAAACATTTGGCGAATATGCTGACTATGTCGAATAAATAGATCCTGGCCTTTGTTTCTGATTACTGACTTTTCATCCCGATCACTCATTACTGATCATGTCCTTAGGTCCTAGTGTGTTCATTCTGATTGCTGAACATTCATCCTCATCATTCATCTTTGCTCCATAAATAAATAAATAACTCAAAAAGTAGATGACTAACTTTGCTGAAATTTTTGTCTCCCATGCATGAACCTTCTGACAAACTGTTGCCTACACCATATTCAATATACCTTCACCTGAGTCAATCAGAATCTGTGAGGAGATGCCACAGGCTAAAGTTGTTGTTTGCAGAATCTCTCTAGTCACAGTCACTGATGGCTTTAACTCCTTCAGAATTGTTTTTTTTTTTTTTTTGGTTTCTTGGTGGCTTTCCTCACCAGTATCCTTTCTGTGTGCTCATTCATTTTTGGAGAATAGCCTTCTCTGCTTTACAATCCTGTGCCATAATGTCAGTTTATGTTTTTAAACATGCTTCTAAATTACAGCCCATTTTAATGAAGTGAACATATTTACTTGTGGGGAATTCCATGACAAATATTTTATTTTCCTTTTAACACTGTATACAGGAGTTAGTGTGTGCGTGCAACCATGAGCTTTTGAAATGACTGGAAGTTATCTTTGACCTTGGGTGATGCGCGTACATGTAGCATACACGCTGACGTCCACGAGAAGTCTTCAGAGGTTCTATCTGGTTACAAAAACTGCATTTTTAGAAACAGAAGTGTTTACTTCTTGGTAACCTTTAGAAAACATTTAAGAAACATATTAGATTTATACAAAAATGCAACTGTTTTGGAGCATTTTCACAACCAGCTGACATTATGATGTCTGTTCACTCTGACTGGCTGTCTCCGTGTGCTTCCCAGCATCCCTCTTGCAAGTTGGAGGAAGCCCCCACATGATCGATGACGTCACTATCATAGACTGTTTGGATCATTGCCATAAGTAATTCAAAGCCATCTGTTCTTCTGAAATTTTCCCCTGCAGGGGAACTATTTAGGATTTTTTTTCTATACAGAGCAAATTTTGATTATATTAGCAAAGCCATATTATGATTACTCAATTAATAAAAATTTAACGCTAATAAATAAAATTAGAGTGGAGCCAAAGAATACTTTTTAATGACTTAAATATTAAAAAGCCCAGTGGTGATATACTTTTAAGAACTGATTTTAACAAACTTAAAATAATATTCAGGATACTCGAGTCCATCTCATGACTGCCCCACAGCAGCCTGCTGTGAAAGTGATGACTGTGCTACATCGAAAGGGGTGAGTACTTCATGCAATCTATTATTTAATTTTTAATTGATCCTGTAATGCTAAAAATGCACAATGTTCCAAAAATAGTGTACAAACCTTTAAAAGTACATGGTGCACTCAGACAACACATACCTACCAACTGACAGAGGAGGTCACTCCGAATTTTGACTTTTATATCTGTCATAACTTTGTGACATCATAATGTGAGAATGTTATCAACTAAAATAATGGGAAAGTCAGTCTTACAATGGTGAATAAATCAAAGAAATACAGTGGCTTCCAAAAGTATTCAGCCCCTTGGTATTTCATACATTTTAATTTGTTTATGGCATTTCAAATGCAAAATGTAGATCAGGCTTCTCAACATAATAAGGATTTTATTAAAAAGAAAACCTGAAAGTTCAGCTACAATCTGCCAGAAGGTACATTTGCAATGTAAGCCTAGATTTAATGTTTTGGTGAAAGAAAATCCTCCTCTGTACCACTTCATCATGAAGCTGTATAACTGGGGACACAAAATGCAAAACATGCACTGTGCACAATTTCTCCAATCACAGCTACAGAAGCCTGTAACTTCTTCTGGGTTGTCTGGGTGTCTTGGTGGCTTTCCTCACTCTTCTCCTTGCACAGTCACTCAGTTTTTGAGAACTGTCTACTCCACACAGATTTACCACAGAGTTCCATACTGTTCATATTTCTTCATAACTGATGTAAATAAAATTCAAGACATTCAGTGACTTGGAAATGTTCATGTATCCATCCCCTGACTTGTCTGAAGAAAACTGGCAATTAAACTGATTATTTACAGGTATTATACCAAAGGGGCTGATTACTTATGCAACCCATCACCTTGGCTTTTATATTTTAATTCATTTACATCAAGTTGTACAGATTTACTTTCAGTTTGAGTCTAAGGAAGATCATTTTATAAATTTTTATATTGAGAAGCCTGATCTACTTTTTGTATTTGAAATGCCATAAACAAATTAAAATGCATGAAATACCAAGGGGCTGAATACTTTTGCAAGCCACTGAAGGTATTAAAGAATTACTAACAGACTGAGTAAGCGAGGTTAATAATTGTTTATTATATGGCTGTTTGGAGCTGTGTTTTCATCTTGTTGGTCTTCATTTTGCATTTTGAGCCTTGGGGCAACTGTTTGTTGTGATTTGGTGCTATATAAATAAAATTGATTTGATTTTGATTTGATGTCCTCCAATTCAAACTCATCAGTGTAATAAAATTCGCTCAAAGAATGGCTTAGGGTTAGGGTTGTCCTCTTTGTCACTCGTTATTTCTTTGTTCGCTTTTTGTTTTATTTTGCACCATGAAAATTGTAAACTAAGTCGCAAATCTGATGTGCGATCCGGACAGATTGTCATGGTAATGGTCTGAAATGGGAAAATAGCAGACCGGAAATTATCCAATCAGAGCATGCGTACTGTGGTAGCCATATAACAAAATGTATTACTTTGATGCAGATTCAGTCCATCACTGAAATTTGTTCCACTTTTCTTTGAGCCATTGTAATCAACAATTAAGTTTTGTAACCAGGCAAACCGACAGAGGCAATCATGTTCTCTAGCCTCCTCTGTTGGTTGGCAGGTCCCAAAAGGATTAGATTTTAGATAGTTTATCTACTCCAACTCCAGTGTCTTTAAGCTGTGGATCACCATTACATAGAACTAACCTGCATGTTGTTCAGCATTCACACAGAGGCTTGAGGGAACCTGTGACATGAACTTACCTGTGTGATGTGATGATGTCTTGGTCATCGATGCTCCACAACAAAGCTTGTTCCTGCGAATGAAGGAGGGGTGACGACTGTTGGACCTTGCTGTGTTGTGATGCTGATAACCGGCTTCCGCTCCGACCTGGTTGCACGTCCCCTGGCAGTGAAAGATGGCTGCTGTGGCGCTGACGGAGCCTCTGCTGTCGCACTGTAATAGACACTCTCTCTGCTTGTTGCGTTCACTTCCTGTCCAGATTGTCTTGTGGCGTGTTTGATATTTTCCCCTTTTGCCTTCTCGGATTGACACGATGTCTGAGACAACCCTGTCTGGACTTGTAGCGTGGGTGAGGGGATGAACCCCGGGTAGATCATGTAGGTGGGAGTATATGCTCCTGAGCTCACTGCCAAGGGTGACAAGGAAAGAGGGACTGGGGTAACAGGAGTCACAGGGGTAACAGGTGCTGGCACAGGTGAGTGGGGCATGGGCACGTCCACATACTGACCCGTGTCTGGATCATACAGCCGCTTGGTCGGTGCGGGTACCGGTGTGTCCACCAGGTAATAATGTCCTGTAGTGGGGTCCAACAGCATCTTTCGCTCAGTCTGTGGAGTGGGCGACACAGTGGGGACGAAGGGCGAGAAACATAACACCTGTTGTGTTTGCAGCCCTGGTGTAGCTGCTGCTGAGTGATGATAGACTGAAGCCGGGCACTCTGTGATTAATGGAGAATTTTTCTGATCTGACTGCTCAGGTCTCACGGTGCCGCCTGTAAGGCTTTGGCTCGCGTTAGAAACAGCACTCGGCAGCAGCTGCTCTCTATTCAGCAGCTTGATTTCATTTTTATACCCCAGTCCCGGTATAGTTAAATAGTTCTCTGAGTCTGAGCCATCGTGCGCAACTGTGACATTCGAGGGACGGACTTTGACCTTTCCCTGACCCACCTGCCCATCTTTTGGGGCTTCTATTTTTGCTGTGTGTGGAGCCACAGGTGATCTGGAGCTTTTCAAAGCAGATGATGTGTGCACGGCTGAACTGTGTGGAGCGGTATTACTGACAAAACTTGATGTGACATGTGTCTGACTGCTTTGGCCAAAGTGGAGTACGCTTTGATTCTTGAACACTTTACTTTGTTGTGATTGTGTTGGAAATGTGTTAGTTAAGCTTTCTCTGTCTTTTTGCAGCTCGCATTTCTCGGTCAGTGGGGTTTCACCCGGAGGAATCCTCTCTGTTTTTTCTTCGGGATTAGCGAGTCTGCTGCTCCTCATTGTTGTGTCGAACTCCCCGGCCCCGTGCTCCTCACGGGAGATAAGTGAAACCACGCGGCTGTCTGCAACGGCATGCAGACCTTCATTTTTACACTTCTGCTCACTATTAGTGAAACCATAAAGCTGTTCCATTGTTTTGACAGCAGCTTTTAATTTCTCTAAGGCGGCCTGCTTCGGTATGGTTGTCTCGTGTCTCCGATCAGCTGTGTCACCCATGAACACTTCGAGCCTCTGTTTGGCCTGTTTGACCTCACTGCTGGTCTGACTTTCGGACTGATAAGTATTGAGTTGTTTGGCTCCAGTAGGCGGCGCTCTGCTCGTTGCACACATCACTGGCTCCCTTTCACCATGAGATATTTCTAAAGGGATTGTCGGAGACAACCTGCCTGTCTCCGATCGGTTCTGTGAGCCTCCGGTTGTAGTTTTAACAGAATGATACTTAATTACAATCGGGTTTGGTAATAAATATTTAACCTGTTCGGTTTTAGCCTCGTTTTTAGGAGGAGCGGTGGAACTTTTATTGCTGTTATCCAAAGACATGAAACGATAAGAGCTTTTCACCAATTTTCGCACATCTCTCACATGATATATCGGGGTTTGAAACTTACATTTGGTGTCTCTTAACTGTGTCTCTGTCTGTCTGTGTGTGTCTCCAACTGTGAAGTTTGTAAATTTGTTTGAGGCAGACAAAACGTGGTACTTAGAATCTCCCACTGCTCTCAAAGCATTGATGGTGTTTAAACTAATTTTAGGGGTTAACAGGTTGGCTATGTTAAGTGTGCACCCTCTGTTTTCTTTCACACTTCTCACACAAATTTTTATTTCGGGTGCCCTCCTCTGCCTCCACTTTTCTTCACTCACACTCGTGTTGAGTTCACATTTTTGTGCACCAGCAGGTGTGACAGGTTCTGTGGATTCCTTCTCTTTGGAAACAAGCTGGCAGCTTGGAACAAAAACCTGAGACAGTTTGCTCAGCATGTTCTTGTTCTCCGACTCTTCTTTTGCATCACTTACAGCTTCTTTTGTAAGCTGTGGCTGCTGCTCTTTCAGAGAATTAAAAGCGCTGCTCTGACTGCAGATGAGCTCTTTCGGAGGCTCCACTTGTCCCTTCTCTGACGCGCAAGCATCCTCTTGCGCTTTTTTGCGCTTCTCCGCTTCTGGAGGTTCACACGTGCTTGACTGCTGCTTATCTCCAGGAGTGGGAATAAATCCCAAGCCTGTAGATGTTTGCATCTTTTCTTTCGTGGCGTCTTGATCTTTCAATTGAGAGGAAGAGGAGAGCGCCGGGTGCGTGTCGAAGATTTCACCCCTCTCCATTTTCCGCTCCTGTTCAAACTGCATCTTTTTGGAAATTACATTCTTGAGGAGACTTGATGCAAAAATCGCTTTTTTGTGAGTGTCTCCTGTGTTGATCTCACAGCCTGACCTGGCCCACGCAGTCCCCGGCGTCGCCTCGGCACTGGAAAACGCGCTGTGGTGGCTTTTCGAGCGCAGGGCACCTTCGTGTAACTCTTCTTCTACATTGCAAGGGATGCTCAGAGTTACTCCACCCTGCTGTGGAGGTGCATCAGTGGACGGCTCTCGAGGAGGAGATGTTCTCTCGTTCAGTGTGGTTTGAGGATCAGACTCACCATGCGTCCTCCTCCCCAGTGTCGTGCTGAAGGCTTTGTGCGCAATGAGACTCCGTTCTCCCCCCATCCCATAATTCCAGTCCACGTAGGCTGACCACTTATTTAGTCCATATTCCGACACAGAGGACTCGCTAGAGGTGCTGAAATTAATGGCATCAAAGTACGGACACGCCAGGCTTCGGAAAGACTTGGCGGTTAAATTACGCACCTCTTTATCCGCGTCATCCATCTCACTGATGGAGCTGGACGCTCCACTGGAATACTCATTAATGTCTTTCCGTCTTAGTTTGGTTGCAAGGTGCTGACGTCCTGGAGCAGGGATAAAATATTTAGACGGATCGGTCAGGGGCCCCGCTCTGGCGCCACCGGCGCTGTCTCCAGCGCGTTCGCTGAAAAACAGTGGCTCGCTCTCGGTTGTCCTGGAGGACGTTTGGATGGAGACGTGGACTTTCTCGGCCACGTCGTCTCGGCTTTGGTTTTTACACTCGCTTTCATCCGAGCTGGCGCATTCGCTCTCCTCCTGCTCGGAGCTGATCAGCGCACCGCCGACACAAGGCTGCGCCTTTGCGAGGCTCGTGCCATCCTGCGTTTCGTCACTTTCAAAAGAGGCGTAATCCACAAACGAATAAACCAGATTGTCGTCCTCAAAGTCCCACGTCCCCCTGCCCAGGTCATAATCTGGATCGTGGTCGAGCTCTATCAGCTGGATTTTGTGCGTGGTGATATAGTGAGACTCGTCCTCCGCCGTGTCGTACTCGCAGTGGTCCGACAACACCGTGCTGGCACCGTCATCAGACTCGGAATTACTGTTTAAATACATGTCGGTGTATCGCAGGCCATCACTCTGATCACTGCGCTCGTCATCCACATCTTTCCGGTCAGAGTTCTCCTCTTGATCCTGATTGGGTTTGGGAAGTTTGGTGACAGGTTCATCCAGAACGTGCGCGCAGACGCCGGTGGTCCTCGTGTCCTTTGAAGGTTCTTCCACAAAGTCCTCTGAGATGATTTTAGCCTCGCTCGGTCTCGAACCGTCGCATTTGACAGACAGCTGCTGTCCCTCTCCGGTGAAAGTGACTTTGACAGTTTTGGTGACGTCTGGTTTTATGTCCAGGTCCACGTAGTTGGACTCGTCGCTGTGTGTGTCGGCGAGGCCCTTCCCGTCCTCCCGGAGCAGCTTCTTGTAAAGTCCGGTGTCATCTCGGTAAGTGAGAGTTTCCTCCAGGACTTCCATTTAGTCCGATCTAACCGTCAGGTGGTCCTCTTTGGCGATGTTGTCCCGACACAGGACGGAAAACTCTGCGGGCTGCAGCCCCGGGGACAAGGGGAGACAGAGAGAGAGAGAGAGAGAGAGAGAGAGAGAGAGAGAGAGAGAGAGAGAGAGAGAGAGAGAGAGAGAGAGACGGGGGGGCGGGGTCCAAAACAACGTCATGAGTCTAGAACTTCTTTACTTCAGTTATTTTCATGTTATAACAATTACTGTTATTTTTACAGCTTTTCTCAAGGCCTCATTTCAGCACCGAGGTTGAACGAACAGTTCCTCTGGTCTCCAAAACGCTCAACCATTGACTCCCAAAGTGTGGGCCGCGGCCCCCCTGGTGGCGAGCGAAGATACTGCAAGTGGATCACGATATATTATTGAAAAATAAACTTTTACAAAAGTCTTTGATTTTCAACTTTGAGCTAAAGTTCAATTAATCAGACAGTCAACATTTATTTAGCCCTTTACAGCAGCCAAAAGGTGATCAAAGTGCTTTACATTAAAATCAAGGAATAAAATTCACTAGAATAAAAGTAAACATACAATTGAACTAGAGTCTTGCCTGGAGATTGGGTAGTGTTTATAAAATACGTAGCTGACATTATTCAAGGGTGGTAATAAATTGTGCAAAGTTTCGATAATGAGTTGAAATGGCGTGTGAGTCCAAAATCTTTTAGAACCTTAGACCTCAGCAGTTTTTTGTATTTATAAATTGTTTAGGTTTTTCTTCTCATATACATACTGCAACCCCAATTCCAGTGAAGTTGGGACATTATGTAAAATGTAAATAAAAAACAAAATACAATGATTTGCAAATCCTCTTCAACCTATATTCAATTCAATACACCACAAAGACAAGATATTTAATGCTCAAACTGATAGACTTTTTTTGTTTTGTGTAAATATTTGCTCATTTTGAAATGGATGCCTGCAACACGTTTCAAAAAAGCTGAGACAGTGGTATGTTTACCACTGTGTTATATCACTCTTCCTTCTAACAACACTCAATAAGCGTTTGGAAACTGAGGACACTAATTGTTGAAGCTTTGTAGGTGGAATTCTTTTCCATTCTTGCTTGATGTACGACTTCAGTTGTTCAACAGTCCGGGGTCTCCGGGGTCATATTTTGCGCTTCACAATGCACCACACATTTTCAATAGGTGACAGATCTGGACTGCAGGCAGACCAGTCTAGTACCCGCACTCTTTTACTACGAAGCCATGCTGTTGTAACAAGTGCAGAATGTGGCTTGACATTGTCTTGCTGACATAAGCAGGGACGTCCCTGAAAAAGACGTTGCTTGGATGGCAGCATGTGTTGCTCCAAAACCTGGATGTACCTTTCAGAATTGTTGGTGCCATCACAGATGTGTAAGTTGCCCATGACATGGGCACTAACACACCCCCATACCATCACAGATGCTGGCTTTTGAACTTTGCGCTGGTAACAATCTGGATGGTCTCTTTCCTCTTTTGTCCGGAGGACATGACGTCCATGATTTCTAAAAACAATATGGAATGTGGACTCATCAGACCACAGCACACTTTTCCACTTTGTGTCTGTCCATTTCAAATGAGCTTGGTCTCAGAGCAGGCGGCGGCGTTTCTGGATGTTGTTGATGTATGGCTTTTGCTTTGCATGGTAGAGTTTTAACTTGCACTTGTAGACGTAGCGACGAACTGTGTTAACTGACAATGGTTTTCTGAAGTGTTCCTGAGCCCACGTGGTAAGATCCTTTACACAATGATGTCGGTTTTTAATGCAGTGCCGCCTGAGGGATCAAAGGTCATGGGCATTCAATGTTGGTTTTTGGCCTTGCTGCTTATGTGTAGAAAATTCTTAAGATTCTCTGAATCTTATTATATTATGGACTGTAGATGATGGAATCCCTAAATTCCTTGCAATTGAACATTGAGAAACATTGTTCTTAAACTCTTGGACTATTTTTTCACGCAGTTGTTCAGAAAGTGATGATCCTCGCCCCATCTTCGCCTATGAACAGCTGAGCCTTATGGGGATGCTCCTGTTTCCAATTAACCTGTTCACCTGTGGAATGTTCCAAACAGGTGTTCTTTAAGCATTCATCAACTTTCCCAGTTTTTTGTTGCTCCTGTCCCAGCTTTTTTAAAATGTGTTGCAGGCATCCATTTCAAAATGAGCAAATATTTGCACAAAAACAAAAAAAGTCTATCAGTTTGAGCATTAAATATCTTGTCTTTGTGGTGTATTGAATTGAATATAGTTTGAAGAGGATTTGCACATGATTGTATTCTGGTTTTATTTACATTTCACACAACATCCCAACTTCATTGGAAATGGGGTTGTAATATTATTATTATTATTATTACTTCTATTTTGTCATTTGATTTTTAAATGGATCACAATGGAAATAAGTGTTTTCACTTTCTTGTCATCCATGTATTTTTAACATGTTTCCAGTTATATTATGTACTTACATTGAAGTTACTAAATAAAATCATGTGTGCACACTTTTAATATGTCGATTTAACGTACCCTGCTGGAATGGTGTGTGAGTCCAGAATGTAATTATCAACATCCATTGTTCAGTGTTGTTAGCTAATAGCCGCAGTTTCTCCAAAAATATTAGTCCTATCTCTGCTGGGATAACATTTGGTCCTAGTCCAAATAGAGAAAATATACGAGGTCTATTAGAAAAGAAACTGACCTTTTTATTTTTTCAAAAACTATATGGATTTGAATCATATGTGATTGCGTCAGACAAGCTTGAACCCTCGTGCGCATGCGTGAGTTTTTTCACTCCTGTCGGTTGCGTCATTCGCCTGTGGGCAGGCTTTGAGTGAGCACTGGTCCACCCCCCTCGTCGGAATTCCTTTGTCTGACTTCTTCCTGAGAGACTGGCGCTTTGCTTGATCAAATTTTTTTTCTGAAACTGTAAGACACATCCAACTGGACACCATTCGAGAAATTCAGAAGGTTTTCGGTGAAAATTTTAACAGCTGATGAGAGATTATGGAGTGTTACTGTCGCTTTAAGGACTGCCCACGGAGCCGGACGGCGCGCCGCGCCCCGAGCCGCTGTTGTCAGCCTGTTTCGAGCTGAAAACTTCCAAATTTAAGCCTCCGTTGACCCAGGACGTCGTGAGAGAACAGAGAAGTTTCAGAAGAGCTCGGGATCAGCAGTTTATCCGGACATTCCACTGTTAAAGGAGATTTTGTAATGAAAGACGTGTGGATGGATTCGCGCGTCGGCACCCAGCCGCTCATCGCGCGGCGCCACAGCAAAACACCTCCGTTGGAAGCATTACAGGACAAGTTTGAACATGCCCAGCTATTAAACAATTTCTCGGATACTCACTCGCCTGAAAGCCATCGAAAACCGCCTGAATTTTACAAATGGTTATCCAGAGGTGTCAAGTAACAAAGTACAAATACTTCGTTACTGTACTTAAGTACACTTTTTAGGTATCTATACTTTACTCCTTTACTTATTTTTCTGCCTACTTCTGACTTCTACTCATTACATTTTCACACAACTATCTGTACTTTCTATTCCTTACATTTTTAAAACAAACAGCCTCATACTCTTGCCTTCAGTTTAATGTTTATATATATATATATATATATATATATATATATATATATATATATATATATATATATATATATATATATATATATATATTTCACGTCATGTGCGCCTGTAATCAACTTTTCTGCAGCACGGCTTTGCTTTGAACCGTGAACCAATCCAAGCAGTGGTTCGCAATTGAAGCAATGCTTCGACCTATTGCTTCGTTTATTCTTTCTTTCTTTCGCTTAATTTTCCCCCGCTAAAACCCTAAAGAGCATACTTCTGTGAGTATTATTTATCTTTTCTATGTTAAACTGACCTGTTATGGTCTTCTGAAAGAGTTGATAGATGTATTTTATAACTTAAAAACGGGAGCGACGCTAACGCGTTAGCATGTCTATGGCATTTTCAATGTTAAAAGTTAGCATTAAGCAGCTCTCATCACGTTCGGGTGCATTTGTTTTCAAATTGTAATATTTCTTACATTTATTTTTGTTTATATATTAATAATCTAATGATTATTATATACAATTTTAGAGAAAGAGGCAAAAAGAACCTGAATAGAAACACAACAGAAAATATAAAAGCAACTAACAATGAACATACATATATAAATACATACATACATAAATAAATGTTTCCTGTGAACACCTAGTGACACCTCCACTTCATCCCTGTCTTATTTAATGACAATTTGTTTAGGTCAAACCATATTTTCAATGTGTTAATTTCTTCAGTGATTTCCTCCAGAACTATCTGCCAAACTAGAAAACTGCTGCATCCTTGTAAGTGTTGTGTGGGCCGCCAGAAGAGGAGGTACTGCTGGCCCACCACCAGAGGGCGCCCTGTCTGGAGTGCGGGCTCCAGGCACCAGAGGGCGCAGCCGCCTCACAGGAGCAGCCAGGGTGACAGCTGTCACACATCACCTGCAACAGCTGTTACCAATCATCTGATCAGCAGGGGTACATCAGCAGGACGACGTCTCCACCTCTTTGCCGAGATATCGTTCTACCTGGAAGGTAACGTTCTCAGCTGACCGTGAGATCTTTTCAGTAACCTTTTGTGACTTTTGTGCATTATATAGCAGACTCTTTCCAACGAGAGGTGGAGGTAGTTTTCCTGCCGTGTGGATTGCTGGGTGTAAACGCGCCCACATTTAATTGTTTTTTTTTGTTCCTCGCCAGCAGTACCAGGTCCGACACGCGGAGGCAGTGGCCACCTGGGAGTTCGGGACTTGGCGGCTCCAGTATTCCCGGGGTCTGGTGGCGGAGGAAATCGTGTGGTTCCGGTTCTGCTTTGGACAGACGTCTTCTATCTTCGAGCCTGCCCACACGACACCTTCTGTGATTTGACTTGTTGTCTATTGTTGTAATCTGTTGTGTTTGTTGTGCCCATTCACAACAGTAAAGTGTTGTTATTTGACTTCCTCCATTGTCCGTTCATTTGCACCCCCTGTTGTGGGTCCGTGTACCTACACTTTCCCAACAGGATATCTCGGCCAACGTCATGGACCCCGAGGGGCGTCGACCGGCCGTTGAACGGCCAATGGAAGAGCAGGGCGCACAGGCGTCTGCAGGAGGAATGATCGGTGAGTTGCAGCGAATCCTCACCGCTTTTACGGCTCGGCTGGATCTGATGACCGAGCAGAACGTCCTCCTTAACCGCAGGGTGGAGGCTCTCGCCGCGCAGGTGGAAGCGCGCCCTTAGGGCGCTGCTGCGGCTCCCCCTCCTGTCGATCCTGTGCGCAATAGTGACGTTCCACAGGTCGTTCAACGACCCCTCCCACCTTCCCCTGAAGCATACATAAGCCCTCCAGAACCGTACGGGGGTTGTGTGGAGACATGCGCGGACTTTCTTATGCAGTGTTCGCTCGTCTTCGCACAACGTCCCGTCATGTACGCGACTGATGCTATTAAGATAGCTTATGTGATTAATCTGCTTCGCGGCAAGGCATGCGCTTGGGCTACAGCGCTCTGGGAGCAAAATTCACGGCTCCTTCTGACATATGATGGGTTTGTGAGGGAGTTCAGAACAGTGTTCGATCACCCAAATAGAGGAGAGACCGCTTCAGCCGTGCTGCTGTCAATGAGACAGGGGCGCCGGAGCGCAGCTGCTTATGCAGTCGACTTCCGCATCGCGGCTGCGAGGTCCGGCTGGAATAGCACTGCCCTCCGCGCCGCCTTCGTAAACGGACTATCGTTGGTCCTGAAGGAGCACCTGGTGGCTAAGGACGAACCACGGGATTTGGACGGGCTTATTGATCTCGTTATACGATTAGACAATCGGTTAGAGGAACGCCGTCGGGAGCGAGGCGAAGGACGTGACCGGATACGCGCCGCCCTTCTCCCTTCCGGGTTCGAAAAGTGGCCGCCCTCCCCACGCTCCACAGCCGCAGCGCTTTGTGGGGCAACAGCTCCCCCTGTTGACGTTGTTAGGGAAACGCACAGGGCCAAAATCGGGAGGCTGATCCGTGGAGAGTGTTTTCTCTGCAGCTCAACAGAGCACACACAGAGAGACTGCCCCAAACGGCCAAGACGTCAACACTCGCCCTTAGAGACTGGGCTAAGGGGGGGTCAAGACATTCAAGTGAGACGCACACAAATTGCCACACGACTCCCAGTCACAATCCTGAGCGGGGATTTAACCCTTCAAGCCCGAGCACTGGTGGACACGGGGTCAGAAGGGAATCTGCTAGACAGCGGATGGGCAAAGGAGGTAGGGCTCCCTCTGGTGGCGCTTCCTTCGCCATTGCAGGTGCGGGCACTAGATGGCACCCTCCTCCCTTTACTCACACACAAGACACAACCAGTAACTCTGGTGGTGTCTGGAAACCACCGGGAGGAGATTGAGTTTTTTGTAACTCCTTCTACCTCCCGCGTGATTTTGGGCATCCCATGGATGTTAAAGCACAATCCCCGGATCGATTGGCCGTCTGGGGTGGTGGTTCAGTGGAGCGAAACCTGCCATCGGGTGTGTTTAGGATCCTCAGTTCCTCCCGGTTCCCAGGCTAAGGAGGAGGTCAAAGTCCCTCCCAATCTGACGGCAGTGCCGGTTGAGTACCACGATCTTGCTGACGTCTTCAGCAAGGATCTGGCACTCACCCTTCCCCTGCACCGTCCGTACGATTGTGCCATTGATTTGGTTCCAGGCGCTGAGTTCCCGTCCAGCAGGCTGTACAACCTCTCACGACCTGAGCGCGAATCAATGGAGACCTACATCCGGGACTCATTAGCTGCCGGGCTGATCTGGAACTCCACCTCCCCGATGGGGGCAGGTTTCTTTATTGTGGGCAAGAAAGATGGCGGACTTCGTCCATGTATTGATTACAGGGGGCTGAATGAGATTACGGTTCGCAACCGATACCCGTTGCCATTATTAGATTCCGTGTTCACCCCCCTGCATGGAGCCAAAATCTTTACTAAGCTGGATCTTAGAAATGCGTATCACCTGGTTCGGATCCGGAAGGGAGACGAATGGAAGACGGCATTCAACACCCCATTAGGTCACTTTGAGTACCTGGTCATGCCGTTCGGCCTCACAAACGCCCCCGCGACGTTCCAAGCATTAGTTAATGATGTCTTGCGGGATTTCCTGCACCGATTCGTCTTCATATATCTAGACGATATACTCATCTTTTCTCTGGATCCTGAGACTCATGTCCGGCATGTACGTCAGGTCCTGCAGCGGTTGTTGGAGAACCGGCTGTTTGTGAAGGGCGAGAAGTGTGAGTTTCACCGCACATCTTTGTCCTTCCTGGGGTTTATCATCTCCCCCAACTCCGTCGCTCCTGATCCGGCCAAGGTTGCGGCGGTGAGAGACTGGCCCCAACCCACTAGCCGTAGGAAGCTGCAACAGTTCCTCGGCTTTGCAAATTTCTACAGGAGGTTCATTAAGGGCTACAGTCAGGTAGTTAGCCCCCTGACAGCCCTGACCTCACCAAAAGTCCCCTTCACCTGGTTGGATCGTTGCGATGCCGCGTTCAAGGAGTTGAAACGGCGCTTCTCGTCTGCACCCGTTCTGGTGCAGCCCGATCCTAGTCGCCAGTTAGTGGTTGAAGTGGACGCCTAGGACTCAGGGATAGGAGCTGTGCTTTCCCAGAGCGGGAAGACCGATAAGGTCCTTCACCCGTGTGCCTATTTTTCCCGCAGGTTGACCCCGGCCGAACGGAACTATGACGTCGGCAATCGAGAACTCCTTGCGGTGAAAGAGGCTCTTGAAGAGTGGAGACATCTGTTGGAGGGAACGTCCGTGCCATTCACAGTTTTCACTGACCACCGGAACCTGGAGTATATCAGGACCGCCAAGCGGCTGAACCCCAGGCAAGCCCGCTGGTCACTGTTCTTCGGCTGTTTTGACTTCCAGATCACCTACCGTCCCGGGACCAAAAACCAGAGATCGGATGCCTTGTCCCGGGTACATGAAGATGAAGTCAAAGCGGAGTTGTCGGATCCACCGGAACCCATCATCCCGGAGTCCACTATCATGGCCACCCTCACCTGGGACGTAGAGAGAACCGCCCGGGATGCCCTGGCACGAAGCCCGGACCCCGGAACTGGGCCGAAGAACAAACTATACATCCCACCAGAAGCTAGGGCTGCAGTCCTGGACTTCTGTCACGGCTCCAAGCTCTCCTGTCATCCAGGGGTGCGAAGAACCGTGGCAGTTGTCCGGCAGCGCTTCTGGTGGGCGTCCCTAGAGGCCGACGTCCGGGATTATATCCAGGCCTGCACCACCTGCGCCAGGGGCAAGGCTGACCATCGCAGGGCATCAGGACTACTCCAGCCGCTGCCTGTGCCTCATCGCCCCTGGTCCCACATCGGCCTGAATTTTGTCACGGGCCTCCCGCCGTCCCAGGGTAACACCACCATCCTCACGATAGTGGACCGATTCTCCAAGGCGGCCCACTTCGTGGCCGTCCCGAAGCTCCCAACAGCCCAGGAGACAGCGGACCTCCTGGTCCACCACGTCGTCCGGCTGCATGGGATTCCAACAGACATCGTCTCCGATCGCGGTCCCCAGTTCTCCTCGCAAGTCTGGAGGAGCTTCTGCCGGGAACTGGGGGCCACGGTGAGTCTCTCATCCGGGTACCACCCTCAGACCAACGGGCAAGCAGAACGGGTAAACCAGGAGGTGGAACAGGCCTTGCGCTGCGTGACTGCCACGCACCCGGCGGCCTGGAGTACCCATTTGGCCTGGATCGAGTATGCCCATAACAGCCAGGTGTCTTCAGCCACCGGCCTCTCCCCTTTTGAGGTGTGTCTGGGGTATCAGCCCCCGTTGTTTCCGGTGGTTGAGGGAGAGGTCGGTGTGCCCTCGGTCCAGGCCCACCTACGGAAGTGCCGTCGGGTGTGGCGTGCCGCCCGTTCTGCTTTGCTAAAGGCCCGGACGAGGGCAAAAGCCCATGCAGACCGTCGGCGGACCCCGGCCCCTGCGTATCGGCCAGGGCAGGAGGTGTGGTTATCCACAAAGGACATTCCCCTCAAAGTGGACTCCCCCAAGCTACAGGACCGTTATATCGGCCCATTCAAAATCCTTAAGGTCATCAGTCCAGCCACAGTGAGGCTTCAGCTTCCGGCCTCACTGAGGATCCATCCTGTGTTTCATGTATCCCGTGTCAAACCACATCACACCTCACCCCTCTGTACTCCGGGTCCGGCACCGCTTCCTGCCCGGATCATCGATGGCGAGCCAGCTTGGACTGTACGCCGGCTCTTGGATGTCCGTAGGATGGGCCGGGGCTTCCAGTATTTGGTGGACTGGGAGGGGTACGGTCCCGAAGAACACTCCTGGGTGAAGAGGAGCTTCATCCTGGACCCGGCCCTCCTGGCCGATTTCTACCGCCGCCACCCGGACAAGCCTGGTCGGGCGCCAGGAGGTGCCCGTTGAGGGGGGGGGTCCTGTTGTGTGGGCCGCCAGAAGAGGAGGTACTGCTGGCCCACCACCAGAGGGTGCCCTGTCTGGAGTGCGGGCTCCAGGCACCAGAGGGTGCAGCCGCCTCACAGGAGCAGCCAGGGTGACAGCTGTCACGCATCACCTGCAACAGCTGTTACCAATCACCTGATCAGCAGGGGTACATCAGCAGGACGACGTCTCCACCTCTTTGCCGAGATATCGTTCTACCTGGAAGGTAACGTTCTCAGCTGACCGTGAGATCTTTTCAGTAACCTTTTGTGACTTTTGTGCATTATATAGCAGACTCTTTCCAACGAGAGGTGGAGGTAGTTTTCCTGCCGTGTGGATTGCTGGGTGTAAACGCGCCCACATTTAATTGTTTTTTTTGTTCCTCGCCAGCAGTACCAGGTCCGACACGCGGAGGCAGTGGCCACCTGGGAGTTCGGGACTTGGCGGCTCCAGTATTCCCGGGGTCTGGTGGCGGAGGAAATCGTGTGGTTCCGGTTCTGCTTTGGACAGACGTCTTCTATCTTCGAGCCTGCCCACACGACACCTTCTGTGATTTGACTTGTTGTCTATTGTTGTAATCTGTTGTGTTTGTTATGCCCATTCACAACAGTAAAGTGTTGTTATTTGACTTCCTCCATTGTCCGTTCATTTGCGCCCCCTGTTGTGGGTCCGTGTACCTACACTTTCCCAACAACAAGAGCAGAATACTACTGGGATGAATTTGAATAAGGAAAGTTGTTTTTTTTTCTTCACTAAATGGATGCTGCACTCACTGCAGTTTATTGTCTGGAATAGTCCCAGATTGCATTTCAGAGCTTCTAGAATTGAACCATTTTCGTGCAGGTGGTGTTGGGGGGTAATTTGGGGTTTTGGGTCTTGGGCCACATGTAGAATGAATCAGTTTTTAAATTAAGCTTTCAATTCATATAGTGGCATCTACCTTTTTTTTTTTTTTTTTTAAAGGTTACTTTATACTTTTATACTTTAAGTAGGTTTTGGAGCACATACTTTTTCACTTTTACTTGAGTAAAGAAGTCAAGTTGATACTTCAACTTTTACCAGAGTGTTTTTAAACTGCAGTATCTATACTTCTAATTAAGTAACAAATGTGTGTACTTTTGACACCACTGTGGTTATCAACACGGAGGCTTTTTGACTCTTGCTTGCCTCTACTGGTGGTTGGCTCTCACTGCAGTATTGTATCACTTCCTGTTCCGGAGCACAGCGGTGTTTTGCTGTATCTGTTAGCTGTTTAATCTGTGCATTTAGATTGATCTAGATAACTAGATAACGATTTGTTTCACAGTGTAATCTTAACGTGCCTTAACTAAAGGACTCCCTCTGCTGAATCACCTCTAAATTATTTACAAATTATTCACTTTGTGTGTTTTTAGGAATCTGCTAGCTTAGCGCAGCTACTAGCTCTTAGCCGGTTTAGCATGGCGGCTTCTCCTGTCTCTGCCGCACTTTTCTGCTCTGGGTGTGAAATGTTTAGTTATTCCTCGGCCTCCTTTAGCAGTAATGGTACTTGTAATAAGTGTAGGTTATTCGTAGCTTTGGAGGCCAGGCTGGGCGAATTGGAGATTTGGCTCCGCACCTTGGAAAATCCTACAGCTAGCCAGGCCGCTGTAGTCGGTGCGGACCAAGGTAGCTTAGCCGCCGTTAGTTCCCCTCCAGCAGATCCCGAGGAGCCGGGAAAGCAGGCCGACTGGGTGACTGTGAGGAGGAAGCGTAGTCCTAAACAGAAGCCCCGTGTACACCACCAACCCGTTCACATTTCTAACCGTTTTTCCCCACTCTGTGACACACCCGCCGAGGATCAAACTCTGGTTATTGGCGACTCTGTTTTGAGAAATGTGAAGTTAGCGACACCAGCAACCACAGTCAATTGTCTTCTGGGGGCCAGAGCAGGCGACATTGAAGGAAATTTAAAACTGCTGGCTAAGGCTAAGCGTAAATTTGGTAAGATTGTAATTCACGTCTGCAGTAATGACACCCAGTTACGCCAATCGGAGGTCATTAAAATTAATATTGAATCGGTGTGTAACTTTGCAAAAACAATGTCGGACTCTGTAGTTTTCTCTGGGCCCCTCTCCAATCGGACCGGGAGTGACATGTTTAGCCGCATGTTCTCCTTGAATTGCTGGCTGTCTGAGTGGTGTCCAAAAAATGAGGTGGGCTTCATAGATAATTGGCAAAGCTTCTGGGGAAAACCTGGTCTTGTTAGGAGAGACGGCTATCCAGGGTTGGGACCAGGAAGCAGAGTTGTAGTCTTACACACCTCTCTGCAGCTTCTCTCCCCCTACCATCCCCTCATTACCCCACCCCGTAGAGACGGTGCCTGCTCCCAGACTACCAATAACCAGTAAAAATCTATTTAAGCATAAAAATTCAAAAAGAAAAAATAATAGAGCACCTTCAACTGCACCACAGACTAAAACAGTTAATTGTGGTCTATTAAACATTAGGTCTCTCTCTTCTAAATCCCTGTTAGTAAGTGATATAATAATTGATCAACATATTGATTTATTCTGCCTTACAGAAACCTGGTTACAGCAGGATGAATATGTTAGTTTAAATGAGTCAACACCCCCGAGTCACACTAACTGCCAGAATGCTCGTAGCACGGGCCGAGGCGGAGGATTAGCAGCAATCTTCCACTCCAGCTTATTAATTAATCAAAAACCCAGACAGAGCTTTAATTCATTTGAAAGCTTGACTCTTAGTCTTGTCCATCCAAATTGGAAGTCCCAAAAAACAGTTTTATTTGTTGTTATCTATCGTCCACCTGGACGTTACTGTGAGTTTCTCTGTGAATTTTCGGACCTTTTGTCTGACTTAGTGCTTAGCTCAGATAAGATAATTATAGTGGGCGATTTTAACATCCACACAGATGCTGAGAATGACAGCCTCAACACTGCATTTAATCTATTGTTAGACTCGATTGGCTTTGATCAAAATGTAAATGAGTCCACCCACCACTTTAATCATACCTTAGATCTTGTTCTGACTTATGGTATGGAAATTGAAGACTTAACAGTATTCCCTGAAAACCCCCTTCTGTCTGATAATTTCTTAATAACATTTACATTTACTCAGTAGACGTCTTTCAGAAAGCGCTGTAACTAGGTTTAAGGATATGATTCCTTCTTTATGTTCTCCAGTGCCATATACCAACACAGTGCAGAGTAGCTACCTAAACTCTGTGAGTGAGATGGATTATCTCGTCAATAGTTTTAAATCCTCATTGAAGACAACTTTGGATGCTGTAGCTCCTCTGAAAAAGAGAGCCTTAAATCAGAAGTGCACTGTAGCCAGGCTGACAAAGAGTCAGAGCTCTATTGAGCCGAGTATTCCTTTAACTTTAACTAGTAATGACTTCATGACTTTCTTTTGCTAATAAAATTTTAACTATTAGAGAAAAAATTACTCATAACCATCCCAAAGACATATCGTTATCTTTGGCTGCTTTCAGTGATGCCGATATTAGACTCTTTCTCTCCTATTGTTCTGTCTGAGTTATTTTCATTAGATACTTCATCCAAACCATCAACATGTCTATTAGACCCCATTCCTACCAGGCTGCTCAAGGAAGCCCTACCATTAATTAATGCTTCGATCTTAAATATGATCAATCTATCTTTATTAGTTGGCTATGTACCACAGGCTTTTAAGGTGGCAGTAATTAAACCATTACTTAAAAAGCCATCACTTGACCCAGCTATCTTAGCTAATCATAGACTAATCTCCAGCCTTCCTTTTCTCTCAAAAATTCTTGAAAGGGTAGTTGTAAAACAGCTAACTGATCATCTGCAGAGGAATGGTCTATTTGAAGAGTTTCAGTCAGGTTTTAGAATTCATCATAGTACAGAAACAGCATCAGTGAAGGTTACAAATGATCTTCTTATGGCCTCAGACAGTGGAGTCATCTCTGTGCTTGTTCTGTTAGACCTCAGTGCTGCTTTTGAAACTGTTGACCATAAAATTTTATTACAGAGATTAGAGCATGCCATAGGTATTAAAGGCACTGCACTGCAGTGGTTTGAATCATATTTATCTAATAGATTACAATTTGTTCATGTAAATGGGGAATCTTCTTCACAGACTAAGGTTAATTATGGAGTTCCACAAGGTTCTGTGCTAGGACCAATTTTATTCACTTTATACATGCTTCGCTTAGGCAGTATTATTAGACAGCATTGCTTAAATTTTCATTGTTACGCAGATGATACCCAGCTTTATCTATCCATGAAGCCAGAGGACACACACCAATTAGCTAAACTGCAGGATTGTCTTACAGACATAAAGACATGGTTGACCTCAAATTTCCTGCTTTTAAACTCAGATAAAACTGAAGTTATTGTACTTGGCCCCACAAATCTTAGAATCATGGTGTCTAACCAGATCCTTACTCTGGATGGCATTACCCTGACCTCTAGTAATACTGTGAGAACTCTTGGAGTCATTTTTGATCAGGATATGTCATTCAATGCGCATATTAAACAAATATGTAGGACTGCTTTTTGCATTTGCGCAATATCTCTAAAATTAGAAAGGTCTTGTCTCAGAGTGATGCTGAAAAACTAATTCATGCATTTATTTCCTCTAGGCTGGACTATTGTAATTCATTATTATCAGGTTGTCCTAAAAGTTCCCTGAAAAGCCTTCAGTTAATTCAAAATGCTGCAGCTAGAGTACTGACAGGGACTAGAAGGAGAGAGCATATCTCACCCATATTGGCCTCTCTTCATTGGCTTCCTGTTAATTCTAGAATAGAATTTAAAATTCTTCTTCTTACTTATAAGGTTTTGAATAATCAGGTCCCATCTTATCTTAGGGACCTCATAGTACCATATCACCCCAATAGAGCGATTCGCTCTCAGACTGCAGGCTTACTTGTAGTTCCTAGGGTTTGTAAGAGTAGAATGGGAGGCAGAGCCTTCAGCTTTCAGGCTCCTCTCCTCTGGAACCAGCTCCCAATTCAGATCAGGGAGACAGACACCCTCTCTACTTTTAAGATTAGGCTTAAAACTTTCCTTTTTGCTAAAGCTTATAGTTAGGGCTGGATCAGGTGACCTTGAACCATCCCTTAGTTATGCTGCTATAGACTTAGACTGCTGGGGGGTTCCCATGATGCACTGAGTGTTTCTTTCTCTTTTTGCTCTGTATGCACCACTCTGCATTTAATCATTAGTGATTGATCTCTGCTCCCCTCCACAGCATGTCTTTTTCCTGGTTCTCTCCCTCAGCCCCAACCAGTCCCAGCAGAAGACTGCCCCTCCATGAGCCTGGTTCTGCTGGAGGTTTCTTCCTTTTAAAAGGGAGTTTTTCCTTCCCACTTTTGCCAAGTGCTTGCTCACAGGGGGTCATTTTGACCGTTGGGGTTTTTCCGTAATTATTGTATGGCTTTGCCTTACAATATAAAGCGCCTTGGGGCAACTGTTTGTTGTGATTTGGCGCTATATAAATAAAATTGATTTGATTTGATTAAAAAAATAAAAAGGTCAGTTTCTTTTCTAATAGACCTTGTACTCTACCACAGGACTAAATCAACTCAACACAGCGTAAAATCAACTCTTATTGGAGTAGAACCACTTTAATTGACAAGACGGTGTCACTGACCGAACGGTCCCCCCTAAAAAGCGGTCCACCCTGCCTTCACTGTGCGTCATCAGCCGCGATTCACAGATTATCACCTCGTTTCTACTTAAAACTCTTCTCCACTCCACTATCTATCTCAGTGACAGATATAGCTCAAGCAAGTACAACAATCATTTCCACATAAATTCAGCATTATTTCATCATAAAAGACGGAGGAAGCGATCAGGGCACCACAGCCAGATGAGCTGATAGCTGTTGCATTCACTGCATATCCGTCATTTCAAAGCGTCACAGATTATCACCTCGTTTCTGCTTAAAACAGCCTCATTTCTGCTTAACACTGACTTTAGAATGATTCAAGAGGTTTTACCTTGTCATCTGATGGTTAATAACCCCATTAATCCATTTGATCACTTTGGGTGAAGCGAGTCCCTCTCAGAGGAGCTGCTGCAGTCATAATTGATGCATGCGCAGTTGAGGCAGGGCTGGCCAATTTTTAGGGGGAACCGTTCAGTCTGCAACAGTGGTAAAGCTGATTTCACTCTATAATCGAGTGTAATTTGCTCTGTTTAGACTGGGGCCAAGTGTTATCTCAGCAGAGTATATTTTACTTGGCAAAATTTACTGTGAATGTTCCATTTTGGCAGTGTCCATCCTTGACCCAAAATACATAAGCATACCAAACAGCAAATGTCAGCTCTCCCCATTTTGTCAGTGATCAAAATTATACACATGCACACACGCATACATGTACACAAACGCCACTTCTCTTTTAATATATATTGTGGCGAGCTGTGTGGAAGAACGAAAACTGAGCCAGAGCTTTTTGTCTTTTCTGCATTCTGCCGCAAGCAGGTGCTTTTATTTTTAATCACTCACAAACAGAGACAAAGGTGGAAGGCATCAAACGCAATACACTTCTCACTCATGGAAATGGCAACATGAGACACAATGCCCATTGTTCACTGTTGTTAACTAATATCGCTCATTTATCCAGAAAGCATTAGTCCTATCAACTTTTCATTTTCACAGCGTTCATCTTTGACCCAAAATAATTAAGCATACCAACTGGCAAATGTCAGCTCTCCCCAGTTTGTCCATGATCAAAGCCATACACATGCACGCATGCATATCCGTGTATATGTGTATATATGTAAAGTGTTGGGAAAGTGTAGTGACACGGACCCACAACAGGGGGCGTACATAAGCTACTTTACTAGCATCAGACGCGTACATGACGGGACGTTGTGCAAAGACGAGCGAACACTGCATGAGAAAGTCCGCGCACATCTCCACACAACCTCCGTACGGCTCTGGGGGCTTATGTATGCTTCAGGGGATGGTGGGAGGGGTTGTTGAACGACCACTGGAACATTCACATCTTGCACAGGGTCGGCAGGAGGAGGAGCTGCAGCAGCGCCCTGAGCGCTCGCTGCCACCTGTGCAGAGAGAGCCTCCACCCTGCGGTTCAGGAGGATGTTTTGCTCGGTCATCTGATCCAACCGAGCCGTAAAGGCGGTGAGGATGTGCTGCAACTCACCAATCACACCTCCTGCAGACGCCTGTGCACCCTGCTCTCCCATTGGCCGTTCAATCGCTGGGTGACGCCCCTCGGAGTCCATGACGCTGGCCGAGATATCCTGTTGGGAAAGTGTAGTGACACGGACCCACAACAGGGGGCGTAAATGAACGGATAATAGAAGGAGTTAAATTTGAACACTTTACTGTTGTGAATGCCACAACCACACACAGCAGATTATAGAATAAATATAAAGTCAATGGATAAAGGTGTCATGTGGGCAGGCTCGACGATAGGAGACGTCCGTCTAGAGAAGAACCAGAACCACACGATTTCCTCCACCACCGAACCCGAAGGATACTGGAGCCGCCAGGTCCCGAGTCCCCCAGGTGGCCACCGTCTCCACGTGTCGGATCTGGTACTGCTGGCAAAGAGCAAAGACAGTCAAGTGTGGGTGTGTGTACACCCAGTAACAACAACGGTGGGAATTCCACCTCCACCTCTAACACACACTCGTGCAGCGTCTGTCTATTCACTTATCTGGCGGAAAGCAGAGCGAAGCAGTCGCGGCCCACGCCGGTCCTCCGGGGAGACGGCTGCAACAATGTATCTACTGGAATCAATATTGGAATATTCAGGCTGAGAGTATTACCTCCGTAGAAGAACGATATCTCGGCGACGTGGTGGAGGTGTCATCCTGCTTTTATCCGGGGTGAAGTGCAGATGATCGGTGACAGCTGTCATAGTTGATGAGTGACAGCTGTCACCTCGGCTGTTCCTGTGAGGCGGCAGCGCCCTCTCGTGCCTGAAGCCCGCACTTCAGGCAGGGCGCCCTCTGGTGGTGGGCCAGCAGTACCTCCTCTTCTGGCGGCCCACACAACATAAAGTCCATACACGCACACGTGGCCATTTGGCTGTTATAATATAGATTTTTAAAAATGCACATAAAAGCAAAACATGCCACAATGCCACCAATCACGCCTGTATGGTAGAGTGGCTAGACAGAAGCCACTCCTTAGTAAAAGGCACATGGCAGCCTGCCTGGCGTTTGTCAAAAGGTCTGGTCTGATGAAACAAAGATTGAACTCTTTGGTGTGAATGCCAGGCATCATCAGGGTCTTCGGAGTGAGATTGCATCAGAATTTTGGCTCTCTGTTGGGACTGTTTACACAGAGACTGCTACCTGCTGCTTTGGACTTGAACTAACAGTCTTTTTCAAGACTTTTTTACTTGTTTACTTTTTTTAACTTTTTTACTGTGCTCCAACGCCTAAGGAAGACCTCTAACGGTCGAAACATCGCGACGGAGCACTTTTATCAGCTAACTTTCATTAGCGTTGGCAAGCTAAATAGCTTGCTAACGCTTTCGTTTTTATTTTTTTATTTATTTTTATTTTTATTTTATTTTAGCACCGTTGTCGTGCGTTCACTGTTGTCGTGCGTTGCCTGTGCTGCTTCATGGCCTGTTTGGTGCCTTGATTGGGGCACTCCTTCTGCTGAATCACCTCTGGATTATTTGCACATTATTCACTTTGTGTGTTTTTGGGAAGCCGCTAGCTTAGTGCAGCTACTAGCTCTTAGCCGATTTAGCATGGCGGCTTCTCCTGTCTCTCCCGTACTTTTCTGCTCTGGGTGTGAAATGTTTAGTTATTCCTCGGCCTCCTTTAACAGTAACGGTACTTGTAATAAGTGCAGCTTATTCGTAGCTTTGGAGGCCAGGCTGGGCGAATTGGAGGCTCGGCTCCGCACCGTGGAAAATTCTACAGCTAGCCAGGCCCCTGTAGTCGGTGCGGACCAAGGTAGCTTAGCCGCCGTTAGTTCCCCCCTGGCAGATCCCGTGCAGTTGGGAAAGCAGGCTGACTGGGTGACTGTGAGGAGGAAGCGTAGCCCTAAACAGAAGCCCCGTGTACACCGTCAACCCGTTCACATCTCTAACCGTTTTTCCCCACTCGACGATACACTCGCCGAGGATCAAACTCTGGTTATTGGCGACTCTGTTTTGAGAAATGTGAAGTTAGCGACACCAGCAACCATTGTCAATTGTCTTCCGGGGGCCAGAGCAGGCGACATCGAAGGACATTTGAAATTGCTGGCTAAGGCTAAGCATAAATTTGGTAAGATTGTAATTCACGTCGGCAGTAATGACACTCGGTTACGCCAATCGGAGGTCACTAAAATTAACATTAAATCGGTGTGTAACTTTGCAAAAACAATGTCGGACTCTGTTGTTTTCTCTGGGCCCCTCCCCAATCAGACCGGGAGTGACATGTTTAGCCGCATGTTCTCCTTGAATTGCTGGCTGTCTGAGTGGTGTCCAAAAAATGAGGTGGGCTTCATTGATAATTGGCAAAGCTTCTGGGGAAAACCTGGTCTTGTTAGGAGAGACGGCATCCATCCCACTTTAGAGGGAGCAGCTCTCATTTCTAGAAATCTGGCCAATTTTTTGGGATCCTCCAAACTGTGACTGTCTAGCGTTGGGACCAGGAGGCAGAGCTGTGGTCTTATACACCTCTCTGCAGCTTCTCTCCCCCTGCCATCCCCCTATTACCCCATCCCCGTAGAGACGGTGCCTGCTCCCAGACCACCAATAACTAGCAAAAATCTATTTAAGCATAAAAATTCAAAAAGAAAAAATAATATAGCACCTTCAATTGCACCACAGACTAAAACAGTTAAATGTGGTCTATTAAACATTAGGTCTCTCTCTTCTAAGTCCCTGTTGGTAAATGATATAATAATTGATCAACGTATTGATTTATTCTGCCTAACAGAAACCTGGTTACAGCAGGATGAATATGTTAGTTTAAATGAGTCAACACCCCCGAGTCACACTAACTGTCAGAATGCTCGTAGCACGGGCCGGGGTGGAGGATTAGCAGCAATCTTCCATTCCAGCCTATTAATTAATCAAAAACCTAGACAGAGCTTTAATTCATTTGAAAGCTTGTCTCTTAGTCTTGTCCATCCAAATTGGAAGTCCCAAAAACCAGATTTATTTGTTATTATCTATCGTCCACCTGGTCGTTACTGTGAGTTTCTCTGTGAATTTTCAGACCTTTTGTCTGACTTAGTGCTTAGCTCAGATAAGATAATTATAGTGGGCGATTTTAACATCCACACAGATGCTGAGAATGACAGCCTCAACACTGCATTTAATCTATTATTAGACTCTATCGGCTTTGCTCAAAAAGTAAATGAGTCCACCCACCACTTTAATCATATTTTAGATCTTGTTCTGACTTATGGTATGGAAATAGAAGACTTAACAGTATTCCCTGAAAACTCCCTTCTGTCTGATCATTTTTTAATAACATTTACATTTACCCTGTTGGACTACCCTGCAGTGGGGAATAAGTTTCATTACACTAGAAGTCTTTCAGAAAGCGCTGTAACTAGCTTTAAGGATATGATTCCTTCTTTATGTTCTCTAATGTCATATACCAACACAGAGCAGAGTAGCTACCTAAACTCTGTAAGGGAGTTAGAGTATCTCGTCAATAGTTTTACATCCTCATTGAAGACAACTTTGGATGCTGTAGCTCCTCTGAAAAAGAGAGCTTTAAATCAGAAGTGTCTGACTCCGTGGTATAACTCACAAACTCGTAGCTTAAAGCAGATAACCCGTAAGTTGAAGAGGAAATGGCGTCTCACTAATTTAGAAGATCTTCACTTAGCCTGGAAAAAGAGTCTGTTGCTCTATAAAAAAGCCCTCCGTAAAGCTAGGACATCTTTCTACTCATCACTAATTGAAGAAAATAAGAACAACCCCAGGTTTCTTTTCAGCACTGTAGCCAGGCTGACAAAGAGTCAGAGCTCTATTGAGCTGAGTATTCCATTAACTTTAACTAGTAATGACTTCATGACTTTCTTTGCTAACAAAATTTTGACTATTAGAGAAAAAATTACTCATAACCATCCCAAAGATGTATCGTTATCTTTGGCTGCTTTCAGTGATGCCGGTATTTGGTTAGACTCTTTCTCTCCGATTGTTCTGTCTGAGTTATTTTCATTAGTTACTTCATCCAAACCATCAACATGTTTATTAGACCCCATTCCTGCCAGGCTGCTCAAGGAAGTCCTACCATTATTTAATGCTTCAATCTTAAATATGATCAATCTATCTTTGTTAGTTGGTTATGTACCACAGGCCTTTAAGGTGGCAGTAATTAAACCATTACTTAAAAAGCCATCACTTGACCCAGCTATCTTAGCTAATTATAGGCCAATCTCCAACCTTCCTTTTCTCTCAAAGATTCTTGAGAGGGTAGTTGTAAAACAGCTCACTGATCACCTGCAGAGGAATGGTCTATTTGAAGAGTTTCAGTCAGGTTTTAGAATTCATCATAGTACAGAAACAGCATTAGTGAAGGTTACAAATGATCTTCTTATGGCTTCGGACAGTGGACTTATCTCTGTGCTTGTTCTGTTGGACCTCAGTGCTGCTTTTGATACTGTTGACCATAAAATTTTATTACAGAGATTAGAGCATGCCATAGGTATTAAAGGCACTGCGTTGCGGTGGTTTGAATCATATTTGTCTAATAGATTACAGTTTGTTCATGTAAATGGGGAATCTTCTTCACAGACTAAAGTTAATTATGGAGTTCCACAAGGTTCTGTGCTAGGACCAATTTTATTCACTTTATACATGCTTCCCTTAGGCAGTATTATTAGACGGTATTGCTTAAATTTTCATTGTTACGCAGATGATACCCAGCTTTATCTATCCATGAAGCCAGAGGATACACACCAATTAGCTAAACTGCAGGATTGTCTTACAGACATAAAGACATGGATGACCTCTAATTTCCTGCTTTTAAACTCAGATAAAACTGAAGTTATTGTACTTGGCCCCACAAATCTTAGAAGCGTGGTGTCTAACCAGATCGTTACTCTGGATGGCATTTCCCTGATCTCTAGTAATACTGTGAGAAATCTTGGAGTCATTTTTGATCAGGATATGTCATTCAAAGCGCATATTAAACAAATATGTAGGACTGCCTTTTTGCATTTACGCAATATCTCTAAAATCAGAAAGGTCTTGTCTCAGAGTGATGCTGAAAAACTAATTCATGCATTTATTTCCTCTAGGCTGGACTATTGTAATTCATTATTATCAGGTTGTCCTAAAAGTTCCCTAAAAAGCCTTCAGTTGGTTCAGAATGCTGCAGCTAGAGTACTGACGGGGACTAGCAGCAGAGAGCATATCTCACCCGTGTTGGCCTCTCTTCATTGGCTTCCTGTTAATTCTAGAATAGAATTTAAAATTCTTCTTCTTACTTATAAGGTTTTGAATAATCAGGTCCCATCTTATCTTTGGGACCTCGTAGTACCATATTACCCCATTAGAGCGCTTCGCTCTCAGACTGCGGGCTTACTTGTGGTTCCTAGGGTTTGTAAGAGTAGAATGGGAGGCAGAGCCTTCAGCTTTCAGGCTCCTCTCCTGTGGAACCAGCTCCCAATTCAGATCAGGGAGACAGATACCCTCTCTACTTTTAAGATTAGGCTTAAAACTTTCCTTTTCGCTAAGGCTTATAGTTAGGGCTGGATCGGGTGACCCTGGACCATCCCTTGGTTATGTTGCTTTAGACGTAGACTGTGGGGGGGTTCCCATGATGCACTGTTTCTTTCTCTTTTTGCTCCGTATGCATCACTCTGCATTTAATCATTAGTGATCGATCTCTGCCCCCCTTCTCAGCATGTCTTTTTCCTGGTTCTTTCCCTCAGCCCCAACCAGTCTCAGCAGAAGACTGCCCCTCCCTGAGCCTGGTTCTGCTGGAGGTTTCTTCCTGTTAAAAGGGAGTTTTTCCTTCCCACTGTGGCCAAGTGCTTGCTCATAGGGGGTCGTTTTGACCGTTGGGGTTTTTCATAATTATTGTATGGCCTTGCCTTACAATATGGAGCGCCTTGGGGCAACTGTTTGTTGTGATTTGGCGCTATATAAGAAAAAAGTTGAGTTGTTGAAGTTGAGGTATTAAACGCCATGTTAAATTAATAAGTCTTGAGCTTTGATTTAAAAAGTGCTAGGTCAGAAATATTGCATAATTCAGGTAGTAATTTGTTGCCTGGATTGCGGCCAGTTACAACAAAAGCACACTCATTCACTCACCTTCAACCACTTAGAACAATTAAGGGACACGGGGAGGCTGGAGCCTATCCCAGCAGTTATAGGGCGTGAGGCGGGGTTCACCCTGGATGGGATGCCAGTCTGTCTCAGGGCCACATATAAACAGACAAAAACATTCACACCCGCACACCTCCGGACAATTTAAAGTTTCAAATTGACCTAACCTGCATGTCTTTGGATGTGTGAGGAAGCCGGAGCACCTGGAGAGAACTGACACAAACATGGGGAAGAACATGCAAACTCCACACAGAAAGGCCACAGGTGGGAATTGATCCCATGACCTCCTCGCTGTAACAGTGCTAACCACTAAGCCACCATGCTGCTCAAGCACAAGTTCTTCAAATTCAAATTGAAATTTGCCAAATATATAATCAGAAGTAACAAACAAAATCACAGGATTTAAATTGTTATTCTTCATTTATCTAATCGACTTTAACGTAATATAGCATACTGTAATTTGAGAAACATTTGTTTGTGTGTGTGTGTGTGTGTGTGTGTGTGTGTGCGTGCGTGCGTGCGTGTGTGTGTGTGTGTGTGTGTGTTCCATTACTCTTCCAAGGTGCTTAAACCAATTTTCACAAAATTTACTGTTTTCATGCAGGTTGACCCCAGAATTGCCCTGAAGGGGTTTGGTTTGGCAAAGGTCAAGGTCACTGTTCAAAATGTATTCTTTTTTTAAAACTCCAATTTGAAACCTGATACACACACACACACACACACACACACACACATATATATATATATATATATATATATATATATATATATATATATATATATATATCTACAGGATGCAACGTCCGATTTCAATCAAGTCTGAAACCACGTGATCGGGCCCGATTTCTGATCACATGATCAGATCGGGACATCCCTAGTTTTGACTTATGGTTGTAATTTTTAACAAACTAATTCCGGACAAGTTATTAAAATTAACATCTTGTCTGTCGTTTTACAAAGTGAAAATTGCAGCTACACGAGGTCTGTCAATAAAGTATCGTACCTTTTTATTTTTTTCAAAAACTATATGGATTTCATTCATATGTTTTTACGTCAGGCGTGGAAAAACCCACGCATGCGTACGAGGGTTCAAGCTTGTCTGACGTAAAAACATATGAATGAAATCCATATAGTTTTTGAAAAAAATAAAAAGGTACAATACTTTATTGACAGCCCTCGTATGTTTTAGTTTTAAAGTAAAGCACAAATTTTGAAGGTTTTAGTGTTTAGACATCCGTGCTGCATTGTATTTGGACTGAGATCAAATTCTATCCCAGCAGAGTAAATTTTACTCTGCAAAATTTCCTCTGTACTCCGAGCTCCTCACAAATGACTGAGCTTCTCACCCTATCTCTAAGGGAGACACCAGCCACACTCTTGAGGAAGCCCATTTCACCCGCTTGTACCCACAATCTAGTTCTTTCGGTCATGACCCAACCCTCATGACCATAGTTGAGAGTAGGAACGAAGATTGACCAGTAGATCAAGAGCTTCAACATTTGGCAAGGTACTTGAACTCCTTCACTTGCAGCAAGACCTTTGGTCAATCATTTGGGGTTAAATGTCAGATTGCCTTAGCTCTTACTGTCATCATGCACATCTTAGTGTGGTAAGTCACACTGGACTATGTTGCACTTGAGTAAATGCACATTTTTTCCTGTATTATCAACTCTTAATTTGGGATTTTTGTGCATTGTTATTTTGTACTTTTTATTATTCTTTTATTATTAGAATGTATTTTGTTTAGTGCTATGATTCCTGGGAAAGTACTATATAAATAGTCATTACAAATAGAATTTTTATTATCAATAAAATGTGTGATTTTTCTGCATATAAGTTGCACCAGAGTATAAGTCACAGGGTCTCTCAAACTCATCAAAACAAATCTGTGACTTATTGTTGGGTATTTTCTCCTCCAAACATTTTTAAAACCTTTAACAAGACAAACAGAGTCAAGAAACACCAGTGAGACAGAAAGTCAAATTTTACGCGCGGAGTGCGGCCAGGCTGTACACCAAAGCTACACTAAAGTCTGGCCTGCTTTTCCGCTCTTTTTATTAAGAGACGCCCTCATCACATAAACAAGAAACTTGTCCTAAGGGTGGGGGTGATGACGCAAGACAAGTTTCTTCCCATAACATAAACGCATACGTCAATAAGTGCAGCTGTAAGGAAGAACACTTTCAGGTCAGCACATCTCGTTCGTCTGTTGCAGGTATCAGCTGTTCTGCATCTGCCTGAAGTGTCCTGTCTTTCACACTCCTTCACACTAAACACCACATCACAATAGTCAAAACGTTCTCTTACTCCCAGTCGTTAGAGGCTGCGAAAACAAAGTTATATTATAATAATAAGTACATCCAGCCCTTCATTCCCAGCTCAGATTGACCCCAGAGTGCTAAAACAAAATTGAATTCTCAGGATTGCATTAAGACAGGTGCAAAACAGCACATCTCCATTCTCATGAGAAAGAAGACAAAGCTAAAACAAGGTTGAATAACACGTACATTCTCAGGGTGAAGTGCAAAACAGCACAACACCGTTCTCATGAGAAAGAAGACAAAGCTAAAACAAGGTTGAATAACACGTACATTCTCAGGGTGAAGTGCAAAACAGCACAACACCGTTCTCATGAGAAAGAAGACAAATGTACAAATGTTTAACAGTGATAACATATATACAAAATCCTTAACATTCCCCTCCTGTTTATCGCCTGTTAAACATACAGTAGGCATCACTCAGCTTAGCACTTCTTTTTGAGATTTTCACTAAGAGGTTCATCATGGTATGTTCTCTCTCTAGGCTTACACCCCAGAGGTGATGTCGTCATTGTCACCATCATCGGTGTCTGGGTCATCATACTTCCATTGGTCTGGGTACAGGTCAGGAGAGCCATCGTCCTCCTCGTTGTCGTCTGTCCCCAGAAGTGGATATGATGCCGGACCCCCTCCTGGTCCTGGACCTATTGCTGTGGTTATCATTCTATTTACAAGGCCTCGGAGACATGGAATACAACAACATCCACACAATGTTAGAATTGCAGCAAATACTGCTATAGACACTAATAGTGAAGAAATCAAAGACCTCCATTTTCCCATCCCTTCCAGCCACCAATCCCAGCCTTCGGTGTTTACTCCACTGTGCTCTTTCATCTTCCTGTTCAACGTCCTCAGCCCGTCAATGGCTTGAGTGAGACTGCCGTCTGCAGCCGTGTTGTTGGGAATGAATGTGCAGCATTGTTCTCCGAACATGGCACAAACACCTCCTTTCTCTGCCAACAACATATCCAGAGCAATACGATTCTGGAAGGCCATAAGGGACGTGGCTTCTAACTGTGAATGGACAGCCTTAAATCCTTCCTCAGTCCAATTTCCTAATTTCTGTACATTGTAGTGGATGTAGTTTATTCTGTCCACGTTTTTATTAATTGAGCACCACCAACAGATGGAAGATTCGAATCCAGCTGCTATTTGATTAACCAGTTTATACTCGTCAGGCACTCCCCTGGGGACTCCTATTGCGTCAATATATGTTGGATTTCCCACTCCTTTCCAATCTCTTTTCACTCTATGTCTGGCTATGCCTTTCTGCCAATCTTCAGGAATAAGAGAGGCTGCATATGTCGTAACGTCTTCAGGGGTCATGGGTATGGCTTCAACTGGTAACAATAATGATATTAATGCACAATAACCTGACACATTCCGTGGCAGTCTGTCAAAGATTCTGTTATCCCCACACCACCACCATACGTCACTCCTCCCGACAGGTTTGAATGTGGGAGTACTATGGACCACATTCTTACACCAGGCGGTGTGGTTTAAGCTACCCAAAGTCTTACTTGTCCCTGTCAAGTGTACACATGTATGGTTAGCATGCCCAACTTTGCTTGAGAATAAAGGTTTAATCTTAGTCAATTTGGTCACTGGATAGATCTTGTCCCACTTAGAACAATTGTTGTTTGCCGCAATGTATGTCTGTGTCATAGCAGTCAGTAGACAGTCTTTGGGTAATGCTGCCGGTATTACCTGTAATATAGGTCTGGGTCCCATACATACAACACAGTCCTTCTTTGCTGCTAGTCCTGCTTGTTCTGCCATTAAAAGCCAATTGTTATTTTGTCCACTAATTCCTGTAGTTACTAGGAACCAGTCATCTGCCTTCATGTCTTTTGTGCCTTGTACAGACACCCCCTTTGCTTGTATGGGCACCCCCTTTGCTTGTATGGACACCCCCTTTGACGTACTTAATTCGGTCAATATTGGTTGCTGTACTCTATCTGTTTCACAGAGGAAGAAATGGAAATACGGATCTTTTCCTTGTTTGTATACCCAAAGGAGGAACAACCAACAGTCTCCCTCTATATCAGGTGGGAATATGGTTCCTTTTTCTGTGGTATTCACCACTATAGACAGCTTATCATCTGTTTGATACATTTTGAGAATTTGACTCTGGTACTTAGCCCACTCGGTTTGTGCCCATCTTGGTGTCCATCTACTCCATTCATCGGCTACCAACGTTTCCCATCTCCTATCTTGTTGATCGTTGGTCATATACCATGAGAAACTATTTCCGTAATTAGTCCCTCTGTCACCATCCGGCATTCCATGGGTAAGACCACTATATGGTACAGAGATGATCACAGATGTATTTCTAGGAATGCAGGCTTGTACACCAAATCGGTACGCATTATTCCCATTACAGCTATGTACTGTGGCATTTATTATCGGACTGGGGTCTTCGTTACTTCTTTTTGGTCTCTGCAATCTGTGGATGTGATCCTTATTATCATGTCCCGTGCTCATGGCTTTTAATAATAATCCCAATTCAAAAAAGAAAAGTAGCATAACAAGGACTGTCCGTGGGGTCCAGAAACCCTCGTTCTTTTTATTTTTTTCTTTCGCCATTTCTGCACACTACAGCACACCTATGTTCAGAACAGTGGCTTCTTAATGTCTTCTGCTAGCTTTCGTGTCTAACCTGGATCTTAACACCAAGCTCACACACTATTACTAGTCTTGTCCTACTGTTCTTACTGTTTGTCTGTGTCTGCAGAAATGACTTTCTTACAGTGAGTTAAATGAATCCATGTACTTCTTTCCCCAATTTTCAAAGCTGTGGGTGTTGTGAGTAGTACTTGATAGGGCCCTTCCCATTTAGGTGAATGCCAGTGTTTTCTCTTGATGCTTCTTATCAACACCCAGTCTCCAGGTACCACTTTAGGGTCCTCCTGTGGAGAAATGGGATCATCAGTGTTTGGATCTCTCCCTCGTTGTCCTTCTAACATTTTTCTCATGTAATCCGCCAAATTGGCTTCCTCAGGTACATCCCAAATTTGTCCATAATATGGCAATCGATATTTTCTGCCAAACAATGTTTCATACGGTGTCAACCCCATGGTACTAGTTATGTTTATATACATTTTTACCAAATCTACACAATGCGTCCATGGTCTGCCTGTTTCCTCCATTGTCTTTCTAAGTCTGTTTTTTACTGTTCCATTCATCCTTTCCACTAATCCGGCGCTTTGTGGATGATAAGAACAATGATTTTTGAGATTAACCTGTAGTGCTTCTCCTACGTATTGCACTATTGTATTAACAAAATGCGCTCCATTATCTGAATAGACTGTTTCTGGTATTCCAAATCGTGGGATGATGTCTTTGCATAATGCTTTAGCCACTGTAAGTGAATCTGCATGTTTTGTAGGGAACAATTCTACCCATTTTGAGAAGGCATCAATTATGACTAAACAAAATTCCTTCCCTTCATGTTTACTCAGCTGTATATAATCCATATGAATCACTTGAAAGGGATATTGTGGTGTTGGAAATTTACCTCTTTGGGGTCTCAAATTGCCTTGTGAGTTGTGTTTTGCACATATCATGCATGCTCTACAATGCTGTTTTGCATATGCATCGAACCCATAAAGACAAAAAATAGATTGCAATTGCGATATCATACCCCCTGATGAGACATGCGTCACGCCATGGCTCATAATAGCTGCCCATTTAAACATATTTTTTGGCAATATGGGTTTCTTTTGTGGTCATACGTACAAGTCATTTGCATACGTAGCTCCTTTAGCTATCCACATTTGTTTTTCTCTGTCTGTTGCCTGCTGTTGCATGTCAGCAAGCAGTGTATGACCTAAATGCAAATCTGGAGTAGTTTCCTGTACAACAAAAATAGAAGAAGCTGCTGCTGCCTCTTTTGCTGCTCTGTCAGCAAAATCATTTCCTTTTGAAACACTGTCAGAGCCATTGGTGTGAGCCGCACATTTGCATATAGCAATTTGTTGAGGCAACTTCACAGCTTGCAGTAGGGCAGTTAGGAGAGTGGCATGAGTCACTGGCTTTCCAGACGATGTCACCATTCCACGCTCCTCCCACAGTTTTGCAAACACATGCACTGTGCTGAAAGCGTACTGGCTGTCCGTATAAATTGATACGGCCGTACCTTGAAACAGATAGCAAGCTGCAGTTAAAGCAACTAATTCAGCTGCTTGTGCTGAAAATGACGATGGCAATGAAGCAGAATCTAATACTTCTGAATTTGTGATGACAGCATATCCAGATTGCGTTTGTCCATAAGCATTTTTGGTGGAAGAACCATCCACATACACGATTGTACTGTTTGGGATGGGTGTGTCCCGGAGGTCTGGGCGTGCTTTTGTACAAACTGTTGCTACATCAAGACAATTGTGCGGCTCACCATCCTCAGGTAAAGGTATCAATGTGGAGGGATTCAATGTTGTACATTGCTCTATCGTAAGGTGTGGCTGTGATAATAGCAAGGACATGCACGAAAGATGTCTTGCTGGGGACAAAAGGCTCATGTTTGTCTGCAACAGAAGTGCAGAGACTGCATGTGGAACTTTCAATGTCAGCTGATGGAATAGAACAACATTACTGCTACTTTGAACAGCCATAGAGGCTGCAACAACAGCCTGTACGCATGGTGGTAAAGCACTTGCTACTGCATCCAATTTAGATGAGTAGTAGGCAACTGGCCTCAATTTTGAGCCATACACTTGAACCAAAACACTAGTCATGAACTTATTCTTACAATCAACTGTTTGAATGAATGGTTTACTATAATCTGGTAGTGCCAAAACTGTGGATGACACTAATGTTTGTTTTACTTTTACAAAGGCTTCCTCAGCATCTTTGTTCCATTCCAACACGGTTGACATTGAAATATCATCTTTGTACATCAAATCAGAAAGTGGACTAGTCAACTCTGCATAGCAAGGAATCCATGCCCTGCAGTAATTTGTCAATCCAAGAAATGACATCATCTGCTTTTTGGTTTGTGGTTTTGGAGCGTGCAAATTGCTTCCTTCCTGTCAGACAGGATCGTGCGCCCTGTGGCTGATAACTCATGTCCTAAATATTTTACTTTATCCCTACACAACTGAACTTTGTTTCTACTCACTCTGTGGCCATTGTCAAATAAGAAACATAATAATGCTACTGTGTCAGTTATGCAGTTTTCTCGTGTGTCAGAGGCAATCAAAATGTCATCAACATACACTAATAGTTGGCTATCTGCCGGTGGAACGAAATTGGCTAAACATGCTGACATGACTTGAGAATAAATAGTTGGACTCTCTGCGTAACCCTGCGGTAATCTGGTGAATGTATATCGTTGTCCTTTAAAGGTAAAAGCAAACCAGAATTGACTATCTGGATGTACTGGCACAGAGAAAAATGCATTACTTATGTCAATTACTGAGAAACTATTAGAATTTGGTCTCAGCGAATTTAACAAGGTGTGTGGATCTGGGACACATGGTGCTCTTTTAATCACAGCAGCATTTACTGCCTGCAGATCTTGAATCATTCTCCACCCCACTGAGGGCGGAGCCTTTTTTACCGGAAATATGGGTGTGTTACATGGTGAATCTGGACATGGCACTATTACTCCTGCTGTTAATAAATCCTCTATTACTGGCCTGATTCCGTCAATTGCATCAGGTTTCAATGGATACTGTCTTACACATGGTCTGTATTCTGTTTTTGGCCTTATAACTACAGGTTGTGCATTTTTAATCAGTCCTACGTCTGAAGGACCTGTTGTCCACAATCCTGACGGTACTGAAGAGAGAAGAGCATCCTCTTCAGGACTCAACTGAAACACTCAGGATTGTGAAGTGGACGCATCAATGTGTGTTCCAGCTGTCAGCACCAATGAGACATTAACTGGCACTTTATACAACTTGGTTGATGGACTGAACTCCGTTCGTGGGCCAACTCTACTCCAATCAGAGGCTGACAAAGCTGTTATGACTGTCAGTCCCAATTCTTGCCATTCTGTCAAATATGGCTTACAAAGTGACATATGTAATGGCATACCTGTGAATCTCAATTTTGATACATCTTCAGTGGCGCCTGTTACTGTTATGACAGCTGTTGAGTTGCCATCATGAATCAAATCGGTCATTGTCAGTTTCACAGGTGAAACATTTTTCAATTTAGTTTCATAGTCACCATCCGGACCTGGAGGATCTTTATGCCACATTGTGACATGCAGGTCAGGTGGTGACATCTGTTGTTCAGGATTTTTTAGTAGGGCTGTCGCTTGCAAGACGACATCTTTACCCCATCCTGCAGCATCTTCTTCTGAAATGTCAAATGTATAGTAATAGTGGAATGTGGGGTCAGCGCTTTCTTCTCTTACCATGTTAACGCCTCCTGTGCGTTCAACAACTAATTTCCCTTGTTCCACAATTATGGACAAGCCCAATGCAGTCAATCCGTCTCGTCCTAGGAGGTTAACTGGACATTGTGGCATGCTCAACACTGACATAGTACACGTCAGGCCAAGTGGATCTGTCAACGTTATGGGTTTGGTGATAGGGACGTCTGATGTTTGTCCATTTGCAGAGCGAACCCTAAAGATTTCGTTGCTTAATTGATGGACAGGTATGTTGTCATTACATGTGGTTCTACATGCTCCTGTATCACAAAGGAATGTCACTGGTCGTCCATTTACCAACAAAGTCACTTCTGGTTTTGGTACCGGATTTCCCAGCAAGGCACACAGATCCATATCACAATCAGACTGCCTATCTGATGTGGAATCATGGATTATGGATTCTAGTCATTGTGGATACTGTGGCTGCGGAGGATTATTCCGTTGTGGAATTCCTCCTGCTGCTCCCTCAGTAGGTGGATTCGGACAATTTCTATACATATGTCCCTCTCTTCCACAGTTCCAACAAATCAGGGGACCACGTGGTGGCCCTCCCTGTCTGTGCTGCTGTTGTGGTTGCCATGGTCCTTGACGTTGTGGCTGTCCACCTTGTCTATTTTGCCATGGCTTTTTGGGGCGTTTGCACTGCTTCTGCTGTCTTAAGTTACCCTGCTGGTAATATATTTCATCATCTCCATGTGCTACATACACTCCTTTGTCGCTGTTTCTTGTCTTTTTCTGCTTTAAGACTTCTTCTGCATGACAGCAGTGTGTATGTGTTTCTTCCAATGTGCCTGTAGGCAATCCAATCCAATGTTTCTGTATCCAAGCTTTTATATCCTTATTGGAATGTTGGATCAGAGCGTTTTTCAATTGTTGTTCATACACAGGTGTTTCTGGCAATATGCCACTATGGACCCTAAATACATTCTCAAACCTGCACCTAAACTCTGTCCATGGCTCTCCTTCTTTCTGAGTTGTCCTGGTAATTTCAGTATAATTTATCTTTGGTCCTAACACTCCTTTCGCACATGTAATCATAGCTTCCACTCTTGTTTTCAAGACTAGATCATCATGTGTCAGTGGTACGCCTTGTTGATCTGCAGGATTCCAGTCTCCGCGTACCTGACTCCATTTAGGGCCACATGCTTTCATCCACACCTGTTGGACTTCAGGTCCATTAAGGTGGTAAGATGTTCTAATGTTTTCTATATCCTGCATAAAGCCCTCGATATCGACATGTGGCGATGGTATCATGTCGACTGCTGCTTTGATATCATCAGCATTCCATGTCCGATAAACGAGCATGGTTGGTAGCTGTCCTGCTGTTCCTGCACGAGGATTTGGTACTTCTATCATAGGATAGGCACCTCCCTGATCACTATGTTCCACCATGGGAGGGGCTGTAGGCACTTTCGCTTGACTGCGTGTTTGTGGTTTTTCTGGTTTTTCTCTTTTTACCTTAGGTTTTACTGCCAAATCATACTGTGGTGGCGGTACATCGTCATCCTCTGGTAGAGGAGATAAAGGTCTCTTTGTCACCGACGATCCAGCCGGCGGTGGTTGTTGAGGCTGTTCTGGCTCTCTGTGCTGAATTATCACATCTTCTTCTGCCTTACCTACAGCTTTCTTTTTCCTCGCTTTCTCTAATCGTCGCTTCTCTGCTCCTTTCTGTCTGTTCTCTGCTTCCTCCTCCCAAAATGCCACTAAATCTGCCCCTACTTTCTGCATCTTTTTCTCATCACCTTTATGTTCCCGTTCTAACTCCTTCTTCAGCTTTTGTATGCTGATCAGGTTCAGTCGTCCGTCAAAGTCATGTTTATTTATCCAGGTCTCCAATTTCTTTGTTGCTTTTGGATTTTTTGCCTCCATAAATTTCCAGTCGTCAGTTGATAAATTTTCCTTATTTTTAGACGTCTTACCCCCCATTTTTATTATATTTTTTATCCCTTGTTATAATTTGGACTTCAGACGGGGGCACACCTAGGGTGTTCTAAATCTGAAGTTTTCACACTTTCTTTGGACGTGACAATCAATTTGCCGTCGTGTGGTTGATTCCTTTCACCTCCCCGTAGGAAGCGGAATCACTTGCCTGCTGCTTCCACACGCACGGTTGTCACTAACGTTGTCCAAAGTATTACACTTTCACACAGTTATTTACACTTGCGCAAAACACTATTTACACATAGAAACACTCCTAATAATCGTACGCGTATTCTTATGTCAGGGGAGCTTGCCCTCCCGTGAAATTTAACTAATGTCCTGCATTAGGGGACTCCGCCGTCCCTGCCAGATTTAACTGCTTTTTTACAGTGCACATATTCCTACCCGGGATTTCCTTTACGTATTAAAACAGAGGAGTCCGTATCCTCCTTCCGGAATTTAACTACGTGCGTCCCTCGCAACCGTAGAGGAGTCCGCCCTCCTTACAGAGTTTAACTGTGTTTCATTAACAGACGATTCTGTATCATCGCTTACGGAGTTTAACTGTTTATGTGATCACTTTTATCCCCTACCGGTACGCGTATTAAAACAGAGGAGTCCGCACCCTCCTTACAGAGTTTAACTGCTTTGCATTAACAGACGATTCTGTATCATCGCTTGCGGAATTTAACTGTTTTATGTGATCTGATCACCACTCACTCAGTACTGTTTACAAAGAAATTTTACTCACTGACTCGACTTCCTGTCTGTCTTCTTCGGGAAAATCTCGTCAACCAGACGATGCCAACGGTGGTCGACAATTGCAGACACGATCAATCGATCGGACCTTGGCCAAGGATTTACGTCTGGACTTGACGACCTCCGCTGGACACCTCCGGTATTGTTGAGATCCCGGACGAGCCCCCAGTCAATGTTGGGTATTTTCTCCTCCAAACATTTTTAAAACCTTTAACAAGACAAACAGAGTCAAGAAACACCAGTGAGACAGAAAGTCAAATTTTACGCGCGGAGTGCGGCCAGGCTGTACACCAAAGCTACACTAAAGTCTGGCCTGCTTTTCCGCTCTTTTTATTAAGAGACGCCCTCATCACATAAACAAGAAACTTGTCCTAAGGGTGGGGGTGATGACGCAAGACAAGTTTCTTCCCATAACATAAACGCATACGTCAATAAGTGCAGCTGTAAGGAAGAACACTTTCAGGTCAGCACATCTCGTTCGTCTGTTGCAGGTATCAGCTGTTCTGCATCTGCCTGAAGTGTCCTGTCTTTCACACTCCTTCACACTAAACACCACATCACAATAGTCAAAACGTTCTCTTACTCCCAGTCGTTAGAGGCTGCGAAAACAAAGTTATATTATAATAATAAGTACATCCAGCCCTTCATTCCCAGCTCAGATTGACCCCAGAGTGCTAAAACAAAATTGAATTCTCAGGATTGCATTAAGACAGGTGCAAAACAGCACATCTCCGTTCTCATGAGAAAGAAGACAAAGCTAAAACAAGGTTGAATAACACGTACATTCTCAGGGTGAAGTGCAAAACAGCACAACACCGTTCTCATGAGAAAGAAGACAAAGTTAAAACAAGGTTGAATAACACGTACATTCTCAGGGTGAAGTGCAAAACAGCACAACACCGTTCTCATGAGAAAGAAGACAAATGTACAAATGTTTAACAGTGATAACATATATACAAAATCCTTAACACTTATACTCCAGAAAATACAGTAATTCTGTAAAAACTGCATTTTCACTTCTGAAATGTGGGGTTCTGATAAATAATAAGAATAATAATAATAATAATAATAATGTGTCATTTTTATATAGTAATTTTGTATGTACAAAATGCTGCATAAAATAAATACAGGACCAAACATATAAATTCCATTGATTAAAAACAAATCTTGAAGAGAAGGGAATACATAAAATACAAATGATAACTTTTAAACCATTTTCTAAACCATTAGGTATTATATGTTACTAGTGTGTTGCCTGTGGGGATCCACGGGCTCTAGATTAGGTAGTGTTTATAAAATAGGTAGGTGACATTTTTCAAGGGTGGTAATAAATTATGCTGAGTTTCTATCATGTGTTTGAATGGTGTGTGAGGCCAGAATGTTTTTAGAACCTTAGACCACAACCATTTTTAGAAGAACAATTCAACCCTTTTATTTCCTGTTAATTATGTAGTTTTTTTTAAATGTAATTTACTGTCTTAATGTATTCATAAATTGTTTAGTTTCTTGTTTTCATATACAGTTTCAGGAGTTCACCACAGTGGATTCGGTACAGATCTGCATGGTGATTTGGCACAAGTTTTACACTGGATGCCCTTCTTGATGCAACTCCAGTTGTACTTGGTGGCACACACAGCCCCTGGTCTTTTTAACTGGTGTCCCAGCCGTCCTAATCAGGACCTACTCCACTTAATATCTGAGATCTGACAGGATCATGTGTACACAGATCAGCACCTCTGTGCCATCTTTGTATCTTTTCACAAGTATGTTGCCAGATTGTGTTCTTTAGATATGAATATGTCAAGACTTCTGAATGTTGAATGGTACTGTAGCAATAATATTTGAGGATAAAGAAAAACACCACAGTTTTGATGATAAAATGATGTACTCAGTCTTCACATTCATTTCATCAGTCACATCCATCATCACAACCCTAGAGTGATGGAAAAAGGTCAGTAAAGGAGTCTTTGCATTGTAACAGTGCTACATCGGGCTGCCCTGTAAAATAATGGCCCAGAGAGTGAAGAGACAAGTGTAGTTTCTGGCCCAGAGAATGGTGGAATGCAGGAGGGAGGGGTTGTTCTAACAGCTGCTCCATGTGTTGGGCACACAACCTCTCCATGATATCAAGGACAGAGCCACAGGCATAGAGCTCATGTCACATCGGTGTTTAACCCTGACCCTTTATGACATTTGCAACCTCTGATAGGTCCATGCAAAGACAAAAACCAGCTTTATGTATTTCACTATGCTATAAATGTTATAAATACATTTAGAGTTCAGATAAACCATTGAATATATAATTAAACTTATTTTAAAAGAACACTTTTTTGTAATATTTGCTGTTGATGCAGTGTCTTGATATCTTAGCTTTCAGTGCTGTTTTAAAATGAAAATAATGGCAAAAATAAGACCTGGAGACATTGCTTCACAAAGGAAGGTCTTAAGGAGATGTGAGGTTGCTGGGCAGGGGTATTTGAGAGTGCTGGTGCCTTTGCAGGAAAACAAAGGTCCAAGTCTTTACTGTCCTGTGCTTCCTGTCTTAGGCTAGTATCTCACTGATGCACGACTGGTGGAAAGGAGGCGGAGATGCAACAGCAAGGCGATATCATTCTCATATGGGCCTCTACTGGTGGTTGGCTCTCACTGCAGTATTGTATCACTTCCTGTTCCGGAGCACAGCGGTGTTTTGCTGTATCTGTTAGCTGTTTAATCTGCGCAGTTAGATTGATCTAGTTAACTAGATAACGATTTGTTTCACAGTGTAATCTTCACGTGCCTTAACTAAAGCACTCCCTCTGCTGAATCACCTCTAAATTATTTACACATTATTCACTTTGTGTGTTTTTAGGAATCCGCTAGCTTAGCGCAGCTACTAGCTCTTACCCGGTTTAGCATGGCGGCTTCTCCTATCTCTCCCGCACTTTTCTGCTCTGGGTGTGAAATGTTTAGTTATTCCTCTGCCTCCTTTAGCAGTAATGGTACTTGTAATAAGTGTAGCTTAGTCGTAGCTTTGGAGGCCAGGCTGGGCGAATTGGAGACTCGGCTCCGCACCTTGGAAAATCCTACAGCTAGCCAGGCCCCTGTAGTCGGTGCGGACCAAGGTAGCTTAGCCGCCGTTAGTTCCCCTCTAGCAGATCCCGAGCAGCCGGGAAAGCAGGCCAGCTGGGTGATTGTGAGGAAGAAGCGTAGTTCTAAACAGAAGCCCCCTGTACACTGCCAACCCATTCACAATTCTAACCATTTTTCCCCACTCGGCGACACACCCGCCGAGGATCAAACTCTGGTTATTGGCGACTCTGTTTTGAGAAATGTGAAGTTAGCGACACCAGCAACCATAGTCAGTTGTCTTCCGGGGGCCAGAGCAGGCGACATTGAAGGAAATTTGAAACTGCTGGCTAAGGCTAAGCGTAAATTTGGTAAGATTGTAATTCACGTTGGCATTAATGACACCCGGTTACGCCAATCGGAGGTCACTAACATTGAATCGGTGTGTAACTTTGCAAAAACAATGTCGGACTCTGTAGTTTTCTCTGGGCCCCTCCCCAATCGGACCGGGAGTGACATGTTTAGCCGCATGTTCTCCTTGAATTGCTGGCTGTCTGAGTGGTGTCCAAAAAATGAGGTGGACTTCATAGATAATTGGCAAACTTCTGGGGAAAACCTGGTATTGTTAGGAGAGACGGCATCCATCCCACTTTGGATGGAGCAGCTCTCATTTCTAGAAATCTGGCCAGTTTTATTAAATCTTCCAAACCGTGACTACCCAGGGTTGGGACCAGGAAGCAGAGTTGTAGTCTTACACACCTCTCTGCAGCTTCTCTCCCCCTGCCATCCCCTCATTACCCCATCCCCGTAGAGACGGTGCCTGCTCCCAGACCACCAATAACCAGCAAAAATCTATTTAAGCATAAAAATTCAAAAAGAAAAAATAACATAGCACCTTCAACTGCACCACAGACTAAAACAGTTAAATGTGGTCTATTAAACATTAGGTCTCTCTCTTCTAAGTCCCTGTTAGTAAATTATATAATAATTGATCAACATATTGATTTATTCTGCCTTACAGAAACCTGGTTACAGCAGGATGAATATGTTAGTTTAAATGAGTCAACACCCCCGAGTCACACTAACTGCCAGAACGCTCGTAGCACGGGCTGAGGCGGAGGATTAGCAGCAATCTTCCACTCCAGCTTATTAATTAATCAAAAACCCAGACAGAGCTTTAATTCATTTGAAAGCTTGACTCTTAGTCTTGTCCATCCAAATTGGCAGTCTCAAAAACCAGTTTTATTTGTTATCTATCGTCCACCTGGTCATTACTGTGAGTTTCTCTGTGAATTTTCAGACCTTTTGTCTGACTTAGTGCTTAGCTCAGATAAGATAATTATAGTGGGCGATTTTAACATCCACACAGATGCTGAGAATGACAGTCTCAACACTGCATTTAATCTATTGTTAGACTCGATTGGCTTTGCTCAAACTGTAAATGAGTCCACCCACCACTTTAATCATACCTTAGATCTTGTTCTGACTTATGGTATGGAAATTGAAGAATTAACAGTATTCCCTGAAAACCCCCTTCTGTCTGATCATTTCTTAATAACATTTACATTTACTCTGATGGACTACCCAAGCAGTGGGGAATAAGTTTCATTACAGTAGAAGTCTTTCAGAAAGCGCTGTAACTAGGTTTAAGGATATGATTCCTTCGTTATGTTCTCCAATGCCATATACCAACACAGGGCAGAGTAGCTACCTAAACTCTGTGAGTGAGATAGATTATCTCGTCAATAGTTTTACATCCTCATTGAGGACAACTTTGGATGCTGTAGCTCCTCTGAAAAAGAGAGCCTTAAATCAGAAGTGCCTGACTCCGTGGTATAACTCACAAGCTCGCAGCTTAAAGCAGATAACCCGTAAGTTGGAGAGGAAATGGCGTCTCACTAATTTAGAAGATCTTCACTTAGCCTGGAAAAAGAGTCTGTTGCTCTATAAAAAAAGCCCTCCGTAAAGCTAGGACATCTTACTACTCATCACTTATTGAAGAAAATAAGAACAACCCCAGGTTTCTTTTCAGCACTGTAGCCAGGCTGACAAAGAGTCAGAGCTCTATTGAGCCGAGTTTTCCTTTAACTAGTAATGACTTCATGACTTTCTTTGCTAATAAAATTTTAACTATTAGAGAAAAAATTACTCATAACCATCCCAAAGACATATCGTTATCTTTGGCTGCTTTCAGTGATGCCAGTATTTGGTTAGACTCTTTCTCTCCGATTGTTCTGTGTGAGTTATTTTCATTAGTTACTTCCTCCAAACCATCAACATGTCTATTAGACCCCATTCCTACCAGGCTGCTCAAGGAAGCCCTACCATTAATTAATGCTTCGATCTTAAATATGATCAGTCTATCTTTATTAGTTGGCTATGTACCACAGGCTTTTAAGGTGGCAGTAATTAAACCATTACTTAAAAAGCCATCACTTGACCCAGCTATCTTAGCTAATTATAGGCCAATCTCCAACCTTCCTTTTCTCTCAAAAATTCTTGAAAGGGTAGTTGCTCTTGCATGGTTGACGTCGTACCTGTCCAGTCGTTCCTACTGTGTATTGTGTAATGGAACCTCCTCCGATCGTAGAGACATGAAGTTTGGGGTTCCTCAGGGATCCGTTTTGGGCCTCTTGCTTTTTTCTCTTTATGTAGCACCCCTCGGGAATATATTGCGGCGTTTTGGGATTCCCTTTCATTGCTATGCTGATGACACTCAATTGTATATGCTAATAACTGCTGGTAATCTTACTCACATAAAATCCTTGGAAGATTGTCTTGCATCAGTAAGAAGTTGGATGTCTAGTAACTTCCTACTTTTAAATTCTGATAAGACTGAAGTTATGGTTTTTGGTCCAGCGAGATATCGGCATCAATTTGATCAGCTAGCATTTAGCTTAGGTCCGTGTGTTATACATCATACGGATAAAGTGAGGAACCTTGGAGTAATTTTTGATCCTGCGTTGTCCTTTGATCTCCACATTAGAGACATTACAAGGACTGCCTTCTTCCATTTGCGAAATATAGCGAGGATTCGTCCTATTCTGTCTATGGCTGATGCTGAGACTTTGATTCATGCATTTGTCTCTTCTAGATTGGACTATTGTAATGCTCTATTCTCTGGCTTACCGCAGTCCAGGATCAGGGGTCTTCAATTGGTTCAGAATGCTGCTGCCAGACTTTTGACACGGAGCAGAAAGTTTGACCACATTACGCCAATCTTGGCGTCCCTGCACTGGCTTCCTGTTTCTGCAAGATCGGATTTTAAAGTACTGATTTTAGTTTATAAAATTGTTCATGGACTTGTACCTCCCTATCTGGCTGACTTGATAAGCCCTATGTACCAGCTCGGGCCCTGCGTTCTCAGGGTGCAGGACTTCTGTGTGTTTCCAGGGTGAATAAAAAGTCTGCCGGTCACAGAGCTTTTTCCTATCATGCCCCACCTCTGTGGAACGATCTGCCGGCACACATTCGGCAGTCGGACACTGTGGAGACCTTTAAATCACGTTTAAAGACTCATTTATTTTCCTTGTTTTATCATTAGTGTTATGATGTGTTTTTAATCTTGTATTCTTTTACTGCTGTCTTTCTTTTATGGTTGTTTTTATTGTGTTTTAAATTTTTAATTGTTTTTTATGTTGTGAAGCGCCTTGAGATGATTTTGTCGTGAATTGGCGCTATATAAATTAATAAATTTGAAATTTAGTTGTAAAACAGCTAACTGATCATCTGCAGAGGAATGGTCTATTTGAAGAGTTTCAGTCAGGTTTTAGAATTCATCATAGTACAGAAACAGCATTAGTAAAGGTTACAAATGATCTTCTTTTGGCCTCAGACAGTGGACTCATCTCTGTGCTTGTCCTGTTAGACCTCAGTGCTGCTTTTGATACTGTTGACCATAAAATTTTATTACAGAGATTAGAGCATGCCATAGGTATTAAAGGCACTGTGCTGCGGTGGTTTGAATCATATTTATCTAATAGATTACAATTTGTTCATGTAAATGGGGAATCTTCTTCACAGACTAACGTTAATTATGGAGTTCCACAAGGTTCTGTGCTAGGACCAATTTTATTCACTTTATACATGCTTCCCTTAGGCAGTATTATTAGACAGCATATTGTGTGGGCCACTGAAGAGGAGGTACTGCTGGCCCACCACCAGAGGGCGCCCTGCCTGAAGTGCGGGCTTCAGGCACGAGAGGGTGCCGAAGCAACCGGGAGTGACAGCTGTCACTCATAATCATCACAACCACATCTCCATAAAAGCCGGGCAGCATCTTCACCTCACTGCAGAGAAATCGTCTACCAATCAGGTAAACACTCAGCTGTGGTTTTGTGCCATACAACTTTCTGAACATTTGCAGGCGTATCTGTTTGACTGGTCAGCAGCTGGAAGCTGGGAGGAGACGACGTCTTTGCTCCTCGGATAAGTAGTCTTTCAGGCACTGCACGTTTTTGTTCCTGTGTGACTGTGCTTAAGAGGTGGAGGTGTTTCCTACCCTTTCTGACTGTTTGCTGGGTGTTCACGCACCCACCATCACCTGTCTGTTCTTCCTGCCAGCAGTACCCGATCTGACAGCCGGAGGCAGTGGCCACCTGGGGACCCAGTGCTTGGTGGCTCCGGGTGCTTCAGATCCAGTGGCAGTGGAAAGCGTGTGGGACGGGCGTCTTCTATCCTCGAGCCTGCCCACACGTCACCGTGACTTATTGACTGTTGATCTCAATTGTGTTGTCTGTTGCTCTGCTGTGCACATTCACAACATTAAATTGTTATATTTTGGCTTATTCCATTGTCCGTTCATTTGCGCCCCCTGTTGTGGGTCCGTGTCCCTACACTTTCACAACACAGCATTGCTTAAATTTTCATTGTTACGCAGATGATACCCAGCTTTATCTATCCATGAAGCCAGAGGACACACACCAATTAGCTAAACTGCAGGATTGTCTTACAGACATAAAGACATGGATGGCCTCTAATTTCCTGCTTTTAAACTCAGATAAAACTGAAGTTATTGTACTTGGCCCCACAAATCTTAGAAACATGGTGTCTAACCAGATCCTTACTCTGGATGGCATTACCCTGACCTCTAGTAATACTGTGAGAAATCTTGGAGTCATTTTTGATCAGGATATGTACTTCAATGCGCATATTAAGCAAATATGTAGGACTGCTTTTTTGCATTTGCGCAATATCTCTAAAATTAGAAAGGTCTTATCTCAGAGTGATGCTGAAAAACTAATTCATGCATTTATTTCCTCTAGGCTGGACTATTGTAATTCATTATTATCAGGTTGTCCTAAAAGTTCCCTGAAAAGCCTTCAGTTAATTCAAAATGCTGCAGTTAGAGTACTGACTGGGGACTAGAAGGAGAGAGCATATTTCACCCATATTGGCCTCTCTTCATTGGCTTCCTGTTAATTCTAGAATAGAATTTAAAATTCTTCTTCTTACTTATAAGGTTTTGAATAATCAGGTCCCATCTTATCTTAGGGACCTCATAGTACCATATCATCCCAATAGAGCGCTTCACTCTCAGACTGCAGGCTTACTTGTAGTTCCTAGGGTTTTTAAGAGTAGAATGGGAGGCAGAGCCTTCAGCTTTCAGGCTCCTCTCCTGTGGAACCAGCTCCCAATTCGGATCAGGGAGACAGACACCCTCTCTACTTTTAAGATTAGGCTTAAAACTTTCCTTTTTGCTAAAGCTTATAGTTAGGGCTGGATTAGGTGACCCTGAACCATCCCTTAGTTATGCTGCTATAGACTTAGACTGCTGGGGGGTTCCCATGATGCACTGAGTGTTTCTTTCTCTTTTTGCTCTGTATGCACCACTCTGCATTTAATCATTAGTGATTGATCTCTGCTCCCCTCCACAGCATGTCTTTTTCCTGGTTCTCTCCCTCAGCCCCAACCAGTCCCAGCAGAAGACTGCCCCTCCCTGAGCCTGGTTCTGCTGGAGGTTTCTTCCTGTTAAAAGGGAGTTTTTCCTTCCCACTGTCGCCAAGTGCTTGCTCACAGGGGGTCGTTTTGACCGTTGGGGTTTTTCCGTAATTATTGTATGGCTTTGCCTTACAATGTAAAGCGCCTTGGGGCAACTGTTTGTTGTGATTTGGCACTATATAAATAAAATTTAAAAAAAATTGATTTGATATGGAATCTCACCGAATCAGTCCTCCTGACATGTGCGTGCATGACAGCAGACTGTCTGCTGAATGCCATACGGAGTTGCGGTGAAAATTACAGCTGTAAATCTCCAGCAGTCCGCACACATAAGGCATGAGAGACGCTGACACGTCACGCAGTGCCCACGCCAAAGTCGAGCAGCACTGACAGGGTCTTTGCGTGCGCAAGAATTTGCGTGTGAATACCACGAGGTACTGTCACGGATGTTGAGCACCACAGCTGCAGTCAAAATGATGACACGTTTATGTACACAGTGCTCAGGATGGATGTGGACGTGGATTATGTGGATTATGTGAAAGAGGCTGTGAAAAGACTGTTTCACTGTGATTCACCCTGATTCCTACTTATTCGTGCTATTTGTAAATATATAATCATTATTTAAAAAACAGAAGAAAAGTGTGAACAACCATTTAGACTTACAGAATGGTGTCCGCTGGGCTACGTCTCTCAAGTTCAATTGACGTCTTCACAGACAATGAAAATTAAACAATAAATCTGGATTGCTGGTCTTCAGGAAAAAAAAAAACAAAACAAAACAAAAAGAGAAAATCCAGTGCACCATGTGTAAAGTGTGCCTGTACAGCTAGACTATGCCTTCACAGCCAGGCCATGCATAAAACTCAATTACGTTAGATGGCATGGCCCTGCTGTGGCAGGACAGGATGCAGTGGCACCGTAATCCTTTGGAAGTGCTCCAATAAAAATAAGATAAACGAATGAAGCCAGAGTGCTGACGCTATCCGTCTAGCATGAAGTGCACAGCAGGTGTGCATCAACCTGGACCATTAAACTTAATTTCCACTTATTTCCTCAGAAAAATAAATATATAAATAACTAAACACAATGAACCCGCTCTTTGCAGCTTGTCTGTGGCTGGACAGGATGTGTCCAACCAGCTCTCGTGCCGTTGAAAAATAAATAAATAAATTAATAAATAAAAGCAATGAATCCATTTGTGCAGCTTGTGCATCCAGTCCAGTGCATGTGCACAGTGGGTGTGCGCCGACCAGGAGCATTAAACTTAATTTCCACTCCTTTCCTCAGAGAAATGTATATATAAATAAATAAACACAATGAATGTAGTCTGTGCAGCTTGTCTGTGGCTTGATAGGACGTGTCCAGTTCACGCGCATGCACATCGTGTGAGTGCCGGTCGACTGTAGAGCGGGGTGGCTGGAGGCTGCTGGAGTGTTCAGTCGCTTCCAGAAGTGGTGTTCCTCTTCAAACATATAAAAGGGAAAGTGAGTGTCAACTATTCAACAGTTGTCTCACATGTTGCACACATTTTGAGTCGCAGAAATGACGTGGTGAGGGGTACGAGGTGCCCGCTTGTCAAGTTGGTGAGAGAGGTCATTGCGGAATTTTTTTTTTTTGGTTTGTTAAGAAAATAACGCAACATGTGGGCGCCACCCCACAACCGAGGCAAGGGGATGGTGAACGGCTGCAAACCTCAAGCTAACCTGTGTGAAATTCCTCGTGGATGCTGTTTGCAGGCTGTCGCCACCCAGTGAGATACTAACCTTACTGTAAGGTTTGTGAGACATGGATGGTAACAACTGGATATTGGTACTAAGTATTTTGGGGGGAGTCTCGGGTACAGCTGGATTGACTTTCTGTCAAATGAATGGTTACTTAGTGGGACTAAAATGAGGTGTATCACTTGTATTGTGAGAGAATGTCTGCTATGACATTTGTTACAATGTTATTGTTGCATTTTTCATTTCAAAATTTTCCACACATTCTCTTTTGGGGGACATTTCAGGACTGCAAGCAGGTCAGTCCAGTACCCATACCTTCTTCTTCCACAAATATGCCCTTGTAATGTGTGCAAAATATGGTCTTGCTTTGGTTTGTTAAAAAATATATGGACATCCCTGGAAAAGATCTCAAATCTCAATGTAGTTTTTGGGATTAATGATGCCAACAGTGCAAATTACCTTTGCCAAGGGCAGTGACAACCCTATACCATGACAGACTCTTGGTTTTGGACTTGTTGCTGATAACAGTCTAGATGGCCCTTTCTGTCATTTGTCTGGAGCACACAGGTGTCCATTTCTTTCAAAAAAGATCTGTGAGATATCCAACCCACAGAAGTACACACCACTTCAGGACAAGGTTATGGGTGCATTCACACTCTGATATTTAGCCTGGCGTTTGCAGACAGAGAGTGAAGAGTTGATTGACATCAACCAGCAGTGAGGTCCGCCAAACTCTGCATGAGCCACAAGTAGCCTAAGGCAACACTGATGTTTGATGTGGTCCCGGAAAAATTTTCAACAGGCTTAAAATTTTCAACATTCGTGCTAAAACACCAGCAAGAGCTGAACTCCGCTACCGCTACATCACCATTACAGCTCTGTTCACCTCCGCTGACCACGATGAACATCAGCGCTGCCTGACTGATATCAACGTAGCTCTTGTGGTGTTGCTAGATTGTGTTCTTTTGATATGGAAACCTTCAGAATGTTGAATGATATTGTAGCAACAATATTTCAGGACAGAGTTGCACCAAAGCAGTCTACTGTCTACCATAGCAGACCTCGGCACTGGCCAACATTGAGGGTGTCATGGAACATAAGAGCCAAGGTTTGGATTGAATATGGTTTATTTAAGCCACGAATTAGATCATTTTTCTGATCAGCAAAATTTAGAAGGGCCAAATCATACTTTTTTTTTTTTTTTCTTTTTTTTTTTTAATAACCATCAGCAATGAAAATAAGGAACTTTTGTCTGTGGTCCTGAATGGAAACAAGGTATCAAATGTTTTACATAGTGCATCCGAAAGGTATTCACAGCACTTCACTTTTTCCACATTTTGTTGTTACAGGCTTATTTCAAAATGGAGTGAATTCATTTTTTCCCTCAAAATTCTACTCATAACACCCCATAATGACAACATTAAAAAAGGTTTTCTATTTTTTTAATTTATTAAAAATAAAAAAACTAAGAAATCACATGTACATAAGTATTCACACCCTTTGCTCAATACTTTGTTGATGCACCTTTAGCAGCAATTACAGCCTGAAGTCTTCTCAAATATGATGCCACAAGCTTGGCGCACCTATCTTGTGGCAGTTTTGCCCATTCCTCTTTGCAGAACCTCTCAAGCTCCATCAGGTTGGATGGGGAGTGTTAGTGCACAGCCGTTTTCAGGTCTCTCCAGAGATGCTCAATCGGATTCGGGACTGGGCTCTGGCTGGGCCACTCAAGGACATTCACAGATTTGTCCTGAAGCCACTCCTTTGATATCTTGGATGTGTGCTTAGGACCTTTGCCCTGCTGAAAGATGAATCATCACCCCAGTCTGAGGTCAAGAGCACTCTGGAGCAGGTTTTCATCCAGGATGTCTCTGTACATTGCTGCATTAATCTTTCCCTCAATGCTGACTAGTCTCCCAGTTTCCTGATGCTGAAAAACTTTCTCACAACATGATGCTGCCACCACCATGCTTCACTGTAGGGATGGTGCCTGGTTTGCTCCAAATATGATGCCTGGCATTCACGCCAAAGAATTCAGTCTTTGTTTCATCAGACCAGAGAATTTTGTTTCTCATGGTCTGAGAGTCATTCAAGTGCCTTTGGCAAACTCCAGGCGGGCTGTCATGTGTGTTTTACTTGTGGCCCAGTCACACAGCACTTAACAAAGGGCAACAAAGCCCAAATGAAACAAGAAATCTGGATTTTCACTGACTTTCGTTGGCATCGTTTAACCTTCGCACAGCTTTGTTCCTGCAGCTGGCACTTCGTCAGGATTTTTAAACTGTCAAAAAATTTGAACGAATGCCACCAAAAACCTCAGTTCATCCGTATTTTGTTTTGCTGTAGTTTGTGCCGGTTTGTGAGTGCTTTTGTGGAGGAGAGATGCAGCTGCTTCGTCCGCGGTGGAGTTGGTGTGTGGTGTGGGGCGTCTGCCGCTACATGTGAAGTGATGAGTGTTGCTGCCATCATGCGGTGGTGCTGGCTGGCCAGGAAGAATTTCTTGGCCTCTCCACCAGCACATGGCAGTCCGTGATTGTGGTGTTGTTCCAGTGCTGTGCGCACTTGAGAAGAGAGGACCTGCACAAAAAGTGCAGCCGGAGCTGCGGCTTCTGTCTATGATCTCTGAAGGGCTTCCTGTCCCCCAGCCCATGCAGAAAGAAAAGTCTGCTGGCCCTTTCAGTTTGACAGTTCAAAGGTTTTGAGGAAGTGATCCTTGATTGCTGTATATTTGTTTGTAAGCGGGGGGGCTTTGCAGGAGTGCAATCAGCCTCGTTTCCGTGGAACTGAGGGCCGTCACGACGTAATAATATTTCGTGTCATCTGCGGTGATCTCTCAGAGCAAAGTGTGCCTCTATTTATGCAAACCAGGTGGCAGTTTACAGAAGCGTGACTTTGACCCATCAAGTATGGAAAAAATTCCAGCAGGAGCGGACATTCGCGTGTGAACAGCTTTGATCCACAGAGGTGTGACATATGAAAACAGAAAACCCAGTGTTTGAGTCGTTTGAGTCAGTAAATCATGTACAGTATGAATGAGGCAGTCCTTTTGTGTGCACGTGTACGTGCACCACAACACATCCAAACACTGAATGCATTCATCCAGTGTGAATCAGCTGGAGAGAGAGGGGGGTGAAGAGAGAGGTGAAGCGCGTGCGTGTGTGTCTGATCCACATACACAGCGCCTGTGCATGCGTGATCAGAACTGGCAATCGGACCTGCACACGTGTGTGTGACTGACTGGTTGATCACACAGCAGAAGCGCCGGTGATCAGAAACACCAGGGTTTTGAAAAAAGTAAAGACAGAGAGATAGCGCTATTTCTCTTTCTCTCGCTCCCTTCTCTCCTCCCTCTCTCTCTCTCTCTCAATGCTGAAACAAGAGATGGACAGTTTTAAGTTTGGTTGTGAGTTTAAATGCCAATATTTTTGACTTTTTTGTAGGGGGGGAGGTGCACAGAAGAACTCTGAACTTTGGGATCTGATGTTCCCAGCCCTGACAAGGAAGCAGTGTATCCCGCTGTACATTTTCAAACCTGAGTGCTAGACAGAGGGACCACAGAAAGTTCCTGTGGTTCCTCTTTTACTGTGTACACATTTTTCTTCGTGACTCTAGCTGTGCAGCATCTTGCGTAAGGATTCTTTTTATCACAATTATTACATGTGTTTAAATATGCAGGACACAATCTTGTAGCATGACTGCCTCCACATTTATTGCATTTTATCACTGCCTCTTTCTCGTTGTTTTGTCTGGCATGTGGCTTGTGACGGTCAGTTGTTTTTACCGCATGTACTGTCATTTCTTGCTCACTTAGCTCTTTTTTTTTTTGCACAAGAGCTCTGTGTGGCCCTGCACAAATCCACAGTCCTGTACAATGGCAAATTTTTCTCTCACAGCAGCCTTTCTCTTATTCCATTATCCATTATTTATTCATTCATTATCTGTTATTATTCCGTTATCAGCAAGATTTCCACTGAACTACTTGGGCGAGGATGGACTTCGATTTCACCATAGTGAAGCTTTGCTGTGGCAAGCCCCAAATGCATTTGCTATTTGCACTTTAAACCATGCACTATAGATTGTCGAGACAGGGTCATTTGTTTTATGATTACTCATGAAACAAATGTACCATCATCTTCAGTAAAAGTGTGAAGTCTGTGATAGTATCACATGAAACTTGTGCACACATCTTTCTCTCCTCCAGTAGAGGTCACCGACTGTTTGTGTGCCGTAATATGAACACATTCATGTTAATGTCACAAAGATGATAAATTTAGTTAGCTATTTAAAATGGGGAGGCCACACACGCATGCACGTTGAGATCAGTTTCTTACAGCGGCTACATTAAAGCGCCGGGTGTCAAATCATGAGCACTATTAATCAGTGGCATTAGGCGTTCATGTGAAGACCGTTTTATTCTCTGTCAGTCACACATCAAACATTGATACACAGCAGACTGACAATATGCTACATGCACTAAAAATAACCTTTTTAAAACTGTGAATCCTCCACTGGTAACAAGTGTTTGTTTGACAGCGATTGTTTTTAAATGTAACAAGCATAGATAGGACAGCTGGTTGTCCATGCACAGCTGTGAGGGTAAAAGAGTTTAATTATCTGTGAAACACATTCACAAATTTTTTGTCTGCAACATGCAATATGGATGATTTTCTGATCGATTTATGGTTGTGTCATGGTTGCATGCTTGCGATTTGCAATGAAAGTTTATTCCAGAATGTCCTGTTTTTTCAGTCTAGTCTGCATAACTTTCAGAAAATAGAAGCCATTCCTAACTGATGAAGACCTGTTCAAAGTATGGCAAAATTTCACATTATTTGTGACTGATTCTTTGATTCTTTCAGTCTGCTGAGTCCCTTCCTCTTCACCTTCATGACCCATGACTGTTGTGCTAAGTTCAGCAAAAATCACGTCATAAAATATGCTGACGACACAACCGTAGTGGGCCTCATCCAGAACGAGGACAACATGCACTACAGGGAGGAGGTGAGACTCTTCACTAATTGGTGCAACAACAACAATCTGATCCTGAATGTGGAGAAAATGAAGGAGCTGGTGATCGACTTCAGGAGAAGATGCCCCCCTCCCCCATACTCCCATTTACATCAAGGACTCTACTGTGGAGATTGTGCAGCAATCAAAAATCCTGGGGGTTCATGTCTCCAACAAATTCTGCACATATTCTCTCTGGTTAAAAAGGCCAACCAGTGTCAATACTTTCTCTGCAGGTTATCGAGTGCCCAACTGAGCCCAGCTCCTCCTATAGAGGAACAATAAAGAGTGTACTAACCGTTAGTATCTCTCTGTGTCATGAATGTAGCAGCTTTGCAGGAGGAAGGCACTGGGGAGGGTTGTGAGGGCAGCAGAGAAGATTATTAGGGCCAGGCTGCCAACCATTGGTGCACTGGCAGAACAGCGCTGCTTGTCCAGGACAAGAAGGATAATTAGGGACACTTCACATCCCTTTAACAAACTATATTCCTTCCTGCCCTCAGGTAGACAGTATTGTATCCTGAGGTGCAAAACACGCAGATTCAGGGACACCTTTTACCCAACCACCATAAAACAGTTAAATACAAATCGACAGAAAGAACTTTGCAATAGATAATGTAGAATATAGAGTACACTGTAGCATCAACTTTATCCTTGTAGCATCTTCATATGAGCAATATCCTGTGTCCTTTTTTTTATTTATTGTATGCTGTGTATATACACACACAGAGACAGCTATCGATAGTAACAAATTGGGTTTGAAAAAAAGAAACTATCACACACCTTGGACTTTTATTCTTACTTTTAAAGCGCCAGTCAACCACGATCAGGTGTGATCTGAATGAAATGCTGTGTGATCTGTCGGTGTGATCTGTCAGTGTGGTGATCACCGACAGTGACGGCGCTTTAAATGTTTAAACAGCGCATTAAGCAGGCGTGACCACACCTGATCGATCAGGTTGTCTGATGATCACACCAACAGTGACAACGCTTTAAAGAGTTACAGTGCATTAATCAGGTGTGATCACCCTGATCGATCAGGTCATCTGAAGAACATATTGACAGCGATGATGCTTTAAACAGTTACAGCGCATTAATCAAGTGTGATCACCCCGATCGATCCGGTTGTCTGATTATCACACCAACAGCGACAATGCTTTAAAGAGTTATAGCACATTAATTAAGTGTGATCGCACCACAGTGACGGTGCTTTAAAAGTTTAAATCATCACAGCGCTTCTGATACCGGCATGAGAAACGCACCTGGAGCAGAAAAACCACGAGGCACTTGCTTTAAAATGCTTCCAACCACAAATTAAAGTAATTTCAGGTGTCATTTTCAAAAATCATGAGCTTTATGTGGATTCATGTCCATCTGTGATGGTGAATTGGACTGAAATGAACAGGTCAGTTTTGCTCTGTGTATGAATGAAAAAGTCAATCTGCATGAGGACCGCATGTTTCAGCCAATCAGTGGCCAGCATTAATGGATGTATTTAGACTTATGATTAAATTACAAGAAACGTGTGCCAACAATCACATAACTTACCTACAACTTGGCCAATCTGTTTTTTTCAAAAGAGTAATGTCTAAGGTGTAATTTGGTGCTTGTTTTACCATTTGAAAAATTCATCTGTAAATATTCTGCAATCTGCTGCACTAAAAGGGCTTTTCAGTGCTAAAACCAAATATCCACTAATTCCGCAATACGGCTCAGATGCAGATCAAAGCTAATGTATTCACTGAGAGTGCCAATTTGCACCTCACTGTTACAAATGAGAGTGATTCAGGCACTTTTGACTGAGGTATAATTGAAAATGTACACCAAATGGGCTTTTCAATATTAAATTAAAAAGTCCACAAAATACACAATCTGCATCAGATCTACATCAAACTTTGTCAAGAGATAGTGAGTGCCAGTCTGCACCTCAGTTTCAAATATGAGAGTGATTGGGGCATGTTTGATTCAGATATAATGTAAAATATACATTAAATGGGGATTTCAATGCCCATAACATCTGTAATCCGGATCAGATCCATTCGATCATTCGATGAAGGAAATCATCCTATACAATGCTGCTATGAAAGAAATTCAACCTTTTTTGACAGAGTTATGAATTTTTGAAAATTTGTTCAATGTTAAAGGATAGGGATTTTTCCAATATTTTTCCTGACTTTAATCTTTCACCTACGATCTTGAAAACTGAACCAGTTCTTGCCTATCAGGATATGAATTCTCTGTAAAACTTTCCATAATGATATATGAAAAATTCCAGGGTGTTCTTCGTTGGCAGAGGTAATAGTATGACTAATCAATTTGCAGACCCATAAATTGATCAAAATGTACTATGGACCAGTCAGTGGTGTGACTTTGTTGTGACTCAGTCAAGTGAATTAAGTGTTGTTATACCACTACTTCTCTCTTCAACCTCTTGTAAACATTCAAAGGTCAGCGCAAGACTCTCAAAGGTTCAGAAGGAGAAAGTGCTTTTAAGCAGCTGCACATTTATGCCGCTTCTAGCTGACACCCCACTGTCTCGTCTCTGCTGTACAACTGGCTTGAATACAAAGTCAAATCAAATTTGGGAGCATGCCCTGGTGCCACATTTTGCCGCATCCATGACACCTTGGACCCACCTTGGGTCCTGCATGACAATCACCAAGGTAGTCAACTTGTCATGGTATGCCTCCCTGTCCTGTTTTTAATCCTGTTGTAGTTTGTGAGCTATATCAACCCTGAGTTTCAGCTCAGCCGTGGCCAGATACTTGCTAGATCCTTCCAGGTTCCAGATGCTCCTGGTATTCCCTGAAGCTCGTTGATGATTTCTGAGGCTTCCAGCTCCTCCAAGATTCCTGACCTTGACCTCATCTTGCTGTTGCTTCTATTCTCTAAGACAACGGAGCTTTCCACAGCTATATTCAAGGTGACCTGGCCAGCTCTCTAATTCCCGTATTAGAGCGTGTTGTCTTTCCTGGTGTTCCCAGAAACTAACCTGCACAGCTCCCACGCTGCACCGGCTCCTGGTCCTACGGACCTGCACAGCAACGTCACTTTGGCACTGTCTGGCTCTCAGCTCAGAGCGCGCTACTCTGCTTCGCTCCAGTTAAGTTCCTTCATGTTTCTGTGGGATCCCGTTCTCACATATTCTTGCCTGTGACAGTGCATGACTATGAACTGTTCCAAGAACTATATCCAATAACTATATGAATTCTGGCATCGTGAAGTCCTGCTTAATTGGAACTGCATCAGACGTGCAGCACTTGACCTCTGAAGATAATTCATGAACTGTGTACAATTCCTGAATTGCAAACCTTATTTTCTGAGTGGAGAACATTATTTCCAGAACTGAACACTTCTGTTTGAAGCCTCCTGTGAACTGTTAAGGCTTCCAGTGTTACGAGTGCAATCGCTCACCATCTCTCTCCTCTGTTCTCCTAGTTCCTGGTCTCGGCTCTGTGTGTCCCACGTGGTCCCGGCTCTGAACATTCTAAGATCTCAGTTCATTCTCAAGACTGGCTCAGGAACCTGGAGGTCCCTAATGTCCACCTCCACGAGTGGGCTGACTCTCCACTGTGCAGGCACCTCCAGCGCAACATTATTATTTTCCTTGTTGTAAATAAATATAATTTTGTTCACGACCCACTCTGTTCCTTGCTCCCAGCATTTGGGTCCATAGCCTGAAATGGTCTGGTCCCGTCCGGACCCCTAACCATAACACAACTGATTCCCACATCTCCAAAATAACCATCTATCTGTTGCTACCACATCGGTGTCCCCTTGACCTTCTCTAGCCACCGGGTCCTCAATATTCAGGCACCTATCTGTTGGATTATGCCTAAAAATGCACCTGATTAAAATGTCAAAGCTGAAGGTCCCTCACAATGCACGTGATACTTCTCATCTTCGCCTCCTGAAGTAACCGCTCGTTTGACACTAAGTCATTCCAGTAGTACCCAAGGATCCTCCAAAGAGATGTAGTTCCAAAGACATTGAGTCGTTACCTCTCTGGTTAGCTTCAAATTCAGCAAGAAAACTTTTTCCTAGACTTGTACTATACTGCACTATAAGTTATATGTTGCTGCCCCCAGTGGCGAACAAAAGGTGAGTAGAGGCCGCACCAACAGACTGCAGCGCAGTAGTAGAAACCTGACGAAACCCTCTGGTCTTTTATAAATACTGTATTCAACATAAAAAAATCTGAAAAAAAAAATGAATGTCTACAAAGAACTGTACTGAATAGCATCAAATTCTTTCAAAATAAAAAAAGTGTAGGACCTGAAATGCTATCATAATACGAATAAGAATAATTTTACTAATCCCGAAGGAAATTGTTTAGCCCATGTATCCAGATATATGATGGATTGTTTTATGCACACCCCTACTTGTAGTAATGATTGAAAAATTAATCTTTAGTAAGAAAAAGATAATATTACAAATATGATCTTTAAAAGGTCTGATCAATATGCTGATTGAATGCTCTTTGTATTTCAGTTTGCTATGTTGATTTTTCATGTAAGGGTGCCGCTGTGTGTCTGATCCCCACGACTGAGCATTCTGGAGCTCCTGAGCAGGAACTGGACACGACTGTGAGTCTGAACACCTGCTGTGAAACAGTCACCACCAGTTAGATGCCCCACCTCAACAGGTTGACCTAATGGCTTTCAGGGGTCACATGGCAAGAGGTCAACTGTGGATTTAAAAGTGTCATGTGTAAAATGGTTGAGTGGATATAAGGGATTAAAGTGTTACCCTAAACCAGCCACAATGACAGTTCACTTAAGAAAGATAAATGATCAAAGAAAACAGGGGCGGGTCTACAGGGTGACAAGAGGTCTACAGGGGGGCAAGGGCGACAACTGCCTACTGTAGAGCCTTGGCCCCCAGCTGTTCCTCTAAATTTTATGTTCTTAAAACTGTACTTGTAAAAACAATTCATCACTATGGCCACAAGCTACTCAAAGCATTTAAATAAAAAAGTAAACTGACCAAAAATAAACAATTGTAAATATAATCTGAGCTCCTTCCTGCCCCTCAAATACTTAGCTATGGCACTGCATCAAATGCACAGAACAACCTTCACACACACACAAACACACAGTGGGATCGTGTCTGTCTGCAGCCTGACAGAGTGGAGCGACAGAGCAGCCTGAGCATCTTAAGATAAACCCTGTTTCCCCAGGTGAAGGTTAAACACACACTTTTACTTTAAATTAAGTTTGTAATTAATGTAATGTATGCTAAAATTCACAAATAAGAGCATATCAATTACAGTTTTTGCAGATTTGCAAGCAACGTGCAAAGCAGAAAATGTGTTGAAGGTATTGTCACATTGTGTTTTAGCTGTTGTTACAAGAAGTTTTGGATTTTAACTTATAGTCTAAGTATTCACTTTTGGGGTGTAAGCAGTTGGCAAAACTGTAACAGAAGGTCTGTTACGGTCTGAACCCGAATGGAAGGCTGGACCCAAATGCAAGAGACAGGATTTATTGTACAGATCAACTGGAGAATGTGCAACAGAATGAATAATCGTAAGCAGGCCTGGTGAGTGGAGACACGGCCGGCACGGCAGTGGAACCAGGGAGCCGCAGTTTGCAGACGCCAGAACCAGAGTGGTGCGGATGAGCCGGTGGGCACAGCCGAGGTGCAGAAGGGGTTGTGGAAGAGATCTGGACCCAGGTGACTGTCCACGGAGCTGAGGGAGGCGATCCTGCAGGGAGGAGGAGAGACACAGGTGAGTTGGTGTGCGGACCACACAAGCACACAGTACAGAGTGGCCAGACACTCAAGTTTAAAGATGCCAAAAACAGCGGTGTAGGAACGCCAGAGAAAACAGCAGCAGAAGGCAGCGTAGGAACACCAAAAATTACTCTGTCATGGAAAGTAGAGAGGCCAGGTACCAAGCAGGAAAAACTGAGTTTCTGGTGAAGATGAGATGAATGACTGGGGTTTAAATACACTGGCAGTGATCAAATCAAATCAATTTTATTTATATAGCGCCAAGTCACAACAAACTGTTGCCCCAAGGCGCTTTATATTGTAAGGCAAAAGCCATACAATAATTACAGAAAAACCCCAACGGTCAAAACGATCCCCTATGAGCAAGTACTTGGCGACATTGGGAAGGAAAAACTCCCTTTTAACAGGAAGAAACCTCCAGCAGAACCAGGCTCAGGGAGGGGCAGTCTTCTGCTGGGACTGGTTGGGGCTGAGGGGAGAGAATCAGGAAAAGACATGCTGTGGAAGAGAGCAGAGATCAATCACTAATGATTAAAAGCAGAGTGGTGCATACAGAGCAAAAAGAGGTGAATAAAAAGAAACACTGGGTGCATCATGGGAACCCCCCAGCAGTCTAATTCTGTAGCAGCATAACTAAGGGATGGTTCAGCATCACCTGATCCAGCCCTAACTATAAGCTTTTTCAAAAAGGAAAATTTTAAGCTTAATCTTAAAAATAGAGAGGGTGTCTGTCTCCCTGATCCGAATTGGGAGCTGGTTCCACAGGAGAGGAGCCTGAAAGCTGAAGGCTCTGCCTCCCATTCTACTCTTACAAAGCCTAAGAACTACAAGTAAGCCTGCAGTCTGAGAGCAAAGTGCTCTATTGGGGTGATATGGTACTATGAGGTCCCTAAGATAAGATGGGACCTGATTATTCAAAACCTTATAAGTAAAAAGAAGAATTTTAAATTATATTCTAGAATTAACAGGGAGCCAATGAAGAGAAGCCAATATGGGTGAAATATGCTCTATCCTTCTAGTCCCTGTCAGTACTCTAGCTGCAGCATTTTGAATTAACTGAAGGCTTTTCAGGAAACAGTGATGAGACACAGATGAGCTACAGGTGTGGTAGTCAGCACTCAGCTCCACGTCAGCCACCTGGGAGAGAGAGAGAGAGAGAGAGAGAGAGAGAGAGAGAGAGAGAGAGAGAGAGAGAGAGAGAGAGAGAGAGCAGAGTCAGGCAGGGACCAAGGCGACACATACAACATGGTCACCATTTGGGGAGGTATGGTCTAGTGGTTAAGCGTTGGGCTTGAGACCAGAGTATCCTTGGTTCAAATCCCAGCCTGACCAGAAAATCACTAAGGGCCCTTGGGCAAGGTCCTTAATCCCTTTGTTGCTCCCGGTGTGTAGTGTGACAAAGTTTTTGGGGGAAGAGCGAGCTGCAGCCCCGCAGCAGGCAACAGAGTTTTTTTTTTGTTTGTTTTGTTTTTAATTGTTTACATGTGCGCGCGTGAATGGGACAGGAGGTCCTCAAACTGGGTCCCGCAGAGGCGGAAGGACCGCTGAAAGCAGCCGTCACCCAGACGCAGCTCCTACAGCAAATAATGATACTCCCTGAATTGGGAACATCTCATGACGTTTGTCAGTTTTCTACAACAACTCGCTCTGTGTGATCAAGGTCCGTCATGTTAACTTGACTGACAACCGGATCCGGCGAGCGGAATGGAAGCTCCTCCTATTTGATGACGCACCGGGGTGAATTTTCACAGCAAAAGCAGAGCGACACACCGGGCAAAGGAGGCACGTCCGTCGCCATGCGACCCCCTTGAATTTGTAGCGTCTGATCGTGCCCGGTGTGAACGCGGCATTACAGTTCTTTGCACTGCAAATAGGAGAGTCTGTCACAGAACCAGTCAAATCTGAGGCTGTGTGAAGTAAAAGCCAGACTTTAAAGGGGTCATAATCTTAAAAATAGAGAGGGTGTCTGTCTCCCTGATCTGAATTGGGAGCTGGTTCCACAGGAGAGGAGCCTGAAAGCTGAAGGCTCTGCCTCCCATTCTACTCTTACAAAGCCCTAGGAACTACAAGTAAGCCTGCAGTCTGAGAGCATAGTGCTCTATTGGGGTGATATGGTACTATGAGGTCCCTAAGATAAGATGGGACCTGATTATTCAAAACCTTATAAGTAAAAAGAAGAATTTTAAATTATATTCTAGAATTAACAGGGAGCCAATGAAGAGAAGCCAATATGGGTGAAATATGCTCTATCCTTCTAGTCCCTGTCAGTACTCTAGCTGCAGCATTTTGAATTAACTGAAGGCTTTTCAGGAAACAGTGATGAGACACAGATGAGCTACAGGTGTGGTAGTCAGCACTCAGCTCCACGTCAGCCACCTGGGAGAGAGAGAGAGAGAGAGAGAGAGACAGCAGAGTCAGGCAGGGACCAAGGCGACACACACAACATGGTCACCATTTGGGGAGGTATGGTCTAGTGGTTAAGCGTTGGGCTTGAGACCAGAGCATCCTTGGTTCAAATCCCAGCCTGACCAGAAAATCACTAAGGGCCCCTGGGCAAGGTCCTTAGTCCCTTAGTTGCTCCCGGTGTGTAGTGGGCACCTTGCATGGCAGCAGCCTCACATCGGGGTGAATGTGAGGCATTGATGTGTAAAGCGCTTTGAGTGTCTGATGCAGATGGAAAAGTGCAATTAAAATGAGGTCCATTTACTCTTTCTGGGATGGTAAGTGCTAAGTTACAACTGACTGTGAGAGTGCAAGGAAATCGATCATTCCCCGAGACCAAAATATGGCCATCAGGTATTGCGAAGACTTTGCGTCCGTCTGTCCGTCCATCTGTCTGTGCTCAGCATACATCCAGTCCTATTACTGCCAGGGTCTTCAAATTCACAAGGATCATTCTTGGGACAAGTTCACAGATGGGCAACCTTGACCTATTCATTCTGGACACTCAGCATAACTCCATTAAAATCCATTCCATGATTTGGATTTTGTAATAAACAGAAGATAGAAGATTGAAGAAAATAATGATTGTCTGATCAGTCCCACATACAGGTGGTAGGGTCACAAACAGGTGAAGACAGCATGGCTCCATCCTACCTGAAATCAAGAATTCAGGCTGCTGCCGGTGCTGATTTACCAATGTGGCAACTACATAATGCTGTCATGTCAGTGTGGTCTACAATCTATGATGGATGTTTCCTGTATGGGCAGCAGTGTGGATTAGTGGTGAGCACTGTTGCCTCACAGCAAGAAGGTCCTGGGATCACTTCTCACTTGGTCCTTTCTGTGTGGAGTTTGGTTTGCATCTTCTCACCATCTTTATGCAAATTCCTTTCAGGTGATCCAGGTTTACTCCCACTACCTGATTTGAAAACTTTGAAGTGACAGCAGTTTTAAGTGTGTGGATGTGTTTGTTATGTCTATATGTGGTCTTGCGATAGATCGGTGTGCTGTTCACGGTGTACCCCGCTGCTCGCCTCATGACTGCTGGGATAGTCCCTTTTAATTGGATTAAGAGGGCATAGAAAATGAAGGAATGCTTCCTGGATATTGTCAAATCTACAATTAAGCCAGATGTAATGATAAAGGGAGTATAACCACATTCTAGCAAGGTGTAACTAATGAAAAGGTCAGTGAGTGTATTTTAGGTTAAGATAAGATACGATAAGATAAAACTTTGATCTCACAGAGGAGAAATTCACATGTTACGTCAGCTCTTAAAAAACACACAAGATGGGTGCAAGTAGAGGAAAATGTTCATCAAACAGTGTGTGCAAAGATAAGCAATAATAATAATACTTGTAACAGTACAATAAAATAAGAAAATGAGGTAGAAATAGAATATATATATATATATATATATATATATACATACATACATGCACACATACACCTATGCACACACGTGCACACATACCTATACACATACACATATACATATGCATATATATATATATATACGTACATATATAAGTACATATGCATATATACAATATAAACGCAACACTTTTGGTTTTGCTCCCATTTTGTATGAGATTAACTCAACGATCTAAAACTTTTTCCACATACACAATATCACCATTTCCCTCAAATACTGTGCACAAACCAGTCTAAATCTGTGATATTGAGCACTTCTCCTTTGCTGAGATAATCCATCCCACCTCACAGGTGTGCCATATCAAGATGCTGATTAGACACCATGATTAGTGCACAGGTGTGCCTTAGACTGCCCACAATAAAAGGCCACTCTGAAAGGTGCAGTTTTGTTTTATTGGGGGGGATACCAGTCAGTATCTGGTGTGACCACCATTTGCCTCATGCAGTGCAACACATCGCCTTCGCATCATCCGTGAAGAGAACACCTCTCCAACGTGCCAAACGGCAGCAAATGTGAGCATTTGCCCACTCAAATCGGTTACAACGACGAACTGGAGTCAGGTCGAGACCCCGATGAGGATGACGAGCATGCAGATGAGCTTCCCTGAGACAGTTTCTGACAGTTTGTGCAGAACTTCTTTGGTTATGCAAACCGATTGTTCCAGTAGCTGTCCGAGTGGATGGTCTCAGATGATCTTGGAGGAGTCTTCTGCTGGGACTGGTTGGGGCTGAGGGGAGAGAATCAGGAAAAAGACATGCTGTGGAAGACAGCAGAGATCAATCACTAATGATTAAATGGAGAGTGGCGCATACAGAGCAAAACGAGAAAGAAACACTCAGTGCATCATGGGAACCCCCCAGCAGTCTAGGTCTACAGCAGCATAACTAAGGGATGGTTCAGGGTCACCTGATCCAGCCCTAACTACAACCCCTGGCAATAATTATGGAATCACCAGCCTCGGAGGATGTTCATTCAGTTGTTTAATTTTGTAGAAAAAAAGCAGATTACAGACATGACACAAAACTAAAGTCATTTCAAATGGCAACTTTCTGGCTTTAAGAAACACTATAAGAAATCAAGAAAAAAAATTGTGGCAGTCAGTAACGGTTACTTTTTTAGACCAAGCAGAGGGAAAAAAATATGGACTCACTCAATTCTGAGGAATAAATTATGGAATCACCCTGTAAATTTTCATCCCCAAAACTAACACCTGCATCAAATCAGATCTGCTCATTAGTCTGCATCTAAAAAGGAGTGACCACACCTTGGAGAGCTGTTGCACCAAGTGGACTGACATGAATCATGGCTCCAACACAAGAGATGTCAATTGAAACAAAGGAGAGGATTATCAAACTCTTAAAAGAGGGTAAATCATCATGCAATGTTGCAAAAGATGTTGGTTGTTCACAGTCAGCTGTGTCTAAACTCTGGACCAAATACAAACAACATGGGAAGGTTGTTAAAGGCAAACATACTGGTAGACCAAGGAAGACATCAAAGTGTCAAGACAGAAAACGTAAAGCAATATGTCTCAAAAATCGAAAATGCACAACAAAACAAATGAGGAACGAATGGGAGGAAACTGCAGTCAACGTCTGTGACCGAACTGTAAGAAACCGCCTAAAGGAAATGGGCTTTACATACAGAAAAGCTAACCCAAAGCCATCATTAATACCTGAACAGAAAAAAACAAGGTTACAATGGGCTAAGGAAAAGCAATCGTGGACTGTGGATGACTGGATGAAAGTCATATTCAGTGATGAATCTCGACTCTGCATTGGGCAAGGTGATGATGCTGGAACTTTTGTTTGGTGCCATTCCAATGAGATTTATAAAGATGATTGCCTGAAGAGAACATGTAAATTTCCACAGTCATTGATGATATCAATCAATCAATTTTATTTATATAGCGCCAAATCACAACAAACAGTTGCCCCAAGGCGCTTTATATTGTAAGGCAAGGCCATACAATAATTACGGAAAAACCCCAACGGTCAAAACGACCCCCTGTGAGCAAGCACTTGGCGACAGTGGGAAGGAAAAACTCCCTTTTAACAGGAAGAAACCTCCAGCAGAACCAGGCTCAGGGAGGGGCAGTCTTCTGCTGGGACTGGTTGGGGCTGAGGGAGAGAACCAGGAAAAAGACATGCTGTGGAGGGGAGCAGAGATCAATCACTAATGATTAAATGCAGAGTGGTGCATACAGAGCAAAAGGAGAAAGAAACACTCAGTGCATCATGGGAACCCCCCAGCAGTCTAAGTCTATAGCAGCATAACTAAGGGATGGTTCAGGGTCACCTGATCCAGCCCTAACTATAAGCTTTAGCAAAAAGGAAAGTTTTAAGCCTAATCTTAAAAGTAGAGAGGGTGTCTGTCTCCCTGATCTGAATTGGGAGCTGGTTCCACAGGAGAGGAGCCTGAAAGCTGAAGGCTCTGCCTCCCATTCTACTCTTATAAACCCTAGGAACTACAAGTAAGCCTGCAGTCTGAGAGCGAAGCGCTCTATTGGGGTGATATGGTACTATGAGGTCCCTAAGATAAGATGGGACCTGATTATTCAAAACCTTATAAGTAAGAAGAAGAATTTTAAATTCTATTCTAGAATTAACAGGAAGCCAATGAAGAGAGGCCAATATGGGTGAGATATGCTCTCTCCTTCTAGTCCCCGTTAGTACTCTAGCTGCAGCATTTTGAATTAACTGAAGGCTTTTCAGGGATTTAAAAGCAGGAAATTAGAGGTCATCCATGTCTTTATGTCTGTAAGACAATCCTGCAGTTTAGCTAATTGGTGTGTGTCCTCTGGCTTCATGGATAGATAAAGCTGGGTATCATCTGCGTAACAATGAAAATTTAAGCAATGCCGTCTAATAATACTGCCTAAGGGAAGCATGTATAAAGTGAATAAAATTGGTCCTAGCACAGAACCTTGTGGAACTCCATAATTAACCTTAGTCTGTGAAGAAGATTCCCCATTTACATGAACAAATTGTAATCTATTAGATAAATATGATTCAAACCACCGCAGTGCAGTGCCTTATATGTGCCAGATATGGGGCTGCATGTCAGGTAAAGGCACTGAGGAGATGGCTGTCATTACATCATAAATAAATGCACAAGTTTATGTTGATATTTTGGACACTTTTCTTATCCCATCAATTGAAAGGATGTTTGGGGATAATGAAATCATTTTTCAAGATGATAATGCATCTTGCCATAGAGCAGGGGTGGCCAAGTTCGGTCCTCGAGAGCCACACTCCTGACACTCTTAGTTGTCTCCCTGCTCCAACATACCTGAATCCAATGAAAGGTTCATTAAAAGTCTGCTAACGAGTCTTTCATTGGATTCAGGTGTGTTGGAGCAGGGAGACAACTAAGAGTGTCAGGAGTGTGGCTCTCGAGGACCGAACTTGGCCACCCCTGCCATAGAGCAAAAACTGTGAAAACATTCCTTGCAAAAAGACACATAGGTTCAATGTCATGGCCTGCAAATAGTCCGGATCTTAATCCAATTGAAAATCTTTGGTGGAAGTTGAAGAAAATGGTCCATGACAAGGCTCCAACCTGCAAAGCTGATCTGGCAACAGCAATCAGAGAAAGTTGGAGCCAGATTGATGAAGAGTACTGTTTGTCACTCATTAAGTCCATGCCTCAGAGACTGCAAGCTGTTATAAAAGCCAGAGGTGGTGCAACAAAATACTAGTGATGTGTTGGAGCGTTCTTTTGTTTTTCATGATTCCATAATTTTTTCCTCAGAATTGAGTGATTCCATATTTTTTTCCCTCTGCTTGGTCTAAAAAAGTAACCGTTACTGACTGCCACAATTTTTTTTTCCTGATTTCTTATAGTGTTTCTTAAAGCCAGAAAGTTGACATTTGAAATGACTTTAGTTTTGTGTCTGTGATCTGCTTTTTTCTACAAAATTAAACAACTGAATGAACATCCTCCGAGGCCGGTGATTCCACAATTTTTGCCAGGGGTTGTATAAGCTTTAGCAAAAAGGAAAGTTTTAAGCCTAATGTTAAAAGTAGAGAGGGTGTCTGTCTCCCTGATCTGAATTGGGAGCTGGTTCCACAGGAGAGGAGCCTGAAAGCTGAAGGCTCTGCCTCCCATTCTACTCTTAAAAACCCTAGGAACTACAAGTAAGCCTGCAGTCTGAGAGCGAAGCGCTCTATTGGGGTGATATGGTACTAAGAGGTCCCTAAGATAAGATGGGACCTGATTATTCAAAACCTTATAAGTAAGAAGAATAATTCTAAATTCTATTCTAGAATTAACAGGAAGCCAATGAAGAGAGGCCAATATGGGTGAGATATGCTCTCTCCTTCTAGTCCCCATCAGTACTCTAGCTGCAGCATTTTTAATTAAGTGAAGGCTTTTCAGGGAACGTTTAGGACAACCTAGAGGTCCAGCCTAGAGGAAATAAATGCATGAATTAGTTTTTCAGCATCACTCTGAGACAAGACCTTTCTAATTTTAGAGATATTGCGCAAATGTAAAAAAGCAGTCCTACATATTTGCCTAATATGCGCATTGAAGGGCATATCCTGATCAAAAATGACTCCAAGATTTCTCACAGTATTACTAGAGGTCAGGGTAATGCCATCCAGAGTAAGGATCTGGTTAGACACCATGTTTCTAAGATTTGTGGGGCCAAGTACAATAACTTAAGTTTTATCTGAATTTAAAAGCAGGAAATTAGAGGTCATCCATGTCTTTATGTCTGTAAGACATTCCTGCAGTTTAACTAATTGGCGTGTGTCCTCTGGCTTCATGGATAGATAAAGCTGGGTATCATCTGCGTAACAATGAATATTTAAGCAATGCTTTCTAATAATACTGCCTAAGGGAAGCATGTATAAAGTGAATAAAATTGGTCCTAGCACAGAACCTTGTGGAACTCCATAATTAACCTTAGTCTGTGAAGAAGACTCCCCATTTACATGAACAAATTGTAATCTATTAGATAAATATGATTCAAACCACCGCAGCGCAGTGCCTTTAATACCTATGGCATGCTCTAATCTCTGTAATAAAATTTTATGGTCAACAGTATCAAAAGCAGCACTGAGGTCTATCAGGACAAGCACAGAGATGAGTCCACTGTCTGAGGCCATAAGAAGATCATTTATAACCTTCACTAATGCTGTTTCTGTACTATGATGAATTCTGAAACCTGACGGAAACTCTTCAAATAGACCATTCCTCTGCAGATGATCAGTTAGCTGTTTTACAACTACCCTTTCAAGAATTTTTGAGAGAAAAGGAAGGTTGGAGATTGGCCTATAATTAGCTAAGATAGCTGGGTCAAGTGATGGCTTTTTAAGTAATGGTTTAATTACTGCCACCTTAAAAGCCTGTGGTACATAGCCAACTAATAAAGATAGATTGATTATATTTAAGATCGAAGCATTAATTAACGGTAGGGCTTCCTTGAGCAGCCTGGTAGGAATGGGGTCTAATAGACATGTTGATGGTTTGGAGGAAGTGACTAATGAAAATAACTCAGACAGAACAATCGGAGCGAAAGAGTCTAACCAAATACCAGCATTACTGAAAGCAGCCAAAGATAACGATATGTCTTTGGGATGGTTATGACTAATTTTTTCTCTAATAGTTAAAATTTTATTAGCAAAGAAAGTCATGAAGTCATTACTAGTTAAAGGAATACTCGACTCAATAGAGCTCTGACTCTTTGTCAGCCTGGCTACAGTGCTGAAAAGAAACCTGGGGTTGTTCTTATTTTCTTCAATTAGTGATGAGTAGTAAGATGTCCTAGCTTTACGGAGGGCTTTTTTATAGAGCAACAGACTCTTTTTCCAGGCTAAGTGAAGATCTTCTAAATTAGTGAGACGCCATTTCCTCTCAACGTACGGGTTATCTGCTTTAAGCTGCGAGTTTGTGAGTTATACCATGGAGTCAGGCACTTCTGATTTAAAGCTCTCTTTTTCAGAGGAGCTACAGCATCCAAAGTTGTGCTCAATGAGGATGTAAAACTATTGACGAGATAATCTATCTCACTTACAGAGTTTAGGTAGCTACTCTGCACTGTGTTGGTATATGGCATTGGAGAACATAACAAAGAAGGAATCATATCCTTAAACCTAGTTACAGCGCTTTCCGAAAGACTTCTACTGTAATGAAACTTATTCCCCACTGCTTGGGTAGTCCATTAAAGTAAATGTAAATGTTATTAAGAAATTATCAGACAGAAGGGGGTTTTCAGGGAATACTGTTAAGTCTTCAATTTCCATACTATAAGTCAAAACAAGATCTAAAGTATGATTAAAGTGGTGGGTGGACTCATTTACATTTTGAGCAAAGCCAATTGAGTCTAATAATAGATTAAATGCAGTGTTCAGGCTGTCATGCTCAGCATCTATGTGGATGTTAAAATTGCCCACTATAATTATCTTATCTGAGCTAAGCACTAAGTCAGACAAAAGGTCTGAAAATTCACAAAGAAACTCACAGTAACAACCAGGTGGACGATAGATAACAAATAAAACTGGTTTTTGGGACTTCCAATTTGGATGGACAAGACTAAGAGTCAAGCTTTCAAATGAATTAAAGCTCTGTCTGGGTTTTTGATTAATTAATAAGCTGGAGTGGAAGATTGCTGCTAATCCTCCCCCTCGGCCCGTGCTATGAGCATTCTGACAGTTAGTGTGACTCAGGGGTGTTGACTCATTTAAACTAACATATTCATCCTGCTGTAACCAGGTTTCTGTAAGGCAGAATAAATCAATATGTTGATCAATTATTATATCATTTACTAACAGGGACTTAGAAGAGAGAGACCTAATGTTTAATAGACAACATTTAACTGTTTTAGTCTGTGGTGCAGTTGAAGGTGCTATATTATGTTTTCTTTTTGAATTTTTATGCTTAAATAGATTTTTACTGGTTGTTGATGGTCTGGGAGCAGGCACCATCTCTACGGGGATGGGGTATTGGGGGGATGGCAGGGGGAGAGAAGCTGCAGAGAGGTGTGTAAGACTACAACTCTGCTTCCTGGTCACAACCCTGGGTAGTCACAGTTTGGAGGGTTTAATAAAATTGGCCAGATTTCTAGAAATGAGAGCTGCTCCATCCAAAGTGGGATGGATGCCGTCTCTCCTAACAAGACCAGGTTTTCCTCAGATGCTTTGCCAATTATCTATGAAGCCCACCTCATTTTTTGGACACCACTCAGCCAGCCAGCAATTCAAGGAGAACATGCGGCTAAACATGTCACTCCCGGTCCGATTGGGGAGGGGCCCAGAGAAAACTACAGAGTCCGACATTGTTTTTGCAAAGTTATACACCGATTCAATGTTAATTTTAGTGACCACCGACTGGCGTAACTGGGTGTCATTACGGCTGACGTGAATTACAATCTTACCGAATTTACGCTTAGCCTTAGCCAGCAGTTTCAAATTTTCTTCAATGTCGCCTGCTCTGGCCCCCAGAAGACAATTGACTATGGTTGCTGGTGTTGCTAACTTCACATTTCTCAAAACAGAGTCGCCAATAACCAGAGTTTGTTCCTCGGCGGGTGTGTCGCGGAGTAGGGAAAAAATCGTTAGAGATGTGAACGGGTTGGTGGTGTACAGGGGGCTTGTGTTTAGGACTACGCTTCCTCCTCACAGTCACCCAGCCAGCCTGCTTTCCCGGCTGCTCGGGATCTGCTGGGGGACAGCTAACGGCGACTAAGCTACCTTGGTCCACACCGACTACAGGTGCCTAGCTAGCTGTAGGATTTTCCAAGGTGTGGAGCCGAGTCTCCAATTCGCCCAGCCTGGCCCCCAAAGCTACGAATAAGCTACACTTATTACAAATACCATTACTGCTAAAGGAGGCCGAGGAATAACTAAACATTTCACACCCAGAGCAGAGAAGTGCGGGAGAGACAGGAGAAGCCGCCATGCCAAACCGGCTAAGAGCTAGTAGCTGCGCTAAGCTAGCGGATTCCTAAAAACACACAAAGTGAATAATGTGTAAATAATTTAGAGGTGATTCAGCAGAGGGAGTGCTTTAGTTAAGGCATGTGAAGATTACACTGTGAAACAAATCGTTATCTAGTTATCTAGATCAATCTAACTATGCAGATTAAACAGCTAACAGATACAGCAAAACACCTCTGTGCTCCGGAACAGGAAGTGATACAATACCGCAGTGAGAACCAACACACAGAGAGCCACAGCACGTCACATGGGTAAGGTCTAATCTCATCAAGACCCTGAGCAAGCACATAGGTATCAGTGGTAAGGAAAATCACCCTCTTGTATTTTTAAAGAAGAAACCTCAAGCAGACCAGACTCAGAGGGGTGACAATCGCGTAGGCCATTCTAACAGTTACAAAGGTAGAAGCAATTACAAACAGTGAGTATAAAAGTGCAAAGGCCATCTTAACCCTCCTGTTATGTTCATTTGTCAGGAACAGCAATAGCGTTCCCGGGTCAATTTGACCCGGTGCATGTTTAATTATCCAAAAGATGTCTGAACCAAAAAAACTCCTAAAAAGCAGTGAATATTTCAATACTAACTCAATTACTAACTATTCTATCAATATTTAGTGTAATAGTGTTCCTTACCTCTAACAGGTAATCGTTCAATTAGGATAATTCACTCATTTTTCATAAAAGAAATACATGTTCAAACTTTTTTTAATGTTTAACCACTTGATTACTTTTGAAAGACCAACATATAGAACACAAATGTTTTACACACCATTGAAACCCAACATTTAAATTTTGTTTTACATATATGCACAGTTTGTGAAGCAGAAATGAAGAAAATCGCAATACAACAAACAAGCAATCGCAAAATGAATGTATGTGTGTGTGTGTGTGTGTGTGTGTGTGGGTGTGTGTGTGTGTGTGTGTGTGTGTGTGTGTGTGTGTGTGTGTGTGTGTGTGTGTGTGTGTGTGTGTGTGTGTGTGTATCTACACAGCACGAGTGACATGTCATCACACTGTGCTTTGTGCAAATGAATTTTGCACATTTTGCACAGGTCATGGTTGTCTTGACATGATCAGATGGCCTGCAGGCCTGCACCTCTTCCTCTTCCTTTTTCGCTCAGCAGCAAACCAGAAACAAGTGGACCATAGTTACTTTAAGATGGTGCCTTTTTGCTGATACCAAGACATACACAACACTCATACACTTATACACACACATGCATACCCACATATAGTGAGTCACTTACTGACATAACGCACTGGTGTAGCACTTGGTGCAGTCCTGAATCTCCCTCACCGTGACTGCAGCGGCTGGGGTCCTTGTCAGATGCTGCCTCCGTTGGACGTGCAGTGTCACAAGCGACTTCCCCAGCTCCTCGAGAAAGATGCGCCTCTTGTACAGCTTTGACACAATCCAGTCAGGAAAGATCTCAGTTGATGACAAATGAATTGTAGGCTGATACATCTGAACACAAAGACAATATGCAGACAAAAACAAAGTAAAACTGAACACAAAGACAATATAATAAACACACTAAAACAAAGTAGAACTGAAAACAAAGACAATATGGAGACTAAAATAAAGTAAGACTGAACACAAAGACAATACGGAGATTACAATGAGGTAAAACTGAACACAAAGACAATATGCAGACTAAAATAAAGTCAAACTGAACACAAAGACAATATTCATACTAAAATAAATTAAAACTGAACACAAAGACAATATGGAGACTAAAATAAAGTAAGACTGAACACAAAGACAATATGGAGATTACACAATGACAATACGGAGATTACAATGAGGTAAAACTGAACACAAAGACAATATGCAGACTACGTAAAATAAAGTAAAGCTGAACACAAAGACAATATGCAGACTAAAATAAAGTAAAACTGAACACAACGACAATATGGAGACTAAAATAAAGTAAAACCGAACACAAAGACAATATGGAGACTAAAATAAAGTAAAACCAAACACAAAGACAATATGGAGACTAAATAAAGTAAAACTGAACACAAAGACAATATGGAGACTAAAATAAAGTAAAACCGAACACAAAGACAATATGGAGACTAAAATAAAGTAAAACCAAACACAAAGACAATATGGAGACTAAAATAAAGTAAAACCAAACACAAAGACAATATGGAGACTAAAATAAAGTAAAACTGAACACAAAGACAATATGGAGACTAAAATAAAGTAAAACCAAACACAAAGACAATATGGAGACTAAAATAAAGTAAAACTGAACACAAAGTAGAGAAGCTTGAATCTTCGACTGGACTGGGTTGCTTGACGCAAGGACGTTTTGCTTCAAATCACAGAAGCTTCCTCAGCTAAAATTCTTGCTCTGGTGGTCTGACTTCTGTCTTGACTGTTTTTCCCCTACTCCTGCTAAATAAGGGAGAGACACCCTTCTTCTTCTTGTCTCCGTCTCCTGTCTATCTGGTCTCTTTGTTCTCTGGGACTTCTGCACTTTGTCCAGGGACGATCGTGGGTACCCACATACTGTGAGGGCTTTCCGGACAAGTTGTTGTTCTTTAGCCCTTCCCTCTGCAGTTGTGGGCACCTGTAGGGCTCTGTGTTGAAGCGTCCTGATCACCCCGAGCTTGTGGTCAAGGGGGTGGTATGAGCCAAAGAGCAGATATTGGTCAGTGTGAGTTGGTTTTCTGTAAACCCCTGTCTGGAACTGCCTGTTCTCTCCAATCGTAACATCACAGTCCAAGAAGGCTAAATGGTTGTTTCTGGCATCCTCACGTGTGAACTTGATATTGGAGTCCACCGAGTTGTTGTGTTCTGAAAAGTCCTCAACTTCCTGTTGCTTGATTTACAAGAGTCAAGACAGAAGTCAGACCACCAGAGCAAGAATTTTAGCTGAGGAAGCTTCTGCGATTTGAAGCGAAATGTCCTCGCGTCAAGCAACCCAGTTCAGTCGAAGATTCACGCTTCTCTACTATGGAAACCACCTGGACAACTGAGAGCCTACACAGAAAACTGAACACAAAGACAATATGGAGACCAAAATAAAGTAAAACTGAACACAAAGACAATATGCAGACTAAAATAAAGTAAAACTGAACACAAAGACAATATGGAGAATACAATGAAGTAAAACTGAACACAAAGACAATATGCAGATTACAATAAAGTATAACAGAGCACAAAGACATTATGAAGACTAAAGTAAAGTAAAACTGAACACAAAGACAATATGCAGACTAAAATAAAGTAAAACTGAACACAAGGACAATATGCAGGCTAAAATAAAGTAAAACTGAACACAAAGACAATCTGCAGGCTAAAATAAAGTAAAACTGAACACAAAGACAATCTGCAGGCTAAAATAAAGTAAAACTGAACACAAAGACAATATGCAGGCTAAAATAAAGTAAAATTGAACACAAAGGCAGGCTAAAATAAAGTAAAGCTGAACACAAAGACAGGCTAAAATAAAGTAAAACTGAACACAAAGACGATATGCAGGCTAAAATAAAGTAAAACTGAACACAAAGACAATATGCAGACTAAAATAAAGTAAAACTGAACACAACGACAATATGGAGACTATAATAAAGTAAAACTGAACACAAAGACAATATGGAGACTAAAATAAAGTAAAACTGAACACAAAGACAATATGGAGATTACAATAAAGTAAAACTGAACACAAAGACAATATGCAGACTAAAATAAAGTAAAACTGAACACAAAGACAATATGCAGATTCCAATAAAGTATAACTGAGCACAAACTTTATGAAGACTAAAATAAAGTAAAACTGAACACAAAGACAATATTAAGAGTAAAATAAAGTAAAATTGAACACAATGATATTATGAAGATTAAAATAAAGTAAAACTGAACACAAAGACAAGATGCAGACTAAAATAAAGAAAAACTGACCGCAATGACATTATGAAGACTAAAATGAAGTAAAACTGACGACAACAACAATATGGAGACTAAAATAAAGTAAAACTGAACACAAAGACAATATGCAGACTAAAATAAAGTAAAACTGAACACAAAGACGATATGCAGACTAAAATAAAGTAAAACTGAACACAGCGACAATATGGAGACTATAATAAAGTAAAACGGAACACAAAGACAATATGGAGACTAAAATAAAGTAAAACTGAACACAAAGACAATATGCAGACTAAAATAAAGTAAAACTGAACACAAAGACAATATGGAGACTATAATAAAGTAAAACGGAACACAAAGACAATATGGAGACTAAAATAAAGTAAAACTGAACACAAAGACAATATGCAGACTAAAATAAAGTAAAACTGAACACAAAGACAATATGCAGACTAAAATAAAGTAAAACTGAACACAGCGACAATATGGAGACTATAATAAAGTAAAACTGAACACAAAGAACATATGGAGACTAAAATAAAGTAAAACTGAACACAAAGACAATATGGAGATTACAATAAAGTAAAACTGAACACAAAGACAATATGCAGGCTAAAATAAAGTAAAACTGAACACAAAGACAATATTAAGAGTAAAATAAAGCAACACTGAACAGTAACAATTTGAAGCCTAAAATAAAGTAACACTGAACACAATGACATTATGAAGACTAAAATTAAGTAAAACTAACCACAACGACAATATGGAGACTAAAAGAAAGTAAAACTTAACACAACAACAATATGAAGACTAAAATAAAGTAAAACTGAACACAATGATATTATGAAGACTAAAATAAAGTAAAACTGAACACAAAGACAAGATGCAGACTAAAATAAAGTAAAACTGAACACAAAGACAATATGGAGACTAAAATAAAGTAAAACTGAACACAAAGACAATATGGAGATTACACAATGACAATATGGAGATTACAATAAAGTAAAACTGAACACAAAGACAATATGCAGGCTAAAATAAAGTAAAACTGAACACAAAGACAATATTAAGAGTAAAATAAAGCAACACTGAACACAGTAACAATTTCAAGCCTAAAATAAAGTAACACTGAACACAATGACATTATGAAGACTAAAATTAAGTAAAACTGACCACAACGACAATATGGAGACTAAAAGAAAGTAAAACTTAACACAACAACATGAAGACTAAAATAAAGTAAAACTGACCGCAATGACATTATGAAGACTAAAATTAAGTAAAACTGACCACAACGACAATATGCAGAAGAAAATAAAATAAAACTGAACACAACAACATTATGAAGACTAAAATGCAGTAAAACTGACCACATCGACAATATGGAGACTAAAATAAAGTAAAACTGACCAAATGACATTATGAAGACTAAAATGAAGTAAAACTGACCACAACAACAATATGGAGACTAAAATAAAGCTGAACACAAAGACAATATGCAGACTAAAATAAAGTAAAACTGAACACAAAGACAATATGGAGACTAAAATAAAGTAAAACTGAACACAACGACAATATGCAGACTAAAATAAAGTAAAGCTGAACACAAAGACAATATGCAGACTAAAATAAAGTAAAACTGAACACAAAGACAATATGGAGACTAAAATAAAGTAAAACTGAACACAAAGACAATATGCAGATTACAATAAAGTATAACTGAGCACAAACTGTTGGGAAGGTGTCGTGACACGGACCCACAACAGGGGGCGCTAAGGAACGGACAATGGATAAGCCAGCCAGTAACAATTTAATGTTGTGAAAACACACAACGGAATATAGACAGAGATATGGATTGTCAATGAGACACCAGGTGACGTGTGGGCAGGCTCGAAGATAGAAGACCTCTGGCGAGAGAAGAGCCGATTCCCACACAGCTTCCACCACCAGCGGGCCTGAAGAACACCGGAGCCACCAAGTCCCGAGTCCCCAGGTGGCCTCTGCCTTCGGCTGTCGAACCTGGTACTGCTGGCAGAGAACAGAGAAAATCCAGGTGAGTGTGAATCCGCACACTCAGTAGTCCACTCACAGTAAATGTACTTTTTGGGAGGGAGCACCTCCACCTCCAATCACACACTCGTGCAGCTCCTGTGTAACCACTTAGCTGATATGGAGCGTGATGCGAAGTCGTCGCGGTCACGCCCTTACTCCAGCTCTGACAAGTACACCACAGGGCAAACGGCTGCAAAGAAGAGTTCAGTTAGCAGAGAAATTACCGCAGAGAAGGTTACCTCTTGGTTGCTGATTTCTCGGCGGGGAGGTGGAGTTGTAGTCCGGCTTTTATGGTGATGTGGTGAATGAGTGACAGGTGGTGCTGATGATGAATGACAGCTGTCACTCTCCGTTGCTCCGACGCCCTCTCGTGCTTGAAGCCCGCACTCCAAGCAGGGCGCCATCTGGTGGTGGTGGGCCAGCAGTACCTCCTCTTCTGGCGGCCCACACAACACAAATTTTATGAAGACTAAAATAAAGTAAAACTGAACACAAAGACAATATTAAGAGTAAAATAAAGTAAAACTGAACACAAAGACAAGATGCAGACTAAAATAAAGTAAAACTGACCGCAATGACATTATGAAGACTAAAATGAAGTAAAACTGACCACAACGACAATATGGAGACTAAAATAAAGTAAAACTGAACACAAAGACAATATGCAGACTAAAATAAAGTAAAACTGAACACAACTGTTGTGTGGGCTGCTGAAGAGGAGGTACTGCTGGCCCACCACCACCAGAGGGCGCCCTGCCTGGAGTGCGGGCTCCAGGCACCAGAGGGCGCTGCCGCCTTATGGGAGTAGCCTGGGTGACAGCTGTCACCCATCACCAGACACAGCTGTTCCACTCAGCACAGAGGTATATCAGGAGGACGGCGTCTCCACCTCAGTGCCGAGATATCGCCTAAGACTGAGGTAATATTCTCTGCATTTATATTCTGAACAACCAGCTAAACTTGTTAAACCTTTTCAGGACTGTTGACTACTGATAGCTTCATTGCTTGGATAAGTACTCACCTTCCTGCTGTACTTTGACAAGAGGTGGAGGCGGCTTCTCCCCTCTCCGTTACTGGGTGCGGTCGCATCCACACCTGTGTGTTGTTGCTCTCTCCCGCCAGCAGTACCGGATCCGACGAGCGGAGGCAGTGGCCACCTGGGAATTCGGGACTTGGCGGTTCCAGTATTTCCAGGGTTCGGTGGCAGAGGAGATCTGGGTGGTTCCGGTTCGACTGAGACGGACGTCTCCTACCTTCGAGCCTGCCCACACGACACCAGCGGATTCGACCCCAAATTGTGATTGTTGTATTTATTGTGCTCGTTTCGCAATAGTAAACCTTGTTATTTACCTTCTCCATTGTCCGTTCATTGCGCCCCCTGTTGTGGGTCCATGTTCCTACACTTTCACAACAGGATATCTCGGCCAGCGTCATGGACCCCGAGGGGCGTCAACCGGCTGTTGAACGGCCAATGGAAGACCAAGGCGCGGCGGAGGCTTCGGGAGGGGTAATCGGTGAGTTGCAGCGGATCCTCACCGCTTTCACCTCTCGGATCGATTTAATGACCGAGCAGCACGTTCTCCTAAACCGCAGGGTGGAGGCTCTCGCCGCACAAGTGGAGGCGCGCCCTTCGGGCGCCGCTGCGGCTCTCCCTCCCGAGGACCCTGCGCGCGAAAGTGACGTTCCACTGGTCGTTCAACGGTCCCTTCCTCCGTCCCCAGAAGCATACATAAGCCCTCCAGAGCCGTACGGAGGCTGTGTGGAGACGTGCGCGGACTTTCTGATGCAGTGTTCGCTCGTCTTCGCACAGCGTCCCGTGATGTACGCGACTGATGCTAGCAAAGTAGCTTATGTGATAAATCTGCTTCGCGGGGAGGCACGCGCTTGGGCTACAGCGCTCTGGGAGCAGAACTCACGGCTCCTTCATACATACGATGGGTTTGTACGGGAGCTCAGAACGGTGTTCGATCATCCCAACAGAGGAGAGTCCGCTTCAACCGCACTACTGTCAATAAGACAGGGGCGTCGGAGCGCAGCTGCCTATGCAGTCGCCTTCCGCATCGCGGCGGCGAGATCCGGCTGGAATAGCACTGCCCTCCGCGCTGCCTTTGTAAACGGACTGTCACTGGTCCTAAAAGAGCACCTGGTGGCTAAGGACGAACCGCGGGATTTAGATGGGCTCATCGATCTAGTCATACGACTCGACAACCGGTTAGAAGAACGCCGTCGGGAACGAGGCGAAGGGCGTGGCCAGGCACGCGTCGTCCCTCTCCCTTCCGGGTCCGATCGAGCTCCGCCCTCCCCACGCTCCTCTGTTCCTGCGCTCCGTGCGCCTATGGCTCCCCCTGCTGACGAAGCTATGGACACGAGCAGGGCAACATTTAGGGCACCTGGAGCACAAAGGAGGCGGGCCCACGGAGCTTGTTATGTTTGTGGCTCGAGTGAGCATCTCGCAAACGACTGCCCCGAGCGGTTAAACTCCAACGCCCGCCCCTAGAGACTGGGCCAGGGGTGGGCCAAAATATTCACGTGGGACACACCCACATTGCTACACGACTCCCAGTCACGATCCTGTTTGAGGATTCAACCCTGAAGGCCCCAGCACTGGTGGACACGGGCTCTGAGGGGAATCTGCTTGACAGTAGATGGGCCAGGGAGATAGGGCTCCCTCTGGTGGCTCTTACCTCGCCTGTGCAGGTTCGGGCGCTAGATGGCTCCCTACTCCCACCAATCACACATAAGACACCTCCAGTAACTCTGGTGGTGTCAGGTAACCACCGGGAGGTGATCGAGTTCTTTGTGACTCAGGCCACCTCCCGTGTGGTTTTGGGGTTTCCATGGATGCTAAAGCACAATCCCCGGATCGATTGGCCGTCCGGGGTAGTGGTTCAGTGGAGCGAAACCTGCCATCGGGAGTGTCTAGGTTCCTCGGTTCCTCCCGGCTCCCAAGCTAAGGAGGAGGTCCGAGTCCCGCCCAATCTGAAGGCGGTGCCGGCGGAGTACCATGACCTCGCTGACGTGTTCAGCAAGGATCTGGCTCTCACGCTTCCTCCCCACCGCCCGTATGATTGTGCCATTGATTTGGTTCCAGGCAGTGAGTTTCCGTCCAGTAGGCTGTACAACCTCTCACGGCCGGAGCGTGAATCAATGGAGACCTACATCCGGGACTCATTAGCTGCCGGGTTGATCCGGAATTCCACCTCTCCGATGGGTGCTGGTTTCTTTTTTGTGGGTAAAAAGGATGGCGGGCTTCGTCCATGCATTGATTATAGGGGGTTGAACGAAATCACGGTTCGCAATCGATACCCGTTGCCCCTGTTGGATTCGGTGTTCACCCCCTTGCATGGAGCCAATATCTTCACCAAACTTGATCTTAGGAATGCGTATCATTTGGTTCGGATTCGGAAGGGAGACGAATGGAAGACGGCATTTAACACCCCGTTGGGCCATTTTGAGTACCTGGTCATGCCGTTCGGTCTCACTAATGCTCCCGCGACCTTCCAAGCGTTGGTAAACGATGTCCTGCGGGACTTCCTGCACCGGTTCGTCTTCGTGTATCTGGACGATATACTCATCTTTTCCCCGGATCCTGAGACTCATGTCCGGCATGTCCGTCAGGTTCTGCAGCGGTTGTTGGAGAACCGCCTGTTTGTGAAGGGCGAGAAGTGTGAATTCCACCGCACTTCTTTGTCCTTCCTGGGGTTTATAATCTCCTCTAACTCCGTCGCCCCTGATCCGGCCAAGGTTGCGGCGGTGAGAGATTGGCCCCAACCTACAAGCCGTAGGAAGCTGCAACAGTTCCTCGGTTTTGCTAATTTCTACAGGAGGTTCATTAAGGGCTATAGTCAGGTAGTTAGCCCCCTGACAGCCCTGACCTCACCAAAAGTCCCCTTCACCTGGTCGGATCGGTGCGAAGCCGCGTTCAAGGAGTTGAAACGACGCTTCTCGTCTGCACCAGTTCTGGTGCAGCCCGATCCTAGCCGCCAGTTAGTGGTTGAAGTGGATGCCTCGGACTCAGGGATAGGAGCGGTGCTCTCCCAGAGCGGGAAGACCGATAAGGTCCTTCACCCGTGTGCCTATTTTTCTCGCAGGTTGACCCCCGCTGAACGGAACTATGACGTCGGCAATCGGGAACTCCTTGCTGTGAAAGAGGCCCTCGAAGAGTGGAGAAATCTGTTGGAGGGAACAGCCGTGCCATTCACGGTTTTCACTGACCATCGGAACCTGGAGTATATCAGGACCGCCAAGCGACTGAACCCCAGGCAAGCCCGCTGGTCACTGTTCTTTGGCCGTTTTGACTTCCGGATTACCTACCGTCCCGGGACCAAGAATCAGAGGTCGGATGCATTGTCCCGGGTGCACGAAGACGAAGTCAAAACGGAACCGTCGGATCCCCCGGATCCCATCATCCCGGAGTCCGCTATCGTGGCCGCCCTCACCTGGGACGTGGAGAAGACCGTCCGGGAGGCCCTGACCCGTGTCCCGGACCCCGGAAACGGACCAAAGAACAGACTATACGTCCCACCAGAGGCTAGGGCTGCATTCCTGGACTTCTGTCACGGTTCTAAGCTCTCCTGTCACCCAGGGGTGCGAAGGACCGTGACAGTCATCCGGCAACGCTTCTGGTGGGCATCCCTGGAGGCCGATGTCCGGGACTACGTCCAGGCCTGTACCACCTGCGCCAGGGGCAAGGCCGACCACAGAAAGACCTCAGGGCAGCTACAGCCACTGCCCGTGCCTCATCGCCCCTGGTCCCACATCGGTCTGGACTTCGTCACGGGTCTCCCGCCGTCCCAGGGAAACACCGTCGTCTTCACGATAGTGGACCGTTTCTCCAAGGCGGCCCACTTCGTGGCCCTCCCGAAGCTCCCAACGGCCCAGGAGACAGCGGACCTCCTGGTCCACCACGTCGTCCGTCTGCATGGCATACCATCAGACATCGTCTCCGATCGCGGTCCCCAGTTCACCTCACACGTCTGGAGGAGCTTCTGCCGGGAACTGGGGGCCACGGTCAGCCTCTCGTCTGGGTACCACCCCCAGACCAACGGGCAGGCAGAGCGGGCGAATCAGGAACTGGAGCAGACACTTCGCTGTGTGACAGCCGCGCACCCGACGGCCTGGAGTACCCACCTGGCCTGGATCGAGTACGCCCACAACAGCCAAGTGTCATCAGCCACCGGCCTCTCCCCGTTTGAGGTGTGCTTGGGGTATCAGCCCCCCTTGTTTCCGGTGGTTGAGGGAGAGGTCGGTGTGCCCTCGGTCTAGGCCCACCTACGGAAGTGCCGTCGGGTGTGGCGTGCCGCCCGCTCTGCCTTGTTGCAGGCCCGGAAGAGGGCGAAGAAACATGCAGACCGGCGGCGAGCCCCGGCCCCCAAGTATCGTCCTGGGCAGGAGGTCTGGTTGTCCACCAAGGACATTCCTCTACAGGTTGACTCACCGAAACTCCAAGAACGGTACATCGGACCGTATAAGATCCTCAAGGTCATCAACCCCGCCGCAGTGAGGCTCCAGCTTCCGGCCTCACTGCGGATCCATCCAGTTTTTCATGTTTCCCGGATCAAGCCCCTTCACACCTCACCCCTCTGCACCCCGGGTCCGGCGCCGCCTCCTGCCCGGATCATCGACGGAGCACCGGCTTGGACTGTCCGCCGGCTCCTTGATGTCTGTCGGATGGGCCGGGGTTTTCAGTATCTGGTGGACTGGGAGGGGTACGGACCCGAGGAGCGCTCCTGGGTGAAGAAGGGTTTCATCCTGGACCCGGCCCTCCTGGCCGACTTCTACCGTCGCCATCCGGACAAGCCCGGTCGTGCGCCAGGAGGCGCCCGTTGAGGGGGGGGTCCTGTTGTGTGGGCCGCTGAAGAGGAGGTACTGCTGGCCCACCACCACCAGAGGGCGCCCTGCCTGGAGTGCGGGCTCCAGGCACCAGAGGGCGCTGCCGCCTTATGGGAGTAGCCTGGGTGACAGCTGTCACCCATCACCAGACACAGCTGTTCCACTCAGCACAGAGGTATATCAGGAGGACGGCGTCTCCACCTCAGTGCCGAGATATCGCCTAAGACTGAGGTAATATTCTCTGCATTTATATTCTGAACAACCAGCTAAACTTGTTAAACCTTTTCAGGACTGTTGACTACTGATAGCTTCATTGCTTGGATAAGTACTCACCTTCCTGCTGTACTTTGACAAGAGGTGGAGGCGGCTTCTCCCCTCTCCGTTACTGGGTGCGGTCGCATCCACACCTGTGTGTTGTTGCTCTCTCCCGCCAGCAGTACCGGATCCGACGAGCTGAGGCAGTGGCCACCTGGGAATTCGGGACTTGGCGGTTCCAGTATTTCCAGGGTTCGGTGGCAGAGGAGATCTGGGTGGTTCCGGTTCGACTGAGACGGACGTCTCCTACCTTCGAGCCTGCCCACACGACACCAGCGGATTCGACCCCAAATTGTGATTGTTGTATTTATTGTGCTCGTTTCGCAATAGTAATGTAATGTAGTTCCTACACTTTCACAACAACAACGACAATATGGAGACTATAATAAAGTAAAACTGAACACAAAGACAATATGGAGACTAAAATAAAGTAAAACTGAACACAAAGACAATATGGAGATTACAATAAAGTAAAACTGAACACAAAGACAATATGCAGACTAAAATAAAGTAAAACTGAACACAAAGACAATATGGAGACTAAAATAAAGTAAAACTGAACACAAAGACAATATGGAGATTACACAATGACAATATGGAGATTACAATAAACTAAAACTGAACACAAAGACAATATGCAGGCTAAAATAAAGTAAAACTGAACACAAAGACAATATTAAGAGTAAAATAAAGTAAAACTGAACACAATGATATTATGAAGAGTAAAATAAAGTAAAACTGAACACAAAGACAAGATGCAGACTAAAATAAAGTAAAACTGACCGCAATGACATTATGAAGACTAAAATGAAGTAAAACTGACCACAACGACAATATGGAGACTAAAATAAAGTAAAACTGAACACAATGATATTATGAAGACTAAAATAAAGTAAAACTGAACACAAAGACAAGATGCAGACTAAAATAAAATAAACTGAACACAACGACAATATGGAGACTATAATAAAGTAAAACTGAACACAACGACAATATGCAGAAGAAAATTAAGTAAAACTGACCACAACGACAATATGCAGAAGAAAATAAAATAAAACTGAACACAACAACATTATGAAGACAAAAAGAAAGTAAAACTTAACACAACGACAATATGAAGACTAAAATAAAGTAAAACTGAACACAACGACAATACGCAGACTAAAATAAAGTAAAACTGACCGCAATGACATTATGAAGACTAAAATGAAGTAAAACTGACCACAACGACAATACGCAGACTAAAATAAAGTAAAACTGAACACAATGACATTATGAAGACTAAAATGAAGTAAAACTGACCACAACGACAATATGTAGACTAAAATAAAGTAAAACTGAACACAATGACATTATGAAGACTAACATGAAGTAAAACTGACCACAACGACAATATGTAGACTAAAATAAATTAAAACTGAACACAATGACATTATGAAGACTAAAATGAAGTAAAACTGACCACAACGACAATATGTAGACTAAAATAAAGTAAAACTGAACACAATGACATTATGAAGACTAAAATGAAGTAAAACTGACCACAATGACAATATGTAGACTAAAATAAATTAAAACTGAACACAATGACATTATGAAGACTAAAATGAAGTAAAACTGAACACAATGACATTATGAAGACTAAAATAAAGTAAAACTGAACACAAAGACAATATGGAGACTATAATAAAGTAAAACTGAACACAAAGACCATATGGAGACTAAAATAAAGTAAAACTGAACACAACGACAATATGGAGACTATAAAAAAGTAAAACTGAACACAAAGACCATATGGAGACTAAAATAAAGTAAAACTGAACACAAAGACAATATTGAGATTACACAATGACAATATGGAGATTACAATAAAGTAAAACTGAACACAAAGACAATATGCAGGCTAAAATAAAGTAAAACTGAACACAAAGACAATATTAAGAGTAAAATAAAGCAACACTGAACACAGTAACAATTTGAAGCCTAAAATAAAGTAACACTGAACACAATGACATTATGAAGACTAAAATTAAGTAAAACTGACCACAACGACAATATGAAGACTAAAATAAAGTAAAACTGAACACAACGACAATACGCAGACTAAAATAAAGTAAAACTGACCGCAATGACATTATGAAGACTAAAATGAAGTAAAACTGACCACAACGACAATACGCAGACTAAAATAAAGTAAAACTGAACACAATGACATTATGAAGACTAAAATGAAGTAAAACTGACCACAACGACAATATGTAGACTAAAATAAAGTAAAACTGAACACAATGACATTATGAAGACTAACATGAAGTAAAACTGACCACAACGACAATATGTAGACTAAAATAAATTAAAACTGAACACAATGACATTATGAAGACTAAAATGAAGTAAAACTGACCACAACGACAATATGTAGACTAAAATAAAGTAAAACTGAACACAATGACATTATGAAGACTAAAATGAAGTAAAACTGACCACAATGACAATATGTAGACTAAAATAAATTAAAACTGAACACAATGACATTATGAAGACTAAAATGAAGTAAAACTGAACACAATGACATTATGAAGACTAAAATAAAGTAAAACTGAACACAAAGACAATATGGAGACTATAATAAAGTAAAACTGAACACAAAGACCATATGGAGACTAAAATAAAGTAAAACTGAACACAACGACAATATGGAGACTATAAAAAAGTAAAACTGAACACAAAGACCATATGGAGACTAAAATAAAGTAAAACTGAACACAAAGACAATATTGAGATTACACAATGACAATATGGAGATTACAATAAAGTAAAACTGAACACAAAGACAATATGCAGGCTAAAATAAAGTAAAACTGAACACAAAGACAATATTAAGAGTAAAATAAAGCAACACTGAACACAGTAACAATTTGAAGCCTAAAATAAAGTAACACTGAACACAATGACATTATGAAGACTAAAATTAAGTAAAACTGACCACAACGACAATATGGAGACTAAAAGAAAGTAAAACTTAACACAACAACAGTATGAAGACTAAAATAAAGTAAAACTGAACACAATGACATTATGAAGACTAAAATAAATTAAAACTGAACACAATGACATTATGAAGACTAAAATGAAGTAAAACTGAACACAATGACATTATGAAGACTAAAATAAAGTAAAACTGAACACAATGACATTATGAAGACTAAAATATAGTAAAACTGAACACAACGACAATATGTAGACTAAAATATAGTAAAACTGAACACAATGACATTATGAAGACTAAAATAAAGTAAAACTGAACACAATGACATTATGGAGACTAAAATATAGTAAAACTGAACACAACGACAATATGTAGACTAAAATAAATTAAAACTGAACACAATGACATTATGAAGACTAAAATGAAGTAAAACTGAACACAATGACATTATGAAGACTAAAATAAAGTAAAACTGAACACAATGACATTATGAAGACTAAAATGAAGTAAAACTGAACACAATGACATTATGAAGACTAAAATGAAGTAAAACTGAACACAATGACATTATGAAGACTAAAATAAAGTAAAACTGAACACAATGACATTATGAAGACTAAAATGAAGTAAAACTGAACACAATGACATTATGAAGACTAAAATGAAGTAAAACTGAACACAATGACATTATGAAGACTAAAATAAAGTAAAACTGAACACAATGACATTATGAAGACTAAAATGAAGTACAACTGAACACAATGACATTATGAAGACTAAAATATAGTAAAACTGAACACAACGACAATATGTAGACTAAAATAAATTAAAACTGAACACAATGACATTATGGAGACTAAAATATAGTAAAACTGAACACAACAACAATATGTAGACTAAAATAAAATAAAACTGAACACAATGACATTATGAAGACTAAAATATAGTAAAACTGAACACAACGACAATATGTAGACTAAAATAAATTAAAACTGAACACAATGACATTATGAAGACTAAAATAAAGTAAAACTGAACACAATGACATTATGGAGACTAAAATATAGTAAAACTGAACACAACGACAATATGTAGACTAAAATAAATTAAAACTGAACACAATGACATTATGAAGACTAAAATGAAGTAAAACTGAACACAATGACATTATGGAGACTAAAATGAAGTACAACTGACCACAACGGTATGTAGACTAAAATAAAATAAAACTGAACACCACGACAATATGAAGACTAAATAATGTAAAACTGAACACAATGACAATAAAAGTGAACAAAAACATAATGTGAAGGTTAAATAAACTCAGTGAAGACGATGTGCTCACTAAAATAAATTAATATCAAACGCACTTTTACAACTGGAGCTTGGCAATGTTGTGTAAATGTAAATACATAAATAAATACAGCTTTTAATCATTTGTATTTTTTTCCCCATTGTCATGAAATGTTGTGAAAATCCTTTTGTACATCTTCAGGACTAAATGTCAATCCAGATCAGGTTCCCAAACTGGTTACAAAAACTAAATGAAACCAGGACTTTGAACAATTTTTTTTTTTTTTGTCTGCAACAGATATTCTTCCCACCTCAAAACATTCACCTTGACATTAAATGTATTTATCAGAAAACAGCTGCATTAAAATGAACAGTTGGTCACAAACTAGCATGCTGTTCCACAATTAACTACATAAACCTGCTTAAACCAAAGTCTGCATTTGGACAACACAAATTCTGTTGAATTTTCAGAGGTTTGACTGATTTAATAGATTATCTGAACTTTAAACATTAAACCGGTAAGTGATGTTCGCATAAAGAGACGTTAGCTGAACAGCGCTTGTTACCGAATCGGTTCCAGATGTAAAGTCATCCTTATTTCTGACAGTTTCTCAGGAAAAAAAAAAAAAAATCCCGTTTAGACTGAAGTGGAGGTAAAGTTTCTTCAGCTGAGCTCATACCTTGTGCAGCTCACAGATCCAAGCACAGAGTGGCGCTGCTCTGCTCTAACGTGATCACAAACTTGTGACCTGATGACACATGGCGCCAAGATTTTTTTTTTGAGTGACGTCAACGAGACACGCAATGACTTCACAACAATCTACCGTTTCTCTGCTTCAGTCTGTTACCTGTTAATTTTTATTTCTGCATCCATCCACAAATCAAATACTTCACTTTAATCACTGAACAGTTTACAAAAGGAAAAAAAAAAAACAATGCTGTAAATTTATTAAAGGCTGTAAATGGGAGTGGAGGCAGAGCGAACCAATTTTTTGGAGGGACCGTTCTGTCTGCGACACCGGGTTTCATGTCTGAACCCTTTTTATAATAATCCAAAATCTCTATGTCAAAACTATGGAGGAGTAAAAGTGCCTAAATTAAATAAATAAATACATCATTAAATAATTACTTAAATATATAATTAATTACTTAAATGTGTTAGTAATGAATTAAACCTAGAGGAGTAAAAGTGCCAAAATTAAATAAATACATCATTAAATAATTACTTAAATGTGTCAATTAATTAAAACTGAAGGAGTAAAAGTGACACAATTAAATAAATAAACACATAATTAAATAATTACATTAATTCCTGAAATGTGCCATTAATTACATTGAAATTAACTACATAAATGCATTATTAAGTGTGTCATTAATTAATTAAAGTACCAATTCATTTTATGTAAAAAAAAAAACTTAATTATTTCAATATTTAATTAATTATTTCATGGTCAAAAACATATAATGATTTCACTATTTAATTCATTCTTTCATGGTCCTTGTAGTGCATCATGGATTTATTTTTCTGTCAAACTTGGCCGTCTTAGTCAGTGCTTTGGAGAAGCATATCAAGATGCTGATTAGACAGCATGATGATGGCACAGGTGTGCCTTAGGCTGGCCACAATAAAAGGCCACTCTCAAATGTGCAGCACAAGGAGCCATTGTCACATCCACAATTGGTCAGCAAAACAGTGATCATGGCAGGGACTATTTTTGTAAGACTATATCCCATCTTAGTCACTGTGAGTGCTGAGCTAGAGAGGCATTTTTCCAAAACCAATTGTGACATAATGAAAAGGATTCAAGCACTAAATCCCAAAAGTGACATCTTTTTGGAGGAGACTCCTCTGTTTTTGTCAGGAACCATTTACAATACAAACCTGGGAGATCTTAAGCATGAGCTCCATCAAGCCAATTGGCTCTTGGAAAGGAAGGAGGTGGCTGGAATGAAGAATCTTATCAGTTTGCTTGAGTTCAAAATGTTCCTGGAGCCATTCAGCTTCTTTGAACTGTTCACATTGTGCAAAATTGTCATGGCCCTACCTGTAAGCACAGCTGCTTGTGAACGCAGCTTTTCTACATTAAAACTGATAAAAAAAATAATAATAAATCACTTGCATGCCACCATGAACAGTGATAGACTGAGCGACCTTGAGGTGCTAAGTGTGGAGTCCTAGTGAGCCAAGCCATTGGATATGGACGAGTTCATAAAGCTGTTTATTAGCCAATGTGGAAATTGCATAATACAGTTGTTTTGAAGTGTCTGTGCCTCTAAATGTTGAGACCTTTGAAATTCCACTGAGAATTTGAGTGGCATTTAATCAGCATACAAACTGAGTACTATACAGAACACTCAGATGTTTTCTGAATTGAGTACTAACTAGTGATTAAGAGTACAGAATGTTGTTTTGTTCTCAATTTTACTGTGAGAATGTAATACACTAATTAAAATAAAGAACAAACATGCGATGTGATCATTGACAATGCTGTAAAGGCTACTGTTGGTGAGCTTACTTATCACACATAAGAGCCAGACGTGGATGAGAATATTTTAAACAATGGGACATGTCCATCAGAATTTTAATCTTGACAGATTGAAAATGAAAACATCATATACACCTTCCTTACAAGGCGACAGGCAGAAATGCCAAGCAGGAAATTCCATCTGCCTGTATGTTTTACTGTATTTTCATCTGCAAGTCCATGAGTGCCGATCTGGTCCTCGAAGATTTGTTTAGCATGTGATCCCTGGCTGCTGCATTCCGGCTGACTCTGATTTTCACAGCTGATTTCAGATCTTGAGTCATCCTGCTGACCTGCACTGTCAAAATGGCAAATAGACTGCATTTATATAGCACTTTTCCACCTGCATCAGGTGTTCAAAGCACTTTACAATGTCCACTGTCCCAGCTTTTTTGAAACGTGTTGCAGGCATCCATTTCAAAATGAGCAAATATTTGCACAAAAACAATAAAGTTTATCAGTTTGAACACTGAATATCTTGTCTTTGTGGTGTATTCAATTGAATATAAGCTGAAGAGGATTTGCAAATCATTGTATTCTGTTTTTATTTACATTTTCCACAACATCCCAACTTCACTGGAACTGGGGTTGTATTTTTTGTAGCTGTAGCTGTATGCTGTAATTATCAAAAATTAAAATGAAAAAAAAATGCTTCAAACATTTTAATTTTTATTTAATATGTCTAGCATATATACGAGGCCTGTTGAAAAGTATCTGACTTTTTATTTTTTTCAAAAACCATATGGATTTGAATCACGTGTGATTGCATCAGACAAGCTTGAACCTTCGTGCGCATGCGTGAGTTTTTTCACGCCTGTCGGTTGCGTCATTCGCCTGTGAGCAGGGTTTGTGTGAGCAGTGGTCCACCCCTCTCGTCAGATTTTTATTGCGAATAAATGTCTGAACGATTTGGAGCTTTGCTGCATCAATTTTTTCCAGAAACTGTGAGAGACCTCCAGGTGGACAGCGTTCGGAAAATTAATATGGCTTTCAGGGACCATTTTATGGGGATTACACAGATTAAGGAGTGCTCCAGCCGGTTTAAAGACCGCCCACAGCTGCTGAGAGCGCACCGCGCTCCGAGCGCCGATTGACAGGCTGAAACAACCAGATCATTTCCAACGTGAAGGCTTTGTTAATCCGGGACGTCATCTGACTTACACAAAAATGGCAGGAGATGTGGACATCAGTACTTTTTCGGCACATTCCACTGTTACAGGAGTTTTTTTCATGGAAAGAAAAGCGGACGGATGCTCCACCGTGCCGCTCATGGCGCGGCACAAAACCACCTCCGTGTTAGTCTCACAGGACGGCTTTCAGATGGATTTCAGGTGGCTGTCGGTGGGTTTTCAGTCGTGTGACTAACTGAGAAATTGTGGATGAGCCCGGACATACCAGAACATGTCCTGTGAGGCTTCATCACGGCGTTGCTTTGCGCCATGCGGCACCGCCACGACGCGCGGAAGTCATCTCAAAGCTGTCCTGTGCCGCAAAGCTCCAAATCGTTCAGACATTTATTCGCAATAAAAATCCGACGAGAGGGGTGGACCACTGCTCACACAAAACCGGCTCACAGGCGAATGACGCAACCGACAGGCGTGAAAAAACTCACGCATGCGCACGAAGGTTCAAGCTTGGCTGATGCAATCACACGTGATTCAAATCCATATGGTTTTTGAAAAAAATAATAAGGTCGGATACTTTTCTAACAGACCTTGTAAATATCAAAAATATCAAAGGCTTTCGAGAGAGAGAGACAGTGGCAGGGCCAAGGGGGGCTTGGGGGGGCTTAAGCCCCCCCAATAATGAGCCAAGCTCCCCCTCAGCTCTCCCAATAATTCTGCCAATAATGTGAATAGCAACCGACATATTTGTGGATCTCAACTGCAGTTTTGCGCTGAGAATGTCTCAGTATTGCGTAACTGAGCAAAGTGATGAATGCGTGTGTTCAGTGATCCACCAATGCTGAATCACCCTTCACAAACAGAATTTTTAGTTTTGCAAATAAACGTTTATTTGAAAAACCCACACACAAGTTATAAATCAGAAATTTGTGTTTGTGGATCACAAAGCACGTACAAATCAAAGGATATTTGTAAATCACCCTCTGTGCATTTGCAAGTATTAATGAGACAAATTTAACTCCATACTGCAAAAATTTAGGTTTCCAAAATATTTGTTACGGCCACTCTTAAAACTTCACTTATGTTTATTTATACCAATGTGCAAGTTTACTGAACTTGCAATCATTCTAAGTGATGTGCGTGTGCACTGATACCACATGTTAACCCTATGGGGCTAAGATCAAGCTTTACTAATTTATAAATAATTTTTGAATGATATGAGATAGAAACTTACTTTTTTTTTTTTTTGCTGAAAAGTTAACTCCGCGGACTTTCAAGCCAGCCACCGGCCATCTTTGTACTCCTCATAGAAGCTGTGTAATGACGTGCGCAATTGGAATTGGTTCACCATTACATGGTTTTCCAAAATCCAATCGTAGGACAGATTTACCTCACGTGAAAAGCCAAGATCGTTTTCAGGAGTGATGTGTTACTAGTTTGCCCATTTGAATAGCCCCCTGGGTGCTCCAATGAGTACATACTATTAGTACATACTCAGTGTGCCCTGCGCCATTATGCACAGCGAACAGTGAAAGCAGGAGCACATGGAGAGCCTCTCATGTGCACAAACAAACAGTGTGTAACTATCAGGATTGCTCCAGTAGTTTGCATGTGAATGTTACTGGATAACTCTGTTGCTTTCTCTACTGGTGGTTGGCTCTCACTGCGGTATTGTATCACTTCCTGTTCCGGAGCACAGCGGTGTTTTGCTGTATCTGTTAGCTGTTTAATCTGCGCAGTTAGATTGATCTAGATAACTAGATAACGATTTGTTTCACAGTGTAATCTTCACGTGCCTTAACTAAAGCACTCCCTCTGCTGAATCACCTCTAAATTATTTACACATTATTCACCTTGTGTGTTTTTAGGAATCCGCTAGCTTAGCGCAGCTACTAGCCGGTTTAGCATGGCGGCTTCTCCTGTCTCTCCTGCACTTTTCTGCTCTGGGTGTGAAATGTTTAGTTATTCCTCGGCCTCCTTTAGCAGTAACGGTACTTGTAATAAGTGTAGCTTATTCGTAGCTTTGGAGGCCAGGCTGGGCGAATTGGAGACTCGGCTCCGCACCGTGGAAAATTCTACAGCTAGCCAGGCCCCTGTAGTTGGTGCGGACCAAGGTAGCTTAGCCGCCGTTAGTTCCCCTCCAGCAGATCCCGAGCAGCCGGGAAAGCAGGCCGAATGGGTGATTGTGAGGAGGAAGCGTAGCCCTAAACAGAAGCCCCCTGTAAACCACCAACCCGTTCACATTTCTAACCGTTTTTCCCCACTCGGCGACACACCCGCCGAGGATCAAACTCTGGTTATTGGCGACTCTGTTTTGAGAAATGTGAAGTTAGTGACACCAGCAACCATAGTCAAATGTCTTCCGGGGGCCAGAACAGGCGACATTGAAGGAAATTTGAAACTGCTGGCTAAGGCTAAGCGTAAATTTGGTAAGATTGTAATTCACGTGGGCAGTAATGACACCCCGTTACGCCAATCGGAGGTCACTAAAATTAACATTGAATCGGTGTGTAACTTTGCAAAAACAATGTCGGACGCTGTAGTTTTCTCTGGGCCCCTCCCCAATCAGACCGGGAGTGACATGTTCAGCCGCGTGTTCTCCTTGAATTGCTGGCTGTTTGAGTGGTGTCCAATAAATGAGGTGGGCTTCATAGATAATTGGCAAAGCTTCTGGGGAAAACCTGGTCTTGTTAGGAGAGACGGCATCCATCCCACTTTGGATGGAGCAGCTCTCATCTCTAGAAATCTGGCCAATTTTATTAAACCCTCCAAACCGTGACTATCCAGGGTTGGGACCAGGAAGCAGACTTGAAGTCTTACACACCTCTCTGCAGCTTCTCTCCCCCTGCCATCCCCTCATTACCCATCCCCGTAGAGACGGTGCCTGCTCCCAGACCACCAATAACCAGTAAAAATCTATTTAAGCATAAAAATTCAAAAAGAAAAAATAATATAGCACCTTCAACTGCACCACAGACTAAAACAGTTAAATGTGGTCTATTAAACATTAGGTCCCTCTCTTCTAAGTCCCTGTTAGTAAATGATATAATAATTAATCAATATATTGATTTATTCTGCCTTACAGAAACCTGGTTACAGCAGGATGAATATGTTAGTTTAAATGAGTCAACACCTCAGAGTCACACTAACTGCCAGAACGCTCGTAGCACGGGCCAAGGCGGAGGATTAGCAGCAATCTTCCATTCCAGCTTATTAATTAATCAAAAACCCAGACAGAGCTTTAATTCATTTGAAAGCTTGACTCTTAGTCTTGTTCATCCAAATTGGAAGTCCCAAAAACCAGTTTTATTTGTTGTTATCTATCGTCCACCTGGTCGTTAATGTGAGTTTCTCTGTGAATTTCGGACCTTTTGTCTGTCTTAGTGCTTAGCTCAGATAACATAATTATAGTGGGCGATTTTAACATCCACACAGATGCTAAGAATGACAGCCTCAACACTGCATTTAATCTATTGTTAGACTCGATTGGCTTTGCTCAAAATGTAAATGAGTCCACCCACCACTTTAATCATATCTTAGATCTTGTTCTGACTTATGGTATGGAAATTGAAGACTTAACAGTATTCCCTGAAAACCCCCTTCTGTCTGATCATTTCTTAATAACATTTACATTTACTCTGATGGACTACCCAGCAGTGGGGAATAAGTTTCATTACAGTAGAAGTCTTTCAGAAAGCGCTGTAACTAGGTTTAAGGATATGATTCCTTCTTTATATTCTCCAATGCCATATACCAACACAATGCAGAGTAGCTACCTAAACTCTGTGAGTGAGATAGATTATCTCGTCAATAGTTTTACATCCTCATTGAAGACAACTTTGGATGCTGTAGCTCCTCTGAAAAAGAGAGCCTTAAATCAGAAGTGCCTGACTCTGTGGTATAACTCACAAACTCGCAGCTTAAAGCAGATAACCCGTAAGTTGGAGAGGAAATGGCGTCTCACTAATTTAGACGATCTTCACTTAGCCTGGAAAAAGAGTCTGTTGCTCTATAAAAAAAGCCCTCCGTAAAGCTAGGACATCTTACTACTCATCACTAATTGAAGAAAATAAGAACAACCCCAGGTTTCTTTTCAGCACTGTAGCTAGGCTGACAAAGAGTCAGAGCTCTATTGAGCCGAGTATTCCTTTAACTTTAACTAGTAATAACTTCATGACTTTCTTTGCTAATAAAATTATAACTATTAGAGAAAAAATTACTCATAACCATCCCAAAGACATGTTGTCATCTTTGGCTGCTTTCAGTGATGCCGGTATTTGGTTAGACTCTTTCTCTCCGATTGTTCTGAGTTATTTTCATTAGTTACTTCCTCCAAACCATCAACATATCTATTAGACCCCATTCCTACCAGGCTGCTCAAGGAAGCCCTACCATTAATTAATGCTTCGATCTTAAATATGATCAATCTATCTTTATTAGTTGGCTATGTACCACAGGCTTTTAAGGTGGCAGTAATTAAACCATTACTTAAAAAGCCATCACTTGACCCAGCTATCTTAGCTAATTATAGGCCAATCTCCAACCTTCCTTTTCTCTCAAAAATTCTTGAAAGGGTAGTTGTAAAACAGTTAACTGATCATCTGCAGAGGAATGGTCTATTTGAAGAGATTCAGTCAGGTTTCAGAATTCATCATAGTACAGAAACAGCATTAGTGAAGGTTACAAATGATCTTCTTATGGCCTCAGACAGTGGACTCATCTCTGTGCATGTTCTGTTAGGCCTCAGTGCTGCTTTTGATACTGTTGACCATAAAATTTTATTACAGAGATTAGAGCATGCCATAGGTATTAAAGGAACTGTGCTGCGGTGGTTTGAATCATATTTATCTAATAGATTACAATTTGTTCATGTAAATGGGGAATCTTCTTCACAGACTAAGGTTAATTATGGAGTTCCACAAGGTTCTGTGCTAGGACCAATTTTATTCACTTTATACATGTTACGCAGATGATACCCAGCTTTATCTATCCATGAAGCCAGAGGACACACACCAATTAGTTAAACTGCAGGATTGTCTTACAGACATAAAGACATGGATGACCTCTAATTTCTTGCTTTTAAACTCAGATAAAACTGAAGTTATTGTACTTGGCCCCACAAATCTTAGAAACATGGTGTCTAACCAGATCCTTACTCTGGATGGCATTACCCTGACCTCTAGTAATACTGTGAGAAATCTTGGGGTCAATTTTGATCAGGATATGTCATTCAATGCGCATATTAAACAAATATGTAGGACTGCTTTTTTGCATTTGCGCAATATCTCTAAAATTAGAAAGGTCTTGTCTCAGAGTGGTGCTGAAAAACTAATTCATGCATTTATTTCCTCTAGGCTGGACTATTGTAATTCATTATTATCAGGTTTTCCTAAACGTTCCCTGAAAAGCCTTCAGTTAATTCAAAATGCTGCAGCTAGAGTAATGACAGGGACTAGAAGGAGAGAGCATATCTCACCCATATTGGCCTCTCTTCATTGGCTTCCTGTTAATTCTAGAATAGAATTTAAAATTCTTCTTCTTACTTATAAGGTTTTGAATAATCAGGTCCCATCTTATCTTAGGGACCTCATAGTACCATATCACCCCAATAGAGCGCTTCGCTCTCAGACTGCAGGCTTACTTGTAGTTCCTAGGGTTTGTAAGAGTAGAATGGGAGGCAGAGCCTTCAGCTTTCAGGCTCCTCTCCTGTGGAACCAGCTCCCAATTCAGATCAGGGAGACAGACACCCTCTCTACTTTTAAGATCTGGCTTAAAACTTTCCTTTTTGCTAAAGCTTATAGTTAGGGCTGGATCAGGTGACCCTGAACCATCCCTTAGTTATGCTTTAGACTTAGACTTCTCTTTTTGCTCTGTATGCACCACTCTGCATTTAATCATTAGTGATTGATCTCTGCTCTCTTCCACAGCATGTCTTTTTCCTGATTCTCTCCTTCAGCCCCATCCAGTCCCAGCAGAAGACTGCCCCTCCCTGAGCCTGGTTCTGCTGGAGGTTTCTTCCTGTTAAAAGGGAGTATTTCCTTCCCACTGTTGCCAAGTGCTTGCTCACAGGGGGTCATTTTGACCGTTGGGGTTTTTCCGTAATTATTGCATGGCTTTGCCTTACTATATAAAGCGCTTTGGGGCAACTGTTTGTTGTGATTTGGCGCTAGATAAATAAAATTGATTTGATTTTCTCGGCGTAAAGCACTGTTTACCATATCAATGGACAACTAAACGCACAGACCATTTTGTATATACTGTTCAAAATGTGCATTTGTGTTTATTGTTTGAACCTTACTGTTGTACAGTCTTTCACACAAGACCTAAAATTACCTTTATAAAGTGTCAAAACAGCTGTGTATTATAGTTTGCTGTGTGTTTTGAATAAATGTGTGTGGAAAATTATTTTTTGCTTTATTTTTTCCTTGCCTGTTTTTGATTGTAAACCTTTATTACACTTATAAAACACAACAAAAACATATATATTCTGAAAGCACCGGTTGTCCTGAAAAAAAAGAGACAGAAAACTTGATTGTGGGATGCAGGGAGAGCTGTTAAAAGCAATAATAAAACATTTATGTCAGGCGAGTGAACTGTCCAAAAAATGCCCTCAGACCCCAGAGGGTTAAAGGAGCACGGTTGACTAAAACATATACCTTGGTATTTATAAAGCAATTTACTATATTTTGTTCATTTTGATGACATTTAGTGGAGCCCCTCCAACTTTTACCCCAACCCCCCTAAAAACAATTTCCTGGCGCCGCCACTGGACAGAGAGAAAGAGGCTGCTTACAAGCCGGTTTTTTTCTTTTTTTTTTTTTTTTTTTTTTGGTCGTGATGCTGATGATGAGGTGGGGGGGCGCACGCAGCTGCAGCTGTGTCAGGACTTTTTCAGTGCTGCATCTCGATGTAGTCTGAAGCACCGAGCGCTGACCTCGGTGTCCTTCACTGTCAAGACGTTAAATGTTCCAGCTGCAACATGATATTATCATCTGCTAAACTGTGGCTGCTCGCAGGTTTTGTGCTGCTCTGCATTTCCAGAGCGGCTCAATCGAAAAGGAATTTTAGATGTCCTTCAGGATGCACCTGCACCAAGGAGACCATCATCTGCGTCGGGACGTCTCAGATCCCTCGCACCGTCCCCAGCGACATCAACTCTCTGTAAGTCAGCCGAACGCAAGGACGAACAATCACTAAAATCACCACACGAAGGACGAGGCGTGTGATGCATTCAGGGACCGTCTGCAGACGAGGCTGCTGTGATGTCTTCATCTCACCATGATTTATTTGTTTTCACCAACAGGAGCATCGTCAATGGATCAATTAGTGAAATCACAGAGGGGATGTTTTCACTCATGCCATCTCTTCAGTTGTTGTAAGTGGAAATCACTTTAAAATGCCTTTGATTTTATGTATTTAAAAAAAAAAAAAAATCCCATCACTTTCAATGTGGAAAGTTGGAGTTTAAAAAAAAGTTTAGTTTTATTTCATTTAGTTGTCACTTGGTGTTTTGCTTCACAGGCTTCTCAATGCCAATTCTTTGAAAACAATCAAAGATGATGCTTTCTCCAGCCTTCTGCATCTCGAATATTTGTGAGTATTATGAAGCTTAATTGTTTCAGTCTTAAATATCAAATGGAGTTTCTGACGCAATAATTTGTCATGAACTGAACAGATTCATTGAGGGAAACAAGATTGAAACTATCTCTAAAATGCCTTTCGCGGTCTACGAGATTTGACACATTTGTAAGTGTGTTGCAGATGAAACAAACAAACAAATGATTTTATACAAAATCACACATTAGATCAGTTTCATAGCGTAAAATCTAATATCTCCCTCTGCTTCTGATTTAGGTCACTTGCCAATAATAAGTTGAGGTCTCTGCCAAGAGATCTCTTTTTCGACTTGGACTCTTTGCTGGAACTGTGAGTAAGCACTTTTTGGTGTGTGTGTGTGTGTGTGTGTGTGTGTGTGTGTGTGTGTGTGTGTGTGTGTGTGTGTGTGTGTGTGTGTGTGTGTGTGTGTGTGTGTGTGCGTGCGTGCGTGCGTGCGTGCATGCGTGTCTGCGTGCACACGTGCATGTGTGCGTGGGTGGGTGGTGCACTCCCAAGTCACGCTGACTCAGGATGAGCATCAAACCCCCACAAGAAGCAGCTTAATATTGAAAGAGCAGCACAAATATTACATCTGTCCTCTGACTGCAATACTGCAGGTTTAAACAACAAGCAGGAAAGTAAAGCCCCATAAAAAACAAACATTAGTTTATCATCCTTGACAGGAGAAAAAAGTGATGAGGGAGGGCAGGTTTGTTATTTTATTTTTTCTTAGAAACAAAGAAAAACAATATAGTAAAATTTTGAGGCTGGGAAATGAATCTTTTAGAAGTATGACAAAACCAGCCTCACAGCTCTGCAATAGTATTTGATTAAAATCCAATATGTACAAAATATGTACATAATTTTGTACTGTGCCTTCACTGTGCCTTCACTGTGCTTTCAATGTGCATGTGTCTGAGACGGGTTTTGAGTCTGACTCTCAACACCCAAAGCGATCAAAGGGAATAATGTGATTATTAACCATCAGATGACAAATTAAAACCTCTTAAATCATTCTAAAGTTAGTTTTAAGCAGAAACAAGGCGATAATCTGTGAATTGCTACTGACACTCCGAAATGAAGTAGGTGCAGCAGCAGCACGTCAGACTCAGATGCGCTGCTGCTCAAGTACCTTGAAATACTCTCATTATTTAATTTTATTTATCTCATTACTGGACCAGTGCACCAGGCCCTTTACAATGTCCTTGGTGTGAGTCCACATGTAGGTGACACCATGTTGTTTTTCCCCCTCTGGGTCAGGGGAGAGTTATTGCCCCAAGTGAAGGATATCAGAGTCTTGTACATAACTTGGGGTAAATTGGAGTGTGAGATTGGTAAATGGGATTGGGGTTGCATCTGGTGTTTTATGGACGCTGTACCAGACAGTTGTGGTGAAGAAAGAGCTGAGCCAGAAGGTGATATTCTCAATTTTCCGGTCAATTTAGGTTCCTGTCCTCACCTATGGGCACGAAATATGGGTAATGACCGAAATAAAAAGGTTGCAGATAGAAGCAGTGAAAATGAGATTCCTCTGTCAGGTATCTGGTCTTGCACTTGATTGTCTGGGAGGGATACAGAGTAGAGCTTCTTTACATTGAAAGGAGCCAGCTGAGGTGGTTTGGGCATTTGGTGAAGATGCCCTGAGTAAGATGCCCTGAGTTGTCTCCCTATAAAGGTCTTCCAGGCATGTCCAACTAGGAGGAGGCCACGGGGAAGACCTAGGACACACTGGAGGGATTAGATTTCCCTACTGGCTTGGCAATGCCTCAGGATCCCCCGGGAAGCATTAGATGACTTGGTGAAAGATAGGGAAGTAGAGAAGCTTGAATCTTCAACTGGACTGGGTTGCTTGACGCGAGTACGTTTCGCTTCAAATCGCAGAAGCTTCCTCAGCTAAAATTCTTGCTCTGGTGGTCTGACTTCTGTCTTGACTCTTGTAGAGAAGAATAATCAAGAAGTCACAAAAGCTGGAGTTTTAAATCTAACCAGACCCCTCCTACCGAGAGGCAGACTGCTATAGGCTAGTGACTAAACAATAGCTCTAATTAGCACCTATTGTGCTCTAGTTAGAACCCTCCTAATGACAGGGCAGCTGTCCCTCCTAATGATGGGAGGGCCACTCTCCTGGTGGCTCCCTTGATGACTTTGCTGATGACGTGAATGACTCATTACCATGAACAACAGACTGAAACTGCTTTGACCTGAGTACCCCATTGTAAACAGGGGATAAAGCGTGTCTCAGACCCCCTCCCCAGTTAAGGCTGGGTTTCAAATGTTTCACAAAGAATGCCTCCTTGACCCGTCTCTCAAACCATTTATTCTCTCTGGCTAATATTTTAACTTCCTTGTCCTCAAATGTGTGGTTAGTGTCTTTAAGGTGGAGATGAACTGCAGACTGAGGTCCACTGGCGCCCTCTCTGCGGTGCTGGTACAGCCTTTTGTGTAAAGGTTGCTTAGTCTCACCTATGTAGTGTTCGTTACAGTTTTCCTGACATCTGATAGAATACACTACATTGGTCTGTTTGTAACTAGGGATCATGTCCTTAGGGTGAACTAATTTCTGTCTCAAGGTGTTAACCGGTTTAAAGTAAACTGGGATTTTGTGCTGTCTGAAGATCCTCTGCAGTTTTTCCCCTACTCCTGCTAAATAAGGGAGAGACACTCCTCTTCTTCTTGTCTCCGTCTTCTGTCTATCTGGTCTTTTTGTTCTCTGGGACTTCTACACTTTGTCCAGGGACCATCATGGGTACCCACATACTGTGAGGGCTTTCCGGACAAGTTGTTGTTCTTTAGCCCTTCCCTCTGCAGTTGTGGGCACCTGTAGGGCTCTGTGTTGAAGTGTTCTGATCACCCCGAGCTTGTGTTCAAGGGGGTGGTTTGAGCCAAAGAACAGATATTGGTCAGTGTGAGTTGGTTTTCTGTAAACCCCTGTCTGGAGCTGCCTGTTTTCTCCAATCGTAACATCACAGTCCAAGATGGCTAAATGGTTGTTTCTGGCATCCTCACGTGTGAACTTGATATTGGCGTCCACCGAGTTGATGTCTTCTGTAAAGTCCTCAACTTCCTGTTGCTTGATTTTAACCCATGTGTCATCAACATATCTGAACCAGTGACTGGGACAGATGCCCGTGAAAGACGTCAAGGCTGTCTTCTCCACTCGCTCCATGTACAGATTGGTCACAATGGGGGATACGTATTGTGAAACGTTTGAAACCCAGCCTTAACCGGGGAGGGGGTCTGAGACACGCTTTATCCCCTGTTTACAATCAATCAATCAATCAATTTTTTTATATAGCGCCAAATCACAACAAACAGTTGCCCCAAGGCGCTTTATATTGTAAGGCAAGGCCATACAATAATTATGTAAAACCCCAACGGTCAAAACGACCCCCTGTGAGCAAGCACTTGGCTACAGTGGGAAGGAAAAACTCCCTTTTAACAGGAAGAAACCTCCAGCAGAACCAGGCTCAGGGAGGGGCAGTCTTCTGCTGGGACTGGTTGGGGCTGAGGGAGAGAACCAGGAAAAAGACATGCTGTGGAGGGGAGCAGAGATCGATCACTAATGATTAAATGCAGAGTGGTGCATACAGAGCAAAAAGAGAAAGAAACAGTGCATCATGGGAACCCCCCAGCAGTCTACGTCTATAGCAGCATAACTAAGGGATGGTTCAGGGTCACCTGATCCAGCCCTAACTATAAGCTTTAGCAAAAAGGAAAGTTTTAAGCCTAATCTTAAAAGTAGAGAGGGTGTCTGTCTCCCTGATCTGAATTGGGAGCTGGTTCCACAGGAGAGGAGCCTGAAAGCTGAAGGCTCTGCCTCCCATTCTACTCTTACAAACCCTAGGAACTACAAGTAAGCCTGCAGTCTGAGAGCGAAGCGCTCTATTGGGGTGATATGGTACTACGAGGTCCCTAAGATAAGATGGGACCTGATTATTCAAAACCTTATAAGTAAGAAGAAGAATTTTAAATTCTATTCTAGAATTAACAGGAAGCCAATGAAGAGAGGCCAATATGGGTGAGATATGCTCTCTCCTTCTAGTCCCCGTCAGTACTCTAGCTGCAGCATTTTGAATTAACTGAAGGCTTTTTAGGGAACTTTTAGGACAACCTGATAATAATGAATTACAATAGTCCAGCCTAGAGGAAATAAATGCATGAATTAGTTTTTCAGCATCACTCTGAGACAAGACCTTTCTGATTTTAGAGATATTGCGTAAATGCAAAAAAGCAGTCCTACATATTTGTTTAATATGCGCTTTGAATGACATATCCTGATCAAAAATGACTCCAAGATTTCTCACAGTATTACTAGAGGTCAGGGTAATGCCATCCAGAGTAAGGATCTGGTTAGACACCATGTTTCTAAGATTTGTGGGGCCAAGTACAATAACTTCAGTTTCAGTCTGTTGTTCATGGTAATGAGTCATTCACGTCATCAGCAGAGTCGTCAAGGGAGCCACCAGGAGAGGGTCTGTCCCATCATTAGGAGGGACAGCTGCCCTGTCATTAGGAGGGTTCTAACTAGAGCATAATAGGTGCTAATTAGAGCTATTGTTTAGTCACTAGCCTATAGCAGTCTGCCTCTCAGTAGGAGGGGTCTGGTTAGATTTAAAACTCCAGCTTTTGTGACTTCTTGATTATTCTTCTCTACAAGAGTCAAGACAGAAGTCAGACCACCAGAGCAAGAATTTTAGCTGAGGAAGCTTCTGCGATTTGAAGCGAAACGTCCTTGCGTCAAGCAACGCAGTCCAGTCGAAGATTCAAGCTTCTCTACTATGGAAACCACCTGGACAACTGAGAGCCTACACAGAAAGATAGGGAAGTGCAGAAAGAGCTGCTTGGTCTACTGCCACTGTGACCTGGATCCAAATAAGAGCCATCCCAACTTTTTCTGATTTGGGGTTGTACTTTCTCATCCTGTACAGCCATTTTTCTTACCTGATCCCGTCAGCACTTCGTAGTGACGCAGAGTTGGCTCTGATTAGTACTTGGCCCAAATATGAAGGGCAATGTGTGTTTCTCCATGTATTGGAGTAGCGGCAGGAAGGGCATCCAGCATAATCTTGTGCCAAATATTAATGCAGACCTGTACAGCATCTGTTGTGGTGACCCTGAACACCTGTGACAGCTGAAACAATAAAAGCAATGTTCTGATCCTGCAGCATGCAACATTATTCTGTCTTTTCCAAAGCTGAGACATGTACCCTGTAAAATGTAATAAGTGGACAGACGGACCAGCTGACACTCATGAGCCCATCACCTCTGGTTTGTTAGTATTATAACTCAAAAATAATGAAAACTGTTAAACAAATTGAAAGGGCACATCATGCATAGAAACTTGTTGGAAATTTAGTGAACTTTGAAGCACCAGATCAATCCAAAAGGCAACTTGTTTCCTTCGTGTCTGGGATAAAGCATTGGTACCACGTGTTTCCGCATCCACAAAATGCAGAATCGCCTTGGGTGCTAAATGGTAACCACCCAAGCAGCCAGCTGCTCCATCGCCATGTCTTGAAAGTAGCCATCTGTCTGCTACAATCAGCAGGTGTCCCCATTTCCTTCTCTAGCCACTCAGATCCACAACACTGAGGCATCTACGTGCTGGATCATGCACAAAGAAATGTGACACATGTCCAAAGTGACGAAACTGACCCTCCCTCATAATGCAAGTTTTTGTTTAGCTGACTAAAATCTTGTGTTATTCGATCTACAGGAGATTCATGTTGACTAACTTCTTATGCTATTTACTCAAGATAGACTAAAACTAAAACAATTCAAATGACTAAATTATGACTAAAACTACATTTCATTTTAGTGGACTATGAATAAATTTCACAATTAACTGTCATCCAGGTTGAGTCAGCAACTGTCATCTGCTTGACGCTGCAGAATCCAGGGATAATCATGGGCACAAACGGGCCACGCGGCCGAAATAGAACTTAGTCCTGTTTTATGCTCTGTGTTTTACTGATAGCATCAATGATAAATAAATAAAATATACTGCTATTCATGACCTGAGCTGTCTTCCATGTACAGTTATATGCAAAGGTTTGGGCACCCTAATGATTTCCATGATTTTCCTTTATAAATCATTGGTTGTTTGGATCAGCAATTTCAGTTGAATATATCATATAGCAGACAAAAATAGTGATATTTGAGAACTGAAATGAAGTTTATAGGATATACAGAAAGTGTGCAATACTTCTTTAAACAAACTTAGGCAGGTGCATAAATTTGGGCACCCCAACAGAAAAAATACATCAACGAAGAACCTCCTTTTGCAGAAACAACAGCCTCGAAACACTTCCTATAGCTTCCAATGAGAGTCTAGATTCTGGTTGAAGGTATTTTGGACCATTCCTCTCTACAAAACATCTCCAGTTCAGTCAGGTTTGTTGGTTTCAGAACATGGACAGCCCGCTTAAAATCCCACCAGATTTTCAATAATATTCAGGTCTGGGGACTGAGATGGCCATTCCAGAACATTGTACTTGTTCCTCTGCATGAATGCCTTAGTAGATTTTGAGCAGTGTTTAGGGTCGTTGTCTTGTTGAAAGATCCAGTCCCGGCGCAACTTCATCTTTGCCACTAATTCATGAATATTGTTCTGAAGAATCTGCTTGGTATTGACTGGAATCCATGTGATCCTCAACTTTAACAAGATTCCCAGTACCTACACTGGCCACACAGCCCCACAGCATGATGGCACCACCTCCAAATTTCACTGTAGGTAGAAAGTGTTTTTCTTGGAATGTTGTGTTATTTTTCAGCCATGCATACCGCCCCTTGTTATGTCCAGATAACTTCATTTTAGTTTCATCAGTCCACAGCACCTTATTCCAAAATGAAGCTGGCTTGTCCAAATCTATTTTAGCATACCTCAAGCAACTCTGTTTGTGGTGTATATGCAGAAAAGGCTTCCTCTGCATTACAGCATCATACAGCATCTCTTTGTGCAAAGTGTGCTGTATAGTTGAACGATGCACAGAGACACTATCTGCAGCAAGATCATGTTGTAGGTCTTTGGAGCAGGTCTGTGGGTTGACTATGATTGTTCTCACCATCCTTCACTTCAGCTTTTCTGAAAATTTTCTTGGCCTGCCACTTCAGGCCTTAACTAGTACTGTGCCTGTGGTCTTCCATTTCCTCACTATGCTCCTCGCAGTGGAAACTGACAGCTGAAATCTCTGAGATAGCTTTTTGTGTCCTTCCCCTAAACCATGATGTTGAACAATCTTTGTTTTGAGGTCATTTTAGAGTTGTTTAGAGGCTCCCATGTTGCCACTCATTAGAAGAGATGCAAAGAGGGGAAACAATTGCAAATAGCCACCTTAAATACCCTTTCTCATGATTGGATTCACCTGTGTAAGGAGGTCAAGGGTCAGTGATCTTACCAAACCAATTTTGTGTTCCAATAATTATTGCTAAATGTATTCAAATCAATAAAATGACAAGGGTGCCCAAATTTATGCACCTGCCCAATTTTGTTTAAATAATTATTGTACACTTTCTGTAAATACTAGAAACTTAATTTTACTTCTCAAATATCAGTGTGTTCGTCTGCTATATGATATATTTAAATGAAAATTCTGATCCAGACAACCAATGATTTATAAAGGAAAATCATGAAAATTATCAGGGGTTCCCAAACTTTTGCATACAACTGTATATTAGATGTGGATAAAAAGGTGCCTTGCACCTGCATCCAGTAACCTAAGTGGCTAATTTCATTTCATTTTGTGCTCATGGCCATTAACATGCGCAACATCCTCATTTACAAACTGCTGTCTACGTAACATTACCGCCCACTATCAACTGCACATTTAACCTTAGCATGTTACCCGCAAAACTGTCTCCACTCAAAAGCACAAAATTTTGCATTGCCTATGCAATTTAGCCCTCATTGTCTAGGATGTTAGTAAATCAGGCTTTACTGTAGTTTCTCTCTGTGCAGCCGGTCTGCTCTGTGTAAGCCTGATTCCTTCAAATCTCAGAAGCTAAGCAGTACGGGGCCTGGTTAGTACTTGGATGGGAAACCTCTGTGGAAAACTAGTGGCTGCATGTGTTTCTCCAGGTAAACTGGAATTGCGTCAGGAAGGGCATCCAGTGTAAAACTTGTGCCAAATACCAATGCGGATCTGGCTGTATCCGCTGTGGCGATCCCGAACAAAATGGGAGCAGCCGAAAGTACAACAACAGCAACTGTAGTTTCTATCTCTAAGGAAAAAGTAGCAGACATAAACAAGAGCAATCAGAGATTTCTGTCTGCCAATCCAGTTCCGGATCACCTCCAAAATTCAGTGGACTCTTCCATGCACTAATATATATCTGTGGTACAAATTTGGTGAGAATATGTGAAGTACTTTTGATGTAATCCTTCAAAGCCTATATAAAGAGTCATCTTGATCCAGAATCCGGATTCAGATCTGGATCACCTCCAAAATTTAATGGAGTCTTCCATGGCCGAATATGTATCTGTAGTGAAACTTTGGTGAGTATCTGTGAAGTAGTATTGACAGAAGCAAGTCGTCTTGCTTGCCTCTACTGGTGGTTGGCTCTCACTGCGGTATTGTATCACTTCCTGTTCCGGAGCACAGCGGTGTTTTGCTGTATCTGTTAGCTGTTTAATCTGCGCAGTTAGATTGATCTAGTTACCTAGATAACGATTTGTTTCACAGTGTAATCTTCACGTGCCTTAACTAAAGCACTCCCTCTGCTGAATCACCTCTAAATTATTTACACATTATTCACTTTGTGTGTTTTTAGGAATCCGCTAGCTTAGCGCAGCTACTAGCTCTTAGCCGGTTTAGCATGGTGGCTTCTTCTGTCTCTCCCGCACTTTTCTGCTCTGGGTGTGAAATGTTTAGTTATTCCTCGGCCTCCTTTAGCAGTAATGGTACTTGTAATAAGTGTAGCTTATTCGTAGCTTTGGAGGCCAGGCTGGGCGAACTGGAGACTCGGCTCCGCACTGTGGAAAATTCTACAGCTAGCCAGGCCCCTGTAGTTGGTGTGGACCAAGGTAGCTTAGCCGCCGTTAGTTTCCCTCTGGCAGATCCCGAGCAGCCGGGAAAGCAGGCCGACTGGGTGACTGTGAGGAGGAAGCGTAGCCCTAAACAGAAGCCCCGTGTACACCGCCAACCCGTTCACATTTCTAACCATTTTTCCCCACTCGGCGACACACCCACTGAGGATCAAACTCTGGTTATTGGCGACTCTGTTTTGAGAAATGTGAAGTTAGCGACACCAGAGCAGGCGACATTGAAGGAAATTTGAAACTGCTGGCTATGGCTAAGCATAAATTTGGTAAGATTGTAATTCACGTCGGCAGTAATGACACCCGGTTACGCCAATCGGAGGTCACTAAAATTAACATTGAATCGGTGTGTAACTTTGCAAAAACAATGTCGGACTCTGTAGTTTTCTCTGGGCCCCTCCCCAATCGGACCAGGAGTGACATGTTTAGCCGCATGTTCTCCTTGAATTGCTGTCTGTCTGAGTGGTGTCCAAAAAATGAGGTGGGCTTCATAGATAATTGGCAAAGCTTCTGGGGAAAACATGGTCTTGTTAGGAGAGACGGCATCCATCCCACTTTGGATGGAGCAGCTCTCATTTCTAGAAATCTGGCCAATTTTCTTAAATTCTCCAAACCGTGACTATCCAGGGTTGGGGCCAGGAAGCAGAGTTGTAGTCTTACACACCTCTCTGCAGCTTCTCTCCCCCTGCCATCCCCTCATTACCCCATCCCCGCAGAGACGGTGCCTGCTCCCAGACCACCAATAACCAGCAAAAATCTATTTAAGAATAAAAATTCAAAAAGAAAAAATAATATAGCACATTCAACTGCACCACAGACTAAAACAGTTAAATGTGGTCTATTAAACATTAGGTCTCTCTCTTCTAAGTCCCTGTTAGTAAATGATATAATAATTGATCAACATATTGATTTATTCTGCCTTACAGAAACCTGGTTACAGCAGGATGAATATGTTAGTTTAAATGAGTCAACACCCCCGAGTCACACTAACTGCCAGAACGCTCGTAGCACGGGCCGAGGCGGAGGATTAGCAGCAATCTTCCATTCCAGCTTATTAATTAATCAAAAACCCAGACAGAGCTTTAATTCATTTGAAAGCTTGACTCTTAGTCTTGTCCATCCAAATTGGAAGTCCCAAAAGCCAGTTTTATTTGTTGTTATCGATCGTCCTCCTGGTCGTTACTGTGAGTTTCTCTGTGAATTTTCAGACCTTTTGTCTGACTTAGTGCTTAGCTCAGATAAGATCATTATAGTGGGCGATTTTAACATCCACACAGATGCTGAGAATGACAGCCTCAACACTGCATTTAATCTATTATTAGAGTCAACTGGCTTTGCTCAAAATGTAAATGAGTCCACCCACCACTTTAATCATATCTTAGATCTTGTTCTGACTTATGGTATGGAAATTGAAGACTTAACAGTATTCCCTGAAAACTCCCTTCTGTCTGATCATTTCTTAATAACATTTACATTTACTCTGATGGACTACCCAGCAGTGGGGAATAAGTTTCATTACACTAGAAGTCTTTCAGATAGCGTTGTAACTAGGTTTAAGGTTATGATTCCTTCTTTATGTTCTCTAATGCCATATACCAACACAGTGCAGAGTAGCTACCTAAACTCTGTAAGTGAGATAGAGTATCTCGTCAATAGTTTTACATCCTCATTGAAGACAAGTTTGGATGCTGTAGCTCCTCTGAAAAAGAGAGCTTTAAATCAGAAGTGCCTGACTCCGTGGTATAACTCACAAACTCACAGCTTAAAGCAGATAACCCGTAAGTTGGAGAGGAAATGGCGTCTCACTAATTTAGAAGATCTTCACTTAGCCTGGAAAAAGAGTCTGTTGCTCTATAAAAAAGCCCTCCGTAAAGCTAGGACATCTTACTACTCATCACTAATTGAAGAAAATAAGAACAACCCCAGGTTTCTTTTCAGCACTGTAGCCAGGCTGACAAAGAGTCAGAGCTCTATTGAGCCGAGTATTCCTTTAACTTTAACTAGTAATGACTTCATGACTTTCTTTTTAAAATTTTAACTATTAGAGGAAAAAATTACTCATAATCATCCCAAAGACGTATCGTTATCTTTGGCTGCTTTCAGTGATGCCGGAATTTGGTTAGACTCTTTCTCTCCGATTGTTCTGTCTGAGTTATTTTCATTAGTTACTTCATCCAAACCATCAACATGTCTATTAGACCCCATTCCTACCAGGCTGCTCAAGGAAGCCCTACCATTATTTAATGCTTCGATCTTAAATATGATCAATCTATCTTTATTAGTTGGCTATGTACCACAGGCTTTTAAGGTGACAGTAATTAAACCATTACTTAAAAAGCCATCACTTGACCCAGCTATCTTAGCTAATTATAGGCCAATCTCCAACCTTCCTTTTCTCTCAAAAATTCTTGAAAGGGTAGTTGTAAAACAGTTAACTGATCATCTGCAGAGGAATGGTCTATTTGAAGAGTTTCAGTCAGGTTTTAGAATTCATCATAGTACAGAAACAGCATTAGTGAAGGTTACAAATGATCTTCTTATGGCCTCAGACAGTGGACTCATCTCTGTGCTTGTTCTGTTAGACCTCAGTGCTGCTTTTGATACTGTTGACCATAACATTTTATTACAGAGATTAGAGCATGCCATAGGTATTAAAGGCACTGCGCTGTGGTGGTTTGAATCATATTTATCTAATAGATTACAATTTGTTCATGTAAATGGGGAATCTTCTTCACAGACTAAGGTTAATTATGGAGTTCCACAAGGTTCTGTGCTAGGACCAATTTTATTCACTTTATACATGCTTCCCTTAGGCAGTATTATTAGACGGATTGCTTAAATTTTCATTGTTACGCAGATGATACCCAGCTTTATCTATCCATGAAGCCAGAGGACACACACTAATTAGCTAAACTGCAGGATTGTCTTACAGACATAAAGACATGGATGACCTCTAATTTCCTGTTTTTAAACTCAGATAAAACTGAAGTTATTGTACTTGGCCCCACAAATCTTAGAAACATGGTGCCTAACCAGATCCTTACTCTGGATGGCATTACCCTGACCTCTAGTAATACTGTGAGACATCTTGGAGTCATTTTTGATCAGGATATGTCATTCAAAGCACATATTAAACAAATATGTAGGACTGCTTTTTTGCATTTACGCAATATCTCTAAAATTAGAAAGGTCTTGTCTCAGAGTGATGCTGAAAAACTAATTCATGCATTTATTTCCTCTAGGCTGGACTATTGTAATTCATTATTATCAGGTTGTCCTAAAAGTTCCCTGAAAAGCCTTCAGTTAATTCAAAATGCTGCAGCTAGAGTACTAACGGGGACTAGAAGGAGAGAGCATATCTCACCCATATTGGCCTCTCTTCATTGGCTTCCTGTTAATTCTAGAATAGAATTTAAAATTCTTCTTCTTACTTATAAGGTTTTGAATAATCAGGTCCCATCTTATCTTAGGGACCTCATAGTACCATATCACCCCAATAGAGCGCTTTGCTCTCAGACTGCAGGCTTACTTGTAGTTCCTAGGGTTTGTAAGAGTAGAATGGGAGGCAGAGCCTTCAGCTTTCAGGCTCCTCTCCTGTGGAACCAGCTCCCAATTCGGATCAGGGAGACAGACACCCTCTCTACTTTTAAGATTAGGCTTAAAACTTTCCTTTTTGCTAAAGCTTATAGTTAGGGCTGGATCAGGTGACCCTGAACCATCCCTTAGTTATGCTGCTATAGACTTAGACTGCTGGGGGGTTCCCATGATGCACTGAGTGTTTCTTTCTCTTTTTGCTCTGTATGCACCACTCTGCATTTAATCATTAGTGATTGATCTCTGCGCCCCTCCACAGCATGTCTTTTTCCTGATTCTCTCCCTCAGCCCCAACCAGTCCCAGCAGAAGACTGCCCCTCCCTGAGCCTGGTTCTGCTGGAGGTTTCTTCCTGTTAAAAGGGAGTTTTTCCTTCCCACTGTCGCCAAGTGCTTGCTCAAAGGGGGTCGTTTTGACCGTTGGGGTTTTTCCGTAATTATTGTATGGCCTTGCCTTACAATATAAAGCCCCTTGGGGCAACTGTTTGTTGTGATTTGGCGCTATATAAATAAAATTGATTGATTGACATAATCGTTCAAAGCCTATATAAAGTGAAATCTTGATCCAGAATCCGTATTTGGATTCAGATCACCTCCAAAATTTAATGGAGTCTTCCATGGCATAATATGTACAGTGGCTTGCAAAAGTATTCAGCCCCCTGGTATTTCACGCGTTTTAATTTGTTTATGGCATTTCAAATAAAAAAGTAATTGAATTACCACCACTGTGTGGTGAAAATTTCATCAAAATCCATTCAGTGGTTTTGACATAATCTTGCTAATAGTCAAACAGACAGACAGACAGGCAAATAAATAAACGCCAATGATTTTATTACGACCTTGGCGAATGTAAAAATCTAAATATTTTAACACACATGACTGTTATCTGGGTGAATGTAAGAAGCCAATTTTCTGGTGTAGACAGGTTCTGAATTCTGAAGATAATATAAAAAAGGAAAAGCAGTTGGTTCAGATGGCAAGTATCTATGTATGTATTCATATATTTATTAATCCATTTTCTAAACCCACTACTCCTGTTGTGTGGGCCGCCAGAAGAGGAGGTACTGCTGGCCCACCACCAGAGGGCACCCTGCTTGAAGTGCGGGCTTCAGGCACGAGAGGGCGCTGCCGCCACGGACACAGCCGGGGGTGACAGCTGTCACTCATTATCTCATGACAGCTGTCACCCATCTACACTTCATCATACTACTCCATAAAACCCGGATGTCATCTCCACCTCATTGCCGAGATATCGTCGACCTGTGAAGGTAAACTCTCAGCCGTTTTCTGGTGCCAAACGCACAACTGTCTAGATTCTTTGCAGGCGTCCCTGATTAATCTCTGCAGCTGGAGGCTGGGATTTGGGGATCGTGAGGAAGACGACGGTGTTTGAGGTGGAGGTGTTTCCCACCCGTTTCTGACTGTTTACTGGGTGTGCACACACCCACATCTTATTGTTTCTGCTCCTCGCCAGCAGTACCAGATCCGACATTCGGAGACGGTGGCCACCTGGGGACTCGGGACTTGGCGGCTCCAGTATTCTCCGGGTTCGGTGGCGGAGGAAATCGTGTGGTTCCGGTTCTTCTCAGGACAGACGTCTTCTATCCTCGAGCCTGCCCACACGTCACCTTTGTGGATTGACTGTTTGCAAAATTCTGTATTCCTCTGTATTGTGGTTGTGCTCATTCACAACAGTAAAGCGTTCATATTCGACTCTTTCATTGTCCATTCATTTGCGCCCCCTGTTGTGAGTCCGTGTCACTACACTTTCCCAACAGGATATCTCGGCCAGCGTCATGGATCCCGAGGGGCGTCACCCATCTGTTGAACAGCCAATGGAAGAGCAGGGTGCACAGGTGTCTGCAGGAGGCGTGATTGGTAAGTTGCAGCAAATCCTCACCGCCTTTACCGCTCGGTTGGATCTGATGACCGAGCAAAACGTCATCCTTAATCGCAGGATGGAGGCTCTCACCGCGCAGGTGGAAGCGCGCGCTCAGGGCACTGCTGCAGCTCCTCCTCCTGTCGACCCAGTGCAGAATATAGACATTCCACTGGAGGCTCTCACTGCGCAGGTGGAGGCGCGCGATCAAGGCGCTGCTGCAGCACCTCCTCCTGCTGGTCCCTTGTCAGACACAGGCGTTCCACTGGTCGTTCAACGACCCCCCCCCACCATCCCCTGAAGCATACATAAGTCCCCCAGAGCCGTACGGAGGTTGTGTGGAGACGTCCGTGGACTTCCTCATGCAGTGCTCGCTCGTCTTTGCACAACGTCCCGTAATGTACGCGTCTGACGCCAGTAAGATGGCTTATGTAGTTAACTTGCTTCGTGGTGAGACACGCGCTTGGGAGCAAAATTCACGGCTCCTTACCACTTATACTGGGTTTGTGAGGGAGTTCAGAACGGTTTTGATCACCCTAACAGAGGAGAGACTGCTTCAATAGTGCTGCTGTCAATGAGACAGGGGCGCCGGAGCGCAGCCGAATATGCAGTCGACTTCCACATCGCGGCTGCGAGGTCCGGCTGGAATAACTTTGCGCTCCGCGCCGCCTTCATAAACGGACTGTCGTCAGTCCTGAAGGAGCACCTCGTAGCGAAGGAAGAACCGCGGGATTTAGATGGGTTATTGATCTCGTTATATGGTTAGACAATCGGTTGGAGGAACGCCGTCGGGAGCGAGATGAAGGACGTGGCCGGGCACGCGCCGTCCCTCTCCCTTCCGGGTCCGAAAAGGTTCCGCCCTCCCCATGCTCCACAGCCTCAACGCTCCGTGTGGCTACAGCTCCCCCTGCTGACGAAGCTATGGACATGAGTAGGGCCACATTTAACAGACAGAGGAGGCTGGCCCGCGGGGAGTGCTTTGTCTGCGACTCGAGTGAGCACCAGCAGAGAGACTGCCCCAAGCGGTTTAAACACCAATGCCCGCCCCTAGAAACTGGGCTTAGGGTGGGCCAAGACATTCACGTGGAACACACACATATTTCCACACGACTCCCAGTTAAAATCCTGAGCGGGGATTTAACCCTTCAAGCCCCAGCACTGGTGGACACGGGGTCAGAAGGGAATCTGCTAGACAGCAGATGGGCTAGGGAGGTAGGGCTCCCTCTGGTGGCGCTCCCTTCGCCATTGCAGGTGCGGGCACTAGATGGCATCCTTCTCCCTTTAATCACGCACAAGACACAACCTGTAACTCTGGTGGTGTCTGGAAATCACCGGGAGTAGATCGAGTTTTTTGTGACTCCTTCTACCTCCCGAGTGGTTTTGGGCTTCCCGTGGATGTTGAAACACAATCCCCGGATTGATTGGCCATCTGGGGTGGTGGTTCAGTGGAGCGAAACCCGTCATTGGAAGTGTTTAGGTTCCTCGGTTCCTCGGTTCCTCCCGGTTTACAGGCTAAAGAGGAGGTCAAAGTCCCTCCCAATCTGACGGCGGTGCCGGTTGAGTACCACGATCTTGCTGACGTCTTCAGCAAGGATCTGGCACTCACCCTTCCCCCGCACCGTCCGTATGATTGTGCCATTGATTTGATTCCAGGCGTGGAGTTCCCGTCCGGCAGGCTGTACAACCTCTCACGACCTGAGTGCGAATCAATGGAGACCTACATCCGGGACTCCTTAGCTGCCGGGCTGATCCGGAATTCCACCTCCTCGATGGGTGCAGGTTTCTTTTTTGTGGGCAAGAAAGATGGCGGACTCCGTCCATGCATTGATTACAGGGGGCTGAATGAAATCACGGTTCGCAATCGATACCCGTTGCCCTTGTTAGATTCCGTGTTCACCTCCCTGCATGGAGCCAAAATCTTTACAAAGTTGGATCTTAGGAATGCGTATCACCTGGTTCGGGTCCGGAAGGGAGACGAGTGGAAGACAGCATTTAACACCCCATTGGGTCATTTTGAGCACCTGGTCATGCTGTTCGGCCTCACTAACGCCCCCGCGACGTTCCAAGCTTTGGTTAATGACGTCTTGCGGGACTTCCTGCACCGATTCGTCTTCGTATATCTGGACGATATACTCATCTTTTCTCCGGACCCTGAGACTCATGTCCAGCATGTACGTCAGGTCCTGCAGCGGTTGTTGGAGAACCAGCTGTTTGTGAAGGGCGAGAAGTGCGAGTTCCACCGCACTTCTTTGTCCTTCCTGGGGTTTATCATCTCCTCCAACTCCGTCGCCCCTGATCCGGCCAAGGTTGCGGCGGTGAGAGATTGGCCCCAACCAACAAGCCGTAGGAAGCTGCAACAGTTCCTGGGCTTCGCAAATTTCTACAGGAGGTTCATTAAGGGCTACAGTCAGGTAGTTAGCCCCCTGACAGCCCTGACCTCTCCAAAAGTCCCCTTCACCTGGTCGGATCAGTGCGAAGCCGCGTTCAAGGAGTTGAAATGATGGTTCTCGACTGCACCAGTTCTGGTGCAGCCCGACCCTAGCCGCCAGTTTGTGGTTGAAGTGGACGCCTCTGACTCAGGGATAGGAGCCGTGCTATCCCAGAGCGGAGAGACTGATAAGGTTCTTCACCCATGTGCCTACTTTTCTCGCAGGTTGACCCCGGCTGAACGGAACTATGACGTCGGCAACCGAGAACTCCTTGCGGTGAAAGAGGCTCTTGAGGAGTGGAGACACCTGTTGGAGGGAGCGTCTGTGCCGTTCACGGTTTTCACTGACCATCGGAACCTGGAGTATATCAGGACCACCAAGCGGCTGAACCCCAGGCAAGCCCGCTGGTCACTGTTCTTCGGACGTTTTGACTTCCGGATCACTTATCGCCCCGGGACCAAGAACCAGAGATCGGATGCCTTGTCCCGGGTACACGAAGACAAAGTCAAAACTGAGCTGTCGGATCCACCGGAGCCCATCATTCCGGAGTCCACTATCGTGACCACCCTCACCTGGGATGTGGAGAAGACCGTCCGGGAGGCCCTGGCACGGAGCACGGATCCCGGAACTGGGCCGAAGAACCGACTGTACGTCCCACCAGAGGCCAGAGCTGCAGTATTGGATTTCTGTCACAGTTCCAAGCTCTCCTGTCATCCAGGGGTGCGAAGGACCGTGGCAGTTGTCCGGCAGCACTTCTGGTGGGTGTCTATGGAGGCCAACATCCGGGAGTATGTCCAGGCCTGCACCACCTGTGCCAGGGGCAAGGCAGACCACAAATGGTCCCAAGGACTTCTCCAGCCGCTTCCTGTGCCTCATCGCCCCTGGTCCCATATCGGCCTGGATTTCGTCACGGGCCTCCCGCCGTCCCAGGGCAACACCACCATCCTCACGATAGTGGACCGATTCTCCAAGGCAGCCCACTTCGTGGCCCTCCCGAAGCTCCCAACGGCCCAGGAGACAGCAGACCTCCTGGTCCACCACGTCGTCCGTCTGCATGGGATACCAACTGACGTAGTCTCAGATCGTGGTCCCCAGTTTTCCTCTCAAGTCTGGAGGAGTTTCTGCAGAGAACTGGGGGCCACCGTGAGCCTCTCATCCGGGTACCACCCCCAGACGAATGGACAGGCAGAACGGGCCAACCAAGAGTTGGAACAGACCCTCCGCTGTGTGACATCCGCGCACCCGACGGCCTGGAATAACCATCTGGCCTGGCTCGAGTATGCACATAACAGCCAGGTGTCTTCTGCCACCGGCCTCTCCCCATTTGAGGTGTGTCTAGGGTACCAGCCCCCATTGTTTCCCATGGTGGAGGGAGAGGTCGGTGTGCCCTCGGTCCAGGCCCACCTGCGGAGGTGCCGTTGGGTGTGGTGCACCGCCCGTTCTGCCTTGTTAAAGGCCCGGACGAGGGCTAAGGCCCATGCAGACCGCCGGCGGTCCCCGGCCAATGCATACCAGCCCGGGCAGGAGGTGTGGTTATCAACGAAGGACATCCCCCTCCAAGTGGACTCTCCTAAGTTGAAAGACAGGTACATTGGACCATTTAAAATCCTCAAGATCCTCAGCCCTGCCGCAGTGAAGCTCCAACTCCCGGCTTCACTGCAGATCCATCCGGTTTTCCATGTGTCCAGACTGAAACCACACCACACCTCACCCCTCTGTGCTCCCGGTCCGGCGCCGCCTCCTGCCCGGATCATTGACGGGGAGCCGGCTTGGACAGTGCGCCGGCTCCTGGATGTCCGTCGAATGGGCCGGGGGTTCCAGTATTTGGTGGACTGGGAGGGGTATGGACCCAAAGAACGCTCCTGGGTGAAGAGGAGCTTCATCCTGGACCCGGACCTCCTGGCCGATTTCTACCGCCGACACCCGGATAAACCTGGTCGGGCACCAGGAGGCGCCCGTTGAGGGGGGGGTCCTGTTGTGTGGGCCGCCAGAAGAGGAGGTACTGCTGGCCCACCACCAGAGGGCGCCCTGCCTGAAGTGCGGGCTTCAGGCACGAGAGGGCGCTGCCGCCACGGACACAGCCGGGGGTGACAGCTGTCACTCATTATCTCATGACAGCTGTCACCCATCTACACTTCATCATACTACTCCATAAAACCCGGACATCAT